>NC_143135.1:17976538-18598461 GCF_059928025.1 Delphinapterus leucas
TTAAAAAGTACCGTTATATGACATGGGACTGTCCTGTAAACTATGGACTATTTCTTCTTGTAACTTAGAGTCTATGAAGTGGGGTTCATATCTAAGAAAGGGCATGCTTTCAAGACCTCCTGTACATGCTCCCATCTTCACTTCTCTCCAGGTTGAAGAAACTCTGTTTTGACTGGGGAGACTTCAGAACCTCGATTAGGCTGTGTTTATGGAAGGGTGGAGTCACAAGGGTGCAAAGGAGGAGCACACAGCGGTCGATTTCTGTTTCTGCCTCTTTCTCTGTTGGAGCTGGCATGTGGTATGCCTAGATGCTAATTTGGATTTATCTCCTAAGCTCATTTGTTTAGTCTAATCTGGCTCACCAGAGATTTTCATTGACGTGTGGGGCTCAAAAACAACTTGGGAGTTGACATTAATTTGCTCTAATTTCTTGTGTTTTATGTTCTTTGAGAATTGTGCAAGGCTGAAGAGCACAATAGCCTGAGGCCAGAATCTGGAACTTCTGGCATCCTTACCACCATATCCTCCAGTAGTTCCTCTTAACCTTCCTTCTGAAATATGGATAGCCCTTTAGTGCCTTAAGCTAGCATTACAAAAGAGTCCTATTATATTTGTTTCTTCTTTAAAATACGTTCATGCCATCTATTTGGATATATCTTTGGAAACTTCTGAAAAATTTGAGTTGACATGGGCACCTTCATGCTAGGATTGTTAATGGAGCCTAGCACTGTTCATTCGTCTCTGGGTAGAAATTCCAGGATTTCCAAGTACCGGAACTCTGAGTTAGAGGATTGGCGTGGTCAGCATGTGAATTTCTGTAATAGGAGTTAGAAAGGGTGGATTTGGAGACTCCTTAGGGATACATTATCCATAAAGGAAATTCTCATAACCTTTCTCAAGGGTTCAAGGCTTGAGAATTGGAAACATGAATGATGTCTTAAGATTCTAGCACAAAGCTGAGCACAGATTAATCATTCAATAAAAACGTTATTTGTTGAAGGATTACAGACTTGAATGCTTTGTCTTTTTATTGCCTGGCATAAGTATAAGAGGGTTCCCTAATTTGTAAAGTTTGAAGAGTTGTTTTCTCTTCTTTTCTTCAAGGAACTTAAAACAGAACAAAGTACGTTTCCAAGGAACCTATGGAATTTTATTCCAAGACCTTGGAGACAAGTTGTACCACCAAGATTCAGGCCGACTAATCTTCAAAGAAAAATGTGTCTATCATCAGTGAGACCCTGAATAGAATATGGAACTTGGTAGGATGTGAAAGGAAGACTTGTTTAAGACTTTGGTCTTGTACTCAGTCCTGGAGGCTTTGACAGTAGCATCGTTTTATCAGCCCAATATATGAAACTGTAAAAAAAGACCCTCAGGGCTTCCCTGGTGGCGCAGTGGTTGAGAGTCCGTCTGCCGATGCAGGAGACGCAGGTTCGTGCCCCAGTCCGAAAAGATCCCACATGCCGCGGAGCGGCTGGGCTCGTGAGCCATGGCCGCTGAGCCTGCGCGTCCTGAGCCTGTGCTCCGCAACGGGAGAGGCCACAACAGTGAGAGGCCCACGTGCCGCAAAAAAACAAACAAACAAACAAACAAAAAAGACCCTCAAAGTGACTTTGACGAAACCCAGGCTGATCCGTGTAACTCATTTTAATATCAAACCACAGATGTAAAAGAAAAATCTTAAGCAAACATCTAACAACAAGACAATTATAAACAAGTTGACATGCCAGATCAGATAGTAAAAATATTCCTTCAGCAAGAAACGGCCTTGTTATGCAGAACTCAGAAAAATACACTTGCTGCAGGTTTCCTTAAAGACAGGGATGTCATTGTCTCCTTGACATGCATGTGCCTGGATTTATAATATAGAATTGTGATGTTTGCCAGAAACATGTATCTGTGTGCATTCACCTATATATGTGTATGCAGAGATTATAAGTTGAATTTATCACACATAATTTTTGCTTGATCTGCACAGGATTAATTTGCTCAATGATTATTAAAATAGGAAGAATTTCTAACCAGTTGCCAATATTTTAGAATTGAGAATTGTAACATTGTTTATAAAAAGATAGCATTCCTGGCTACTTTTCGAAAAATATTGAGAAGATCTGGTCCCCCCAAACCTTCATTCCTTTAGGATAATAATCAAAAATAACTGAGTCGTACCTGTCCCTCTTAGGACGGGCCCAGCTTCCTCTAGTTTGTCCCAGTCCCCTCATTCTCCATTGACTCCATGCCACTAACATTTAGGATCAGTTGCCATTTTTCCATGGAACTTTGACATCACTTTTCTTACAATTCAAGTGAGGGAAAATGAAAATAATTCTTGAACTCTTTCTTCAATCAGAAATGAAAAAAAAAGTTAAGTGGAGAGGGCAATGAATTTTTAATACAAAGCTTATTTCATTGACCCCTCTAAACAAATGTGTTTGTAGACTCCTGGTATAGAAACCCTCCAAAATGTGTCAGTTATAAAGAAAAACAACCAAAATATTACCTACATTTCATTAGCTGTTTCCATCAAAGCAGTTTTTAAAGTTGAGTGGTATTGGGAGGAAGCCATACATGCTGGAATCAGTGCTGTTCTGAAAGAAAAAAATAATCATGGACACAAAGATCTGCTTACTCTTTCCGTTGGTCTAGAATAAACTAAAAACTAATCTCAGCATGGATAACTGGGCCTTTGCTTCTTTGGGGGATCAGATAAATATACTCTTTCCTTGAAGGAGTTCAATGAATGGTGATGCTCCCAGATAGCGCTGATCAATGAATGGACTCCTGCCATGTTTTCTCTTTGGCTCTACCTCAACCCTATTCCAGTCTGAGCTATTAAGATCTTGACACTATGCATATGACCTCCCTAACCCTTTCACTCTGTCCTTTGGTTGTACAGTGGGTTGAATAGTGGTCTCAAAAAGATATGTCCAAATACTAACTCTTGGTACCTGTGAATTTGCCCTTTTTTGCAAATAAGGTCTGTGAAGAAGTAAGTTAAGGATCTCTAGATGAGATCATCCTGTAATTAGGGTGAGCTCTAAATCCAATGAGGAGTGTCCTTATAAGAGACAGAAAAGAGAAGACACACAGACACACAGAGTGGAAGGCCAGGTGAGGACAGAGGTGTGTCAACAAGCTACAGAATGCCAAGGATTGCCAGCTGCCGCCAGAAACAGAAAACAAGCACAGAATGAATTCTCTCTTTAGAGCCTCCAGAAGGAACCAACCCTAGTGACACTATGAGTTTGGCTTTCTGCCTCTAGAAGTGCGACAGAGTAAATTTCTGTTGTTTTAATCTACCCAGTTTGTGGTACTTTATTACAGCAGCCCTAGGAAGCTGACATAGAAGTCTTAGGGATTTTATTATAATTGATCTATTTTATTTTATTTTTTTTGCGGTACACGGGCCTCTCACTGTTGTGGCCTCTCTGGTTGCGGAGCACAGGGTCTGGACGCACAGGCTCAGCGGCCATGGCTCACGGGCCCAGCCGCTCTGCGGCATGTGGGATCTTCCCGGACCGGGGCACGAACCCGCGTCCCCTGCATCGGCAGGCGGACTCTCAACCACTGCGCCACCAAGGAAGCCCCTAATTGATGTATTTTAAATTAAAAGATTTTCATTTTATAAAGATGCATAATCATGTCATTGATAAACAAATTGGCTTTACATTTTTAAGGCTACCCGCAAATTTGGAGTAATGTTCACACCACCGTCTTTAGGGAGGCATTTACCAGCAATTAACACTGAAACTGATTCTTTTAATCTTGGGTGGCAACAACTGCTCATTGCCTATCCAATAACCATTCTCCATCACTTTACTCAAGGAACCTTGCATGTTCACCATGCAACAAAATTTTTATTAATGAAATGCAGTCATTGGTCTGGACTTCTTGGAAATCTTAAAAATGGGGCATACTCAATGGTCAAACCCTTTAGATTTTTGGCCCTTCCTTTCTTCCTGTCTGGAATCTGCATTTGATGGATGGAATCCTGGCAGGCATCTTGTGACCATAAGCTTACAAGCACAGCCTTAAAGAGGTATAGAAGGATCCTAGTTGTATTAATTTATATCAACTCTATAAACTGCCTGTCTCTGGTCCCCTCTTTATATGAGAGAAAAAAAAAAACAAGAACACAACATCTTTCTAAAGCCATGTTTATTATAGGTATCTGTTTCTAGCAGCTAAACTCAAGCTTTGATACTCTCATCTAGCCTCACTTTGATAATCTTTAAGAATTTATATTAAGAGTTAACACTAACTTCTTACTGCATGCCACACAATTTAGGTAAGTTTCATATTTCCTCTTCACCTAATAAAAGTTGGGACTATTATTATAATCAATTCACAGAGGAAGAAACTGAGGCTTTAAAAATGTAATGACTGGTTATAGGCAGGATCTTAGAAAAATTATTTTATCTCTTCATGACCCAGTTTCCTTTGTCTTTGAAAGGAGGGTAACAATATCAAGCTACCTTATAGGATTGCGGGATTAAATGGGTTTATATATGTAAAGCGCTTAGACCACTGTGATTTAATGAGGGCTGTATAAGTGTTACACATTATTAAGTGTTCAAATATGTCTAACTAGAAAACATTTTAACCACCATACTACACAATCTGTTATCTTTTCAGAAAATAAGCTTGATTCATAATAGATTTTTGCCTTCATTTTCCAAGGGAATGATTTGGAAACTACTATTGCAATGAACCACATAAAACATTATGTACTTTTATATCTTTTATCTCATTATGCTTCTCAGAACAACAAAGTGGGCATTATAATCTCCACATGATGTAAAACAAGGCCTATATGATTAAGTGATTTTTCTAAGTGCTAATCACAAGGGGTAAAACTGGCTCTCAAACCAAGGTCTGCTAATTTTGAGTTCAGTGATCTTTCCCAGAACACCATAGCTGCCTCAGCTTCTATACATTAAACTTGAGTATGCATGAATTGTGAGTACATGTAGACACATAAAAACTCCCACTGCAAACTGATTAAAAAATATTATATTTCAGAAGTAACTCTATTGTACCAATTTTTAAGGCAACCAGTATCTGAATTACCTCTGTTAAAACTTCTACAACCATAAAATTGTTTCAGGTTTTGAATTCATGTTGGTAATGTCCTCATGACTGTTTATGGTCATAATTCCAAATTCTTTTACAATGCTTGAATGTCTTATATCACCCTATCATTTAAAATTTCTATTTATCTTATTTTAAGTTTAGTGTATGCATAAGAAATCTCTCATTTTACCTACTGAACATATGCACACACTTTTTCTACATTTGTTTTCTAGCCAGGCTACATAGCTTGTATGAGAAATGCCAATTTTTAGTTTAGAAAACCAGGATGTTATGATTTACCAAGAATGGACCCAGGGATTGGCTGTGGCCTGATCAACATGTATTGGTGCTGGTGTCACAGATAAGGAACCATGCAGAGAAGAATGCCTTCTTACTCATAACCCCTCCTTTCCCCAGAGGACTACCTGGGGTTTTTTTCTATGGGGGAGACCAAGGACCAACCTAAATCTCCATGTGAGCATAACCTTGCTAGTACTCTGAAATTTCACTGGCAGCTAGCTTCCCATTTGTAATTGGAGTGAGATCTAGCTGCCATTGCTCTGTAGGCAGGATCCATGGAGAATTGCTGTTCAAATTGGAGAGAAGTTTCCTCTCATTAAAAGCAAAAGAAACCAACTGGAAATAGCACGGCTGTTAGGAAATACCACATGGCATTGGCTCTGCTTATCCCAGTGGCTATTCTCCAATTCCAAGGGGGGCAGAGGCTGGAGCAGGAAGAACATTCTTTCCTTTGGCTATTAATACCCAACTCACAGGGAGCCCTAAAGATGCTGTGCTCAGAACAGAGGTCTTTTGTTGATGAGAAAAGAATTCTTATTTATCCACCATGATCTTCATTTTCCTCATTAGCAAAGTTGGCATGATGGTGGTAGTATTTACCTTATAAGGTTATGATGAGTTTTAAATGAAATGATCCATGTAAAATATATAGAATAGTCCCTGGAATAGATTAATCGTTTGTTAGTTGTAATCATTATCTTCATTTAACAGATGAAGAAATTGTACAGATGACTATCAGAGAAGCTCAACCCTTTTCCCAAGATCAGACATCAAGTTTACTAGATGGGGGTTGAAACACAGTCAATCTTACTCAGCTATTTTAAATTCAATTTTAAATTTTTATAAGATTGTTGTGAGGTTTAAGTGATGCAGTGTGTACTCTAAGTGCTCAATAGAGTGTAATTTCAATACTTGCCTAGCTGAATCCAGATAGACCCTCTTTTCTAGCATTAAATAATTTTTCATTTCAAAACTTTACATATTTTCACATTTGTCTTCATTGCATTGGTAACAGGATGGTAAATAACATCTTTTCCTGTGGTTTTAGCAGATGCACCAAAGGTCAATAAAACAATAGGTACCAAGTTTCCCCAAGGTCCACAGTGATGTGCTAGAACTTCTATTGAGAACTTGCAAAGAAGGTGGGCCAGAACTAGATCTACCATCATTAAGCATTTGTACCTTTCCAGTGTATATGCCAAAGTAAAAGGACAATTTATTTATTAGCTGGCTACCAAAAGAGTTTTGGGACCACTCAAATATTTCATCCACTAGAACAATAACAATTAGTCCACAGAATGAATTTGTAGAAACAGTGAGAGGATAAAGCTGTTTTCTATCAAAGTTCTTCTGAGATCAGCCTGTATGACAAACCAGTAACTTACTTATAGTTGTTTGACCTTTATTCATTGTCTCCGGTAAATTATAAGCTTTCTGGGGACAAGAACATGCTTTCTTTCCTTACTGATCCTCAAGCTTTGTGCTAGAGTCTGTGCTTCTTCAATATTGCTGACAAACTGGAGATGTAATTAATTATTCAGAATTGTCTACTCAATGATGAGCTCATTAAATTGATGACCATCTTGGTCATCAATGGAAAAAAGTAAGACCTTGATGTGGATTACAAACTACCATGTACATATCATGATTTCTGCTTCAGCAGCTCTTTGGACCAACATTCGTAAGCAACTCCCACCAATATTGCAAGTATGTGCACAAAACTAACTGAGGGCAGAGTCTTGCCTTCAGTATGATTAACTCAATATGATGCATTCCATGCATGTCATCCTTAGATATTCATCCTACCACTTAATTATATAAGCTTGGAGAAAAATTAAGTTGATGATTATATCATAATTGCCTTCGAAATGGGTAGAAGTGAAACGGCACTGATAACTTCAGTGCTGCATAATGGATCAAGCTGTGAACTCTATAAAGAAAGCACACAAGTAGCAGCTTGTGACTCAACAGTAGCGCAGCAAACATGGTGAGAAAATTAATATAATAGCTGTGCATGAAAATTAGTTGATGTTTAAAAAGTAGGAAATTTCACATAAAAAGTGAGAAATTCAGCTTCTGTTGAAACACGGTTAGACATAGAAACACTGGACCGGCATCTTTCAAAACTACCGTTTTCTTTAGCCTAGTAACAGCTGAGTCTTTTAGCCTGGACCAGTTTTCTGTAGTCATAACCCTTCACACAATTTACGCAAAAGCACTTACACATAGCCTGTTTCACCTGACCACCAACTTTACATCCTTTTGCCTACAGCATTGACCTTTATGACAGGAGATAATGTGTGGAAACATTTCATTTGTTTTTTGCTGATCTCACAGAGTATAAGTTAGAGTAGGATGGAGTTTAAGCATTAAGTGTACTACTTCTCATAAATATGTTCACTAAAAACATCACTAATACCTTATGGCACTTTTGGTGGATCCAAATGTGTTTTCAGAATCCTTAATCTTAGGGATGCAGGAAGTTTAACTAAATGCTCAGAGTTGGCATATGCCATGTGTGAGTTATCTATTGGTATGTAACCTTATTACCATAAACATTGTGACTTGAAACAAGACACATTTATTATCTCACAGTTTTCTGTAAGGCAGAAGCCTGAATACAACCTAGTCGGGTCTTCTTTAGATTCTCACAAAACTTCAATCAAGATGTTGGCTGGGAGTTAGTTCTCATCAGAGGCTTGAACGAAGAAGGATATTTTTTTTTTAACATCTTTATTGGAGTATAATTGCTTTACAATGGTGTGTTAGTTTCTGCTTTATAACAAAGTGAATCAGCTATACGTATACATATATCCCCATATCCCCTCCCTCTTGCGTCTCCCTCCCTCCCACCCTCCCTATCCCACCCCTCTAGGTGGTCACAAAGCACGGAGCTGATCTCCCTGTGCTCTGCAGCTGCTTCCCAAAGGAAGGATTTGTTTTGAAGCTCAAGTGGTTGTTGGCAGCAGTCCATTCCTTGTGGATTTTTGAATGGAGGTCCTCAATTTCTTGCTAAGATTTTTTTCTGAGGCTGCTGTCAGTTCTCTGCCATATGGACATTACCAACGTGGCAGCTTCTGTCCTTAAAGCTAGCAAGGGAGAGAGGCTACCCTCCCAACATAAGTGTTACAATCTTATGTAATATAATTATCTACACATAATCATGTATATTCTGCCACTTTTGCTATACTCTGTTGGTTAGAGGCAAATCACAGGGCCCACCATGCTTAAGGGAAAGGGATTATACACAGGAGTGAATACGAGGAGAGAGGTATGGTGTATTCAAAGGTGCAGGAAATGTGATGTGCTCCCTCACAGAAAGTTCTGAAACCTTTGTTTCTGAGTTTATAATTAAACGTGCCACTTATCTTAATGGGCACATTCCACTCTTCTCTCTGTGCCCAGCGATTGCAAAGAGCACACTGCAGAATCCTGTCTTATACCTGGATACAATTAGTTCCTGTGACAATGTAGAGTTTTCTTTAAATTGTGTGTTTATCTTTCTGATGCAGAAAGTAGGTGGCCGGTGGCTCCATTTCACAAAAAAGTGCTTCCAATCCAGGATGTCACTTGGAGAGGGGTCAGCGATCACACTGCATGAAACTAAAGAAGGCCAGCTTAATCTTAGGGACTCCCTTGAACTTCTCTTTAGAACAGCCCCAAACCTAGGAACCTTCCTTCTTCCAGAATTCAGTTAATGCCTGATAGAGAATAAATTGTGTTCCTCCCAAAATGTACTTAGCTCTGAACTCTTGGTATCTGTGAATGTGATCTTAATTGGAAATAGGGTCTTTGCAGGTGTAATCAAGTTAAAATGAGGTCAGGCAAAATTGTGTGAGCCCTAAATCCAATGGCTGATGTCCTTGTAAGGACAGAGATATTTGAAGACACAGAGGACACAGAGGGAAGTAAGCCATGTTATGAATGAGGCAGAGACTGGAATGACACAGCTAAAAGCCAAGGAGTACCAAGGATTTCTGGCCACCATCAAATTCTAGGAAGAGACAAGGAAGGATTCTTTCCTAGGGCCTTCAAAGGGAACATGGTCCTGCCAACACCTTGATTTTGGACTTATGGCCTCCACACAATACATGTCTCTTGATTTTAGCCAACTAGTTGGTAGTAATTTGTTGTAACCCTAGGAAACGAATACAGTGCCTCAGTGGGACAATGAGTTGTATGCTTACAGGCTCTTTCTCTGCCTAATATCTCCCCTCTCAGTGCTTCAAATCTATTTTCTTTTAAGTGAGAATAGACTCTGACTTTGGGGTGGGGTATTTCAGGGCCACTGCAGGGCCAGTAGTTTTCTTCCACTTACTTAAAAATAATTTAGAACAAAATGACTCCATCTTGAAGCACAATATTCTGTGATGAATGCCTGCTAAACCTAAAAGTACATGGTGTGAAGCTGGGAAGAGAATTAATTTAGGACAACAACTTTCTTTTTTTGAGAGGATGCAATGGGACATCATGTGCTAATGTTCTTAAGTACTTAAAATCCTTTCCATTTTTAGGAAATATCACTAAAGAAATGATCAACAATGAACACAAAACTTAGCTATGCAGTTGCTTAGCACCATGTTGCTTGTACTAGTAACAAAAAAGTATAAATGATTGAAATGTCTAGGAAAGTCAGATTATTAAAATAAATTATGGTTCCCCATACCATGGTTTAGCATACAGCTATCCAGAAATGGAACTGTCCAATAACCATTTTTAAACTGTGCTTTGAGGAGGCTGCAAGTGCCTCGGTGGCATTTCAGTGGCTGTTTGAGCAGGTGAGGTAGAGTCAAGGTCAGCTGTGCTTTGCCCCCACTCTCACTTAACCAGATCTGCTCAGTTTATCTGTTTTATAGATTGAGTTTCTGAATAAGATGCCATTTGGAAAAAAACCAAGCAGTTTTTGTTGTGGGTTGCATTGTGTCCCATAACATAAATCTGGAAAGAAAACCATGATTTTCAATGATACACTCATGGCCTGGAAGATGTGCTGGAAGAAATATCTTAATATATAAAGCAAAACTGCATAAAGACATATAAAAAATGAGAAAACATGTTAGAGACCTACAGGATAGATCTGGGAGACCCAGCAGAGCGAGCATGTGAACTTAAGGACATCCAGAAGGAGAAGGCTCCCAGAAAAGAAAAGATGAGAAGAAACAGTCTTGAAATATGTAAAAATTACCCTAAGCAGAAATCATGATCAAATTATTAAAAATTACCCTAAGTTAAAAGAAAATTAAATATGATTGGTCAGAGCTCACATGGCAGGTTGGGTTGGTGAAAAAAACAAAATGATACATCTAATCATATCTTCATATAGTTCCTGAACTATAAACTCTTGAAAGTGCCAGGAACACTAGTAAAGATCAAATCTCCTAAGGCATATAGGCAGATGTTGAAATTAAAAAATAATGTAGCTTAAAGGGGAGAACAGGAAAAGATTTCGGAGAATAAACCTTTCAGAATTAGAAGCAAATTCTATCTTTTCCTTGTAACCTACAGGCTCCTTCCCACCTCACCAACACACACAACATATACACACACACACAGACACTTCACACAGGTGCACACATAGTCATACTCACACAAATACTCTGTCTGGGGGCTGAGGTGATTCTAAAATGTTATGTGTAAAAATATTCTGCTTTGTGATAAGCTTGGGATGTCACATGGTCGTGCTGCCATGTGGCACATTAATTTCATGAAGCTCATGAATTCACTCAAGTTCATCGCTATCACAACACCTGTTCCCTGCAGGGCCATAGCTACCAAAAGAGAGTCCTGGTATAAATAAGAAATATCTCAGTCAATAGGATCTTCTTCATTATGAAATTTTCAAATATTTTTAATGTACAAATCCAGGGTGTTTACATGTATTCTTGTTGAATTTTATGACTTAGATGGGTTGTTTTATTAATTTATTATAAATCTTGGTTCAGTCTTCTTCATCATATTTTAGCATCATTCAAAGCATTGTTTATTATTCTAGATGTAGTTTTTTATTCATTCCAGAATATTTTAAACAGAATGAGCCAAGGACAAAACTGCAGGGAAAGTCACATGAGACCTTTCTTTGATTGACATTTACTACCTTCCTAAGGTAGCAGTTATCAAAATGTATTGTTCAGAAGTTTCATACAGAATCTTGCTAATAACACAAGTTCCCAGTTCAACATCAGGCTAATTTTGAGCATGTTTGAAAGCATGCGTTTTGAAGCAACTAAGTGATTCTATGTAGGTGATACTTGTACCTAACTTTGTGATTTATTCCTCAAAGGGAAGTGCTTCCTTCCTTTCTTTCAAGTCCCTAGAGCTCATGTATCTAGTAGAATAAATTGGGTGATTGGAGAAGCATTTCTTTATGTCTGTATTAGTCTGCTCGGGCTGCCATAAAAAAAGTATCACAGATTGGATGGCTTAACCAGCATTTCTCACCGTTCTGGGGGCTGGGAGTCCAAGATCAAGTCCCAGAACACGGCTAGCTTTCTGGTGAGGGCTCTCTTCCTGGCTCATAGATGGCTGCTTTACTGCTATGTTGTCACGTGGTCCTTCCTTAGTATGTGTGCATGGAGAGAGCAAGCTCCCTGGTGTCTCTGCCTGTATGGACACAAATCCTGTATGATCTGGGCCCTATCTTTATGACCTCACTTAACCTTAACTACTTTCTTAGAGGCCCCATCTCCAAATACAGGCACACAGGGGATTAGAGTTTCAACACAAAAATTTTAGAGGGACACAAACGTGCAGCCCGTAACCATGCTGTTCATTTTTTCCTTTCTTGTTCCCTAATAGAGTTCCTTTGCATTCATGGACTCCACAATAAAGGCAGGAAGCAAGTATATCATATGCCATCAGCCTCTCAGCACTTCCCTATAGAACATACTTTCCTGGTCTTGCAATCCTTTTGGGCACTCAATGGATATTCATAAGGCATGGAACCTCTCGAAAAATTTTGACATCTGCCACTGTCCTAAAAATTACTTTGATTTGTTTCTGCACACTTGAAAAAAATTTAATTTGGGGAAACATACTTGATCTCTCATACTTCTGTCACTTTTCAGTGGCCTGCAAACCCTTGGCAGATCTCCAGAAATTATATATATTCCACCAGGTGTGAGTTTTAATGAGAGAGATCCTAATTAACTAAATATTAAGTTGACTAAATACATACCTCAGCTGCTTCATTTAACTGAATGTGGTATTGTTTGCATATATGTATGGGTATTTATAAACACCAGTATTTTATTTTCATTTTCCACAAGTGTTGTCGTGCCAAATCCCCAAAAAAGTACATGCCAACCAAATTAATGTCACACACAGGTGAGGCACTCATTCCTACATACCCACCTACCTACCTATCTACCTACCTACCTACCTATCTACCTACCTATCTACCTACCTACCTAGCTATCTACCTATCTGTCTACCTATCTACCTACCTACCTATCTACATATCTATCTACCTACCTACCTATCTATCTGTCTACCTACCTACCTACCTACCTATCTATCTGTCTACCTATCTACCTACCTACCTACCTATCTACCTATATGTCTACCTGTCTACCTACCTATCTATCTATCTACGTACCTATCTACCTGTCTATCTACCTATCTGCCTATCTATCTATCTGTCTACCTATCTGTCTAGAGATAGATAGGCAATAGGTAGATAGATATATAGGTAGCTAGGCAAGAAAGTCATATTTTAGATCTTTGTATATAAGAATAGGAGGGAGTTCTCTGGCGGTCCAGTGGTTAGGACTTGGCGCTTTCACTGCTGTGGGCCTGGATTCAATCCCTGTTCAGGGAACTAAGATACCATAAGCTGCACAGCACGGCCAAAAAAAAAAAAAATTTAAAAAGAAGGAGAGTAGGAGAATATTAAGTGTCTCGTAAAATTATTTTCAAAAAATGTTTCTGACACAGAAAGGATTCCAGAGACCTACATTCTCCTCCCTAGGACGCTAGTCACTAGGAGAGTGATTCGGGAGAAATAAAAAAAAAAATCTATTCTTGACTTTCCTCATCTGTAAAATAAGGGTGTTGGACTAGATAGTCTCTAAACTTTCAATTCTGTGCTTCTGTGATTTTATTTTATGAACTATGTATCTATTCTAACTGACTAGAGAGAAATCCACAGGTGGATTTCTATGTACCCAACAAAACTTACCAACGTGCCTTGTACCCTAAGGGAACTAAAGAGACAATAATAACATCTCCAGAAATTTTCATGCACTAAAGAAAGGAAATAAGTAAAATGCTAGAATAACTTTAAGCTGTCTTTTGGGGGGAGATAAGATATAATCTGTTTTATACTTGAAAAAAAAGTGTTTCAAAGGGACACTCCATAAATGGGATAAAGGTGGGTTTTATTGCTGTGGGTCATATGTACAGTCTTTTCTGACCCACAGTCCCAATGGTAGGATATGCATTTCATGGGAGAGTGAACTCTACTCTGAGGAGTATAGTGGCAGAAACTGGAGAGGACAAGACAGTGTTAAGAGAGAAAACATTTTTGGCCCCATATGGAGGCTCTGAGTCTGTCTGGTCGTTACACAACACTATGGTGACTTAGCTATGTAAAGAGGAACTTTATTTCTTGTTTATATTTTCTAATGAATTGTTAGTCAAGTTTGTTCCTATGAAGAAGTGGAATTGGCCCAATGCTTGCATAGAATGGTTTTAGGAGTGTTACCAAGAGAACAGTTATTGAAATTACCTTCCCTGGATCAAGTTTAGGCTTTGATTATTTCTTGCCGTGAACATTTACAATTTTTCTAACTGCTGTGACTCTGGTCTCTACTCTGGCAGAAGTAGCTTTCTGAAGCAAAGCTGTGAGCAGTTTAAAAGCTGCAGACAATCTCATTGTCTGACTGAGAAAGTAGGAAGTCCAAACTGGCCAAACATTTTTGACACATTTCTCACATACTGTGGATTAATCTGTTTGTGAAATTATTAAGTGCTCTGATATATTTGGACTGGGCCTAACCCAAGCTATGGCCTAACCAATACTAGCTGCAACAAAACACCTGGAGTGTATTCAATGTAATTTATAGTTTGCAGTTTTTCTGCCTTTCCTAACATTGCCCCTGTTTGAATTGTTTTTTAACTTCTTTTACCCTCTCCACACCAGATGCATACCTACTTATATACAAAGCTTAATGTAAATGCAATCTATGTGTATTTTAATCCGTATCTTTGCTTCACCCAAGAATAAATAAATCAGACTTTCTAATTAACTTTATTTTTAAAGTATAAGATACTAACGCTTTTTTGACAGCAAAAGTAGAGGTAATGTGAAAGAAGAATAGAATATCCTCCATTAATCTTCCCACAGTATTTTTTTTTTTCTTTTTCTTTCTTCTTTTTCTTTTTGTGGTATGCGGGCCTCTCACTGTTGTGGCCTCTCCCATTGCGGATCACAGGCTCCAGACGCGCAGGCTCAGCGGCCATGGCTCACGGGCCTAGCCGCTCCGCGGCATGTGGGATCCTCCTGGACCGGGGCATGAACCCGCATCCCCTGCATCGGCAGGCGGACTCAACCACTGTGCCACCAGGGAAGCCCTTCCCACAGTATTTTTAATGCGTGTTTTGTTTATGAATAGCATACATACAAAAAAGACATAAATCATGAGTCTTCAACTCGATGAATTTTTACAAAATGAACACCCAGAAATCAGGTCCCAGATCAAGAAACAGTGCATTAGCAGCAAATAGACAGCCCCTTATTTCTCCTAGGGTCACTTCTCCCCAAGGGTAATCACTACCCTGATTTCTATTATCTTAGATTAGTTTGGCCTCCTTTGAGCTTTTTGGAATCATACATTATTAATTGTCTTGGGTATGGCTTCTTTTTTTCAACATTATGCTTATGAGATTCATCAGTGGTCTTGCATATATAGACATATGTATTTCTTCGGAGTCTAGACCAAGAAATAGAAATGCTAGATATACAAATGGTAAATTTTAGTGGATGCTGCCACTCAACAGTGGTTGAATAACTTATATTCACAACATCAGTTTTGAGTTTCCAGTTGCTAAAAGTTGGTTATACATATTTCTCATCCTTGTTGGATCAGTGGGCTACCTAGGGCATTTTCTTCTTATGGCAATGGAAGAAATGCAAGAGAAATGGGTGAAAACATGCATTGTTCTTCCAGTCTTGGTTGCAAACTAGAATAATGTCACTTCCATCTAGATTTTATCGGTCAAATCATACAGCTAAGCCCAACGTCAACATGTGCCCCATCTTTAGCAAAAAGTGCTGCAAAATCACTTAACAAACATCTGGATGCGGGGAATAGTGAAGCATTGGGAATAACAACACAGTCTATCACAGCTTGCTCTCTTGATGACATTTATTTGTATCCTTCAAACACACAAAATTTACTCATTCCCCAAGACACTCCCGAAGTCTTATCTGATCATGGTATGAAGCTCAGAGGCCAGAATTTTATGCTTTATATCAGGTCAGTATTTTCCTCCTCCTGTTTGCAACCTTTAGAGGGAAAAAAAGACAAGTCAGTCCTATACATGCCTAGCTCAAGGACAGAATAAACATTCTCATTTAGAAGAGTGATGAATAGGGAACATATGATAATCACTGTTTCTTAGAAATTCTGGAATCTCAATGGACAAACGTCGCTGCATTTGGCTATCCTTGGGACATGGACTGTCCCTTAATTGATCCCTGGATCTGCTCATTTGGATGGTTCTCAAATCTGTTGGTCTCCATAATTCTTTTCTTTCCACCATTTTTGTTGGTCATATCTAAAGAGACATTATAGGATATGCACTTCTTATATACACCGGTATATATTAAATATATATACTGGTGTTAGAGACCAGTATGGTTTCTTAGGATGTTTTCTGGCTATAGAAGTTTTTAGGCCAGAAGATGTTTGAACTTGAGTATTTTTAGTCTTTTTAATACAAACGGGATGTTTTTGCCAATACAACTTTTCAGAATCTTTGTGGGTTTTGTCTGTATTGGAATTCAGTCAACTCTATATGACAAAACCACATGTATAAATAATATCAAAGCATACCTCTCTTTTAAGATTAATTTATTGTTTGTTTCTTTTTATTTTATATGGGCCTCTATCATCTCTGCTGAGAAGTCAACTATCAGTCTCATTCTTGCTTCTTTAATGGTAATGCATCTCTCTTTTTCTTTTTTTTTTGCTGCTTTGAATATTTATTCTTTGTCTTGGATTTTAGCAGACCTGTTATGATGAGCCTGTGGTTTAGTTTTTGTTTCATTTTTGGTTTGTGTGTTTTTTTCTTTAATCCACTTATTTCTGACCCATTCTTTCTGTACTGTATTCCAGGGACTCCAATTACATGTAAATTAGATGTATTCTCTAAGTTCCATGGGTCTCTAAATTTCTTTTTATCTTTATTTTTATTTTATATTCTAAATTTGGATTATATAATATAAACCTGTCTTTCAGTTCAGTTATTCTGGAGCTCATTAATCACATTTCATATCGACATATCTAATAAATTCAAAATTTTAGATACTATTGATATTCATCAATTCCAGATTTTCCACTTGATTCTTTTTTAGGGATTATAATTTTCTGGTGGAATCGTTCATTTCTTCATCAATTTCCCAGTTTCTGTCTGTTGGTGTGCCTAGTGATTTTTTTTTTTAATTGAATGCCAGACAGTAGTTTAAAAACCGTAGAGGCTGCAGATGATCTTGTGTCTCTCAAGAGTGAGTTCAGCCATTCCCACACTAGTCAGACAGGGTGGTGATTGCTTATGTTAATCAAATCTTTAGCGGTGCTGAGTTAAAGCTAGGTTGAAGCCCTCTTAAGACCGAGTCAACTTTGGTTTTGCCGCTGTCTTTCCAGGATTTTTGGCTAAGAACCTGCTGTATTCTGCGGAACCCAGTCCTTTGGCAGATCACAAACCCTAACCTTTCTCTGTTCTGTTTTTCTGCTTAGGTTATGGCCTTCCCCACAACAAACCTGAGTTCAGCAAGTATACTGAGGGAATAACTAGTCATGTGCTTCTGGTCCTTTCAGTATCTGCCAAAATTCTGTTGTTTCTCTCTGTTACTCAGCAAAAGCCTTCTGGGTTCTAACTCCTAGATTCTTGGTCTCCTGCTCACAGCCAGAATCATTAACTCCCCCAGGGTAAAAGTAGTTTCAGAAGGTCAGTTTATCTTTCTGAAATTCTTCCTCTACTGAATCTTGGTCAGTCTTTTTATGTTGCCTCCTCTTCATCACACCCAAAGAAATGATCTCTGTACTTTGTTCAACTTTCCTTTTGTCTGTAGGTGCATGCACTGGTCTGATACCAGTTACTACATTCCATACACATGTAGAAATCTTTCCTTCCATACCATTTATCAAAAAAACTATTTTATCATATTGTGTAGCAATCTTTCTATATGTATCTATTTCCTTGAAGAGATTATGCGACCGTGAACTTCTTGAGGGCAGAAATTGTCATTAGTTAAATATTTTATGGTTTACATGACTCAGTAGATTAAATATTTTATACTTTGGTGAGGAATAACACAGATTCCTTTGAGAATATGATAAATTATGTGAAATCTGACCAGAAAAATAATTCACATGCAAACATGTTCTCAAATATTTAGATACAATGTTTTGGTTCAACAACCCCTTGGTGCCATTCATGGGATGCCTAGGCTTTAGAGATCACAAGTTAAAAACCTCTGCAAATGAAGTTACTGACAAATGAGTCAGTGACTTTCCTAATTCCTACTGTCACACTATGAGAGCCCTATATCACTATGCCAAAGCATTATTTTTCTACAACTATTATATTTAAATGAAATTCAAGTGACTAGTAACATAATACATTTAATGGGCTTTGTGGGTTTTGGTTGCCCAGTATTCAATTTTCCATGCTGAAGTCATCTAAATATGCTTTCGGGAAATTTTATCCTTATTTACTTTACAGTAAATCAAGATGTCCCGTGCTACCACTACAAAAGTCAGCAGCTATCCTGGAGGTCCCTTCTCTTACATCAGCCCTTTCTCCAGCTAGCACTTTGAAGAGATTAGACCTTAGCCTCAGTTTCATCAGTTAGATCTTCTCTTCCAGGACTCTGATAATTGACCTGAACAAGGCAAGAATAGAGTTAATGGTTGGAGTTTGTTCATTCTGGTATTGTTGAGATAGAGAGATAGAATAACAGTTTCTAAGACTTGCTACAGTTTTCCGCTGGAATTTGTTTCATGGCTTCTCCTCTATATTAGAAAGTCCTCCACTATATGTTTTCAACAAATTCTCTTTTTTTCTTGTTAAAAGAGTCCACAAACATGCTCAGATACACACATGAACACATTATCAGTCATTAAGTTCCATCCAACCATAATCATGATTCCTTACTATCTATTTCCCTTCCAGAGCAGGCAGAAAGAATCATGGAAGACAGGTAATAGGACAGGAATATTTTTCACAGGCAGAGGGGGAAATAAGCACTGAGAAGAGGATAGTCATACAGTGTACCACATGGGGGCAGCAGATATTACTACAAATTAAGAGATTGCCAAATTCTGTAAACATCAGTTTCCCCCATAAGGTTAAATCTGAGGCTGACAACTTCAACAGCATCATCATTTTAATCATGTTTATCTTTATCATCTCCATCTTTTTTTATCTGAATAGGCATAATAGTTTTTAAACAATTCACTGTATATTAGTAGGTGTGCCTAACTTGTGAGGATAGAAATCGGCATTTATAATAGAGAGATGTTAAGACATGGATTTTACAGTCCAACAGCCCTGTAAAGATTGAGAGTCCCTGTGACCTGGAGCTTTGCTTCTTTTCAAAAGGTTAGAGTCCTTGTCTTTGAAAAGAGAATGCCTACATGCAGTATCATGAATAACAAATGAGATGTTATACATAACGTGCTTGTCTTTGAAAAGAGAATGCCTACATGTAGTATCATGAATAACAAATGAGGTGTTATACATAACGTGATTGTCACAGAGCCCACCTTGCAGTAAGAACTCAGAAATGCTTGGTATTACTGTGTTTTTATTCTCTGCATTTGAAAGTTAAATAAAGCAAGTCTTTCAAATTCACAAATGAGGTATGTAAAAGAATAAGGCTATTTATTTTGACTCTGAGTTCACAATCCCACCACTATTCTTCTTTAAAATGCATATCAATTAATTGGCTATCTTTTGTGCATGGGGAGAAGCTGCAGAATTATATTGAAGGATGGCATATTTTCTTATGGGAATGATGCTATCATTCACATACGGGAAATAATCTGAGAGAAATGAATCTTTATGAGAGACCTTGGTCTTTACATCTTTAAATATTCTCTAAGGAAAAGACATTATTGAGTTTTCCCAAATAGATCTGGAAATCCCTGTGAATTAAATCAAAGCCTTCTAGAATAACTGTATATTCTTGGAAACATGAGACAAGCCAGAACAGTCCCACTTTGAATGAACGGTTTTTAAAATGCTTGAGAGACCACAAAACATAAAAGTATTTCTAAGTATGAGGAGGAAAATGTGTCTAGTGCATAAAAAACATACATTCAATTTACTGGAGAGAAAAAGCATTTTAAAGACACTAACCTTGTGATTTGAATTGAATGTATTTATTCGTTTCAAAGAAGCCATTCAAAAATTAAAAGGCCCTTGTAATGAAAATAGAAAAAGAGCCTGGAATAGGTGAGGTAGAAACCGTGGATAAGAAAAAGGGAAAGGATTGGCTCTGAATTTGTGGAAAACAAATTATATTTTCATAAAATTTTAGAGACAGAAATTTAGTGGTGTTGGTCCATTATTTTCCTTTAAGGGATGAGGACATAGACAATCAGAGAGGTTCAATGATGTTTTCAAGTCTGTAAAACCACTGAGGGGCAAAACCAAGTCCAGATCTTCTTATTACCATACAATTGTTTTCCATTTTTCAACAGCACATCCTCTTTCAAACTGCTTATCTGTTAACTTTGAATACCAGCTATAAAAACCCAATCACTTTTTAATAGCTTCTTCATGGATTTTAAAAAAAGCTTAGTGAATATTTGTTCAGATCTGGCCCCAAATGTGATAGGATATGCATCATCTGGCCAGATGTTCTCTGTTTTCAACAAATGAAAACAGTTATAATAGGAGATTCAAGTCTATTTAAAAACATACACAATATCTAGAAGATCACAGGTGTAGTCTAGTAAAGTATAAAAACTTTTCCTTGGAGAATATTTAAAGATGTAAAAGACCAATGTTTCTTATAAAGATTTACTTCTCTCATGTTATTTCCCACATGGAAATAATAGCATAATTCTCATGGAAAAATATTTCATCCTTTAATATAATTTTGCTGCTTCTCCCCATATACTAAAGATAGCCGATTAATTGATATGCATATCATTGCATCCTTTGATTAACGCGTGTCTAGATTTTCCTATTCATGTGTCAACTCAAATGTCTCTTCCACCATCTGTAACCTCCACTACCTACACCAGACATTCTCTATCACATAACCTGCTATTTTCTATATCACTTACTACTATCTGAGATTATCTTATTTACTTCCAAATTACACATATTTTACCTTTCCCATTCAATGATATAAAATGCTTCATGAAGGAAGAAGATTTGTATGATTTTTTCATCACCATATTGTCTGTATGAAAATACATCTTTTAGAGCTACAATTCTCTTACTCTGGAAAAAATGGGAGATTGCTCTTTGGTGGATAACTAGTTGTCTTACCACAAATAGCTATATCAGATGGCTGCAGAGAGGACTAAATCAGCTGTGTGGCTGACAGGGTCCTTGTGCTCCGGCCGGGTTTCAGGCCTGTGCCTCTGAGGTGGGAGAGCTGACTTCAGGACATTGGTCCACCAGAGACCTCCCAGCTCCACGTAATATCAAATGGCAAAAGCTCCCCCGGGGATCTCCATCTAAACACTAAGGCCGAGCTCCACTCAACGACCAGCAAGCTATAGTTCTGGACACCCTATGCCAAACAACTAGCAAGACAGGAACACAACCACACCCATTAGCAGAGAGGCTACCTAAAATCATAATACGGTCACAGACACCCTAAAACAAACCACTGGACACGGTCCTGCCCACCAGAAAGACAAAATCCAGCCTCATCCACCAGAACACAGACACCAGTGCCCTCCACCAGGAAGCCTACACAACCCACTAACCAAACTTAGCCACTGGGGGCAGACGCCAAAAACAACAGGAACTATGAACCTGCAGCCTGTGAAAAGGAGACCCCCAACGTGGTAACTTAAGCAAAATGAAAAGACAGAGAAATACACAGCAGATGAAGGAGCAAGGTAAAAACCCACGAGACCAAACAAATGAAGAGGAAATAGGCAGTCTACCTGAAAAAGAATTCAGAGTAATGATAGTAAAGATGATGCAAAATCTTGGAAATAGAATGGAGAAAATACAAGAAATGTTTAACTAAAGAGCAAACAATGATGAAGAGCAAGATAAATAAAATTAAAAATTCTCTAGAAGGAATCAGTAGCAGAATAACTGAGGCAGAAGAATCGATAAGTGACCTGGAAGATAAAATAGTGGAAATAACTACCACATGGCAGAATAAAGAAAAAAGAATGAAAAGAATTGAGGACAGTCTCAGAGACCTCTGGGACAACATTAAATGCACCAACATTCGAATTATAGGGGTCCCAGAAGAAGAAGAAAAATAGAAAAAGAGGGAGTGAGAAAATATTTGAAGGGATTATAGGTGAAAACTTCCCTAATATGGGAAAGGAAATAGTCAAGTCCATGAAGCGCAGAGAGCCACATACAGGATAAATCTAAGGAGAAACATGCCAAGACACATATTAACCAAACTATCAAAAATTAAATACAAATAAAAATATTAAAAGCAGCAAGGGAAAACCAACAAAAAACATACAAGGGAATCCTCATAAGGTTAACAGCTGATCTTTTTTTATTTTCTATTTTTTTTGTGGTATGCGGGCCTCTCACTGCTGTGGCCTCTCCCGTTGCGGAGCACAGGCTCCAGACATGCAGGCTTAGCAGCAATGGCTCACAGACACAGCTGCTCCGCGGCATGTGGGATCTTCCCAGACCGGGGCACGAACCCATGTCCCCTGCATCAGCAGGCAGACTCTCAACCACTGCGCCATCAGGGAAGCCCTAACAGCTGATCTTTCAGCAGAAACTCTGCAAGCCAGAAGGGAGTAGCAGGACATATTTGAACTGATGAAGGGGAAAAACCAACAACCAAGATTACTCTGCCCAGCAAGGATCTCATTCAGATTCAACGGAGAAATTAAAACCTTTACAGACAAGCAAAAGATAAGACAATTCAGCGCCACCAAACCAGCTTTACAACAAATGCTAAAGGAACTTCTCTAGGCAGGAAACAGAAGAGAAGGAAAAGACCTACAATAACAAACCCAAAACAATCAAGAAAATGGTAATAGGAACATACATGTCAATAACTACCTTAAATGTAAATGGATTAAATGCTCCAACCAAAAGACATAGACTGGCTGAATGGATACAAAAACCAGACCTGCATATATGCTGTCTACAAGAGAATGACTTCAGACCTAGGGACACATACACACTGAAAATGAGGGGATGGAAAAAGATATTCTATGCAAAGGGAAACCAAAAGAAAGCTGGAGTAGCAATTTTCATATCAGAGAAAATAGACTTTAAAATAAAGGCTATTACAAGAGACAAAGAAGGACACTACATAATGATCAAGGGATCAATCCAAGAAGAAGATGTAACAATTGTAAATATTAATGCACCCAACATAGGAGCACCTCAATACATAAGGCAAATGCTAACAGCCATAAAAGGGGAAATCGACAGTAACACAATCATAGTAGGGGACTTTAACACCCCACTTTCACCAATGGACAGATCATCCAAAATGAAAATAAATAAGGAAACACACGCTTTAAATGACATATTAAACAAGATGGACTTAACTGATACTTAAAGGATGTTCCATCCAAAAACAACAGAATACACTTTCTTCTCAAGTACTCATGGAAAATTCTCCAGGATAGATCATATCCTAGGTCAAAAATCAAGCCTTGGTAAATTTAAGAAAGTTAAAATCGTATCAAGTATCTTTTCTGACCTCAGCACTGTGAGCCTAGATATAAATTACAGGAAAAAAACTGTAAAATATACAAACACATGGAGGCTAAACTGTACACTACTAAATAATCAAGAGATCACTGAAGAAATCACAGAGGAAATGAGAAAATACCTAGAAACAAATGACAATGAAAACACGATGGCCCAAAACCTATGGGATGCAGCAAAAAAGGTTCTAAGAGGGAAGTTTATAGCAATACGGTCCTACATCAAGAAACAAGAAAAATCTCAAGTAAAAATCCTAACCATACACCTAAAGCAATTAGAGAATGAAGAACAACAACAAAAAAAAAAACCCAAAGTTAGCAGAATGAAAGAAATCATAAAGATCAGATCAGAAATAAATGAAAAAGAAATGAAGGAAACTATAGCAAAGATCAATAAAACTAAAAGCTGGTTCTCTGAGAAGATAAACAAAATTGATAAACCATTAGCCAGACTCATCAAGCAAAAAAGCAAAAAGACTCAAATCAATAGAATTAGAAATGAAAAAGGAGAAGTACCAACTGACACTGCAGAAATGCAAAGGATCATGAGAGATTACTACAAGCAACTAGATGCCAATAAGATAGACAACCTGGAAGAAATGGACAAATTCTTAGAAAAGCACTACCTTATGAGACTGAACCAGGAAGAAATAGAAAATATGAACAGACCAATCACAAGCACTGAAATTGGGACTGTGATTAAAAATCTCCCAATAAACAAAAGCCCAGGACCAGATGGCTTCACAGGCATATTCTATCAAACATTTAGAGAAGAGCTAACACCTATCCTTCTCAAACTCTTCCACAATATAGCAGAGGGAGGAACACTCCCAAACTCATTCTACGAGGCCACCATCACCCTGATACCACAACCACACAAAGATGTCACAAAGAAAGAAAACAACAGGCCAATATCACTGATGAACATAGCTGCAAAAATCCTCAACAAAATAGTAGCCAACAGAATCCAACAGCACATTAAAAGGATCATACACCATGATCAAGTGTGGTTTATCCCAGGAATGCAAGGATTCTTCAATATACGCAAATCGATGTGATAAAACATATTAACAAATTGAAGGCTAAAAACCATATGATCATCTCAATAGATGCAGAAAAAGCTTTCGACAAAATTCAAATCCTCCAGAAAGTAGGCATAGAGGGAACTTACTTCAACATAATAAAGGTCATATATGACAGACCTGCAGCCAACATCATTCTCAATGGTGAAAAACTGAAACCATTTCCACTAAGATCAGGAACAAGACAAGGTTGCCCACTCTCACCACTATTATTCAGCATTGTTTTGGAAGTTTTAGCCACAGCAATCAGAGAAGAAAAAGAAATGCAAGGAATCCAAATCGGAAAAGAAGAAGTTTGCAGATGACATGACACTATACATAGAGAATCCTAAAAATCCTACCAGAAAACTACTAGAGCTAATCAATTAATTTGATAAAGTAACAGGATACAAAATTAATGCACAGAAATCTCTTGCATTCCTGTACACTAATGATGAAAAATCTGAAAGAGAAATCAAGAAAACACTCCCATTTACCATTGCAACAAAAAGAATAAAATACCTAGGAATAAACCTACCTAAGGAGACAAAAGACCTGTGGGCAGAAAACTATAAGACACTGATGAAAGAAATTAAAGATGATACAAGTAGATGGAGAGATATACCATGTTCTTGGATTGGAAGAATCAACACTGTGAAAATGACTATACTACCCAAAGCAATCTACAGATTCAGTGCAATCCCTATCAAACTACCACTGGCATTTTTCAGAGCTAGAACAAAAAATTTCACAATTTATTTGGAAACACAAAAGAGCCTGAATAGCCAGAACAATCTTGACAAAGAAAAATGGAGCTGGAAGAATCAGGCTCCCAGACTTCAGACTATACCACAAAGCTACAGTAATCAGACAGTATGGTACTGGCACCAAAACAGAAGCATAGACCACTGGAACAGGATAGACAGCCCAAAGGTAAACCCATGCACATATGGTCACCTTATTTTTGACAAAGGAGGCAAGAACATACAATGGAGAAAAGAAAGCCTCTTCAATAAGTGGTGCTGAGAAAACTAGACAGCTACATGTAAAAGAATGAAATTAGAACACTCCCTAACACCATACACAAAAATAAACTCAAAGTGGATTAAAGATCTAAATGTAAGGCCAGACACTATAAAACTCTTAGAGGAAAACTTAGGCAGAACTCTCTGTGACATAAATCACAGCAAGATCCTTTATGACCCGCCTCCTAGAGAAATGGAAATAAAAACAAAAATAAACAAATGGGACCTAATGAAACTTAAAAGCTTTTGCACAGCAAAGGAAACCAAAACAAGACAAATAGATAACCCTCAGAATGGGAGAAAATATTTGCAAACGAAGCACTGACAAAGGGTTAATCTCCAAAATATACAAGCAGCTCATGCAGCTCAGTATCAGAAAAACCAACAACCCAGTCCAAAAATGGGCAGAAGACCTAAATAGACATTTCTCCATAGAAGATATACAGATTGCCAACAAACACATGAAAGGATGCTCAGCATCACTAATCATTAGAGAAATGCAAATCAAAACTACAATGAGTTATCACCTCACACTGGTCAGAATGGCCATCATCAAAAATTCTGTAAACAGAAAATGCTGGAGAGGGTGTGGAGAAAAGGGAACCCTCTTGCACTGTTGGTGGGAATGTAAATTGATACAGCCACTATGGAGAACAATATGGAAGTTCCTTAAAAAACTAAAAATAGAACTACCATACGACCCCGCAATCCCACTACTGGGCATATACCCTGAGAAAACCATAATTCAAAAGGAGTTATGTACCACAATGTTCATTGCAGCTCTATTTATAATAGCCAGGATGTGGAAGCAACCTAAGTGTCCATCGACAGATGAATGGATAAAGAAGATGTGGCACATGTATCCAATAGAATATTAATCAGCCATAAAAAGAAACAAAATTGAGTTACTTGTAGTGAGGTGGATGGACCTAGAGTCTGTCATACAGAGTGGAGTAAGTCAGAAAGAGAATAACAAATACTGTATGCTAACACATATATACGGAATCTAAAAAAAAAAAAGTTTCTGAAGAACCTAGGGGCAGGACAGGTATAAAGACGCAGATGTAGAGAATGGACTTGAGGACACAGGGAGGGGGAAGGGTAAGCTGGGATGAAGTGAGAGAGTGGCATGGACATATATACACTACCAAATGTAAAATAGATAGCTAGTGGGAAGCAGCTGCATAGCACAGGGATATCAGCTCAGTGCTTTGTGACCACTTAGAGGGGTGGGATAGGGAGGATAGGAGGGAGACACAAGAGGGAGGAGATATGGAGATATATGTATATGTATGGCTGATTCACTTTGTTATAAAGCGGAAACTAACACACCATTGTAACGCAATTATACTCCAATAAAGATGTTAAAAAATTAAAAATAAAAAATTCAAAAATGTATCTTTTACATAGTACAAGGCTCATCAATATTCCTTGCAAGAATATATTAATCAGTACATGTTCAAAGTACCTGCAATTGCCTCATCCTTCCAGTTTCCTCTTGAGATATTTAATTGATAATTCTGTACCTTTTTAGAGCATTGATTGACTTAAAGAACATTAAGAGTCTCATTAATAGTTGCCTAAGGAGAACTTCTTCCCCATGGCACTATATATTTTGAGACGAAATTGGGAAACCAATGTGTTCATTCTGTTAAATGTATTCCCTTTGTAACATCTGGCAATTGGATTAAAGGACATTTTTCATTAAGAAAATATTTATAAGGAAATACATAAAATAGGAAAGAGTAAATAGGATTTGATTGCTGTTGCTCCATCTTTAGATAGATAATCCATACTTATATTTGTCTCTAAAAATTATGGAACCAGAGTGGATTTGTTTCCTGAAACTGCCATGTCACATCACCACAAACTGGGTAGCTTAAAATGACAGAAATTTATTCTCTCATAGTTCCTGAGGCCTGAAATTCATATCAAGGTGCAGGCAGGGCTCTCTACTGTCTCTAGAAATTCTAGGAGAGAATCCGTTCATGGCTTCTTCCAGCCTCTGGGGAGTGTTGGCTTTCTCTGCCTTGTGGTTGCAGTTCTCTGGTCTGCCTTTGCATTCCCTTCTCCTCTGTCTGTATGTGTTTAATATCCCTGTGCCTTCTTCTCATAAGAATACATGTGATATCATTTAAGACCCACTCACATAATCCAGGATAATCTCATCTCAAAATCCATAGTGTAATTACATCTGCAGAAACTTCACCACCTACAATAACAGAGATTTCAGGGAATAAGAGTGGGTGTCTTTGAAAGTTATCATTCAGCTCACTACCCAGAGTTAGAAAGTATAACATTAAAAGTATACTAGACCCCCTTCCTGATGTATGAATGTTCCCAGTGACCTCTTCAGTAAGTAGACTGTTGAGAATTTACCTAAACTATTCCATGGTATTGCTGACTCAGCATCCACTTGGTTTGGCCAAGTGGCCTGCGGGGATTGTAAACTGATGTTAGCCCCCCATGCAAGAACGTACCCCAAGTAGTAGCCAGCAGAGTCACAAGCAGATTTACGTTCCTGATAGGATTTCACTAATAGCCCTTGTGATTAATAGTCTCCCTGAACTTCCCAGGGCCTTCCCCTTGCATGTCCCTTAGATAAGACCCTCATGGAGTTTACCAAAACTTTGCTTCTTTTGGCTTAAATTGACCAATCCAGCCTTAGGGCACAACAAAGCTCTTTACCCTTGGACCCTAATAAAGGCGTGTGCTTTATGTCCTGCCTCTTTCTCTTTCGAGACCCTGTCTTGCCCTCCCAATGTGGCCTCTGGAGGCCAGCTGTGTGCTTCTTCCAGAACCTGTGAGTAATAAACATCTTTGTTTCAATTTCCCTTGTGGTCTGTTTTTCAACCATGGCTCACCATCCCACACCCTGTGCTCTCAATAAATGTTCATTTAACAAAGTAATAAGTTGATCTTTCAAGCTTCTGTTTGAATTTTCCAGGAACAAGTGCTCACTATCTCCCTGACAACTTGTTCTGTTCATTCTTACTGTTAAAAAAAAAAAAAAAAAAAAAAAAAAGGTAGGTCTCCAGCAATGAAACATTTCTGTCGTAGGACCCCCTGTCAGTTCAGCCATAATCATGGATACCCTTCAGTATGCGTCTTCTGCTACCAAAATCCAGCAGTCAGTTTAGTCACTGCGGGGAGAACACAAGGAGCCTCAGTGTCACATGAAGATGAATTCTGGGGAGTATTTGAAAAATCCTTAAAAGCCAGTCTGGCAAGTGAGTCTTCCCTGACTACTCCGTGTTGGGCCAAGCCATGTGGCTGGGCTTCTCTCTTGGTTTCTCCAGCTGGGACTAGAGGCCAACCTGAACTGTAGCTTATCTAGATGAAATCTTCATACCTTTTTGAGTTTGTATCTATTAGACTGACCATTTTCAGTGCCAGACTTATCCTGTATCAAGTATGAATTAGCATTCTACCCTTTTTTTCATACTAGGACCCAGCCCCATACCAAGGTTTATTTCCCAAACCTTATTCTATTCATTTGTTATCAAAGTTATCTTATTTAATCCTCACTATACTTTATAGTACTGCTGTTATTATTCCTAATTTACAGAAGAAACACATAAGGCACAGCGAGGTATAGTAACTTGCTGTAGTTGACATAGCTAGCAGGGAGAAGAAGCCAGATGCCTTAAGTCTGGGGTTAGCCAATTGTGACTTCTGCCCTCCGAAATTACATAGCAGTCTCATGTTCTACATGGAAGTCCATCCCTGAAATATGTTTTATGTCTTCTCTTCTTCAGGTTAAACAATATTTTCTAGTACTTTTCATCTTGTGGTATATTTTCTATCCCGCTCCTTCCTTCCTTCCTTCTTTGTAATTTTTTGTTACCCACAACACAAATTATCATTACCTCTGTCCCTCTCTGTCTTTCCATCTCTTCCTTTCTCTCTGTCTCTCCCTCTCTCTGTCTCTGTCTCTCTATCTCTCTCTCTCTTGCCCCCAAAAGGAGCTTGTCTCTACCTTTGATGCCTTCAATCTGTCTGAACACAAAACCAAATCTTATCCTGGATTTTCCTGTATCTCTACCATATATTCTGGGCCTGGCAGGGCCACTTTTCTTCCCTTTGGAAAAGTATAAAATTTAATTGCCATTCTTGTTTTCTGCTATTTAAAGTCACTAATGGAATGTTCTTGTCTCTAGTGTAATAGCATCATAGCCCTGAAGAGCACGTCAAACTGAGTACCTTGCAGGGTGAATGAATTTTGAGGGAAAATTCAATATAAGTTGCTATACATCTTCTGGAGCAATTTTTCTCACTTCTGATAGAAATCCACTCTTTTTTCTTCATAGATCTTCCTATATCTCTTCTAACTCACATAGTTTCATTCTAATCTCTCCAACTAAACTAGCAAGTTTGATATTTCTATATCTCTTTGCATGATTAAGAAAGACTCACTTTGTTTCATTTTCAAGAGAGTACTTTTCTTAAAAAAAAAATGGCCACACTTCTTTCACAGACTCCCAAAAGAACCCAATGTAATTAGGTAACAGAAAGTCAGGAGCCATAGTATAAGAGGGATTGAGAAGAAATGGAAGGTTAGAGAAAGATGGAGAGGGCGTGTAACTGAATTTATCTGTATTCGTGTATTATATTTTTGATCTCCCTCCTGAACTCTAGACCGTTACGTCCAACCTGATTGAGAAGTTCAATAGGCATCTCAAACATTACTAAACTCTTGATTCTGCCCACATAACTGCTACTTCTTCAGTTTCTCCATCTCAGTAATGCAGGGTCCATTATTCTAATTGCCTAAATAAAAATTTTGAACTCGACTTCTCTCTTTCTCTCACATCACACATAAAATTTGTCCATACATTCTTAGACTCTTATCTTTAAATACATCCTGGTTTTAAGCACTTCACATCACCCCAACTGCTACAACCCTGGAACATTCTACCACAATCTCTTACCTAGATTATTTCAGATGTCTCCCAAGTGGTGTTTCTGCTTTCACCTTGACCCCCCCCACACACACACTCGTTTATTTTCTATACAGTAGCAGTAAACTTTAAGTCATATTCTGTAACTTTTCTATTCAAAACCAGTAGCCTCCCACTACACAAAAAGTAATTTCCAACTCATGGCTTATAAGTGTCCAACTCATGCTACTTTATTTGACCCCAGATATCTTGTTGTCCTAAATTTTACTGCTTCTCCCTCTCTCACTGTGCTCTAGGTTCAATAGCCCCTTTGTTCTTCCTATGAAAGAGTGAACTCAGATATTTGAAATGTATCCCCTCTTAGAGTCTTTGTTTCTTTTGGGTAGAATGCTCTTAGTATGCTCTAATTGGCATGGCTCATGTATACTTCTAGAAGTGTATCCTTCCACTCTCTGTTCAGTGCCGCCCTATCAGGGGCTTTCCATGACAACCTTTTTGAAAATAGAATGTCCCATTTCTCTCTATGCACCAGACTATGCTTTATTTTTCTTCATGGAAGTTATCACCACCTGATACATTGATTTTTTTTGTTTGTTTTCCATCCTCCCCATGAGGCTAAGGACTATGGCTCTTTTATACTGTTTGATCCCCAGTTCATACAACAATGCTGGTGATTATTAGGTACACAATCATGTTTGCCCAATGAATGAATAAAAATATAATAAGCCTTTATGAAGGCCATTGTTTGAGGTTGAAGTGAGGCAGGAAGAGAACAAGCTATAGACTCAACTTGAGTCTGAATCCTTCTCTCGTTCTGCCCACCTTAACTTTGGCATGTTATTAAATTTTTAAACTTCTGAGTCTCATTTATCTCAACAGAAAAACTGATACACACACACATGCACCCGTGCACACACACACACACACACACACATATATTTATATATATATATATATATTTTTTTTTTTTTTTGAAAAAGACAGAACTGCACTGGGGCTTGCAGGTTGAGTTCCTCAGGGCCTGGTGCTCACTCATAGTTTTCATCAAGGATCTTCACTGTAAATTTACTTACTGGATTTCTCTGAAGTAGTGGGGAAATTATGATGTTTTATACAAAAAAAATCTTGCCTTGATAATTGAATATACTCAAGGAAATTATATATATATGCACTACACAAACACACACACACATGCACACACATGTGTATGAGAGAGAAAGAGAGAGTTAAAAATAACAACATCTGGACAAGCCTTTTAGCTAGCCTCATCCACCAGAGGACAGAGAGCAGAAGCAATCCTATAGCCTGTGGAACAAAAACCACATTCATAGAGAATTAGACAAGATGAAAAGGCAGAGGGCTATGTACCAGAAGAAGGAACAAGATAAACCCCCAGAAAAACAACTAAATGAAGTGGAGATAGGCAACCTTCCAGAAAAATAATTCAGAATAATTATAGTGAAGATGATCCAGGGCCTCGGAAAAAGAATGGAGGCAAAGATTGAGAAGATACAAGAAATGTTTAACAAAGACCTAGAAGAATTAAAGGACAAACAAACAAGATGAACAATACAATAACTGAAATGAAAACTACACCAGAAGGAATCAACAGCAGAATAACTGAGGCAGAAGAACGGATAAGTGACCTGGAAGACAGAATGGTGGAATTCACTGCTGCAGAAAAGAATAAAGAAAAAAGAATGAAAAGAAATGATGACAGCCTGAGAGACCTCTGGGACAACATCACATGCAACAACATTCGCACTATAGGGGTCCCAGAAGGAGAAGAGAGAGAGAAAGGACCTGAGAAAATATTTGAACAGATTATAGTTGAAAACTTCCCTAACATGCAAAAGGAGATAGCCACCCAAGTACAGGAGCACAGAGAGTCACATACAGGATAAACCCAAGGAGAAACACACCGAGACACATAGTAATCAAATTGACAAAAATTAAAGACAAAGAAAAATGATTGAAAGTAGCAAGGGAAAAATGACAAATAACATACAAGGGAACTCCCATAAGGCTAACAGCTGATTTCTCAGCAGAAACTCTGCAAGCCAGAAGGGAGTGGCATGATATACTTAAAGTGATGAAAGGGAAGAACCTACAACCAAGATTACACTACCCGGCAAGGATCTCATTCAGATTCGATGGAGAAATCAAAAGCTTACAGACAAGCAAAAGCTAAGAGAATTCAGCACCACCAAACCAGCTCTACAACAAATGCTAAAGGAACTTCTTTAAGTGGGAAACACAGGAGTAGAAAAGGACCTACAAAAACAAACCCAAAACAATTAAGAAAATGGTCATAGGAACATACATATCGATAGCTACCTTAAATGTGAATGGATTAAATGCTCCAACCAAAAGACACAGGCTTGCTGAATGGATACAAAAACAAGACCCATATATATGCTGGATACAGGAGACCCACTTCAGACCTAGGGACACATACAGACTGAAAGTGAGGGGATGGAAAAAGATATTCCATGCAAATGGAAATCAAAATAAAGCTGCAGTAGCAATACTCATATCAGATAAAATAGACTTTAAAATAAAGACTACTACAAGAGACAAAGAAGGACACTACATAATGATCAAGGGATCAATCCAAGAAGAAGATATCAATTATAAATATATATGAACCCAACATAAGAGCACCTCAATACATAAGGCAACTGCTAACAGGTATAAAAGAGGAAATCGACAGTGACACAATAATAATAGGGGACTTTAACACTTCACTTACACCAATGGACAGATCATCCAAACAGAAAATTAATAAGGAAACACCATCTTTAAATGACACAATAGACCAGATATATTTAATTGATATTTATAGGACATTCCATTCCAAAACAGCAGATTACACTTTTTTCTCAAGTGCGCATGGAACTTTCTTCAGGATAGATCACATCTTGGGTCACAAATCAAGCCTCAGTAAATTTAAGAAAATTGAAATCATATCAAGCATCTTTTCCAGCCACAATGCTGTGAGATTAGAAATAAATTACAGGGAAAAAAATGTAAAAAACACAAACACATGGAGGCTAAACAATATGTTACTAAATAACCAAGAGATCACTGAAGAAATCAAAGAGGAAATCAGAAAATACCTAGCGACAAATGACAACCAAAACACGACAATCCAGAACCTAAGGGTTGCAGCAAAAGCAGTTCTAAAAGGGAAGTTTATCGCTATACAAGCCTACCTCAAGAAATAAGAAAAATCTCAAACAATCTAACCTTACACCTAAAGGAACTAGAGAAAGAAGAACAAACAAAACCCAAAGTTAGTAGAAGGAAAGAAATCATAAACATCAGAGCAGAAATAAATGAAATAGAAACAAAGAAAATAGTAGCAAAGATCAATAAAACTAAAAGCTGGTTCTTTGAGAAGGTAAACAAAATTGATATCTTTAGCCAGACTTATCAAGAAAAAGAGGGAGAGGACTCAAATCAATAAAATTAGAAATGAAAAAGGAGAAGTTACAACGGACACCACAGAAATACAAAGCATCCTAAGAGACTACTACAAGCAACTCTATGCCAATAAAATGGACAACCTGGAAAAAATGGACAAATTCTTAGAAAGGTATAACCTCCCAAGACTGAACCAGGAAGAAATAGAAAATATGAATAGACCAATCACAGGTAATGAAATTGAAAATGTGATTAAAAATCTTCCAACAAACAAAAGTCCAGGACCAGATGGCTTCACAGGTGAATTCTATCAAACATTTAGAGAAAAGCTAACACCCATCCTTCTCAAACTCTTCCAAAAAATTGCAGAGGAAGGAACACTCCCAAACTCATTCTATGAGGCCACCATCACCCTGATACCAAAACCAGACAAAGATACTACAAAAAAAAGAAAATTACAGACTAATATCACTGATGAATATAGATGCAAAAATCCTCAAGAGAATATTAGCAAACAGAATCCAACAATACATTAAAAGGATCATACACCATGATCAGGTGGGATTTATCCCAGGGATGCAAGGATTCTTCAAAATATGCAAATCAACTTTTGTGATACACCATTTTAACAAATTGAAGAATAAAAAACATATGATCACCTTAATAGGTGCAGAAAAAGCTTTTGACAAAATTCAACACTGATTTATGGTAAAAACTCTCCAGAAAGTTGGCATAGAGGGAACCTACCTCAACATAATAAAGGCCATATATGACAGACCCACAGCAAACAGCATTCTCAATGGTGAAAAACTGAAAGTGTTTCCTCTAAGATCCGGAACAAGACAGAGTTGCCCACTCTCACCACTATTATTCAACATATTTTTGGAAGTCCTAGCCATGACAATCAGTGAAGAAAAAGAAATAAAAGGAATACAAATTGGAAAAGAAAAAGTAAAACTGTCACTGTTTGCAGACGACATGATACTATACATAGAGAATCCTGAAGATGCCACCAGAAAACTACTAGAGCTAATCATTGAATTTGGTAAAGTTTCAGGATACAAAATTAATGCACAGAAATGTCTTGCATTCCTATAAACTAATGATGAAAAATCTGAAAGAGCAGTTAAGGAAACACTCCCGTTTACCATTGCAACAAAAAGAATAAAATACCTAGGAAAACGTACCTAGGGAGATAAAAGACCTTTATGCAGAAAACTATAAAACACTGATGAAAGAAATTAAAGATGATACCAACAGATGGAGAGATATACCATGTTCTTGGATTGGAAAAATCAATATTGTTAAAATGACTATACTACGCAAAGCAATCTACAGATTCAATGCAATCCCTATTTTATTACCAATGGCATTTTTTATGGAACTAGAGTACAAAATCTTAAAATTTGTGTGGAGACACAAAAGACCCCGAATAGCCAAAGCAGTCTTGAGGGAAAAAAAATGGAGTTGGAGGAATTAGACTGCCTGCCTTCAGACTATACTACAAAGCTACAGTAATCAACACAATATGGTACTGCCACAAAAACAGAAACATAGATCAATGGAACAAGATAGAAAGCCCAAGATAAACCCACGCACCTGTGGTCAACTAATCTATGACAAGGAGGCATGGATATATAATAGAGAAAAGACAGTCTCTTCAATAAGTGGCGCTGGGAAAACTGGACAGCTACATGTAAAAGAATGAAATTAGTACATTCCCTGACACCATTTACAAAAATAAACTCAAAATGGATTAGAGACCTAAAAAGACCAGACACTATAACACTCTTAGAGGAAAACATAGGAAGAACCCTCTTTGACATAAATCACAGCAAAATCTTTTTTGATCCACCTCCTAGAGCAATGGAAATAAAAACAAAAATATACAAATGAGACCTACTGAAACTTAAAAGCTTTTGCAAAGCAAAGGAAACTGCAAGCAAGATGAAAAGACATCCTTCAGAATGGGAGAAAATATTTGCAAATGAATCAATGGAGAAAGGATTAATCTCCAAAATATATAAACAGCTCATGCAGCTCAATATTAAAAAAACAAACAACCCAATAAAAAATGCGCAGAAGACCTAAATAGATATTTCTCCAAAGAAGATGTAGAGATGGCCAAGAAGCACATGAAAAGCTGCTCAACATCACTAATTATTAGAGAAATGTGAATCAAAACTACAATGAGGTATCACCTCACACCAGTTAGAATGGGCATCATCAGAAAGTCTACAAACAAGAAATGCTGGAGAGGGTGTGGAGAAAAGGGAACCCTCTTGCACTGTTGGTGGGAATGTAAATTGATACAGCCACTATGGAGGATGGTATGGAGATTCCTTAAAAAACTAAAAGTAGAATTACCCTATGACCCAGCAATCCCACTACTGGAAATATACCCAGAGAAAACCATAATTCAAAAAGACACATGCACCCCAATGTTCCTTGCAGCACTATTTACAATAGCCAGGTCATGGAAGCAACCTAAATGTCCATCAACAGACGAATGGATAAAGAAGATGTGGTACATATATACAATGGAATATTCCTCTGCCATAAAAAGGAACAAAATTGTGTCATTTGTAGAGACATGGTTGGATCTAGCGACTGTCATACAGAGTGAAGTAAGTCAGGAAGAGAAAAAGAAATATCGTATATCAATGCATATATGTGGAACCTAGGAAAATCGTACAGATGAACCGGTTTGCAGGGCAGAAATTGAGACACAGATGTAGAGAACAAACGTATGGGCACCAAGGGGGGAACGTGACGGGGTGGTGGTAGTGGTGGTGTGATGAATTGAGTGATTGGGATTGACATGTATACACTGATGTGTATAAAATGGATGACTAATAAGAACCTGCTGTATAAAAAAATAAAAAGTAACATCTGTAAACCACTTGACACAGTGCATAGTCCCTTGAACTCAATAAAGCTTACTTTCAGGTCTGCTCTTTCTGGCCCTTCCTTCTCTGTACATCCCACTCACCTTGCCTAGATGATATCTTGAAGAAAACTGCCTTGCTATTGGAAAGAACCCAGTTGAGACCCATAAGGCTCCCACCACCAACGTAATTGGGGTGTCTGTGCCTGCGCTTGTTTGTAAGCTTGGCTTGTTACAATCTGTAGACGTGTTTTTGAGCAGATGTTTGACATCATTTGTCTCCCAGCACAGACAGTATCCACCTTGATTTGTGGTGAGATGTAGATTTGGGCTGGGAACTGCCATCCAAATTAGTGCTGCATGAGGTAGTTTACCCACAGCCTCGCACTGCTACTCCTGAAGGATGACTCAAATCCTTGCGCTGTGTGTGTGGGAGGGAACATGACAGTTTAATTTAAATACCTTTACTGATGCACTAGGTGCCGAAAGACACATTCTCTGCTCTGCACTCGTGTTCCTGTGCTGTCACTCTACTGAGAGTCTCAGTCTGACAGAGAGGGGAAGAAATGGCCTGTGTTCTAAATCAACATGCTGTGTCACCCGGATAGTGGTTACAAGCGTGGCTTCTGGAAGCAGTCTGACTGAGCTTGAATGCTGACTCCACAATGTTTTAGCCACGTGGCCATGGACAACTGACTTAAACTCTAAGAATGTCAATTTCCTCATCTGTAAAATTGGGATGACCCAGAATCCTGCCCATCTCCTTGAGTCATTGTGAGGATTAAATGATCTCTTTCAAGTGAAATACTTAGAACCCTTCTTAGAATATAGTTAGTTTTAATAATAAGTACAGATGATTGTTATCAGGCATAGAATTAGGTTTAAGAGAATTAGTTCAAAGAGCAATCACAAAAGGCCATTTAAGGAAGCTGGAATGCCCTAATGAAAACAAACATGAGATAACTCTAATGCAGAGCAAGATGGAATCAGAAAACAAATGTACGTAAGCAAACAGCGTGGGCTGCAGAAGAAGAAATGACTCACTGGAGGTTGAGGATGGAAATGAGGAATATCTTATAGAGGAGAAGCTAATCTAATTTGATCTAGAAGCTGACTCATATTTAAATAGAAGGAAGCAACATTTGACATTCTAAGCGAAGACGGAGACACTATCAAAACTCTTTATCTTAATATGGGAAACCCCGAGTTTATAGAGTTCTTTTATCTCACTTGAAGGGTCTTTGGGCTTATAAATGAGGAACTCGTATTCACGTACAGCTACGGTCATGGTGAGCAAAGGGCAGGGAATGAAAATAACATTTGTTGAGCATGTACTACATGCCAAGTACTGGGCCAAGCAATTCGTTTTTCACTGTATCAGAAGTTAACAGAAAGTGTGGTTGCTGTCTCCATTTTACAGATGAGAATACAAATTTAGGAGGGTTAAATTAAACAAACTTCCCTTAACTGGAATAATTTGAATGTAAACCTAGACTTAAATTGTTATAGATTCTATATTCCTTCAACACAGTTATACTACCCACTATTAGATGCTGAGATTCATCCTTTCTGAATAGATGTACATTTCAGATTCCCTCTTACTAATTAGCTCTGTGTGTCACATCTTTTTTCACCTCATGCCACAAAAAAAATGTGGTGGTATTTGTCAGGTACACTGAGAAAACCAGATGAGGCTGCCCCTGGTCTCCGGCTCCCCTAAGCCTTGCTTGGGCTGAGGAAGTGCATATCTAAGAACACCTTGGACCTTGGTACACTTGGGATAGTTCTGAGATAGAGGAGAAAAGGACGTTAAATCGAAGTCATTACCTGCTTCTTCTCCTGTCAGTTCCTTTGGGCTTCACTCAACCACAGGAGAACTAATGACACAAGATCAATAGCACAAAGAGACCCACCAGGAGTCCTGTTTAGGAAGCCACCCAGAATTCTCCTTTGCCACATGAGTGACAGCTTTCTGCAGAGTGCATTTCAGAAAATGAGCATTCTCTACAACATCCTTTCACATTTTGACTGTGCCATGAAACACCATATGTATTTATATCACACCAGTGGTAATGTTTAAAAGAAAAATCTTTTAAGTCAGTTTTCACATTATTCCAAATGATGGGATAAGATCAGTTTGTTTCTCTCCTAGGGCTAGGAAGGCAGTCTTGTTATTCCTCACCAGTCATCAAAAGGATCTGATGTTTCTACACTTCTAACAAGTATCCTTTTGGAGGTGCGAAGTATCTGGGACACATCTGGTTAGATCAGCAATCCCTGTGTAACTGGACTCAGAATGGTGTGCCTTTCTCCTTCTTGGCTGAACAAACTTAGCCTCCCTCCCACTTTTAGTTTGAGTATATTTATAATCCCATTTTTGCTTCTTGGCATTGTTTCCTGGTCTGCTCCCTGGACCCACTTATTTCATCAGGTCTATTCTGTAGAGACAGCCATTTCCTCTGAATCCAATTTTTATTCTTTGACACTTATCTGTGTTAAAACTAAACCTTGTATTCTGGGCCTTGTTTCATCCCAAACTTGGACTCTTGTTCTGGCCCATGACCTTCAGACATTCAGACACTTGCTAACTATATGTGTCCATGCCCAGCAAGGTTCCTTGAAATCCAGCCTGGACAGAGCTCCTGGTCCCCTGTTTACCTGGTGAGTGGCTCTGGAAGTAGCAGGCATGTTTAACTCTCTCTTTCACACATGCACACATTGTGTTTATATATAATCGATTTTACTGTTGAGAAATATGAGACTCAGAAAAATTATCAAACTTGTCAAAGGTAAGGACAGAAAGGACAAGAACAGTTTCAGTATTGACAGCTGGGTAGAAATTATGGGAGGTAAGTGGACTGATTATATATTACAGCTTCTGACTCAAAAAGAAAAGATAATTTAACTTTTATACAACATGTTAAAATTTGTACAGTATGTCTTACATCCTGCTACCTTCCTCCTTTTGAACGCATAGAAGTGGATTTTGTATTCATATCTTGGGAATTCAAGATGAGCACTTTCTCCACTGCACTGATTCTGTGAGTTGTAAGTACCCACCATTGGCTATTGTCTTCTAAGAGGCCAAAATTCTTGAAGCACTTGTGTTGCCTCATGCATTATCATAAAATTCCAGGAAGGGGGATTATGTCTAAGTGAAGAGAATTCAAACAATTACTGAGGTTGCTGTGTGGCAAAATCAAATTACAGAAGAAGTTTAGAAAGTATTCTAGTGATAGCCGAGGGATGAAAAGGGACTGAGTGTCCACAGGGATTATGAAAGAGGTTGAAAGTTCAGGTCAGTTGGACACAAATGGAGAAAGTAGAGGAAATCCTTTGGTGTTCTTGTCAAGAAAATTGACAGTGAGTTACATGTAATCTATGAATTAATAAGGGCCATATAAAAGGATAAAATGTCTGTAATTGATTAGTCTCTCCAATATCTTAGGGTATGGAATTAAAAATAATATTTCGGTATCCAGCATGGAATGGACTAATGATTTGTTAAGTGACAGATTCTTGCATAGAGGAAATGAATACTGACCATGCTTGAAAGCCATTCTCCCACACCCTTTCTGAGTGAGAAGGAAGAATACGAAAGAGGTTCACAGGAAGATAAGCCATTGCTCTCTGCATCCTATGCATCCTGGGAGGCTCTGTGGAGTATCGGAGGCAGGCGCAGGGATAGGAAGAAGACTCATTCCTATCAGCTATTTGGGGCTAGAAGGCTAAAACCTGTTAGCTTTTAGTCTTGTTAGGAGAAAGGCTCTCCTTTCACACAATTCCTCATCACCTGGGGAATAGAAGAGTAGTCTTTGGGGAACATATTTTCTGGTCTTCTATTCTCAATGAATGCACACACACATGAAACACACACACACACACACACACACACACACACACCCCGTTCTTCCTCACAGAGACATATGTAGATTCCCTCCGATTTCCAGAGGGATCATTTCCAATCCTTAGTCCCTCCAACCTCTTAGTAATCTGGATTGGAGGTGAGAAAAAAAAAAAACCAGAAACTTCCATATCCACCAGATCTTAGATTTATTAGAACTGGGAAGAATGTATAAAAGTTAGATACTCCTTAGAATTATGGGCCTAGCCCATTTTAAACATTATAAATATGCATTCTCGGGCTTCCCTGGTGGCGCAGTGGTTGAGGGTCCGCCTGCCGATGCAGGGAACACGGGTTTGTGCCCCGGTCCGGGAAGATCCCACATGCCGCGGAGCGGCTGGGCCCGTGAGCCATGGCTGCTGAGCCTGCGCGTCCGGAGCTTGTGCTTCGCAACGGGAGAGGCCACAACAGTGAGAGGCCCGCGTACCGCAAAAAAAAAAAAAAAAGCATTATCCTCCACTCCAGCTTATATATCAGGAGGCCAGAGGAGTTCTGGGCTCTCAGAATAACTAGAAAGAAGTCCCAGGCTTTCTTTGTCTCTCACATTTTAAATCTCTGTAAACTTTGCACATTCCCTATTACCTGATGACTTCCAGTTTCCAAAACCTTTACAGCGTGCCGTCTAGAATTAATAGTCTATCATCAGCAGAATTCCCTGTATCCACAGATTGTTCTATGGACGTTCCTTTATCTTCTTGCTCTGAAGGAAAACTGCATGCTCTCTGAGAACACTGCATCCCCTAACATCCTCTAAAGTGTGGCTATTTTCTCTCCCATTACTCTCAAACCACCAGTCCTGGTTGGGGGGCAGCTATCTCTCTGCCTCACTTAGGCTTCCAGATCTTTCCCTAAAAGCCCCAGATTGATATCTCATGTCATCATATTATATCATCTACTCACCATCCCTCACTAGTGTTCTTGCTTACCAATCTTTGAGCTACTTCTCTTGACATGGAAATGATTTTAGATCCTGTTTGAATGTTACTTTTTCCAACATGACTCATCTTAATTCTTGATGCTTTATATAAATAGGTGTATATATATGTATTACATGCGTATATAATCTTAGAGTAGCACTTGCCCGTGGTCATCACTCCTTGCTCTTGTACACATTCTCACTGTTTGACTTTCAGGACATTACTTTCATCACTTTCATGTTATCTCACTCAACAATACTTCTCAACCTTCTCTGCTGGTTCCTTGTCTTTTCCTGGATCTCTTACAGTTGTTCTGTCCCAGAGATCAGTCCTTAGTCCTATTGTTTTCTCCATCCACACTCATCCCCTTGATGATCTCATCTGGTCTCCGTGCTAGTACCACCATCTACTAGATTTACACCTCAAGATCCTGAACTCCAGGCTGATAGGTACAACTGCCTGGATCCACCAATTGGATGTATGACTAGACATCTCAAACTTAATGTGTCCAAAACTGAACTTCTGATATTCCTCTCAAATTCTGTTCCATCTGCAGGCTTTGTCAATGAGTTATGAAAGTTCTAGTCTTCAATTTTTTGAGACCAAAAGTCTTGGATCATCCTGGATTTCACTTTTTCTTGATCTCAAGCTCTCAAACATCTGATCTTAGTGAAAATTCTATTTGTCCCACCTTCACAATATATCCAGAATTTTACCACTTGTTATCACCCTGTATGAGCCTTCTCACAGGTCACCTTATGTCCACTTTGCTCCCAATATATTCTATTCTCAATATAGCAGCAAGAGTGATTATTTATTTATTTATTTATTTATAAAGATTTTTTTTGATATGGACCATTTTTTAAGTCTTTATTGAATTTGGTACAGTATTGTTTCGTTTTCTATTTTGGTGTTTTGGCCACGAGGCATATGGGATCTTAGCTCCCAAACCAGGGATCAAACTCACACCCCCTGCATTGGAAGGCGAAGTCTTAACCACTGGACTGCCAGGAAACTCCCCAGCATGATTCTTTTAAAAGTCAGATAATGTCATTTCTTTGCCCCAAACTTTTCAATGGCTCACATCTTATGCAGAGTAAAAGTCAAATGCCTTCTATTAGCTTATGTCACTTCTCCAAGATCAACTCCAGCTATTTACCCTGTCACTCATTCTCCTCCAGACGTACCTGCCTCTTTGCTGTTCCTGTTCTTCAAACATACAAGATGTCCCTCTGCCTTACTGCCTTTGCATGAGTCGTTCCCCTTCTTGCAAGCATTCTTCCTCCAATTTTCACCTATCAAACTCCCTTGCCTTCTTCAAATATTTGTTTAAATGTTACTTTTACAATCTGGTATGCCCTGACCACTCAAGTTAAAATTGTGTCCAACCTTCACCCACTACACACACCCCCCACACCCCCTCCCCCTTACTCGGTGCCTTTTGTCCCTTATAGCCCATACCACTTTCTACTATGCTATGTATTTTATTTTTTTAAGTTATGTGGATGTGGATTATTCACTCTTTATCTTCCTCCTCTATAAAGTAGGCATCATAATAGCTTTTTTTCAGTGATAGATCCCAGTTCCCAGAATAATGTTTGGCACATATTAAGTCCTCAGTAAATAGTCATGAAGTAAATGAATGATGGAATGGATGATGAGCAGGCCATTTTTACATTTGTTCTAAGCCATCTCATGTGTAGAGAGAGTATATAGTGTTTGTCATCTAATAGGACTAGATTTGAGCCCTCTACTGCCATTTTTAGTAGTGTGAGCTTCTATAAGTCATTTAACTTTACCAAGAAAATTGGCATCACAGTGCACAGTTCTTAGGTTTTTTCTAGGAGGAAAAAAAAGAAAGAAGTCAAACACCTATCACAGTACCTGGTACATAATAAGTGTTTAGTAAATGTTGGCAATTACTGCATGCTTTGTAAATAGTAGCTGCTTTTTTGTTTTTCCATCTTCCTCTTGCTTGAGAGAGAAGTGGATAGGAGCTTGTGTTCTTGTGTGACACAAGCCAGCATTTCTGAGGCATCTTGCGCTAAAAACGGCTTCTGATCAGATTGCACTGAGAGTGTGACTGAATTTAATGAGTAAATATATTATTTGTGCAGGAAAAAAGCAATTGTCTCTGTGTGAGATTTGTGTCTGATTAGCAACAACAATTGCTTCTCCATTTTCAAGCTCTGATTCATACTAATGTTTCTGCAGTGTATATTTGATGAAAATGAGATTGGGTTTCCTTTCTCTGACAGGCTGAGTACAAGCCATTTAAAGGCAAGAGCAAAATACTCCTATGCAGGACATGAGTTCCATTTCTCTTAAATAGGTTGTCACAATACAAAGAACATAAAGCAGCCCCAGTAAACAGAGAGCATTCATCTTTTGAGGTGGCATGGTATGGACGGTAGTGAAGTAAAGTGTTCCAGGATGGTTGGACAAGACCTTCCAAATGGAAAATGAGCCACATTGAGGGACCCTTGGTGGGCTTTCAAACAATAGAAATAGTATTGCATCTCAGGGCTCTTTTTTTAAAAAAAAAATTCTAATTCAGAGAGATCAATTGAGAAATAAATAACAGAGATGGTAAGAATTTTTTTCAGAAAATTATATGAATAAAAAATGTCACTCAAGTCCTACATTTTGCTCATACTAATGTGTGAACACAAATTGCAAATGAAATGAGAATTTGATAGATTTATATATGTTTACTCTCTGAGTCTGGCAGACGTTTTGGTGAAAAACGATTGGCTACACAGAACAGAAAAATTAAGAAGTATGTCCCTAGAACAAAAATATAGAAAAAATTGTAAAAAGTAGAACCAAAAAAAGGATTAAAAAAAAGAAGAAATATGTTCTTACACAGAACCATAATATATGAGAATGGAAAGGGATCTTATTCTTTTACCCACCATTGTTAGGTAAGAAGGTTGAACATCTGCAGTTTTAACTGTCTTGTCCAGTGTCACACTGGGAGATGGGGTCAGTGCCAGCATCCCTGGACATCTAGTCCAGGATACTGTGCTCCACTCATACTTTCTTTCCTGGTGCATCTTAAGAGAGGTGGGGACACTAACATTGACTTCTGGAATAGAAAAAAAAAAAAAAAAAAGACTATAAAAGGAAAGTGCTCTTGAGTTTGGATGAGATCCTTAAGCATTGGTCATGAAATATCCATGTTGAAGCTTAAAAGGAGAAGGAAATTATACTCAGAAGGATTTGGGGCATAGCTAGACTAGAATCCAGGCTTTTAAAAGTGTTAACAGTGTAATGGCAGAAAACATAATGACTTGGACAGAAAGATGCTTGATGAAATGATTCATGCAAAATCATTTAACTTTGTGCCTGACACACAGGACGTGATTAGCAGATGCTCCCGACCTTCACTCATATGCTATTTCAACCACACCACAACTTCTCTTTCACTAAGGGCATCACCTGGGAGCAGAAGGTAAAGCCAGGTGAAAAATATATTTACATTAATGTCATTCAGATTTTGGTAGCAACAGGTAGAATAATGCTTTTAAAAATGTACTATTAACAAAGGTTGGGGCAGGGTTAAAGGAAATCAACAAAGAATGGTATAGAATGTCCAAGACTAGCAACAACATGAAAATGTTACCAGCTGCAGGCCTGAAGGGGCAAAGGGAAGGAACAGTTATTGTAATCCAAAGAAAGAGAAGCTGTAGAAATACAGGAGGGCTGGCTAAGAGGAGATGTACCCTTTTATTTTATTTTATTCTTTTGCGATACGCGGGCCTCTCACTGTTGTGGCCTCTCCCGTTGCGGAGCACAGGCTCCGGATGCGCAGGCTCAGCGGCCATGGCTCATGGGCCCAGCCGCTCTGCGGCATGTGGGATCTTCCCGGACCGGGGCACAAACCCGTGTCCACTGCATCGACAGGCGGACTCTCAACCACTGCGCCACCAGGGAAGTCCTATTTTTAATTAAACTTTTTATTTTGAGATAATTGCAGATTCACATGCACTGTAATACATAAAAATCCCATGAGCCCTTTACTCAGTTTCCCCCAATGGCAGCATCTTGTAAAATCAGTACAGTATCACATCCAGGATATTGACACTGGTACCATGAAAATACAGGACATTTCCATCACCATACGGAACCCTCTAATTTCCTCCTCCCTCGCTTCACCTTATGTAATCATAGGCAGCCACTAATCTGTTCTCCATTTCCCTAACTTCATCATTTCAAGAATGTTATCTAAATGGAATTTTACAGCATGTGAACTGGGATTGACATCTTTCACTCAGTAATTCTCTTGAGATTCATCTAGGTAGTGGGTATAATCAAGAATTTGTTCCGTTTCATTGCTGAATAGTATTCCACAGTATGGATATACCAATGTTTGTTTAACCATCTGTTGAAGGACACCTCTTTCCAGTTTTTGGCTATTACGGATAAAGCTGCTATGAGCATTCATACATAAGTTTTTGCGTGAACATCATTTACTGTGTCTATGGGATAAATGCCCAGAAGTTTAATTGCTGGGTCATAAGGTATTTACATGTTTAGTTTTGGTTTTTTTTTTGCGGTACGCGGGCCTCTCACTGTTGTGGCCTCTCCCGTTGCGGAGCACAGGCTCCGGACACGCAGGCTCAGCGGCCATGGCTCACGGGCCCAGCCGCTCTGCGGCATGTGGGATCTTCCCGGACCGGGGCACGAACCCGTGTCCCCTGCATCAGCAGGCGGACTCTCAACCACTGCGCCACCAGGGAAGCCCGCATGTTTAGTTTTTAAGGAAACTGTAAAGCTGTTTTCCAGAGTGGCTGTACCATGTCACATTCCCATCAACAATATACAATGTTTATCCATAACTTTGCTAGCATTTAGTGTCGTCATTACTTTTTAAAATTTTAGCCATTCTTATAGGTGTGCATCAACATCTCACTGTGGTTTTAATATGCATTCCTCTAATGGCTAATGACATTGAAATCTCTTCATGTGCTTCTTTTCCTCTTCATGAACGGTCTCTTCATATACATTTTCCTATTTTGTAATTAGACTGTTTCTTTAAATAGTATCTGAATATATTTGTATATCAAATCTCCAAGTTAACTGAAACCAGAGCCATTTGATTTCATAGCTTTGTAGGACAACAACCCAAAATGTGAGTTTGTCTACCTGGTAGTACTCCTTATACTCTTATTTTCTAGGATACTTGACTTGACATTTCTGATAGTTAAAACGTGAATCAAGTTCTGTTCAGGGCCAAGGGAGTACTAGAACAACTTGCAGAAAAGGAGGTGTTCCCAGAAATGAAGCACCTGGGAAATTATAACTCCTTTTTAATTTAGTACTTCAGTGAGAGTCTTATGCATGGAATATGAATTTCAAAATGTCCCTACTGAAAAAAGAATGTTCCTTGCTATTGTTTAAATCTATTTTGAATGTTGCTTACTCTTTCTTCATTGAGAAAGATGGAAAGAGCCTATCAAATCTTCCAACTAGTTTTTCACTTTATTTCATATTGCATTAAGGAAAGACATGAAGTAACACATCCAGTGAAACGTATGCTCAATTATGTGGGGCCATTGCCTCATTCCTGTGATTCTTTAGGAAAGAAGCTGTTTGAATATTTAAGTATATGAAAGTTTGTTTTTGTAGGTGCCACAGAGAATTTGGGGCATTTAAAAGGAGGTCATGGGGCTTCCCTGGTGGCGCAGTGGTTGAGAGTCCGCCTGTCGATGCAGGGGACACGGGTTCGTGCCCCGGTCTGGGAAGATCCCACATGCCGCGGAGCAGCTGGGCCCATGAGCCATGGCCGCTGAGCCTGCGCGTCTGGAGCCTGTGCTCCGCAACGGGAGAAGCCACAACAGTGAGAGGCCCGCGTACCGCAAAAAAAAAAAGAGGTCATAGCTCTATATCTATCTATCTATCTATCTATCTATCTATCTATCTATCTATCTATCTACCTGTCTATCTATTTAGATACCATCTGAAATATAGATCACCCCAAGACAAAGCTAGGGTGATTCCCTTATCTTACAGCAAGGAGAACACCAAAAGAGATCTTGTGACTTACCAGTCCAATCCATCCTTAGCACAGGTAATTTAGTTATTCTAAACCATAAGAATGAGGGAAAACTGAGGAAATACCCTGCTCAGAGACTTCAGTGTTGATACGTTGTCCACAGGGTGAAATCGACGTTCCCTACTAGGGCATTCAAAAACTGCACCTTGAGGGCTTCCCTGGTGGCGCAGTGGTTGGGAGTCCGCCTGCCGATGCAGGGGACACGGGTGCGTGCCCCGGTCCGGGAAGATCCCACATGCCGCGGAGTGGCTGGGCCGGTGAGCCATGGCCGCTGAGCCTGCGCGTCCGGAGCCTGTGCTCTGCAATGGGAGAGGCCACAACAGTGAGAGGCCCGCGTACTGCCAAAAAAAAAAAAAAAAAAACTGCACCTTGAACCCATCTGTCTTTTCGTGTCTGTTCAAAGTGCCCTCTGTAGCTCTTCTCATCTATGCCACTGTGCTTTTGGCCTCTACCTCCTCGATGCTCAGCAGCATTCCCAGGACCCAGGATTCCATGGCTACAAGGACAGATCCTGCAAGTGTAACATTTTTAAAAACTTCTATTATTAAGATGGATTTCGAATACAGTTTATCTTATATTTGTAGCCATGTCTTGCAAATATCTAAACTAAATTTTAAATGAAGTAGAATTAGAATCAGAACCAGAAGGTAACTGCGTTCCTTTTTTCTTTGTCACTAAAATTCCACTGTTGTAAAGGATCAAGGAGGCTATTCCTTCTACCCTGGGATCTTTATTCATAGGGAAGTTAGCTCAGATTGTAAAGTGAGAATCTATAATATTTTTTCCTTCTTTGTCAGCTAATACACTCCTTGAAAAAGTTGATACATCTGAATTTTTCTCTGAGTTTTTATCTAGAGATAAACACTGTAATGGAAAGACAAAAAAAGAGTCTGGCAGGGATGCTTCAGGATTGATGTTGGCTTATAGGCAAAGTCCTTTCCTTCCTAATTAGTTAATTGTATTTTGGATTTTGTTTAAAAATATATTATGCAGTAGAGCATGTTGTACAGTAATTAAAGGCATGTTAAAAATCTTGCATATAAATATGAAAACTTGATATATATTTATATATACATTTAAATAAGATCTACTTGGGAGGGAAAATTTATTTGTAGAATAAAATCCTCTGCCACTAGCTTGAGGCTTTAGCATGGAAGAATAAGAAGATGATCAGTCTTTGGGTAATATGAATTTGAGTTCAAATTCTTTCTCTATCACCTATCTAGGGCAAGTATTTTAACCATCTACATCTATTCTTGTAAAGAATAGACTGTGTCCTTGGAGTGCTAGCTCTGGGGGAAGCCAGACTCTTCGGTTTCCCCTAGAGAGCTAAGTTGTAAAGAAGCCCAAGCTAGCCAGGTGGAGCGAGATGCCTGACCAGAATCCAGCTGTTCTTGCCATCCAGCCCAGATGCCAGATGTGAATGAAGAAACCATTCACAGATAATCATATCAGTTGTCATCAACTACAGCTACATGAAAAGCCTCAAATAAAAACTGCCCAACTGAGGTCAGCCAGTCCCTGAACTGAGAAAAATAGTATATTTTAACATTTTGTTAAAGGACTGAAGATAAAGATATAAGAAATCCAGGAATATAATAAATGACAACTGCTCAAAATGATATGCACAAAATAAACATGAAATGCAAATTTCTGTTTAGATGGTACGTAAGGTAAGAAACGATGAAAACAAAAAAGAATAAAAATCTTTTTCAAAACAATACTCTATCATTAATATTAGATCTTTAGCAAAGTGACAAAGTCTTTTTTCAGTTCCAAACTCAGTTCCTGGATTGATAATCAGAGGTTAACTACTCTATGCTTTTTTTTCATTCTTAAAGTGGAAACAATAATAGTACCTACCTCAGAGAATTAACATGAATGTGTGAATACTAGATGAGTTAATGCAGAACAATGTCCAGTATGTAGTAAATGCTACGTAAGTGTTTCATAGTATTAGTATTAGTACTGCTGATAATCTCTTTAGGCAATTCACAGTCATTTACCAGCCCAGAAACTCCAGATAAACAACACTATTGCTTTTGTTTTTGTTTTTTTAAATGTGTTCTCCATTTATTTTATTTCCCTTTACTTCGCCAGGATGTTGCTCCTCCTCTTTATTTATTTACTTTTTAAATTTGTTTGTTTATTTTTGGCTGCGTTGGGTCTTTGTTGCTGCGCGCGGGCTTTCTCTAGTTGCTGTGCGCGGGGGGCTACTCTTCGTTGCGGTGCGCAGGCTTCTCATTGCCATGGCTTCTCTTGTTGTGGAGCACGGGCTCTAGGCGCACGGGCTTCAGTAGTTGTGGCACACAGGCTCTAGAGCGCAGGCTCAGTAGTTGTGGTGCACGGGCCCAGTTGCTCCGCGGCATGTGGGATCTTCCCGGACCAGGGCTCGAACCCGTGTCCCCTGCATTGGCAGGTGGATTCTTAACCACTGCGCCACCAGGGAAGCCCAACACTATTGTTTTTAGCATAAGTATCCCAAATGTTGCATGGAATATACTTGTCTGAAATTTAGATGTAACTGAGAGTCCTGCATTATTATTTGATACATCTAGCAATCCTAGATTTAACTAGACTCAGCTTCCTCATCTGTAAATGGGGAAATCACACTGACTTCACGGAGTTGTTTGGTATGTAAAGGGCACGGTACAAAATAGCTACACGTCTTTAGGTCTTTGCTTAAATGTTACCTTCTTCTTGAGGTTGCCCTTGGCTAACTTATCTGATATTTTAGCAATCCTCCCTTGACCTTATATCTTCCTTTTCTACTTTGTTTGTTGTTTCTCCTAGTCCTTTCACTATGTAACATGCTATATATTTGCACCTTTATCTGTATATTGTCTGTTTACCCCATTAGAACATAGCTCCATGAGGAGTGACACTGTTGTCTGCTTTGTTCACTGTTGCATCCTCAGTGCTCAGAAAGTGCCTGGCATATAGTAAGCATTCAGTAAATAATTGCTGCTTAAATGAACGAATGAACCAGTCAATGAATCGATGTTCATTTTGTTGCTATAACCTTTCTATACCACACAGCAGAGAACATAAACATATGCTCAATGAACGTATTGGCTCTGTGGGCCACTGAAGGTCTGTGGGCAGGAAAGCAAAGGGCTAATAGACATATTATAGGTAGATCCCTCTGATAGCCCAGACACAGTAGCTTGGGGGAAGGAGCTGACAGCAGCCAGAGTGACAGGTAAGGGAGGTGAAGGGATATGGGTGTAACATAGGAAATATAGAAGAACTGAAATGACCATGGGCAAAACTAGCTACAGTTGTAGACACGATCCATCAGTTATATGGCTACCCTTTTCTCAATAGTGAAGTGTTCTCTAAAGGCATGATTAAAATACCTAAACCATTTTTCAGTTAAAGAAACTGAGCATTTTAAGAATGAAGTAAGATATTTGACCGAGTTCACCACCTAAACAGGCTCCAAGTCCACCCTACTCTCTACTACAGCCCAGCTGCTTAAGCCCCACAAGGAGCACCAAAACGAATTTTTCTCTAGCCTTGGGGAGATTCACAAGCCTACATTTTATTGAGTCCTTATCCATAAAATGGGATAATGCCACAGTGTGCCTCCTAGGAGCTGTTAGAGAGATTTATTGGTCAGGTTTGCTAAATACGATGCTGCTTTGTCCCACGCCGTCATTTTCCCTAGCCTAACACCTGAAATCCTCCGGTTTCGCTAGTTTATTTTATGCTTGTTTGACCAATGAGCAGTGAGCTCCATCCTCTCTCCCTGTTTCCTGGCAAAAGCATGTCTGAGAAACTCAGAATTATTTAAACCTAAAACTTAGCTTTTCTGCATCCCTCAATGCCATGAATCATTGCTGTGTATACGTGATTATATATATTTATATATCCAACATACAGTAATTTCTTTGGGCTCTCAATTTGATTTATAATCTTCAGACAGTTTTATAAATGTCTTTGTCACTTTTCTGGAATGGATAGCCTCCTTGGGACTATTCCTTGTCGCTGAGATTTCCCACTGACTCAGGCCTCCCTTGTTTGTAAGTAGGCCCGACCATCTTAATGTTCAATATTTAATCAGAAAAAAAATTCCTTTTAGATGTAGGGCTACTACAAAATGTGCTCTCCATAATTGAATAAAGAGGCAGAAAGAGAAGAGGGGGCTGTGACTGCTTGGTCACACAGTGGAAAACAAGGCCACATCTTTGTACCTGTGAATAATACTGCTAAATAAGAGAGGATTTTCACTTCAGGTCCATTTGCCAGGATTATTTTCTCTTTCTCTCTTTTTACTTTTAATTTTTTTTCTCTTTCTTTCAATACACAGAAATTCAGCCTCATCTTTAGAGTGGGAAAAAATGGTATGTCTGCCTCTCAGTATGGGTACTTTTATTCATAGGAAACAAATGTCAGGGAACTTATCCCTTTACACGTCTTAATCCATTGAGTAAATCCATTACTAGTGCACTGTATAGCATAGATCTTATTGTAAGGAAGGGAATGTATTTACCCTGAATGAACTGTATTTGCATCAGATGAGCAATGTTAGTAGCTGATATTCGACCAAGTTCACAACCTAAACAGGCTCCAAGTTTATACAGTGTTATGATGTTTATACAGTGTTAACTGTATGTCAGATGATGTTTAAGTACTTTCACTCATTAAATGATTCAATCTTCTGGACAACCCTATTAGGTAGAAACTTATCACTATTTCCATTTTACAGATGCAAAAACAGTGGCACAGAGCAGTGAAGAAACTTGTTCAAAGGTGCACATCTAGTAAGAGGTTAGAGCTGGGGTTTGAACTCAGGCAATCTGTCTCCCATTCGCTGTGCTGTATTATTCATGACATAAAAGGATACTAGCAGCCCAAAGGCCAGCCCAAAAGATGTCAGGATGCCTTTTAGGAGACCTTAACCCCAGTGGCCATCACCAGGTGAAATTAGGAGTTTTGGGGCAGCAGCTCATTGGCGTGATTCCTCCTAGGTTTCTAAGGGAAATAAACTACAAATGAAATTTAAGTCAATCTATGTGATTTGAGTTTATTCGTTTTTTATGATAAAGCAGTGGAAATAATTTTGCTAAATCACTACTCTAGGTCAGACACTCCACTAAGTAACTTCATAAGACTGTTGAATAGAATTGTCATAAAGACTTCAAAGTAACATACATAAAATTTAATTAACTTTCCCAAAGTCACACACCAAATAAACGACAGAATTGGGACTCAAAACCATGTCTTTCTGGCCCCAAGCCCGTGTTACTTACAATATGTGATGCTCTTGGTAGACAACTACAAAGAGCTACATACGTGTGCATAAGTATATATTTATGTAATGAAAACTAAAACACAGGGTAACACGTAAAAGAATGTATAATACGGAAGTTTATGTGACTCAGATACGGACAGTCTCCGGGTCTGTTTCTCTAACCTACACCATAACTGCACACCAAATATTTTTCCTCTTTCAACATTCTTTTTCATAGCTGCTTCAGCTTTGAAGCTACAGGACAGTTACAACATGAAGGCTGGCCATTTTGTCTGCCGTCTCGTCCCACATATTCCATGTACAAAAATATTTGTTTTCTAATTACTTTAATTAGGACCTCTGCATTGCTTGGCTCTATTATGTCATGAATCCTGTTTATATTATGATTACTTTGGAAGAGAATTAAAATGGAGAGTCACAAAATATAATCATTCCAATATCCCTGCTGGGGCACTCTCTATCTATCCAAAGTGGGGCATCTCTCAAAATGACGCTGGTGGATTTTGCATTTTCTCTGTTAAGTTTTCTTAAATTCATGGCAATTTCTCAGCCATGATAATCAATGATTGGTGTATGTCTGCTTGAAATTATCTCTTGTTTGTTGGTTTGCATTTTCATCTAAAACCTCCTTTAAAATGGCTGTACCTCTTTTTTTTACTACATATTTAAGAGAACATCACATAAGAATATTTTAATGCATTATATAGTGATTTTTTTCCATCTCCTGAGAGTATCTTTCTTTAAATATCCATGCTGTGTTTTTTTCCCTCCCTCTGGGGTATAATATGTGTCAGGATTAGGCTAGAGATACTTGGGCTCACCATCTTCAGAAACTTTATTATTGCTAGTCCATTTTCCTGAGAATATATTACACTAAAAGGACAATGGAGTTTCACAAATGCACTTTACTATATCAAAGGAAAGCATATTTGAAAATAAAATCCTGAATGCCAGCATTGATATCTGAAACTTCAGAGACGTCTTTGCAAGCCTAAAATAGTGATGGCAACATTTTTATCTCATGTGCCTACTTTGATCTATTGGTAATACTCTATTGAAACACAATATTGAAAGTAATTTCCATGGCCATGTCTGGGCTCAGTGGGAGTTCCAGCATCAATTAGTGATGTCTGTCAAGATGAGGGAACTGGGGAACAGTGGCACCTAGGCCAGATAGTTACCCTACTCAGGCCTAAAGCTTTCTACACAGTGACTTTCTGTCAATGTATTCCTAAGGATGACCTGGATAATCTTATACCGTCATAACCTTTATCCATGTTCAACAAGAGCTTTATTATTTGAGATTTCTTACTAATGTACAGCCTGCATATATTTGGTATAATTTAGAGCTATTTCCTCTTGTTCAGCCCTATTCAGAAGTAGATTTGCCATATAATAACTCTTCTTATATGTGAAGGCTGTTATTAAAGAATGGCCCTGGGGATTGTCCAGAGAGGGATGGAGACTGCAAATTAGGACAGCTGCATTTGGGATGTGCATTGTGTTATATCTCCAGGCTGAGAAACTGGTCTGTTTTCAGGGAAGACAGATATTCCTGTTTCATCACAGCAGGAATGAGAGGAGCTTTCTGGATAGAATAGAGAAATACAATAACACTGACTTGCGCAATGCAGACTCATAATGGAAAACAAATTTGACCCATTTTACTACAGAGAACCCACTCCCCTCAATGCTTCTGTGGTCCCATTAGCTGTCTTTGGGCTCACAGAAATTAACTACACCGTATTGCCGGAGTATTCCTGACCCTCTTTCTCATCAAGGCCTGTTCAGAGTGGTGAGAGTTGACAAAAAGCTGATCATCAGTTGGGTCCAGATTATGTAGATAAACAGTGAGATACGAAAAAGAACACTCAAGGAGTTTGCCAGAAGATAATTGATGTGCTATGTTAGCCAGATGAAATAAAATATAATAGAAGGAGTAGAGAAGAGCTTGATTTTTATCCAGTTGAATAGTCTTTAAATCATATGCAAGGTGGAGGGGGTGGTGTCTAGAAAAACATGGTCTTTGAATCTGTATGATAGATGTTTAGCTTAAAATGGAAGAGAACTTAGATTTATTAATTGCCTGCCTCATGCTAGGCACTGTTGCATATTTTCTCTACATTACTATTGGGGCCGAAGGGCCTGATAAACTGTACCCCCTCTCTTCTCCACTTAAGTTCAGAAGCAGTTGAGAGGCAGACACAAGGGATTGACAGATGGAGATGAAAATATCAGCTTTATGACTTTTGAAGCTGTTGGAGAATGAGATGCAGATGCAGCCACGTGTACCTGCAAACACAGCCCAACTTATTCCAAATTGCAGGTCCATCCCACGGAGGAAAGAAATGAGACTGCAGAATATTCCGAGAGGAGACAGAGGAAGGAGCCAGTCTTCAAGCACAGCTGAATCTTATCATACTTCACGATCAGAAGAACTGTCTTCAGGTGGGGAAGATAAGTGAAGAAATGAGTGGCATTACCCTATTGGAAATCCCTCCCCACAGGCCTGTGAAGAGTCGGGAGAAAAGCACCCCCGCTAACAAAAGTTTATAAGATGTCAAATTTTTGCCTGTTAGAGGCAAAAATTTCTATTTTCCAAGAGCCACACTTCCAGACATGGGAGAGAAAGTCGTTAGAATATTTCCGGCTCTTCTTTGTTTTTTTTTTTGCAGTACGCCGGCCTCTCACCGCTGCGGCCCCTCCTCCCACCGCGGAGCACAGGCTCCGGATGCGCAGGCCCAGCGGCCATGGCTCACGGGCCCAGCCGCTCCGCGGCATGTGGGATCCTCCCGGACCGCCTGCATGGGCACGCGGACTCTCAACCACTGCGCCACCAGGGAAGCTCCGCGGCTCTTCTTACACTCCCTCCTACTCCCCGGTTCTTCCCCAAAGGAGGACAGGTGACGGATCTGACTGGTGAATTTAAGAGCAAGAACAGAGAAGCTTGGCTTAACCTCCTCTGGCTTTTTCATCTGGATCTGCTGGCCTTCAGAGGTGTTCATCTTGACAACAAACTTACTTGAGTATGTGTGTTCTGCCCTTTGGGGGAGTCCTGAGGCTGTCCCTTTATGCTGAGGACTTGGTAGGTTGTGCTTAACAATTCAGAGGTGAACTTTAGAGGGCCCATTGTGACTGCAGATCTAAGCACATCTCCATTCAGCTTTATCCCTAATGAAGCTGGCATTGTTAGCATTTTAGGATCACTCTAACTAGAGTTCTTAACTCTGAATCACTTCTAACTCTGGAGGAGAAAGAAAGCATTATTTATCGGTTCCCTGAACCTACCAACATCTTGGGCCTTAGTCTGCAGCTTTAAAAGTCTGCTGACGTTTGGAAAGCAAGATGGCGCAGGTTTGAAGGCTGCTGATCATAACCTAACGGAGAATGGTGACTTCAGCCTTAGGATTTGGGCATGGATGACACAAGACCACCCGCTTTGACAGGTAAGAGCTGCTAATTGTGTCCAGTTTTTATAGGTGCAGAGCTAATGTTTAATAGGAAACCAGGTTTCTTGGGCCTTACTGAGAAGCAACAGGCATTGGAGACTAAGCTGTTGCAGGTGATACTGGTTGACTTGAGCAGAAACAGATTTTACCTGAGTAAACGAAACTGTTGGAATGAAAAGTAAGACTTTTATTACTAGTCAAAAATTATTTCAAACTAGTAGAATTTTAGTGTCTAGGCCTCTTGGTTTGGACTCTTGGCATGGGAAAATTGAACAGTATTTTGCCGCTTTTATTTGGTGATTCACCTGTGTCTGCAACATGTGATATGACACTACAAAGGCAGCTGGCTTCCACAAAACACCAATGTGGCTCCTGCCGGCATAGAAGGCAAAACAAAATCTAACGTCCAAGCTCTGTTCCTTTCTATGTTATTTTGAACAGCGTTTAGAGCCTACGGAAAGAACTGGACTGGGGCAAATCTCTTTGACTCATGGGCTTTTTCAGGGCTAAGGGTTTGAACCCTCACCAAATGGTCTCACATTGGCTCCAGAGAGGTTAATTACATAGTTTTTGAATACAGTTGAAAATATCAGAGTCCTTGACTGTGCTTTTATTTATTAGAAGGTGGAAATTTTTATAAAGAGTAATGAGAGCCCTTATTTTACACAGGCTATTGGCTTTTTTTGAACTTAGAAGAGCAACTTCCTGTATCTTTATTGCCAAGCCAATGGCTAATAAGCCAATAAAGGTCAGAAAGTCATGTAGTTAGAACACTCTCTCAAAGAATCAGTTTTGCTCAGGAAGTCAAGGTGGAACTGGATTGCTTAGAAAAAAATAATCTAAATTTTACCCTAAGTACCAGAATCAAAGCAATGAGGCAATAAAAGAAAAATGAAAAGACACATGGCACGATTATTTCATTGAGAAAGATTGACAAGTAGATTAGATAGATATATACAGGAAATTAGATATTGGTATCCAGGCTAGATACATTTGAAAGGGAAAAGAGATGCACCAGGGTGAACTGCATTTAACAGGGGGACCTGGAAAGGGTTAGACATTTTAACTGTCCTTAGATGGAAAGGATATCTAAGATTAAAATAAGTCAAGCAGCAAAAAAAGATTATCTCAGTGAGAGACTGAAATTGTACCCCCAAGAGTCCTAGAGAAACCATTCAGTGGTACCTCTTAGAGGCTAAAAAACAACTGGAAACATTCCTTGTAGATGATCTTAAGCTTTATGAGATGACCATCACGTTGACACAGCTACCATAGGAAAAGGTAAAGATATTCTCTGTGCCCTGAGGGAATAAGTTTAAGAAATTTATGAAGTTAGGACTCCTGGAAATGAAGAAGGATGAAACATACTAAAGGGGAGCCAGGTCAGACAAGAATAGACCAAGCTGAGGTCTGGGTTATTCAGCAGGGAGAATAAGTTCCTGTCTGAGTTTTTCTACTTCAGAAAGTTGAGTCTGGACCATATTTGCTTACACAGTGAATTCTTTTGGCAGACCCCAAATTATCAATATCCTATCTCTTCAAAATAGAGGATGAAACAGGACAAAATCTAGTGAAATAAGCTCTTAAGAAATAAAAATAAAATGGGGGCCAGCACCATAAAAGCCAAAGAGAACAAAAGTCCTCATATCTAGCCCTACCTGTGGGAGAGAAGGAAAGGGACAGGATGATATGTGAGAATCTCAACAGAAGTTTCCCCAAACTGATAGAGGATTGAAAAAAGAGAGCATTAGAAATATATCCATATTCTACTACTGTGAACAAAAATGTTGAAAATATTTTAGCAGCCATTGAAGTAACATAAACTATTCAAGTCCATAAAATTTAAAAGTTGGGGAAGAAGAAGGTATCAGAAAAGAAAACATAGCAAAGGTATTCATTCTCGTGATACAACCAGGAGTTTAATATCAGAAGCATTACAGAATCTGTTGAGGGTGATCATTCAGCAAAACCTAAATCAAGAATGAAGTGGAAACCTTTCCTATGAGGGAGGTTTTTATAGGCTCAGGTGGTGCTGTGGCAGGAAATAGCAGCAGTAGTCACTTTAGCACCAGACTAAAATCACCCACTTAAAAGTGATAGCAGAGACCATGATCCTGTTGGGTACTAGAGTGGCAGAAACTTAAGGCTCACAGGTGAAAGGGATATTAAAGAGTTTTGGATATCCTGGATAAAAAAGAAAGGCAACTCCAAGAAGATCAAGCAGCTGTGAATGCCACCATTACAAGTCTTTAACATGTGTAAGGAGAAAATGGACAGAGTATAAAAGTTGAGTGCAGTTTTGTGTGTGGTTTTCCCCTTAAAAGACCACATGTAGAACCACCGTGAATCTCTTGAATAGAAGTCTCTGCAAAGTAAGTTTAAACTCATAAATCGGGGTTGGATGACACAGCTTGATTAGCATCCTAGAGGAAAGAAACCAAAGTTTATTTCATCTACCCACCTTGCCTCAGGTAGAAACAAATCTTTGCTTGGTCTCTAGCAAAAGATGGGTCTGGATTATACAGATAACTGAGTGGTGATAACATCATTTTGTTTGGAGAGCTTTACCAGGGGATGGGTATTGGCTTATGTTTCTAAATATGGTAGGTATAGACTGGTGCTGTGATAAACTGGTGTTTCCTGTTATCATTTTGTACTCTTTAAGCAATTTTGTACTCCTTAAGTAAAGCACCCTGATATGACGCACCGAGAAAAATATGACCTCACTTTTGTAGGATTCCTGCCAAAAATGTATGATCTGAATCTAATCATAAGGAAATGTCAGACAAACCCAAATTGAGGGACAGTCAGCAAAATCACTGGCTTGTAATCTTCAAAACGGCCAAGGTTATGAAAAAGAAAAACTTTGAAAGACAAACACGTAAAAGTCAAAACAACATGAAAAACAAACTACCAGACTGAAGGAGACTAAAGATACAGGACAATGAAACCAAGTGCCTGATCCTGGATGCCAACCAGGAAAAACGGTATTCAATTGGGGAAGTCTGAATAAGGTCCTAGATTAGATAACACTTTGTATCAGCATTACTATCCTGATTAGAAAAATTATACTATGGTTATGTAAGAGGATATTCTTTTTATAGAGATAGAGAGACATCATATTTTCAACTTATACTTTTTTTTTTCTTGAGAAGGAGAGAATCATAAAACAAGTGTGGTAAAATGTTAACATTTGGAGAATCTAGATGAACTGAATACAGGTAGCATTACCAGATTTTGCAAATAAAAATATAGAACACCTAGTTAAATTTGAATTTCAGATAAGTAATGGATATTTTTGTTAGAGATTTGCCCTAAATAGTACATGGAATATATTTATATTTAAAAATTGTTTATTTAAAATTCAAAGGTATCTGGATGTCTTGTATTTTATTTTCAATATTTGGAGCATATTTATATTAAAACAATTATTTTCATGAAATTCAAAATTAAGTGGATGGCCAGTGTTTTTCTGGCAGCCTCACTATAGCATTACTTTGTGACATTTTTGAAACCTTCTTATAAGTCTACAGTTCTTTCAGAATTAAAAGTTTAAAAAATGTAAGGTATGCAAGAGTCTGGGAATCAGATTCACTCCAGTTTAACAATTTTAAGGGGCTTGCATCTACGGCAACTAAAAAAAAAAAAAAGGAACATTCTTCTACCTAGAAATTTGAGTCAGCATCCTACCTAAGACTGGGCAAAATGGAAACTGGGAAGGGCTATAAGACGTGAGATTTAATTTACTTGGATCTTACCATATAGTTGTGTTTTTGTTTTAGATGGACCAGACTAAGTCAGTTGTAATAGTTGAAATGAGTCTGTTTTAATAACTGGAAGTGCTTACAATACTGTGATATTGGCATGAGATGTTACAAGAAGTACACTGTGCAACAGGAAAAGGGATCCAACAGCAGTTAGTGGGAGTTTCACATTTTTTCCTTTACAAAATCCAACAAGTTATGAGATCATACAAAAAAGTAGTTTCAGGGGTCAAAATCAGTGTTTCTCACTAGTGTAGAAGGGTGGAAGTTTTAATGCCTTTATCTTTAGAAGACCATTGAAGAAAGTGATTGGAAATTATTGAGTGTGTGCTGTATGCCGGATACGGTAGTATGCAATTTGAGATGTAATATACATGGTTTCAACTCTTGAGGTAGAAGATAACAGGCTTGCGTACAATGCGAGAGGAATAAGGTTTCTACCTATTCCTCTACTGTAGTTCTCTGCTATATTGACACATAGTTCAGCCATATTAGCTGTCAGGCAGATGAATATTAAAATACTGATGTTCATGACAATTATTTTTATATACATTTTAAAGTAGATTCAATAGTATCTCTGTAAAAAACATCACTTTCACTTTTACCTCTATGACAATATGCTGTCTTGAGTTAGAGAAAAAGGGCTGGGAGAGTTTCGGCTAGCTTGCCAAGAATTCCCAGGGACCCTCACGGGAATGTGTCATTCCTGTAAACACCATCCATCATGCATTTCTCCATGGAAGACAGCTGAGAACTGCTGAGCACGTAAACACCCCCTCGCTCTACCACATACCACCACTCCCTCTTCACTCGCTCACTCTTTCTGCAACACACAGCAGTTAGAAACATTAGAGCAACACAGAGAGTGAATGAATGCAGGGTCCCTACAGAAGGTATTTTCCCTACTGGCTTCTCAAACAAGATTGGGAGTAATTTGTAAGTCAGCTATGCAAAAATACTGCATAGTAAATCACCTTAAAACCTCAGTGGCTCACGCCGAGCATTTAATTTTCTCTCTCAGAAAGACCCTGTGTTGGTTGAGACGGCTTGGCTTCAGGCTGCAGGTGAGTTTGTGCTGAATGAATAATCTATCACAGAAAGTACAGTGCTTTGGTAAGTAAAAGGAAGTCTGCTCTCTGGTACATAACTTGAGGGAAAATCTTAGATTAACTTGACAAAGAAGAATTAAATGAATTGGGAACTGAATGAGTAAACTGAGGTTGTTATGTCGCTCATTTGTAAAGTTGAGTAAATTATTATCATTTAAAATGATTAGTAGCTTCTACTCTACCAATAGAATAAGACAGTAGCAGTTTATGAAATATTAAGCATTTAGTATCTCATTCAATTACTGATTCCCCATTAAATATTATACATGTATTTTGACCAATGCATATTGACTACAGGCCATGCAGTGTAGGGAAAGAATGGGTATCTATGCTGGGTGTGAATGTTACGATTATTATATAAATATTAGATAATATCACTACATTCTTCATGATGGTCATTGGGATGAAAAAATCTGAACACTGGAGTAAAGTTAACCAGGACTTAAATCTGGGTTGAAAACTTTCTACAAACGCAACCTGGAGAAAGATACTTAACCACATTGACTCTTACCTCATCTATAGGTACTGTTAAGAATCTGGGAGAGGGAAGGAAAAATAATAACAGTCTTTTCTTCCCCATGCATAGTTTAGAATGGAAAGATTGAATATACCTGGAGGACATGACGCTAAGTGAAATAAGCCAGTCTCAGAAAGACAAACGCTATATAATTGTGCTTACACGAGGCATATAAAATAGTCAAACTCATAGAAGTCCAGGATAGAATGGTGGCTGCCAAGGATGGGGGAGAGGGGGAAGTAGGGAGATGTTGGTCAGTGGATGTAGAGTTTCAGTCACGGAGGATGAGTAAGTTCTAGAGCTCCACGGTACAACACCGTGCCTGTAGCCAGCAACACAGTATATACACTTAAAATTTTGCTAGAAGGATATATCGCATGTTAAGCGTTGTTACTGCAGCAAAGAAAAAAAAAAAAGGGGGGGCCACAGGAAAACTTTGGCGGTGATAGGTGTGTTTATTAGCTTGACTGTGCTGACAGTATCATGGGCATATGTCCAAATTCATTAACTTGTATACATTAAGCATATGCAGTTATTTTGTATATAAATTATACTCCAATAAAGCTGTTTAATAAAATGAAAGAATATACAATGTGGAAGGTGAAGATGAAAATTTTGCTTCGTTACTGATAAAGCCGTGTGGAGGATGTCACTTTAATAAGAAGCTATAACCTGTTGACATTTCACCTCCAATGAGTCAGATTTACCTCCCCGTCACATTAAACCATTTTCCTCCTACCCTAATAACCAACCCCTGTTCCTCTGGTGATTCTCCTGGCACCACTAGTAGATAGCAGTTTGCCCCCTGACTGCCACAGGAAAGCTCAGAAATATTCCTGAACGGCACATTATTTAACTCCAAGGCCCTGCTGTACCCTAGGCTGAAAACTGACACTTGGGATTCCATTTCTCATTTAAGAATATGCACAGGCAGGTCGCCTAATATATTGTACCAGAAGTTAAATAATGACTTTAAGTGATACTATAAATTCCAGTAATGCAATGCCAACAAAACAAAAATCCCCTAAATTTAACATAACTTCCTTCCCCTTATCAAATTTCTAGTGGAGCTTAAAATTTTTCTCTTCATATGTGACCTAAAACTCTCCTTTTCCTCCAGGTATCGATTAGATTTGTGGTTCTAGTCCAGGATTTGGAGTGGAGCAGGGCTATATACATCCCATTTTCTCTTTCTACCATCCATGACTTCACCCTCTTTTCTGTATTTACTTCTCTGACGTCAAAATAAGGAAGAGAGAGGAAAGTATGGCCTTACCTTATGGCAGGTTAGCTGTCTCCTCCTTTCTCAGTAGTAATCGCTAATCACTAATGCCAAATGCCTACCTTACTTTCCTTTTGTGCAAAAAGGACCCAACTTCGGGTTCCTTCTTGGGGACGTATTTGTTGGTTCTTTTGAGTAGATCTTGTGGTGGTCCCCTCCTAAATATTTAGTGTCTTGGCTTGAAATATCTGACTGGCACTCAGCATCTTCATCCCTAATTCTCAGCCTTGATTCCAGTTGGTATTTCCTCAGATATTTTGCTGTTATAATCTCCTAATCCAGAAGATGCCCCTGAGGGAAGGCAATGCAGAGTAAGCCCCTAGCTACCTGCATCTAGTGGTAACTTGTCTTCCTAAGTGGTAGAAATGCAGGTTGCTTCTTCAGCACTCTCTTTCTTGACTCCATCATGCCCCTCTCATGTGCCTCTGTCTGCTCCAGTTGTATGTGGAAGGTCCATAAACTCTGGTTTAACGGACATTGTGTCAGTGAATGAAATCCCAGGCTTTCCTTCCTTTAAGATGCCTCACACTTAACTTGTCTCTTAACGTCCTCCTCTCCTCAACTTCAGAGAGGGGAAATAAGTTGCATGTCCTAGGGTTATGCTTTCCTTCACAGGTCTATTTTCTTCATTCCTTGTTTGCACTTTTTAACTGTCCTTAGAATATGCAGACACATGGATGGACCTAGAGATCGTCATACTGAGTGAAGTAAGTCAGAGAAAGACAAATATCATATGATATCGCTTATAGGTGGAATCTAAAAAGTTGGTACAAATGAACCTATTTACAAAATAGAAATAGAGTCACCGATGTAGAAAACAAACTTACAGTTACCAAGTGGGAAGGGGGAGATAAATTGGGAGATTGCGATTGACATATAAACACTACTATATATAAAATAGGTAACTAATAAGGACCTACTGTATAGCACAGGGAACTCTACTCAATACTCTGTAATGACCTATGTGGAAATAGAATCTAAAAAAGAGTGGATATATGTATATGTATAACTGAGTCACTTTGCTGTACAGCAGAAACTAACACAACATCGTAAATCAACGATACTCCAATAAAAATTAATTTAAAAAAAAAGGATACGCAGACAAACCTATTTGATGTCTTTTGCACTTGGGGCAAACCTGGAATCTCGAGCCAAGAGCCAGATCTCCAAATACTGCTTGGATTAGTTAATGATTAGACTCTCAAGGGAGCACCATCTCAACCATGGGAGACAATATGATTGTTCAGCAAATACCCTTCCTTCCCACCTCCATGGAAGAGGCATTCTCATCCTCACCACACCAACCTGGTTGTGTGATTTCATTTGGCCAGTGGAATGTGAATAGATGTGACTCAGCAAAGGCTTTAAATGCACTTGTATGGTTTGGCCTTTACTCTTGCCATGGCCCTGAGGAGACTGTGCCTCAGGTAGCTGCTGCTATTTCAGGCTTGGTTTCAGAATAGAAGACATAGAGAGCAGACTTGAACCCAAGTCCAGGCGAGCCGCTGCTGACTCATTGACTGGGGAGTGAGAAATGACTTGTTTTAAGCCACTGAGATTTGGGGGTTATTTGCTGGTACAGCACAATCTGATTAATATGTCAAGTCAAATCTCCACCATCCTTTACGGTCTCTATCAGTGCCTCACACTAAATCTGTTCTACATTCAGGCCCAGCTTTTTGGATGTGTGATCTATGCAGTCACAAATGGCTTGACTCTTGGTTTAATGCTCTACGGTCACCATTTTTGAAATTATTAATAAATTTTGGACGTCGGGCCCCATATTTTCATTTTTCACTGGACCCCATCAGATTGTGTAGTTGGCCCTGTATCCGATTTAGGTATTTTAATGGGAATTTGTCAGAGGGCAAACAGCAGCCTTATCTAGCAGCATGATAAACTCTGGCTTCTGCTTTATGATATGATACACACACAGGCATGTTCACATACATACACATACCGCATTGGCCCTGCTGACATAGTGATTCTTAACTATGTGGCTTAGCTGTAGAATCTTGAAAAAGTTGCTTAAGTTCTCTTAGTTAAAGTTGATTTACTTGCAAATTGGTTTGTATAGTAGTACCTATATTGTGGGGTCTTCAACGAAACAAAGCTCTTAAAGATCATAGATGGACGAGGCTGAGTCAACAGATAGAAGGCAGAGTTTGGCAAGATAGGGATAAAACAACAATTGGAAAACAGAGTGTATTAGCTTCTTCTGTTCAAATGATGTAAAATGTCTCCATAGCTTTTACATGTAAAATAATTGTCTAGTAGTCTTTGAGGGATTAATCCATAATATCAGGACATTAAGTATTACTATTATTGTGGTTTCTATATTTCTACATGCCTATTTTTACCAGGAATGAGGTTTGAATTACCATACTCCATGGATAAAAGAATATTTGTATTTAGAGTAGCCCAGAAAAAATGCCCAACATTCTGACCACAAGCAGTGTCTCTGACCACTATGATCAAATAGAACAACTTTTTGTAAAGTAGGAAAATCAAAGGCATGATATTTTAACTTTCGCATTTGCTCACTGTTGCATCACAGTCAACAAAATAGACTAAAATAGACTCAATATGTTTTCAAAATAATTATTCCTGCAATGTAGGTTCCCATGATAATCTATATAAGAGCATAGGATTGAAATTGACTCTGATTCGATTCCTTGTTTAAGGAGTGTGTGTATTTAAAAAAAATTTTTTTTTCACAAGCAGTAAATTCAGGCTGGAGCCTCCATGTTTTACCAGTGATTGGGAAAAGTGTGAGCACCTAAATGCCTTTGCCTATCCCAGTATTCGAGATATCTAGTTTATTTTAGAGCCACTCAGATCATTGTGAATGAGAGAGCCATTTCATGTCATTTCTACTGCAGGTGCCATTAAAGATTGCTAGGAAGATGTGAGCCTGTGAAAAACTTCAGCACTCCATCCATCTTACAATTACTTCTTCCAGGATATGTGTACCTATTGAGGAGAGTGATTGGAGTTCAGGACTGAAAGAGGGAGCACTGGGCTGAGAAAGACCAAGAAAAGAGTTCATGGAGACACAGTTCATCTACATACACCACATCTAGAGGAATTTTGGTTCCATCTTATGGGTTCATTCAGTCTACAGATATTTACTTAATGGCAGGCACTGTGCTGAGCACCAAGGCTATTCAGAGAGCAAATCAGGGTCCCTGTTTTACAAAGCTTAACCTAGTAGTTAATTCAGAAGGAAAGAGAAGGGCAGTGCTTAGCTTGGAATGTAAGGAGACATCTTTATCAGCTCCCAGCTAATGAAAAAATATCTCCTGAACTCCTACTGTAGTGATAAACTGTTTGTGATACTATGGTTTACATTTTACAATGTCTGTTAATGTATGTTTGACCGTGATCTTTTATGAACCTCTTTCAACCACCTTGAGAGATGAGGAAATTGAGGCTAGCTGTGCAATAAATAAAAAACTTATCTGGTAGGAAGATTTGAATTTATCCTCTCGGGCACAAGAATCAAGGTGAAGGGTGGAAGCTACCCACAAACAGAGGGAAGTGTCTTAGAGTGCCATGAGTTGTTCCATCTCAGGAGGGTATACGTTCGAACATCAGGGGAGCAGACACTTTCAGATTCCTTTGCTCCGGGGTTCTAGTCATACATGTGTCCTTTCCAAGAGCCCAGCAGTTTTCAGACTTCTGTGTGCTTCACAGAAATGCCTGGATCCAACCTAAACTACATGAAGCAGAATCTACAGCAGTGGTGGCTGGGACTCTGTATTTTCATCAAATACGGAGGTCTTCCCCACGTGAACCAAAGTTTGGAACAAATTTACTACACCAATATTTTCACCTGTGCTTTAAGAAGCACTTTAAAGTAGTGGATTTCAAACTTTCTTTAAACTTTTCTTCTTACTGTGGTAAGAAAGCTTAACCTGAGCGTCTACCCTCTTCACAAGTTTTTAAGTGTACAAGAGAGTATTGATAGCTATAGGCACAATGTTGTACAGAAGATCTCCTGAATTTATTCTTTGATTGAGAAACACAGGAGATCCACATATAAGTAAATAATAATAGAAGTCATTTTCCATAGCAATACTTGTCTTTACTACATATGATGAACCTAATCTTTTCTTTTTGCATTTTGTAAATGCAAATTGTGTCTCAGTAAATTAATGTCACTCATCACTAATGGACCATGACCCACATTTTTTTTGTGTGTGTGTGTGTGGTACGCGGGCCTCTCACTGTTGTGGCCTCTCCCGTTGCAGAGCACAGGCTCCGGACGCGCAGGCTCAGTGGCCATGGCTCATGGGCCCAGCCACTCTGCGGCATGTGGGATCCTCCTGGACCGGGGCACGAACCAGTGTCCCCTGCATCGGCAGGTGGACTGTTAACCACTGCGCCACCAGGGGAGCCCCACGACCCACGTTTTAAAACGTACACCTTTAGAGATACGGCCTCAGGCCTTGAGGATGGGAATCCACAGACTCCGTTTAAACCAGAGCAGCTCGCTAGCTTGCTCTCTTTCTCTGTGATTTTTTTAAAATTTTACATTCTGTTCTACCTAAGATTTTTAGATAAAGAAAGTACTCCTTAGATTTAAAAATAAAATTTTTTAACTCCTTTAGTCATAGCAAGCTGCCTTATAGGCTTGGCCCCAAAGGAGGTAAGAATGATGAGTAAAACTCTATCTCTGCCCTCAAGTTGCCTTTCATATAATTGATGAGCTGTGGCTAATCCATGTGAAGCAAATAGTAGATAATTAAGTGCTAGGGCGATATGGTAGAATACCAAAAATATCTCAGGCTTGAGAGGTAAGTCATTTGATTAAAAATAGTTATTGAACTTTCATTGTATGCCAGGCTTTGCTCTAGGCATTGGGGATATAATGATGAATAAGATATGGTGTCCACCTTCAATGACACTCTAGAGGGAAAAAGAAAGAATCAAAGAGGCTTCTGCACCTGGATGTGATCATTGCTATAAAAAAAAAATACATGGGAGCACAAAAAAAGAACCCTTGGCCTGTCACATGGGTGAGGAAGAAGGAACTTCTGACCTTGGAGGTATAAACTTGAGCTTATGGGGAAAAGGTACTCAGGCAGGAGTGAAGTCCCAGGTGAAAGGGTTCAGGAGCATGTGGTCTAGCCCTGGGGGAACTGCAGGTAGTTTAGAAAGCCCAAAGGGTGCAGGGAATGGGAGAGTGCTGGTGAGGGAAACGTTAGTAGGGTATGTAACGCACAGGGCCTTCAATGTCATGTGAAATAATCTTGACTATATACTGAGTGCTTTGGGGGAGTCATTCAAGTGTTGCCACCAGCCGGAGAGTCAAAATTAGACATGTACTTGAGGAAGCATACTTGGACTCATGGGTGGAAACTGGAGAAAGGGTTCAATGGGTTGCAGGGAGTTAAGATGGGACTGTGCTGTAGGATTTGGGCAAAAGGAAACAAGACAGGAGCTGGGCCACGGGCGGTGTGAACAGAGCTGAAGAGTGACAAAATGGAACTAGAACTACTATGGGACCCTTGGTGTAAATTCAAATTCTAATTTTTGCTGCTAAGAAGTAATATTTTGGGTGTCATTTAACTTCAGGTTTTCTCATGTTTAAAATGAGAATATTAGAAAATATGTTCTGTGTTATCTGCTTAAAACTTCTAAAGCTATAAAATTTTCTAATAAATATTTTACCCTGATTAAGGAGAAAGTGGGTAGTAGTGACCAAGATGAGGCTGGTCAGTTATTTGGTCCTGAAAAATGTTGGCTCATATTTTAGATTTTTATTAAAATGGGTGTGAGACCTGAGAAAATATCAGACTTAAATATATGTTAAATCTAATTTGTTAAATAAACTTTAATGTGTCACTTTACATATAATTACAGGTAGGAAAAAGAACACATTTCTCCCCATTCCCAGCTCCTTTCCCAGAGCCAAGTTCAGTCTTTTCCTGATTTCCTCATTGGAAGCTGATTGCACCGTGAGCCTTGTACTACTAAAATCTGATTTTCTGTACCCTGGTATTTTCCTCTAAAAACATGTGTTGTGGCTGTTGGATAATTTGTAGCTTGCTGTAGATATTAACATTGCTTGTGTCTGGTAGCTGACTAATGTGCTTATTTTAGGTAGCTCATTCCTTTGATGGTAAAGATTATGTGCTGAGAGATATTGAGTGCCAATTTTGTGGAGAGATATTGCTTATGCTAATTCATATGCCTGGGCATTTAATTTGGTGCATTTACAGTTCATCAGAATTACTTGGTTTTTCTATTGTGGTGCAAGGGGAAATAGATTTCTATAGAGTTTTGACTTATTAAGGGTTATAGGAGCTAGGAGCTAATAATTAATAATAATAATAGTCACTATCATTCATTAAGTGCTTACTGTATGCCAGGCATTATTCCAAGTTTTTCTGACATTTTTTTTTTTTTTTTTTTTTTTTGCGGTACGTGGGCCTCTCACTGTTGTGAGAGCACAGGCTCCGGACGTGCAGGCTCAGTGGCCATGGCTCACAGGCCTAGTTGCTCCGCGGCATGTGGGATCTTCCCGGACCGGGGCACGATCCCGCGTCCCCTGCATCGGCAGGCGGACTCTCAACCACTGGGCCACCAGGGAAGCCCTGCAATCCCCATTTTAGAGGTGAGGAAACTCAAGCCCATGAGCTTACCTTCCAGTCTAGGTTGTTCTATTTCAGGATCTCAAAGGACTGCCTCTCCTTTATGTTCCAACTCCTCCTCTTATTCTTCCTCTTCTCCTCGTTCTCTCCCACTGCCGCATTTTCCCTCTCATCTCTCCCTCTCTCCTTAAAGCTTTTCTTCTTTCTCTCCCTCATTCTTAATTAAGATGAACAGTAACAACATACAATGGCATAAAATATTTTTGGTGAAATAATTAAAAGGCACAATTAAAAATGAAAGGAATTCAATAGCCCATTTAGTGCCTTTGGCTTTCAGTATATATAGTACAGATGAGACCCCAGGAGGGTTTTCTTTTGTTTTTTCCCTTCTCTCATCCTTTTTCTCTCTCATTTTCTCCCCTTCCTCCTCTGCTACCACTGCTACGATTACTACTTTTCTTTCTTCTCCTTCTTTTCTTCCCTTATCATCGCTGGTTTGGTCTATAGGAGTAGCCGCATGGCTTTCTGTATCACTCAACAGGTCATTCTGCAATGCCTGTCGCACAGAGCATTAGATTAACTGTGATGCTGGAGTCTGGGGGTATTGACTAAAGATGAGTGAAGCTATTCTGGATACAGGACACAATTACCGAGTCTAACTTGGCAGAGTTTCAAAAACAACCTTGACTTTTAATTTTCAACCTGTGTTATATCCAGATCAAAATTTATCTTTGTACAGGCACCTAATAGCAAATAGATGATTTCTCACCTGTAGATCCCACTCCTAGATCCTCTAGCAAAGACCTTTATCTCTTTCCTAAGGTAGTAAGAATAAAGCCTCTGATCTGGATATGTAGTTTCATCAGGACCAGACTTACAATGGTCAGAATACTTACCCCTGCCACCCCCAACTAAAATTCTACCATTAGATAAGTTTGTTTGCCCTTAGCTGTAAAGAGATTGGTCTTTCATCAAAGGTAAATATGCCAGAGACGAATGACATCAAAATCTGAGAATTAATACATCAAGCCCAGGCTAGCTGGCTTGGCATTAACCTAGAGTCATTCTAATACAAGGATACAGGGAGGGAGCAGTGGGGGGCACTGAGTGATGCCACTAAGAACTGGGGCTCCAAGGTGGAAGCCATGAGCTGAAGAGGGAGGGAGTTCTCCAGGGAGACTGCAAATGTCCCAGGAGATCACAGTAGTCTCTGTGTCCAGGGTTGACTTTAAGTCAGGATTTTGTTTGCTTTTTAACATGGCTTTTTAAAGAATCACATCAGACTTAGAAAAATGAGAATCAATTCGTTTGTTGGCCTAAGACTTAGGCCCTGAAAAGTAGATCATTTTACCTGGTAGTGTTGAAATGATCATATGGTCATTATTATACGGAAAGCTGTCTAAGTCTGTTTGGGCTGCTATAACAAAATCCCACAGACTGGGTAGCTTATAAAAAACAAAAATGTATTTCTCACAGTTCTGAAGGCTAGAAATCTGAGATAAGGGTGCCAGCTTGGTTGAGTGAGAGCCTTCTTCCTGGTTCCAAGGCAGCACTTTCTTACATGGTAGAATGGTCAAGGAAACTCTCTGGGTTCTCTTTTATAAGATCACTAATCCCATTCATGAGAGCTCCACTCTTAAAAAATAATCACTACCAAAGCCCCCACCTACTAATGCCATAATCTTTGGGGGTCAGGATTTCAACATATGAATTTGGAGGGGAAACACAAACATTCAGAGCATAGCAGAGTCCAATTGCTTAAGTTTAAAATCAAGCACTGTGATTTAACAGCTATCTAACATTGTGCCCATGACCTTAACCTCTCCAAGCCTCACTGTCGCCATCTGTAAAATGGGATCAATAGTGGACTCTCACCTGTGTAGATTTAATCAAATTACTAGTGTAAAGTAGCAGACTGGATAAATGTTTGTCCTTATTGTTTTCATTAAACTATTATGTTAGGGGGAAAAAATTCAAGAGGGTTGGCTGAGGTGAAAATAAAACAGAATCACCCTATTGTGTAGGGTGTAAAGTACCTCGTTCTGACTAAGCAGTACTCTTCTCAAGCTGATTATCCCAAAATGTCTTCACATTCTTCTGAAATAAGTTTTGGGATCTTAGTTGAAAGGAACTTTTTGAATGCAAATGTAGTCCTGCATACAGCATCTCCTGCCCTCTTCTGGCCTCTCCAAGAAATTCAGTTATCAGTATTAAGTAAATAGAAAGTGTATTTTTAAATTTTATTTTTAGTGAACACCTACAGTTTACCATTTTTCTCAGTTCTAGATGAGAAAGATACATCTCTAATATTTTGTATGAAGATGGCAGTTATCAGAACCTTTGAGATTTTTTTTCAACAATTTGCTTTTGAGATGGAGATTTCCTTCTCTTATTCAATCCTATGCTTCTAGTGCCAGTTCTACATATCAAAACTACTAAATAAATAATTAAACGGTGCCACAAATTATTGCTGAGACTAAAATCTGAGGTCATTATAATTCCTGAGATAATTAATCAGATGTTTAAAATAGAACCAGCATGTGAGAACCTTTGATTGTAGAAGAAGCCTGAGGCTTAAAGTCCCACTTCTATTCGAGATGATATTGGACTTTAACTCATTTTCCCACAGCCTTCAAAAAATAAATAAAAGCATAATTTTTAAAGGTACATGAGGGTCTCCATTTTGATTTTCAGATGTGGTATGGATTGAGCACCAGTTTGCTATGCCTTTGAAAGGCAGTCTTTGAAGTTATCTGCACGGTCTCACACCCAGCCAGAGGTGTCATGGCTTGGCAAAAGATTTCCTATTAAAATGCGACACCAAAACAGAGGTTTGTGTTGGTCAGTACTGTACAAGGGAGCCAGAGGACAGCTTGCTGTGATGGGGAGGGTCACAGTCAGCAGAGACCAACTTGCTGAAAGATCCAGTGCTTAGGGCGGTCTCACACATCTTAGGGCTTCCTGCGGTTAGAAAAGATTAGCTAAACAGAATGAAAGGAGCATGGGAGGGGAAGCCCAGTTGGCCTGAAGAGAAAAGAGGAACAAATAACTGGAGATGAGAGCAGCCAAGCATGTGTGACGTCAGCTGCAGTTTTTCCGTTTTCATCTTGGGTTGTGTAATTCAGGGGTCCCCAAAGTTGAACAGCCATAATCCAGACTCTTGTTTTCCAACCAATCCCAAGTTATTAATGTTTAAAATTTTTATTTCCTGAATTACCCCACGCACAAACAACTAAAAGCTTTTACAGCAAGAAACTTTGCTTAGTCATTAAAACACATTACTATTCATAAGAATAAGCAGGTGCAAATAGTGTCTCCAGTTTGGATAAAGAAGAAGCATGGGAGAACTTCCCGTATAACTTTTAAAACGCATTAAAAGAATACAGTGCTTAGAAGCATTTTGCTGACTCCAAAAGCTGCAGACAAAATAGTGGAATAAGACATCAGACCTAGAGACAAATGCTAGCCTCTGACAAACATGATATAAATTCAGAAAGATGTATCATTTTCCAATATGATTGAGATAATTGCTTAAATATTGGGAGAAAATATTAAAGTTTAAATAGCATCACATACCAAAATATATTTCAGGAAGATTACAGAGTTAAGTGTATTTAAAACATGGAATAATGAAAGAACCGTTAAATGCATATTGCAGTATGTATATGAGACCATATTTTATTGCCCTGAAAATGGCATTTTTAATGATTATTGACAAAGGAATATAGTTGTGTGACTTAGTTTTTAGTTGCAAAGAAACCAGCAAACTCTCTAGCTAAAGTACAAAGGGAATTTACTTTATAAATAAAGGACTGTAGCTCCTAGACTCTCTAGGAGAGTCAGATTATTATGACTTGCTGTCATGCAGCCAATAAAATGCCTCATCCACCCTGTGCCATTGGTGCAGATATAATCCTACCATTACTAAACATGAGACCAGAAGGTTTTCCCTTAGATTCTGATAATGGGCCCTACTGATAGGAAAAGAGTAAAGGGACAGAGTAGGTAATTAAAGAGTTAATCCCACTAGGGGATTGTGAACGAAGAAAAAAGTATGGGAGACCCCTGTAAGTTAATGATCACTCAAAAAAGCAGGTTTGCTTAACCACAAAACCAAGCAGGCTTGCTTAGCAACAAAACCGTGCAACAGAAGCATGAGACATGCCCCCAAACAATAAAACAATGGTGGAATGAGACCCATATCCTGCCCAGTGAGCTCAGTAAGTTAATGATTCCTAGGACACGCTCCTCTGCGTGCACTAAAAACAAAAAATACAAGGAAAAGGTGACGTTGTACTAAAACCTGAGATGGTTTACCATTTTTAGCATATGTTACCACCTTTTTGCTCATTTCCACTGTGCCGTGACAGTCCTGGCTTAACCACGTAGGGACAAGAAAACTCCCCCGCCTGACATAGAGGAGGAGCTGATAATGGAAGCTTGATGTCTACTCAAGAATGAGGGAGAAGGTGGTCTTCTCCCCCTCCCCACTTTTCCTTTGATTACAGAACTGTAGCCCACTAAGTTCTCGGCCTGGCACCGTCTCGCCCACCCGCCTGTAAGCCTCACAAGTGTCCTATTCTAATCAATCACTTCTTATCTGTCACTTTGCCTCTTACTGAATTCTTTCTGTGCTGAGACATAAGGAACCAGAGCTCCTTGGATCCCCCCAGACGCATTTCTGCGGTTTCATTGCCACTGAGCCACTATCATGGCAGCTCCAGAAAGCACCATGCCTCTTGGCCAGGCTATGCCAAGAAATGGAGTCCACATAGAGTCTCTTTCCTTATGCCACCCTCTTCCCAATGGAAGCCTGAAGCTTTAGGTGCACGTTATTGATGGAGCCTGGATTACCTAAGTCTTGACCTAGGCTGGAAAATTGAGTTGACTTCTACCTTGGAGTGGTAGGACTCGAGATGTGGGGATTGCCTCAAGTATAGTTACAATGTTGAGAAGATGGTATGCTTCTTATATTGTGTTCATACACCTGTGTATTCTAAATTCTCCACAATACATACATATTAATTTAGCCAAAAAAAACAGAAGTTCATACCCACAAAATCATTCTAAGGCCAGTGTAACACTGTCTGATTTGGAATTGAAAGGAGCAGTAGAATGTTTAAAACTAAAGTCCCTCTTTTTTCATATGAGAAAACTGAGGACAAGCGAGGATGAAGAGGCTTATACAAGGTCATACACTCAGAAGATAGTGAAGCCAGGCCAGAAATCCATATTTACTGGACTTTAAGATGAGGGAGTTTTCCATTTTATCTTGGGTATTTGTATTTCATCTATGAACTGGAGAAAATGATAAAGTATATTTGTTTTATACTTTATGGCTAATGGATATATAATCCTCACTAATGAGAATTCCCACTTATTTTGGGATGTATCATGGTAATCCCTTTCAGGTCAAGAAGGGAATGCAGTATCAGCTAACCCAGCCTCTTTGTCTTGTCGATAAGAGCAACTTTAGTTTTCCCAGTTGTCGGATATAAGCTCAAAACAGTAGTAATGCCCCTTTGAAAAGCCTTTTGAGATAAGTTTATGAAAAGAACCATGAGCATGGAATTGCTCCAAATCAGGATGGTTACTTGCTTGGAAAGATGGGATTAATTTACTTTGTGAATTGCACAGAAAGAACATCTCTTTTGAGTTGCAAAACATAGCAAGATTACCATATCTTGGAGAGAGAAATCTGTTTGTAAAGGGCGATGTTTAGGGGAATTAAGGAGAAATGAACAAGACAGTCACCCTCTTCTGTGGGATAATTAGCTTCCCAACAGCTGGGGCCAGAGTCACTTTGCTATTCCTAGTACAAGCCCAATGTCTAAGCTGTAATATGGGGTTCAGTGAAAGCTGATTCAGTGAAGACATAGATGTAGGTTATCTTTATATTTCATTTTTATAATAATTATGGCCTCCGATCTAATGCTTGGTATTTGCCAGGCGTTGTGTGAGGTATTTTACACACCTTATTTCTGTCCTGAATGCTTTTTGGAGAAAAACTTAGAGATTGACTAGAAGCTTACGGTGCATCTGCTCAGTCCACAATCACTCTCCATCTGGAAAATCCATCCCCAACCTGATCTACAGTCCCCTCAGTGGTCACTACTGTAAAACAGGAGTTTGTGCTCTGGTCACTGAAAATTGAGCCAAGATGGACATCTTCCTGAAACGGGAGAATTTTGATTCTCATTCCCATGGCTTTGCAAATGAAGTTAAGACTCAGAGACTGTTAACAGGTCTCTGGAAGTGGCTAGTCGAGTAACATGCAAACTCCAGAATTGTGAGTCTCTAGAAAAAGAGAAAGGAATGTGAAGCAGGTTCAGAGAAAGGGGAACAGATCAAAAGTAAAGTCTTGATATTTATCCCCAGAATCTGTTTTTACTTAAAACCCAGCTTCAGACCCCTGAATTCTACGGCTGTCCTCTCTTTGCTTAAGCTAACTAGAATTGTCTTTTGGAAGTTAGAATCTAGGATCTTGGCTAGTATACGGTATAAATAAAATATGTACATTCATACCTACATCCAAAGAAACATGTTATCTCTTATTTTCACAGCATATCCAAGAGTGGATATTATCATCCCCATCTTATAGATGAGCCTACAGGCTCAGAGAGTGGAAACAATTTTCCCAAAACACTCTACTTAGATTAGTTAGAGCTGGTTATTTAATCTGAGGTTGGAATAGCTTAAAATCCTGTGATCTTCCTAGCCCTATATCATGCCCCATCTAGTTTTATTCATTCTTTAAACATGTATTTATGGAGATCCTGTTAAGTCCCAGGCACTATGTTTCTACGGTTTCACCAGGGTTGCCAAGTAGTTGTAGATATTTACAGGGTATTGTATCCATATGTGTCCATGTAGACTACCAAAGGCAGGATGCTCACTCAAGGTTAAAGAATAATCTCTGAGGTTCATTATTCGTACACTACTTTCAGTAAAGATAAAATTAAGGAGAGACCAGCTTTCAAAAGACATAGGAGGTGTTGGAGGATTTTGGAGTTACTAAAATCTTTCAATATTAAGCATTTACCAAGCTACTGTATATTTTAACTGGATCAGATGCCACCTGGTGTGATTTTGTCCCTGGTCTTCAGACAGAATGTGGCTGGGATTGTCAGTGGGCTGGTAATGAGCACCTGTTATTAGAGGGATTTTTTTAATGGTCTCCTGAAGGAAATTTGATGAGTTGATGATCCAATAATGTCTCAGATTTCCTATTAAACCCAGAGAAGACATGTAACTTTCTCAAGGTCACAGAGCTAGTTGGTTGCAGAGATGAGGCTTGCCAGCTAAGAATGCACTACCAACAGAAATCATTTTTGAAACTTTATGTAATATTTCTTCTTATTCCTCCAAATAACAACACATGTCAGTTACATTCATGTCAGATCCATTATGTGTTCTACCCCCTCAGTCTGTCTTTCTTTGAATCAATGAAATGTAAAATGGGAAAATTACAGGTTTTTATAGTTAGAATCTATAGTGCTTAGGGTACAGTATAAAAGGCCCTATATTAATTATGTACATTCTGGCTTATTATATAATTCTACCTTCTTGTATTAGGAGTTAAAATTTCGCTAAATACCATGAGTTTTAAAAAATCATCAATATCATTCTCAAATGTAATTATATTCTTTAAAAAATGACAAGAGTCAAAAAAAAGTGACAAGAGTCATATGTCGGAGCACCTCAGTTTTTATAAAATGTATGCCTTCTATCTTTTGTAACATACAAATAAAATACAAAATATAAACAATATGGTTGAACACTTTGGAAATGGAAATTATTTATGTTTTCTAATCCCAAGAGAGCATCTGTGCATTATCATCATAATAATTTTAAATAATAATAACAACAATAGTTAATACTTAAAGAATACTTATTGTGACCAGGCAATTTTCTGAATGCTCTACATGCATTAACTCAATCTTCATAATCACCTGTTCACCTGTGAGGTAGCCCTATTAGTACCCCATTTAACAGATGAGGAAGATGAGGCACAGAGATTACTACGGGATTAGCTCCAGTAGCTGAGCTACTTTCTAGGTAAGGAGATAGGACTGTCTCATCCTTGGTCTTTAAATGCAGCCCACATATATATAACATCTAAATGGTCAAGCAGTTTCTCCTGACCTGGCTCAAACTCTACTTGGCTTGGATTGTTTTCTCCCTCTTTTTTCCAGGTGAACGCCTATTGAGACTTCAAGGCTCATAAAAAATATGCTCCCTTTTACAGTCTTTCCTTTTAATGAACTTGCATTGTTTCTTCATGTTGCCCTGACCTTTTTTTCATAATTCTGCCGCTCTAATTTGGAACATCACTGACTTCCTGACTACGCCAAAGGACAGTATTTATTTACTAAGTTATGAATCCCTTTGTGAAATCGGACACTCGTAATGAACCTCTCAAAGTTTTTTCAAAGCACCATCCTCCACAGCTGCTTCTCTTGATTTTCCGGTCATTCCAGCTCAATCTTCATTATGTTTCCCTCTCTCTCTCTCTGTGCCTATTAAATGATGGAAGTCTATAATCTAGATGCCAACACAAGATCTAGCATCCAGAATGGTCCTTGTCATATGTAAGGATCTCAATAAACATTAGCTGCATCATTTTCCTCATGAAATCTAACCCATGCATATGGTTTCAGCTATGACTCATGAACTAGCATATGTGAAATCCAGAACTCTTAAGCTTAGGAGTTTCCAATCCAGATCTAATGTCATGCTTTCTATTAGTATTCTATTTTTCTCTCATTCTTTCTTATCTGGATGAGTTACTCTTTTACTGACTCTCTCTCTCTCTCTCTCTCTCTCTCTCCCACACACACACACACACACACACACACAGAGGACAATGGAATGTTGGGCATTGGATTAGGTGCTGGGTCAGTGGTGGGGCCTTCATTAGGTGCTGGGTCAGTGGTTACCTAGGTGAGGGTACCAGCTTGTTATACTGTTTTCTCCCTCTTCTTCACTCTCCATTTCATTTTCACACTCATGATACAGTGTTCTTTGGAAAATATCTAACTGTCCCTATTCAAAATTCTGTTGGTTTTTAAAATTTTATTTATTTTTTAATATAATTTTACAATATTACATTCCACTTACAATTATTACAAAATATTGGCTATATTCCCTGTGTTGTACAATGCATCCTTGGGCCTATCTTACACCCAATAGTTTGTACCTCTCATTCCCCCACCCCTGTATTGCCCCCGTTCCCCCTCCCCACTGGTAACCACTAGTTTGTTCTCTATATCTGTGAGTTTGCTTCATTTTTGTTATATTCACTACTTTGTTGTATTTTTTAGATTCCATATATAAGTGGTATCATACAGTATTTGTCTTTGTCTGACTTACTTCACTTAGCATAATGCCCTCCAAGTCCATCAATGTTGCTGCAAATGGCAAAATCTTGTTCTTTGATGGTTCCACATTGCATATATAGTAGAGTTCCTTTATATCTCAGAAGGCCCTTTATAATTTGATCCCTGACTATATGTCAAGCCTTAATTTCTTCATTCTCACACTTGTGTTCTATATTCCAGACACAGCAAACTCTTTGGTATTCCTTAATCATGCAGTGGCTTTGCTTATCTAAGTATCTTTATACATGCCATCTTGTTGGAATTTGGTAAGGACTGAGAGAAACAGTAAATTACATTTCTCTTACCTGCCAGGGTTCTGACTCAACGTAGGGATAAACACAAAGTAAGATAGGTAGAGAGCAAATGTCACCTTCACCCTGACAATGTTTATCTTAGAGTATGCAGTTTATTTTGTTAGGCAAGTGGTCCTCCCTAAATCCTAGAATAGACAGACTTAGACTGTCTTGCAGGCAAAGACAGCATGGGAAAATGGAAGCCTCACCATATCCTCAGCTTGCTGTTTGGGACAGATAGAGAACACCAGCTCTCTGAGGGCAGGCTAGCTCCCCAATGAAAAGAGAAAGTACACAGCCCTGTTCTCCTCCAAAACTGCTAGCGGGTTGAGCGGCTCTTCCTCTCCTGTAGGGAGTTAGTGAGCCAGCAGAGACAGGCCAGGAGTGGCTTGGAAGTGGAGCTCCTCCAACCTGGAAGTATTTTTAAGTGAATAATGAAGGTATATCAAATATAAGCTTAATTCAACAGGAGTTTTGGCAATTTTAAGTAGAAAGAAAAGAAGCACCTCGCTTTGCCTCAAGCCACAGAATGGAACTGATGAGCTCACACAACTGAAAAGCATTTGAGTCCAGGCACTCAACGTCATAGAACTTAGTCCGTCTTCATCTTTGCTTTCCTCTTTCTCGAGTCCAATCTCAGGCAGGCTCTTTCCTTACTGTGCTGTGATGTTAAGATGGCCATCGGTATCTGGTAACTATCTTACAAGCTCAGCTATCCCAATGAAAATAGAGCTTCACCTTCCCAAGAATTCTAGTGAAAGGCCTGAGTTGAATGTCATTGGATAATTTAGACCAGTGAAGTAAAACAATACATATTTTTTGGCTAGGCATGGTCAGGCACACCTTCCGCCACCACCAGAACTGTGGTCAAAGTCAGCGTTATCTGAAGGACTAAGATGAGAGAGGAATGTTTCAGAAGGAAGAGCATCTATTCTGGGCAGATGGAAACAAAACATGTCAAAGGGCATTGTTCCATAGGCGAGTGGAGTGGTGAACCAAAGTAGACAGGTTGTTTAGTAACAGTGACTCTGAGTTTAGGTAAAATAGTCTTTTCTCGATTATGCTTATTGTTAAATTAGACTGCTCCATGATTCTATTGCAGCCAGCCAGGAGATTGTACTCATTTTTTTGTTAGCCTAGGAATCAGACTTTCACAAAATAGGTGAATTGGGAAATCTCTTAGCTATACAGAAAATATTGTTGCTGTGACGATTGTTGCAGTAGAGGCCTGTTGGAAATGAGTCAGGAAGTAGATGGAAGAAACAGTCACCCCGGTCTCTGCTGTCAAGTAAAAGGAGGGTGCACGCAGCTGTGAATTTTTCTACTCTCGTTTCTCCTGGAATCGCATGTCTCTCCCTCTCTCTCTCTTTCTCTCTCTCTCTCTCTCTCTCTCTCTCTCTCTCTCACTCTCTCTCTCTTTCTCTCTCTCTCTCTCTCTCTCACACACACACACACACACACACACACACACACACACACAGTCTCTCAAACAGGCCAAGTCATCATCTTACCCAAAAATGATGAAATGAAAAATAAATATGCCAGCTTCCATCCAACAGAAATAAAAATACCTCCAAAATTTCAACTTAATGGTATATGTCAGGTTGTATTGACTCACTTGTGAAAGAAAAATTGCTGTATTACTCATTCTGATTTAAAATATCATATTTAGAGGTCTCCATGATATGTGTTGATCAGCAAAAGCGGACCCTTTGTGCCCTGCTGCACACTGGCAGGAATGCCTGTGTTACAGGTTTGCCAAGGGCCCGGTTGTGTTCATGCCAATGTGACCTAATTTTATTTTCTTCGCTGTCTGTGTCTCTGTCTCTCTTTTTTTTTTTTTAATGTTTGAAAAATACAATAAAACTGTCTTCTCAGCATGGGGATTATCTGCATGTGTTAAAATTACATTTTAAACTCTCTCTTTTTAATTTAAAAGGACTTGTCAGAGCATGCAGTCTTTTTTCCCCCTTCCTAGAAAACGGGGAATATACAAACCTGAGATCTTCAGAGGCAAAAGCCTACTTGTAGGAAAACAAGCAAATAATTAAACAAACCAGCAAAAACAAACAAAAAAAGTAAAGTCTGGCTTATTTTATTTGAGTTGAAATCTCTCAAGCTTTGACATGAAGAACTGTAGCACAAAGGAATTACAGCAAGGGCAAGAAATAGAATCTTCTTGTCTGGAAATTATTAGGCAAAGCATCAACTCCTCTTTACGTCAGTGTCCTGGAAGATGTTAAAATGGTTTCTCAATTACTGATACCTATATGCAATGTATACTGCATGAAAAATAATGACAGTAACATTTATGGAGAACTTACTTTCACATGAGACAGTATGCTTAGAATAAGAATACAGGCACACACAACTCCCAGCCCAACCTCAGAGTGGATTTATTTAGTGGGTACTCCCCCCTCAAAAATAATAAACCACTCTACCCGCTATAATGTTGGGATGGGTTATTAGTTCCACTTTACAGATGAGAAAACTGACTTTGCTTTAAGGCACTGTGACAAATGCTGTGGTTGCACCACTCAGAGCCTCCTTCAGGATCACACGCCCATTCCCTACTTGTTGGAAATGCTGGCTGCCGAAGCTCACAGCTGAGTTCCACTTGAGGAATGTCCTCTACCAAAGAAAGCTTCCTTGCCACAATTTACACTAAATTCCCACAGACCAATCATCTTTCTCTCTAGTTGGTAGGAGAGTATAAAGATCTATCCTCCACTCGATTTGGGGGTATCTCTGAAAGGCTGCCTCAGCTCCAAAATTCCCTGAGGGACTGGGGGGCCCTTTGTTGTAACCACTTTACCGTTTAACTCCTTCCTCTGCTCAATCCTGTTTCCATCACTCGTTATGGGTCTTGATCAAGAGTACTCCTCAGTATACCTTCTTCATATAAATCTCTCATGGTATGTTTCTGGAAACCCCAGCCTAAGGCAGTCACCCAGAATAGACGTCAGTTTAATGTCTGATATTATAGTTATTTACCAGAAACCCCTGTATGTGTTTCTGACTCATGGATTTTTCTCCATGAGTCAATTAAGCAAAAAAAAAATGTAAAGGCTTTGCCTTTTTATGCTAATGCTTAATGCATTGCTTGGTATACATAGTCACCTATACATAATGGCTCATCAGTTAATCTACAGTGATCTTATCTATGATATATATGCATGTAGCAGAAAGCCAGCCCTGCCCCAAATGCTGTTGGTTCACTATAAGTAGGGCCCATGATTTTATTGGTCTCTTCTCTTGTGTTATGCAACGTATAATAAGGGAATGTGTGGTCGTCAGTGCCTGAATGCCACTTTCAGTAATAGAAACTCCTTCTGGGGAAACAAGATTGGTGCCAGGACTAGAATATGGAAGCAAACTTGAAATTATTTCACTGCTATTTCAGAATGGTTTAAAAAAAAAGGAAAAGGCAGCAAGACCATGTTCAAGGACTGCCAACCACATTGAGGCATTTGAATGCAAGTTCCTCTATAGCTTTCTATAACCTACTAAATAGAAATCCAGAGTTTTTAGGTTGGCGTGTCAGCCTCTGTTCAACTAGTGCCAAATTACCTTTGCACATTATCACCCACAGTGACCTCCATGAGCACTCCATATTTTTGCAAAAGTGGGTTTAGCTTTTCCCTGAACAAAAATAAAAACAAATATGTAAAATAAAATAAAAAATAAAACAGTCTGACCAAGATAATGTAAGCCCACTCTAGTCATTTTTTCTTGCTGATTATAACCCAAAATTCTGGAGAAAACAAAAATAAAATAAAAAACTATTTGCACACTCTGAAAATTAAACAAAAGTAGGCAGATTGGGGAAGGGAGTCAAAAATTGAAGGAACACCCTGAAAAAAGGTAAACTTCCCCCACTTTTTTCCCCAGTATTTTTCCTCAATTGGACCTATGGTAGTAGTGGTGAAAGCAGTAAAACTCTGAAAGAACTCCTTATTTTTGGCCAGAGGCACGAGATGAGGAGTTCCTAAAACCTGAAGAATGTGGATGGTTATTAGTGAGAAGGCATATGGAGAATGATATCCCCTAATGTGTATTTGAACACACACTGGTTCTGGGCTCCAGATTCAAATTAGGAAGAGTTCTTAGGTCACCAAATTCACTGCCTGTTAAAGAAAAAAACTAAGATAATTCAACTGTATTAAAATTAAAATTTATGTTGCGAATGACACCATTGAGAGTGAAAAGACAAGCTGCAGACTGGGAGAAAATGTTTAAAAATTGCATATCTGAAGAAGAAATTGTATCTAAAAACATATACAGAATTCTCAGTCCAATAATAAGGAAACAACCAACCCAACGTTAAAAACTAGGCAGAGAGGGACTTCCCTCGTGGTCCAGTGTTAAGACTCTGCGCTCCCAATGCAGGGGGCCTGGGTTCGATCCCTGATCAGGGAACTAGATCCCACATGCTGCAACTGAAGATCCCGCATGCCGCAACAAAGATCCCGCACGTGGCAACGAAGGTCCCATGTACCACAACTAAGACCCAGCTAGCTAGCTAGCTAAATAAATAACTAATTTTAAAAAAATTTTAATGAAAAATAGGCAGAGAAACTATACAGATACTTCACCAAAGAAGATATTCTTTGATAAATGAGAATATTCAAAGATGCTCAACATCATTAGTAGATGTTTTAGATTCCTACAGCTTCCAGAGCTAAGTACCACGAAGTGGTAGCTTAAAACAACAGAAGTCTATTGTGTCACAGTTCTGGAGGCTATAAGTACAAAATCAAGGTATCTTTAGGACTATGCTCCCATTCAAGGTGCTAGGGAAGAATCTTTCCTTGACTCTTCTACCTTCTTATGATTGCTAGAAATCCTTGGCAGTGACATCATCATCACCTTTTTAAAAACGGATGGCTACCATGTTTTGGTGAGGATACAGAGACACTCAAACTCCTGTCTATTGCTGGATTGATGATGATACAACTGGTGTATAGCCATTTGGAAAATAATGGGACAGTATTTTGTATGGATGAACATACACTTACCGATCTATCTCACTCCTACATATTTACCCAAGAAAAATGAAAATTTATGTTCATACAGAAATCTCCACTCAAATGCTTACAGTGGTATTATTCATAATTGTCCCAAAGCAGAAACAACCCAAATGTCCTTCTAGTGGTTAGACAAACCATGATGTGTCCATACAATGGACTATTATTCAGCAGTGAAAAGGAAGGAACTATTGATATACACAACAATATGGATGAGACTCATATGCATTATGCTAAATGAAAGATACAGATTCAAAACACAGCATACTGTGTGATTCCATTGTTATGACATTCTGGAGAGACAAAATTATAAGAAATAACAACAAAAATAAAATCAGTGTTTGTCAGGCTGTGGGTGGTGGGAGGGGTAGACCACAGAGAGGTACAGGAGAATATTGGTGTGATCAAGCAGGCGTGTATCTTGATTGTGGTGGTGGTTACCCTATGCATTTGTCAAATTTTGTAGAACCATACATTAAAAATAGTGAATTTTACAGTATGTATATAAAGAAAATTCAACAAATAAAATCAAATGCTGGTGCCTGATATCATGAATGGTATGTGTTTGGGACATAATCAATGTTAGTTCCTGTCTTCTTCCCTCATGCCTAAAGGACATCGACTCTTACTATTATTTTATTTATTTGCTAATTTAAAATATTTACAGTTCTTTTTTCTTTAGAATGCTTTTCCATCTCTCCTACCTCCACTCATCTTATTAGGACATTCTTGCTGTGCCACAGTTACATTCTTCTGTATTATGTTTCTTGCAGCTGTGTCCTAGGCCTAAATCTGGTCGTGTTTGGCCTTCCATACTTGCTGCCATAATAACTGAACATCTCTTGTAACCTAGAAATCAGTTGGTGACTTTCTATCCTTGAAATTTATTTAAGAAACTCTTTTCCATCCTACTTTCAAGTCCCATAATAGTCCAAAACCTTGGCATTTTCCAGGAGCTTATATCCTTGTGTTCACCAAGCTCCTGTAAAGTTGAACCCCTTCTTCCTGTGACCTATTCTTTGTTTCCCAGCAATACCCACCCACATGAAGCATCTCTAAGTCAAGTACACTTTACTAAAGATTTGTGGGAAGGTAGGAACACTCCTATTTCAAATTGGACATTATTCATCCACATACTTAGATGCTTCAGTGGCCCATGTCAGAGGTAAACTGCAGCCACTCACAAATCTCCTGGATGCTATCTCTTCCATACTTTTAAAGTCCACCCTCTTTTTTCTCCTCCCACACCTCTCTCAGGAACATAACCAGTTTCTTTTCTGGTCTCATAAATAAGTCAGTTTCTCCATTAACTTTTGTTTTCTTGGTTCCTGCTGGTACCCAGGTCTTCAGTATCTTCCCTTCTACCCTGAGCTTCAAGCTTCAAGCTTCAAGACAGCTTCCTGAAGTCAGGCTCCCCTCAGGAGGGAATTCTGCGTAAGTTGTTATGATAGTAAAATGCGTACTTTGTTACAATCTATTAAGCACTTATCACTAAATTGTAAATACACTTATCTTGATTCTGTTTCTCCCACTATTCCATGAAATCATCAAGGGTAGGTTTCATCCTCTCCCCACCCCACCCCCACAAAGCTTAACACAGTGGTGGGCATATAGTCAATATTTAATAAGCAAATGAAAGTGTCTTAGTCCATTCAGACTGCTATAAAAATACCATAGATTGAGCGGCTTATTGTGAAATAATAGAAAAAAAAATATTGTCCCTACTACGCATTCCTGGCACAGAGCTCCTAAGGCCCTTGTAATTTTTCAAGTGATGAGACTATTAGGAGCATCTCTTGTTCTAATACTTGGTCTTTTGACCCTGGTTTCTACACAGGGCTCCTAAATTCTTTGGAATTTCCTGGGTGATAGGAGTGTCTTTTGTTCTAATGAGGCAACTCTTAGTGGACTCCAGGATGGAGACTGGTCACCAGAGAGTCCAAGCCATGATTGGAAGTTTGGAGCTTTCAGCCCTGGCCCCAGTCTCCAGAGAGGGGAGAGGGACTGGAAATGGAGTAATAATCAACTGTGCCTACATGATGAAACCTCCTAAAAGCCCAATAGTATGCGGTTTGGAGAGCTTCCAAGTTGGTGAACACATAAAGGTACTGGGAGGATGGCAAGCCGCCAAACGAAGCTCCACACCCCTTCCCACAAACCTTGCCCTGTGCCTCTTTTCTTGCTGTTTCTGAGTTATAACGTTTTACAATAAGCTGGTAATCCAGTAAGTAAGGTGTTTTCCTGAGTTTTGTGAGCCACTCGAGCAGATTAATCAAACTCAAGGCAGGGGCCGTGGGACCTTCCAGTTTACAGCCAGTAGGTCAGAAGCACAAATAACAACCTGGACTTAGGATTGGTGTCTGGTGTGTGTGTGTGTGTGTGTGTGTGTGTGTGTGTGTGTGTGTGTGTGTGTGTGTGTGTGTGTGTGTGTGTGTGTGTGTGTGTGTGTGTGTGTGTGTGACAGTCTTGTAGAACTGAACCCTTAACTGTGTAATCTGATGCTGTCCTCAGGTAGACAGTATCAGAACTGAGTTAAATTGTAGGACATCCAGCTGGTGTTGCAGAATTGCTTGATGGAAATCCCCTGTGTGGGTGACCAGAAGTGTCAGAAGTGAAAAGTTCTGTGTAAGTAGTATAGGAGAAATGCACATGAGTGTTTTTCTCTGTATACTTATAAACAACAAACATTTATTTGTCATGGTTCTATAGGCTGGTAAGTCTAAGATCAAGGCCCTGGTAGATTCAGTGTCTGATGAGGGCCCACTTCTTGGTTCATAGATGACCATCTTCTCACTGTATCCTCACATAGTAGAAGGGGTCAGAGAGCTCTGTGGGACCTTTTTTTATAAGGGCACTAATTCTGTTCATGACAGCTTCACCCTCATGATCTAATCACCTCCCAGATTTCAACATAGGAATTTTGTGGTAGGATGGAGGGAGGAGCCGGGTGCTTAAACATTTGGTCTATAGCAGAAAGAATAGCCAGACTTTCTTTTTTTAATATTTTAATTTTATTGGAGTATAGTTGATTTACAATGTTGTGTTAGTTTCGGGTGTACAGCAAAGTGATTCAGTTATACATATACTTATATTCATTCTTTTTTAGATTCTTTTCTCATATAGGTTATCTCAGTAGCCAGGCTTTCTTTTGCATTATTTTCACACTATTCTGTGAGTCTGCAGCATTATCCCTACCATTTCTATCTCATTTCTTCACATCCTTGAAGCCCCTGTATCCATACACTGGTATATCTATGAAAAATGTTCTTATGTCTCCAGAGCTTGGTCCTCTGAATTCTGAATTTTATTTTTTTTCCTCTGTTCCACTTCTTCACTGAAGGCAAGAGTTGTGTTTAATATACTTTTATAAAGTTCTCCAGTTTATTATACTCTGATGGGCAGTTAATAAATTCATTACTTTAGTCAACAATATTTACTGAGTGATTAACATTTTTCAGTCTCTGTTCTAGGGGCTGGGCATATAGCAGGGACACAGAGAAAAGTTTCCCCCTCCTTAAAGAGCTTACATTCCAGTGGTGAGAGTCCCAGGATAAACATACAACAAATACATATATAACAGGTAATGTGGTAATAAGTACTATGACGACAAAGTAGAGTTAGGAGATAGCCAGTATATGAATATGTGATGGAGGGGTTATCTAGGAGGAGGAATTGTCATTTCATGCAGAGTGGTTGAGCAAGATCTAATAAAATGAAGGTCAAGTAGAAACTGAAGAAAGATAAGGGTTGAACTATGCAGATACGTGGAGGCAGAAAGCACCCTGGCAGCCCACAGCTCTTGGGATGAGCACCATATAGTTCAAAAAGGATAAAAAGAAGGGGAGAGGGGTTATGCAGATGGAGAGAACTATTTCGAATACAGCGGATATTTTCCTGAAAAACCTATAGACAATTTAGGGGGATCTGATAATTTACGTTGGAGAATAGACATTGTTTGGGAGCAGAAGACAATGGTTACTTTTACTTGTTGTAAAAACCATGTAGGCTGACCTCTGTTAGAGTGTATCTGGGCAAGTGGCAAGACAGAATGGCTCTCCTGAGTTCTCAGTCTAAAGTACTGTCATATCATCCTCGGTCTTCTTTGTCTCCAAGACAGTTTTAAGTGCAAAACATACCAGTTCTAAATATGATATTTGGAAAAGGGAACTATCAAAAGTTGTCAGAAGATTTTATAAAGGTGGGATCTTGGGTTACTGAGAAACAATACTTGACTTCCTATTTAATCAAAGTGATGACAAAAGATTTTAAAAGTAAATGTAGGAGGTAACACAATTGTAAAGAATCTTAGTACTTTTAAAATTTAGAAGGCTTGGTTATCTTCAAAAATCAGGAAAATGATAAAGTAAACATAAAGCACAGGAACTTTTTCATATACAGAATTTTTGCCTCCAAGGCAGATTGCTCAGAAGGTAAAGGAAAACCTTTTACAGCCTCTTAGAGAGATGAATGCTCTGAGAAAATGTAAACACAGATTTTTTTGAAAAATCTTATAAACAAACCCATTAAACCTTAGCTAAAACCATTATATAAACCAATAAAAGTAAGATTTACCTTTCATGAACCTTCTACAACTTTCTATGTCCATTCAGGTTTTTTCTTAAACATTCCTCCTTCTCATTCTGGAAGAATCAGTCATTTAACTTTAAGACAAAACTTCTCTCTTTTTTACCTTAACAAAGAGACATATCTTACAGTACAATTTCTCAAAATGCCAAAAATGAACACATTCGTTAACAGACACAAATATATGCAGCCTCTCTGTACCATGAGAGAAAATGATATAAACTTAAAATTATGCTCTGTAACTTATGTTACAGTAGTTTATCTTATTTCAAAATTATCTACTTATCTAATGAATATCCATTAAGTAGCTCAATTTAGTAGCAGTCGAGATTTTAAACTACTTAAAGATCTTGGAAATTATCTTCAAAATTACATACTACAAAATATAATTACTGTTGAAATAAAGTTCACCAGAATAATGATTCAATTTGGTTAAGCCCAAATTTAAATTTTTCGTAGTCTTAAACAGTAAGTAGAAATAATGCTAGCTCATTTGATTAGTAAATCTTTGTTTAGAAAGAACATACTCAAGTAGAATAAAAATGTGTACTTACATTATACTGATAACACGGATAACTTAGATAAAACATAGTTCTTTGTATTAACCTAAAAGTATTAAAGTAGTTTTGTTTGACAAAGTAGGTAAATGTGAATTCTTAAAATGTTTCTGAATTAGTTTCTGTAAGAATACCTCTTTTTTCTCATTGAAATTGAGATTCATTTTCTCTAATTTCTGAAATATGGGGAACGGCCAATTATATGAATATTTATTTATCTCTAAGCCAATCACAGCAGAGCTCCTTTAATGTAAGAGATTTAAAATCTAATTGATTAGTATTATCCAGAGGTAGGAAAATATTACATATTTACCTAATTAGAGGGAAAGACTTTTCTGAATTACAGACATATAAACATACAAACAGATACAAAGAGCTTATAGTTTTAGTTCTAAAATTTCAGTCATAAGTCACGCATAAACAAAGTTCTGAGGTCCATTTCAAAGACCTGGTCCCTTCTCAGTGGGTATACATTCTCAGTTTATATGGGCTCAAAATACACAAACAGAAAAGAACAATAAACCAGATTCTCTGTCCTCTTTTACCCAACAGAGACAAGATCTCTATAAATCATCAATCCGTTTTTTTTAATTTAATTTTTTTTTTATTGGGGTATAGTTGTTTTACAATGTTGTGTTAGTTTCTACTGTACAGAGAAGTGGAGTTCCCTGTGCTGTACAGCAGGTTCTCATTAGTTATGTATTTTATACATATTAGTGTATATATGTTAGTCCCAATCTCCCAATTCATCCCACTCCCTCTTCCCCCTGTGGTGTCCATACATTTGTTCTCTACATCTGTGTCTCTATTTCTGCCTTGCAGACTGGTTCATCTGTACCATTTTTCTAGATTCCACAAATATGTGTTAATATATGATATTTGTTTTTCTCTTTCTGACTTCACTCTGTATGACAGTCTCTAGGTTCATCAATCAGTTTATAGTGATCAATAGATGGTCAGACCAAATAGAAAGGAAAATCATCCAGGAAACTTATGTGAGTCATGAGGAAGGATGGAGTTGAGTATTATCTCAGAATGTGGATGGCAGTGTGGTCCTTTGAAATTAGCCATTTTCCAGAGCATGAAAGGATAGGATGGAGGTGGGAGGACAGGGGTTCTTAACCAACTCTCCTTTCCAGAAGCACAGGGCTCAGGTGAACTTCAACATTGTTACAGCCCTTTTAAGTAGATGCTATGATAACCCCATATCTTAGATGAGGAAACTGATGCAAAGAGGGGTTTAGTAACTTGCCCAAATTCACATAGCTGCTAAGTGGTAGAGGTGAGCATCAAACTCTTGAAGTCTCACCCTAGAGTTCATGCTCTCAGCCAACAGGGGCTCCTACACTACACTCTACGAGTTTACCACAAGGTTAAAGACCTTTTCTACCTAGTTCATCACTGTTTCCCCACAGAATAGTAAAAGTTTGGTGGATGGGTAAATGAAAGAAGAGAGAGTGAACCATAAACAGTGAAAGAAAGAAGAAAGAGTGAGGCAGAAAAATGAACACATAGAAATGGAGAGAAAAAAAAAAAAGTAAATGTTTCTCTTTTTCTACTCCTGGAGGATGCATTGTACCTGCCTCCCCTAGACACAAAGGGAAAAAGTCCTCACTTTGACTATTTTTTTCCAATTGTCAAATCACCCCTGGAAAAATTTTTATCATTTTAGAGATATGCATTAATTACCCTTGAGGATGGAAAATGTAAATAATCTAGCATTGTTACTAATAAAAACCAGAAAGCATTGACCAACTTGTAAGTTTAATCACCAATCTTCCTGTCAATAATTATTATTATTTTTTGTGTGTGTGTGTGTGTGTGGTACATGGGCGTCTCACTGTTGCGGCCTCTCCCGTTGCGGAGCACAGACTCCGGACGCGCAGGCTCAGCGGCCATGGCTCACGGGCCCAGCCGCTCCGCGGCATGTGGGATCTTCCCAGACCAGGGCACGAACCCGTGTCCCCTGCATCGGCAGGCAGACTCTCAACCACTGCGCCACCAGGGAAGCCCAGTAATTATTTGGTATAACTATTTCCTCCTTGATTTGGATCCCATTAAAGGCAGACATTCTATCATATTCTTCTTTGCACCTTCATCACTTTACATAGCACCTGAGACATAGTAGATATCCAGTTAAATGTTTAATTGAATGGGAAAAATAAAACTTTGTGAAACTACCTCTCTCTTTGAAATAAGAGGAAATGAGAATTCCAGTTAATGTGCTGACAGAATAGTCTGACAGAATGATATATTTATTACAACTTCCCAATAAAGTTTGTGATGACTTGCAGTATGGGATCAAGGGTTTTTTTGTTTTTTTTAATTAATTAATTTATTTTTGCTGTGTTGGGTCTTCGTTTCTGTGCGAGGGCTTTCTCTAGTTGTGGCAAGCGGGGGCCACTCTTCATCACGGTGCGCGGGCCTCTCACTATCGCGGCCTCTCTTGTTGCGGAGCACAGGCTCCAGACACGCAGGCTCAGTAGTTGTGGCTCACGGGTCTAGTTGCTCCATGGCATGTGGGATCCCCCCAGACCAGGGCTCGAACCCGTGTCCCCTGCATTAGCAGGCAGATTCTCAACCACTGCGCCACCAGGGAAGCCCTGGGATCAAGTTTTATACTTTAAACTGTATTATAAACCATACAATACACAAACACATATATAGAAGTCAAACTGAATAGAGCTGATGAAATACAGATGATACTGTTGATCTCAGCTATTCTCATACAGACCAATCTTTGTACACTGAACCAGAATAGAATCCAGAGAAAGGATTCAGCTAGCTTAAAAAAAACAATAGAACTATTAAAATATTGAGTTTATTTTTATGATTACCACATGTTAGTTGGAAAAAATGTTCAAATAACTGTTCAAATAACTCTTAGTTTTCTTGATACAGTGGAACGTCTTGGTTCTGTCTAACCCTGGTCCTTGTCCTGGCAATACACTATGGTACTTATTGAATATTTCTTTCAAGATTCCCAATTGAGTTGGACTTACTTTAGCTTTATTCTTACAGCTTACTTCAAAGTGGAAATGACTCAATAAAATAATTTGTATGTTATTCTTTGTCATAATATTAACATTTATAATGATATTTGGTAGCATTTATAATGGTGTTTACAAAGCTTTTATATGTATCATCATATTTGATTCCTATCATAAGCCTGAGATACAAATAGTTCATTCTAACCATTTGGCTTTTGATAAGAAAATGAGAGAGAGAAAGAAAGAAAGTGAGCCTAATGTCTCACAGCTACTAAGTCTTAGAGACTTGACTCCTAGTTCAAGGATCATATTAATATAATGCCACAGGTGGCTTCTACTCACAGTTTTAAAAAGCTGTTCAATTAACAAGTCAGCTATGGATTGTTCTGGCATAAAAATATACCATAACTTAAATAGATAATGTTATTTATAACAAGCAGAAGCTTAGTTATCTATACCTGGTGAGAGTGGGAAGTGGGGTGGGTCTTCCCTCATATTTTCTAAAAATTAAAACCCAAACTATGTGAAAATCACGTATTCTAACCTGTGACATTTTTTCTTATTCCTCTTCAGTCTGAAATGTTCCCAGAAACAATAATGTCCTTAGAATTCTTGGTCTGCTGTATCACAGACAATTCAAAATGCCTTACACTGCTCTAGTAGGAAATATGGAACAAAATTTTGACGAGAAAAATCTACCCTCTGGCTCTTAAGAATAATGGGAAAGTGACATTGGAAGAAAATATTTTGGCAATAATCAGCTTTGGGGATTTAGTACTTAGATGGATCTTTCAGAATAAGCTGAGGACAAATAGTTGCCTAGCTAATTATATGGACAAAAGAAAGACAGATAAAGACTGTTCCAAATTCTTCTCCACAGCCACACCACAGGATGAACAAGGAAACCATACAGGGGAAGCTTTTTCTCCCCATCATGCCCAAAATGCACTTCTTTGGAGGTAACTAAGTATAGACCTTGAGTCATTCCAGCCATCAGTGTCTTTTCATAAGCACTAGTTATGAAGCTGAAAAGAATGGCAATATAATACACCTATTCTTCTGGAAACTGCTTTTGAAGGAGGGCGAGTGACTAAGAATGACCGAAATAATGGAGATCCTAAGTGATCACCCAAAGTGGGTGGCCAGGGTTTTACACAAGGAGAAAGTCTATACTTACATAGGTGGGTGCAAGGGTTTGTGTATGTGTACACAGACATGATTCAGCCTTCCTAAGTTAGAGGAAAGTATTTCCTTCCTAACAATTTCTCCTAAATCCTGAAGTTAAGTATTAGCACCTGTATTTTTATCAGCCAACATGACAATGCTATTTGGATTATTAAGGAAAGAGCCAGAAGCATAATTAAATTGTAAGCAGTATCTTTTATGGAAACATACTGAAACAGTTGTAATACCGAAGACCAGAAGACTTGCCACCCACCTCAGCTGCCACGGTGCCAACCTATGCTGTGTCAGAAGTAAGTTTAGGAGAATCTCCCCCCAAATTTGCCTGTAATTATTAGCCTTTGATGCCAAACTGTGGGAAAAAACTCCCAAGCCTTGGTGAGTGTGGCTGGAAGCGTTAGACCATGCCTTAGAGCATAAGGCTCATTATCTACTGCTGTTCCTTTGGCCAAAATTAAATAAAGTTAAGTGGTTTACTTTCCCCCTTCCTTAAGGGGAGGAGAAGCTACAAAAAGAAATCCATGGAAAGAAGCGCCAAGAAAAAGCACGCATTACTCTCTAAGGCCTTGAAAGAGCAGACTAAAGACAACCACCCAAGGCCGGGAGCGAAGTGATGAGCAAGATACCCATCATCAAGTGAGAAATAAGCTTCACCCCAAAGAGAATCTAAAGAGGAAAAGGAATACATAGACTAGAAAGTTAAAAAAGATATTCTGTATTATGTAACAGCTCCCATCTCTAGTTGCACTGCTAGTTTCCTAGATTCAAGTACATATACATTTTTTCCCCCTGAGGAGAAATAAAAGCAAAGACACCCTGGACTCTAGAAGTTAGAGGCATTATTTTTTTTCTAAAGTATTTTTGTCTGCCTCAATACTTAATTATTCCCTAGAGCCAATGTATCTCTTTGTTCTTAGGGGTGTATTCTCATTGAAGAAGTTTAATTTACAATAGAATCCTGAAATATTTTAATACTACCTTCTTGCAACTGTCGTCTCCCAAAGAAATGTTTTGTTTTGTTTTGTTTTAAATCTTACAAGTAGGAACAGCTTTTTAAATGTAGAAATTTGTTCTCAGAGCTGCTGGAACTTTTCTTAGAGTAAGTCATCACCTTTATACCCCTTTCTTTCTTACAGGAAGAAAACTAGTAGAGCACTTTAGCAATTAGAATTTGAAGGAAGTAGAGGAAATTGAGAATATACATAAGTATATACTTAATACTTGATCTTCTACTCAGTGAGTGGTACATTCAAGCTGAATCTGATGAAGTAAGGGCAAACTTCCAGTTTCATTAGAGGCATGAGTATCCAGATTCCTTGGTAAAGGGTGTGGTCATCATTAGCAGAGTAACCAAATATTTCTAGCTCTCTGCTTTTATGAACATGTAGAATAGTGCTTTTCCATCCCTTTAAAATTAGGTGAGGAAATATGACTTGTTTTTATAAATAGAATATGGGTAGAAGTAATATGTGTCACTTCTTGGTAGAAACTTTTGAAGACAGTATGTTACTTGCGATATTTTCTTGACCTTTCGAAATCAAGGTGAAGTTTTGGGGAGCTGAAACCCTGAGTTACTACAGTGAGTTATGCCCTTTTACCAACCTGCAAAGTACACACTGATTGAGCAAGAAATATTTTGATTGATTGGTAGGATTTTGTTGTTGTTGTTGTTACTACAGTATAACCTAGTTTACTCTTATTACAACAGGGAGGGATTTAAAAGCTCTTCTCCATGCAACACTGAGACTGAATGGTAATGTAAACTATGGACTTTGGGTGATAATAATGTGTTAATGTAGGTTCAGTGATTGTAACAAATATACTACTCTGGTGGGGATGTTGATAAATGAGGAGGCTATGCGTGTTTTGGGGGCAGGGGTTATATGGGAAATCTCTCTGCACCATCCCCTCAATTTTGCTATGCTCCTTAAACTGGTCTAAAAAAATTAAATATTATGAAAAATGTTCTCCAGTATCTAGCATCATGTTAGGTTGATGAAGTGATTGAAAGCAATCTCTATAGGACAAAGTGCTAGCTCTGGGCATCTATCCATGGTCAACAGTAAACCATGTTAGTGACCTTTCAGTTATTGACGCTCCACATCACACAATAGAGACAAAGGTGTATAAAAGAGTAAGAGACCAGCTAGCTAATGAACCTCCTTGTAGTGGGACCAGCCTTGTTCCTGACTAAAATCCTTTATACTTGCACTTTCCTGCTTGGAATGCACTTCCCCCAGATCTCGGCATGCCGGCTCTTCATCATTAATATTTTAGTTCACATGTCACTCCTTGAGAGTAGATTTGTTGACCATACTACCTAAAATAGTCCTCTATTCTGTCACTGTCTATCACCTAAAATCTTTTATTTTCTTTGTAACTCTTGAACCATGTAAAGTATTTCTATATATGTTTGTTTAGTGGCTTATTGGCTATAAGACATCTGCCAATAGAATGGAGTCTTCATGATTGTGAAGATGCAGTCTCTCTGGTTCATTACTGTGTTCCCAGCTCAAAGAACATTGACCGGCATAAAATAGGTTGTCATATATTTTTTTGTTTGTTTGAATGAGTAATTAGACATCTCCAGTCAAATCAGATTAGGAGGGAAAGGATTCGCCCTCACTCTTTAAACAACTAAAACAAACTGGACACAATATAAGAATAGTTTTATTAGACTACAGTCATCACTGGACAGTAATCCCTGAGGGCAGGGAAATAAATGAGGTAAGTCCTACCAGTTCCCCAGCTTACTACATGGAGGGAGTTTCTAAGGCATACAGTAGGGAGGAGGAACCCAGGTGGGGCCCAGCAGTCACCCTGAATTGAAGAAATAGAGGTTGGAATCCAATGAGTCCAACCCATCTGGAGTCCACAGGGCAGAGTACTGAAAGGAATGGGCTGTAGAATGAGAAAACTCTGAACATCTGCAGATGGTGCATACTAGTTTCCATCTGAGGACTCATCAGAGGACATGGTAAGGAAACGACCGATGCCAGGGAAAGAATCACTTAAAAGAGCAAGGCGAACAATCCCCAAGGCTCACGCATGGCCAGGGACCTTTATATTCCTGCCAGTCAGAGTGGGAAAATCCTGTAACCTACTGGGCATCAGGTAGAGTATGCGAAAGGACCTTAGTAGTGGGGAAAAATCATCCTTAGACTAAAGACTCTTCTGATTCTTCCCAAGAAAGCTTAAAAACAAGGAACAAAAAAGCTCAAACTGCTTCCAGATATCTGTGTTCCAGAACAAATGTCAAGAATAGTTAAAAACATACCCAACAAGACAACAATTAAAAATTCCTGACATACAATCAGAATTACCGGGCGTGCACAGAAGCAGTAATCCACAGTGCATAGCGAGAGGAAAAACAGTCAATTAAAACCAATCTAGAAATAATGCAGATGAAAGACATAGTAGACAGGGTATTAAACTACATTACTTTATATTTTCAAGAAAGTTTATAAAAACATAAGCATGTTAAGGAGAGCTAAGGAAGATACAAAAAAGACCCAAAATGAACTTCTATGGGTGAAACCTATAGTATCCGAGATAAAAGAATACACTACATGGAATTAATAGCATATGTGATGCTACAGAAGAAAAGATTAATGTAGTCATCCCTTAGTACCTGTGGGGAATTGTTTCCAGGAGCCTCCACAGATACAAAATCTGCCGTGCTCAAGTCCCTTACGTAAAACAAAATCTTACAATGGATACAGTTGGCCCTCTGTATTTAGGGGTTTCACATCCACAGATTCAACCAACCGCAGAATCCGTGGAATCAGTGCTTGGTTGCATCTGCGGGTGTGAAACTCGTCGATACTGAGGGCAGACTGTACTTGAAGACTTAGTAATAGAAATAATCTAAAAAACAGAAAATAACCTCTGAAAGACAAAAGGATGCAGTGAGATGTGGGACAACGTTAAAGTGGCAAGCTGCCTAATAGGGAAATTGAGGTCACCAAAATAGAGGGGCTGGAGATGGAAAACCTATGAAGAAATATAAGAAATGGTAAAATTTTTCCACTTTGATGAAAATAACAAATTCAAGATTCAAGAAGCCTAGTGAAACCTAAGCAATAGAAATCTGAAGAAGAAAAAAAAAAATCTGAATGTAGCCAAAGTAAAAAGAACCATTATGTATAGAGGGACAATAATAGTTGATTTTTTTTTTTTTTTGGAAACAATGAAGGCAAGAAGACAGTGGGCCAGATTCTCTTTCCGATGTACAAAAGCTGAAAAACTTCATCCCCAGCAGCTCCCAAATATGTTAAAGGAAGTTCTTCCAGCAGGAGGAAAATAATACCAGATGGAAATCTGTAACTACACAAATGAAGGAAGAGTACTGGGAATGGTAGTTATATGTAGGCAAATATAAATGCTTTTCTTATTTTTAAGTCCTGTTAAAAGATCATTTGACTCTTTTGAAATAATATCAGTTTATTGTTGAGTCTATAATGAATGTGAAAGCAAAATGTATGACAATAGCACAAAGTCCAGGAGAGGGGAAATTAATGTATAACCTTGTGTATTTATGGTGTACATGAAATGGGATATTACTTGATGGTAGGCTATGATAATTTAAGGTATATACTATAAATCCTAAAGCAATGTGCCCCCCCAAAAAAGAAAGAAAGACAATAAAACAAAGAAGTATAGAAAGTAAACCAACAAATAATGCAAAATGGAATTTTTAAAAATATTCAATCCAGAAGAAGGTGAAAAAAGAAGTAAATGGAAACAAAGAACAGAAGAAACATGTAAAGCAGAAGTGGCAAGATAGTGGATTTTAATCAGACTTTATTCATAATCCCAGTAAATTTAAATGGTTCAACCATTCCTAATTAACAGTCAGATCTTGTCAGACTGGGTAAAAAAAAGCAAGACCCAACTATATCTTGCCTCTAAAAGAAACCTGCATTAAATATAAGGACACAAATAGGTCAAATGTAAAAGGATGCAAAAAGAGATGTGCTGCTAACATGAACCCAAAGAAAGCTGCAGTGGCTATATTGATGTCAGATAAAGTAAATTTTATTAAACAAAGGAATATTACCAGGGATGAAGGGATCATTTCATAACTATAAAGGGTTAATTCATCAGAGGACTTATTAAATTTTCAATATCTGTGTACCTAGTAATGGAGCTTCAGAATACACAAAGTAAAAACAGGTATAGCTGATAAATAAATCCATAATTACAATGAAGAATTAAAAATAATAGAATAAGTAGACAGAAAAACAGTATAAACTGAAAACAGATAAACTGAACAGCATTATCACACCAATGGTTCCTAATTCATTCAACAACAGCAGAAAATGCATTATTTTTAAGAGCACACAGAACATTTGCCAAATTAGGCCATAAAACAAGTTTATAAATGTAATAGGATGCAAATCAAAGAATGTTTTCTGATCACAATGGAATTAATTAATAATAGAAATCAGTAACAGAAAGATATCTGGAAAATCCCCAAATGATTGTAAACTAAATAACACACTTATAAATAAACCACGGGTTAGAGAAGAAACCAAAAGCAAAATTTTTAAACTATTTTTAACAGAATGAAAATGAAAACAAACATATCCAAATTTGTGAAATGCAGCCTAAGGCGATTTTAGAGGCCAATTTATTTCAGTAAATGCTTGCATTAGAAAAGAATGATCTCAAATCAATGGCCTACGCTTCTATTTTAAGAAAGTAGAAAAGAGCCAATGGAATCCAAATAAAATATATATATATATAAGAAATAATAAAGATAAGAGCAGAAATCAGTGAAATAGAAAAGAGAAAATCAATTAAACAAAAAACTGGCTCTTTGAGAGACTCAATAAAATCGATAGACCTCTAGGCAGACTGATAAAAAAAAGTGAATGCACAAATTTTCAATATCAGGAATGAGGGGGAGAATCACTATAACTCAAACAGATATTAAAACAATAATAAGGAATTATTATGAATTAGTGAATAACTAATAAAGTGATAATCTAATTGCACCACAAATAGCAAGCAATCTATACATAGGCTATCTTTAGTTTATTTAAGGCTGAAGTTGAGAGGAAGAACCAGGATCAGTTATATGATATTTTAAGTCCCTGAGTTATGTCTAGCATATTTTCATCAATAATAACAGCAAAAGGGCTTCCCTGGTGGCACAGTGGTTGAGAGTCCGCCTGCCGATGCAGGGGACTGCGGGTTCGTGCCCCGGTCTGGGAAGATCCCACATGCCGCGGAGCGGCTGGGCCCGTGAGCCATGGCCGCTGAGCCTGCGCATCCGGAGCCTGTGCTCCGCAATGGGAGAGGCCACAACAGTGAGAGGCCAGCATACTGCAAAAAAAAAATAAATAAATAATAATAATAACAGCAAAAAATCATCTGGTACCTGAGGTTTGGAGGGAGTTGTGTTAGGCTCTCTCTAAGGGACAAAAAGTCAAAAAGTTCCTTTGAAGTTGTATACTATGTGTATAAAATAGCAAAGCACCAAGTGTTAAGTGATATGGTCAGTTATGTACTCTTTGGATTGATGTGAGGGAGTAATTATAAAGGTCCAGGCAGACCTTTGGGAGAAATTGATCCAAATAGCACAACATTTATGCTAGATTTATCTAAGCTTGCAATTTCTGGATATAAACAAGAAGGCTAAATAATTTGAGAAATAAAATGATGCCCAACCCTTAATAACTGATTAAAACACTTTAAATAAATGATCCAAGCTAATTAATAAAAGTGTCAAGAGATGGAATAATAGAGTGTAATCAATAATAGAATGTAATCTTTTAGGCCAATAAGCTAAATCAGAACATTTGGATTGCAGGCAAACCAATTTTATAATAAGGCAAGGAGGGAACAAATCCTAAACTAAGTTCCTGTTCTTATGCTTATATCATAGCTTAGGACGTAGGGAGCAAAGAAAAACATGGTGACAGGCTGTAAGTAGTCTGTGTTTAAAAGGAACACAGACATCTAAATTTTCACCTAAGAATTCTAAGAGGAATTTACTCTTACTAATTCTGGTGAGATATTTCCTACTCAGTAATGATGCCCAAGAAATAAAACATATGCATCTTAAAGTCATACATTTATCTACTACTGTTCATGGTAGCTGTTGACTCACTATCCTGGACCAACTCTGGAAATATAGAATTTTCCAATAATGCAGATTAAGGTGCATTTCTTCCCCCTTAATCCAAACATACTGTCCAGAAGTCCCAGATTACCTGGGCACATTTTAAAAGTTGAGGTATTCTAACGCTAACATCTTCTACTAGAAAAGCCTTTTCTGGCCGTGGGAAGGGAAATGGTCACAGGCGACCTGTTCTCCTGGAATTCATATATACTATGTGTCAGTTCTCTGTAAGACACCACTTTTCAGGTTAGAACTAGGGACTGTTGCTGATACTCAGCTCTCCCAGAATGAGGGAGGAGACATGTTTAATTTTAAACAGAAATCAGATTTCAAAGAAACTGTTTTTCAGTGTTAGCACAAATATTATTCAACCTACTGTAGATTGGCAGGCTGCTGGAGGAAGAGTAACGGGCACCCTGGTGATCTGTTTGATTGTATATCTCACTTGTTTTTATCTAACACATTTCTTCAAGACACCCAGAGGGGATGGATATGTAACTGATGCCCTGTGGTTGCTGGAGGAGGTTACTGAAAGGGCATGACCGCCAGTTGACCCGGTCATTCCGAGGCTTTTCACCTGCCCCTGTCCTGGGAGTGTTCATTCTTCCCACTGTTCCCGTAGCCAGAGCCACTTTGAGGATGTAGCCTTGAGAGAGTAAGATGTTGAGACCGTCTGGACGGAATATGTGACTGAACCCAGTTAAGGCGTCTATATAAACTTTTAAGATTCGGACCGTGTCTGCGAAAATCTACTCTTGCAGCCTCCCTAGACGGACCTTGTAAGTAAGTTCCCATGCTTATTAAAGTCGCCACCTACCAATGGGGAATGAGCTGCCTTTCTTTAGATCTCTCTTTGCCCTTTGTGTTCAGGACCTGTTTCAGGTTTCACCGGGAGAACTCCTGAGATGTTGAGTCAACAGGGGTCACATTCTTGGTATTCCTTTTCCTTGGCAAAGTATTGATTACATTACCATTATTTGATGAAATTCAGTATATCCAGACACCTATTTTAATTAATTTATTAATTTTTGGCTGTGTTGGGTCTTCGTTTCTGTGCGAGGGCTTTCTCTAGATGCGGCAAGCGGGGGCCACTGTTCATCGCGGTGCGCGGGCCTCTCACTATCTCGGCCTCTCTTGTCGCGGAGCACAGGCTCCAGATGGGCAGGCTCAGTAGTTGTGGCTCACAGGCCTAGTTGCTCCACGGCATGTGGAATCTTCCCAGACCAGGGCTCCAACCTGTGTCCCCTGCATTGGCAGGCAGATTCTCAACCACTGCGCCACCAGGGAAGCCCCAAACACCTGTTTTAAAATGATAATCTGAGTTGCAATAATAATCTGCTATAATCTGTCATAGAATTGCTGATTTAGGAACGCTCCTTGTTTCCTTGGGTCTTTTGGCATTGTTAAGCATCTACATTTTAGTGGTTCTCTTGGCTTCAAAGGAGGTCTTGATGGGGAAGTAGTAAACTGCCATCAGATTTTCTTTCTTAATATTCTGTTGGATTCAATTAATCAAGAAAGTGATTTTTCTGTTTTACTGAGTCTTGAACACATGGATAACTGTTAAAATGTTTAAAATGTTAAAAGTCATCCAATATTACTCAACTATAGGTTTACAAAAACAATATTGAAACAGCTATTTGTAAAAATAAATTAGAAAACAAATCAGTCAACATCAAAAGGATTGATTAAATGATTCCACCTGTTTCACCTTGTAGCCCACAAAGACAGGGCTAACATAGTAAGAAACAAACATACTTTATTTATAATACATATGTAGTGCTAGTGTTAATACATATGTAGATAATTTATTATGTGTCAGGAAATATGCAAAGCACATTATAAATATTAGTTCATTCCAGTCCTCCCAGTAATCCCATTAGGTATGTATTAATGTCCTGATTGCAAGTGAAAGGAGAAATGAAAGAAAGAGGCTTGCAGAGACTAAGTACCTGGTATAAGGCAGAACTGAAATTTGAACCCAGGTCTGTCTGGATTTCAGTGCTCAAGGTTTTAATACTCTTTTATTGGCATTTGGGCCAATTAGGGCTGGGATTTGGTAGGTACTAATTAATTGCATTAGGTTAATAAAGGACAAGATGATATGCTGGGTTTTAAAAATCTTTCACATATTAATATAGGTGGAATTAATGAAGACCAATAAAAACTCTTTATATATTTTGCCTATGTGCCACCGTTTATTAATAATGTTCAACTCCCAAACATGAATAATTCCTTTAAACTTATTTTTATAGCTATGATCAAGATGAAACAGAATTATTGCTTTAAAATGGAAACTTTAAACAAACATGTTATGTATGAATTTTAATCACTTAATTTACTTCCTCTCATTTATCTGTTTTATGGTTTAATCTAGTAGATGTTCTGTTACAACCTAGACAGTATTTAAATACTGTATTTTATAGAATCAAAAATCATAACTCCTAGAAATAATGTTAGATGCAAATCGAATGTTAGTGGTGTAGTATTTTTATTCCAATATCAATAACAGATCATCTACTGGAGTTATGGAAAATAGTGATTTGAGAGGGACATTTGGAAAAAACAAAAGGCAAGTTGTTCTCCAAGTTATTTGCACCTTTAAATTTTACAAAACTTTAGTGTTTCAGATTAATGTTATACATTTTATTAAAATCTGTTTTACTAAATTAGATTAAAATGCTTGCAATTGGTAGAATCCTTTTACCTGCATCTGCCTTTGTGACATCTGCTGGCAATATCTGGTATTACAGTGCTCCATAATTCACACTTATCTGCCTTCTCCCACTGTCCAACGCTTACTTATTCAGATGATACTACTTTAATTCAATTTCAGGAACTCAGTGAGTATCCTTGTCTAAAGAAGAGGTACTTTAATATGAGACCCAATTATAGAAGAGGAAAAGTTAGCCTTTCAGAGTCTGAGGAGTTATTCACTTAGCATGTTTGCATATATTTTCTTTCATGGCCTAGTAATAAAAGAGAGATATGACTTTTTTTTTCCTGAAAATTCCATATAAGAGTGTTATGTATGGTAATCCTGTTGACAGTTGTCAACCAATCCCCATAGTGACCTAGTGCCACTCAGACATTCTCTACAATTTGATAGTTATATGATAAAAGCTGTGCATTTGTGGAAAACTGAACAAATAGAGTCTAAATCCATATTAAGAATGACTGAACCATACCTAGATCCCTGCATACATTGGGTAAATGCATGAGCAAATGCATTGGGTAAATGCATGAGCAAATGCACGAGCAAACTTTTTATATTACCAGGAATCCATTTATCCACCGTCCCATCAGTCAAATTCAGATACTTGTTGCCACCTCCAAGATTTATAGGTTGTAGCTGGTTTTTGAAATTGCTCTGTATTTGCATTTAACAGCCAGGGTAGCGGCATGTTAAAATTTTGCCTTGGTCTTCTTGGAGCTTATTTGTAAAGCTAATTTGTCTCCCTGGACATTTCTCTCTCTCTCTCTCTCTCTCTCTCTCATTCAAATGCCGGCTCTAGGCTTCTAAACCATTAACACCGCCCACCCACCCCCCTTTTTTTATCCCAGACAAAATACTGTCCTAGACGATGCCGTTGCAGGACAGTGATGATTCCGATGATATAGTCCTCCCAGGCAGGATACAAACCATCTCGCCTTCTGGCCGGTGATGGATTCGCTGCTGTCCCTGCAGACATCCAGTCACACACACAGAGCACTGGGAAGTACACATTGACTGTACTGCTCGCCGACCGCCTTGAAGAAACTGTAGCTAACCACCTTATTAGTATTCCTGCCTCCACCGTGTCTCACTTGCAGCAGCAGAGGGCTGAGCAAAATGCAGTAGAGCAGGGATAGACACAGCTCTGGCAGTCATCTCAATGCAGGCTGCCGAATGTTGGGGGTGGAGGATGCAGCACATCAAGATGAATAACCTTGCCATAATCCGGGGCACCCAGCAAGCAGACACCTCTGCTGATTGACCCGCTCCTGGCTTGATAAATCTGCCTGGGGGAGAGGGATCCGGAATCTACCTGGTCCCGGGGGGCCCCCCATTGATTTTGGATGCTCTTTTGATCCTACACCGATCTGGGAAGGTAGCAGTGAGCCGTACCATCTGCAGCACTCAGCAGCTATTGGAGGTTACCACTGACAGTTTCATCACACGGGTCTGTGTGAGTGTGTGCATGTTTGTGCGTGTTTGTGAGTGTGGGTGCCTGCTTTTGCGTGAAAGAGAACGTGTGAGTGTCCAAGAGTGTGTGTGTTTGTGTGACACCAAAGCAGGTATATCGTACTGTAGGTTTCAGCAGCGTGAAAATTTTCTCTGGGTACTTGGGCTCCCGGCCCAAAGCCCCTCAGCTTTCACCACCCCCTTCCTTCCCCACTCCCTTCTTCTTTTTGCCTTTGATGAGTTTTTGGCTTACTTTTTGGCGGAGTCTCTTGGACACGTTTTTTGCTGGTGCTGGAAGATCAGATCAATGGAACCTTTGAAAACTGATTATTTTTCTCCTGTGTGACTTTAAAAAGAAGAAGAAGAAAAGAAAAGAAAGTAGTGCAAGATAAATAGAGGATTTTAAATTTTCCTGGTGAACTTTGAGGATACATAAAGAAGGTAAGTTGTGGGACTACTTAGATCCTGGTTCTTGCTTTCCTGGAATGTTTGTGTTTTCCTGTTTGTTTTCGGAAATCCACAGGCAGTTTAGAAGCACATTTTTAGAGATTGTGTGTGACATTTTGGGGCAGTTTTCATGCCATGGGGATTCTTTCCGTTTGTATAACCATGCCCCCCTCCTTCCTCCCATTTTTACACACTTTATTTATCTAGTATTTACACAGTGAATTCTGCATTTATGAAATTTAGAAAAAATTAATTCCAGGCTTCTCCCTCCTTGAAATACTCTTTAAATTTGAGGAGAAAAATCAGAAAAGCTACTGGCAGGGGCTCTGAGTGAGAGGTAAAAGTGTTTCTGCCCAGAGACCCAGGGTGGGAGTCGGGGGTGCATCCGGACTTTTATGATAACTTAATAGCAGACTTTTTTTTTTTTTTCCTGAATAGTTAAATCTGGTCTTGGAGTGGCGAATGTGTGGAGTACAGAAAAGCTGTTTCAGGAGCTCTTAATTGGAGCAAATAAGAACAAAGTAGAAATTGTTTAGTATTTTGAACCTCTTTTTTTCACTGATTCTCTTGCTATTGCATCTCATTAACCTTTCTGGATGCAGTGTCGCCTGATTAAGACTAGTGTCTCACATTTTGGAACATCCCCTTACCCTACGTGGTCCCTAGAGGAGGGAGTGTGGCTGCAAATTGCTCTTAATCGTCTGCTCTTGGCTGTAAAAGCAAGCAGGCAGCATCAGGAATTCAGGTGACTTCAGTCAAACATCTTGCCTAACTCAGTCCTTTAGTGTTTCCTAAAGCACAGTGGTTAGCTGTGCTTTTTTTTTCTTTTTCTTTTTTTTTTTCCTTTTCCTTTCCTTCAAAGCAAAACGTAGATAGTTTACCTGTTTCCATTCTGAGGTTATTAAAACAAAACACCATTTCATTGTGAAAGCATCTGTGTTGCTCTATCTGCGAGTATTTTTATCTCTGCATTGGCACCCCTTAGCTTCTCCCAAGAAGTGAGAATCACTCGTAAATATACTTCTAAACTGCTGAGACCCCAAGTGAAAGCAATAGAGCTTTAGTCAAAGCATATGGATTGCTTCTTCTAAAAGGAGTAGTGATATTTCATGGAATGTTAGCCAACTCCAACTGTTACTGTGAACATATTCATGGAAGAGATGACAGGTATGTTAACTAGGCGGGGGGTGGGACACATGCATAAGTGTTTCTTAGGGTCTGTGTATAGATAGAGAGATGGTGCAAATTGTAACATGAAAGATTTTATTCAGAGACAGCTGACTGGGTCAAAGATTTATGAGAGCCAAGTTGAGAGATGTCAAAGATCATATTCAGAACAATAATATTATTTCTTTTTTCTTTAAAAGGAGTGTTTTGAAAATCCTGAACTAAAAAGATAAAAAATACTTAAACGTGAGATTTGACTCTGGTATTGCCATAGGCTATCCCTGCCATCTATTTGTTGTTTTCTGCATAATGATATTAGTGAAACAGTTAAAGGAGGGCAGCTGTTAAAAGATCCCTCCCCTTTTTCATCCTGTAACTGATACTTACTCCACACTGTCCTCTTGGTTAAAAAAAAAACAGAAAACAACAACAAACCTATGGGTAAACTCTTTTCGGTCAGTATAATTTATGATGTGTCTTTCTTATCAACTATTTCTGCTCAGGATATTTTCATCTGTTACTCATAGATTCCACTTACATTTCCCTTATCAAGAGAGGGGATTTTATCAGTTTTAAATGACTTGAACATAGGAGAAACCCCCAATAAAATTTCATTTTCTTTGTGGAGAAAACAACCTGGGACTCATGAAGCCTGAAGGCAAGTGCAATATATAAACAAGAAACAGAAAGTTTACTGTTCTAGGGAGAGAGCAGAGCCCTGATGCTGCAAGTACCAGTGGGTTATGTCAGGGGGTTGGAGGTTGCCCAGCTCTGCCTGGACTATCGCCATTCTCTAGGTCGGTCAGCTCTTCGTTAGCCCGCAGCTCTTGATATAACCAGTGCCAGGTACAGAGGCCAGTATTTGACGTCATCTATTTTGTGTTAGGGCAGTTCTGCACAGAGAGAAGCCCTCTGAAAATGCCTTTCTGGAAGTTGGCAAATTAGTGCCTCTTTTTATTGAGGGTATTTCATTTTGACTGTTCCTCCTCCCATTCACATTCTCACCCAGTGTGGGTATATTTAGACTAGTGCTGTTGGTAAAAATTAATTGCATAGATTATTCTCAACACCATCTTTAAAAAAATAATAAAGATAACATCTTGGCTTTTGTGTATTTGAGATTTAATCATTGTAATCAGTGAATCTTCTAGCCATAGCAACACTTTCATTATCACTTACTTTAGGGTAATAATAGAAGTGGGGTACATGCCAACTCAGGATTTTCTGATTACAGCTCATGCAGTGAACAAAGCAGCTCCCTGGCACCTCAAGTTTTCCTGATGCTGCTGGGGCAACTGTAACTTTGTATCTTTATTATCAGCTCGTGTCAGAGCAGTGGTAAACAGCTTCCGATCAGGACTGGCTCCAGATCCATGGCTTTCTTTTGTCTTTTCCGGCTTTGTTTTGTGATAGTGTTTCACAGTTTAACAGGGTTGGGTTTTTTTTTTTTTTGCTTAGGGAGTTCAGAAAAGAAAGGAAAAGGAAGGGAGCTTTCCATCTCAGTAGAAGTAACGTGTCAGAGTTGCCAAAGAAAAGGCTGAAGTTCCCTAGAGGAAATAGATGCAGGGTTATATTTTTAAAAAAATGAATTGGTAAAGGGTTGCCTTGAGTTTATTTGGGGAGAATAAAGGCAATTCTAATTCCTTCTCTATTTAGTTCCAGTCAGTTGGCCAGCCTTCCTGTGGGTCTCTGCTCAAGTAAGCCAACCCATGCCCAACATTCTCCAGAGTGCTTGTGTTTTTAAGACCCAGGGCACTTAACACATGAATGGCTCTTTCCTTCTGTAACAAACAGAGCTGAGAGCTGGAAAGTCAGCTACTGAGAACCTTTAAAGGAAGCCAGAAAGATCACCCAGTAAGTTGAAGAGCAAAAAGGGGCTCTTGGAGCTCTGGCCCTGGAGGTGGGTGAGGACCCAGACGACTAAACTTGAAGTTTTGATTGCTGAGTCATTACAACAGCCTGGAGCTGTGTGTTAGCTCCAGGAGCTGATGCTGGTTGGGGCTAATGCTAATAGGCGATAGCATCAGCTCACAGCAGAAGGTGCCAACTTTTGGGATGAAAGAGATGCACCCTCTGATGTCAGATGCCTTTGTGTGTTCTTGTGTTGTTTTCATCACTTAAAAATAACCTCTCAGGGTCCCCCAATAAATTACAAAAGAAAAGATGGATTCATTGACGTGCACATAGGACAGGGGCTTTGCAATCGACTAAATCAATTCACTCAATTATCTGCATTGCCACTGGGGACTCAGTCATCACAGCTAAGATGCGGGGGAGAACAGGGGCTGGAGTTAGAATCAGGAGACCGAAGCCCAGGATTGAGAAACGGAAGGTGTCAGTCAATCCTTGACAGTGCTGCTTAATGGTCAGTAAGTCGTTCAAAGTCTCAGAACCCCAATTTCCTTCTATATGATTTGGAAAAAAGCATTCTTAACTCATAATGTTGTCATGAACATTATGAAATATTGCAAAATAAAATGGTCTGTAATTATATATTGCTATAGAAATGTAAAGTACTATAGTAACGATAATTTCATACATGGTTCAAGACTCTACAAAATAGTGTCACCAATATAATTTTAAATTAAATTGATTAAGCAGGAGCACTGGTCTTTTCTTCATGACGGTAAAATCAATATTTGCATTGTTGTAATTTGGGCGTTTCTCATGTGTGTTGACTATGCCTCTTCTCAGTAATTTCTATGGTATATTCTTAGTAACTTGTGGATTTGTGTGTGTGTGTGCACGCACATGTGCATGTGTGCATGTACGCATGTGCAGGTAATTGACCAAATTATAGGAGGTACAATTTTAGATTCATAAAAATCAGAAAATGTGTGATAACCTGAATCCATTGGCACTGGGTATCCAGAAAGGAGAAGAAAGACTTGCACTCTCTAAGCTTTTCTGTAGGAATACACAGATCCTTACAAGATTTGTGGGCTTCAGACAACTCTAGTCCTCAATGATGCTATTGACTAGAATTTGAGTTACACGTGGGACTTGTATCAGTAGGGTATTTTTTTGTAGTAACAGCATAGGTCATGATGATTGTCACACTGAGTTACATTTGGGGGGTAGATAGACCAGGATTCAAAGGCTGAGTTGGAATCGTGATGGCAAGAGAACATGGTAGTGGTGAGAACTGGCTTTGGAGATGGGCAGACTTGAGGTCAGATACCTAATGTCTTAGAGACTCAGCTATCCAATCTGTAAAAGAGGGACGATCAGTCATTCAGAGGGCATTTGTGATGAATGAATAAATGATTGTATAATATAGTCCTTGGTAAAACCCTTGACACGAAGTTGGAGCTCTACAGGTAGTTCATATATACAGTCTCTTTCCTCTTTTGTCTGGCTTAAAAATTAGAAAGACCACACTAATTCAGTGTATTTATGTAAGTGATGCAGGTGGGCAAAAGCCCCAAATATAATCTGAGAGCTAAGTAAAACTAGAGAGGGAAAGCTAGATTTCTGTAAATTAGCTCATTTCACATACCATGGTTTCATCAGATCCTTTCTTGGAACAAACAAAGTGCCCTTTCCAGATGTCACCTCACTTATGCTTACAACTTCTGAAATGATACTGAATGTAAGCAGTGAGAATTGTGTGCACCCACCCATATGTGGTTGCAGAAGCACAAGTCTAGATGTCAGCAAGTGGTGTTAACATTGCACTTTATCTAACATCTCGTTTTGTTCACAGTCAGTGAAAGGATGCATATTTATTAAATACCTACCAGGTACAAGCACTGTGATCATTGCTGTGGGGGATGTAGAAGGATGTTCCTGCTCCTGTCTCTTTGCTGCAATTTCTGCATTTGGACAGGGCATGCTGCAGTCTTCAAGGCTGCCTCCTAGAATTTGGAGTTGATAGTTGAACAGACTCAAGATTCCCCTGCCAGAGTCTGACCTCTGTGGGGCAAGGTCATTGTATATGACCTTTATTTAGTTCAAGAACATATTGCAAAAGATGTAAAAATCCTTGTTCCTATTAATGTAGCTGAGCTGAGCTGTCAGTGATGAGTCCAATTCTGCTTTGCTAACTCTGCACGGCTGGTACCACTTGACCCAGGTATTTCTGTTCTGCAAAGTCAGCCTTTCCCTGTGCACGAAAGGAGCAGGGTTTTGTCCTTCAGATTGTGGGTTCTTTTTATCCTTATATGAACGGATGAAGTCTGTTTTATGGCTTGCTGAGAAGGAAGACAACATCCACGCTTCCTGGATTTTAAGGTCCCATTCCTTACATTCCAAATCTCATACAGTGAGAAAGAGAAGAGGGACATCAATTTGTCAAAATAACAAACACAAGTTCACTGGCCTCTATCAGAGCCTCTAGCGTCAGGATTCACGTTTAGAGTACTGCACGGAACTAAGGAAATTTCCTGTGCAATATACTGCAGATAACATTGGCAGCACACATCTAGAAAGTACAATAAATTATAATTAATTCTGTCATATATTCAACAAATGTATTCTGTGTGCCAGGCACTATTCTAAGTAGGTTAGATTTTTTACTTCTCAAAAAATCGATAAGATGATATTATTATTCTTATATTACAGATAAGGTGAAAAGTGATTCACTTCTTTGCCACAAATACCGATTCACTGCAGAGCCCATGTATATTCTTCTCTGCCATGTTTTGTTGTTTAGGTTGCAAACCCAATGCTTCTTCACATAAATCCCTGAATATAGGCAGGGCAGAGCAAGCTTCCTCTAAATGCAAATCAAATAATCTTGTTCCCATTATAAACTCACTCTGTCAGTGGAAAGATGTGGTCTCAGTGTCTCGAAGGGACCTCTGAAGGGCCATTTCCCTGAACCAGTGGGTCCCTGATAAAGTGCATCATCAGTGCCACATTTTTGTGACCTCTGGAGGCATGCATAGCTTGAGGTAGATCTCCTCCAACTTTGACCATTATCGAAGTCTTATTGGAATATTTGATGGCATGTGGAGTGATGGCAATGGTATAAAAGTCCTTTGTTACTTTGAGTTACTTTGAGAAGTATCTCTCAACATGTTTATCTACTCATTAGTTATGTAACTTTGTGCAGATTACCTTTGTACCCATATTTCCTTATCTCACCTTGTAGGATTGTCATAAAAAGATTAAGGAAAATAAAACTTATAAAGGACCTAGAACAGAGATTGAAATTTAGTCAGCGCTCAATAAAAGATATCTCATAATAACAATAGTTGTATTTATTTACTTATAATAATAATTAATAGTACTAGTATTGATTATGATAGTAATTTAGCAACCTCAGTTTGTATATAAACCTTCTTGTACTCCACGGTGCCAGGGCTTATACAAATTGTCACCTCACATCAATGAGCAAAAAAGTGAATATCCATGTCTCTGGCCTTAAAAATATGAAATAGGAGGAAAATTATCTTTCAGCAATATTTTTTTTCTTTTTTTTTTCACTCAGACCCAAAGTTCTTTCAGCAATATTGATGTCAGTGGGGGACATGTTGATAGAAACGGAGTGATTTGGTGCAGAGCGTTCAAGGAGACTAGAGACACAAAGAGGACCAAGTCAGAATTTCATGAGCTGAGGAATGCTTTCTAAAGTCAGATCCTAAAATGCTGTGAGCTTGGGAATACAGCTCAATGCTTGGCTGTAAACAAGAGAAAGGGTCACATTTTGAAAGATTTCTTTTTTTTTAACAAATAAATTTATTTATTTATTTATTTTTGGCTGTGTTGGGTCTTCGTTGCTGTGTACAAGCTTTCTTTAGGTGTGGTGAGTGGGGGCTACTCTTCGTTGCGGTGCACGGGCTTCTCATTGTCGTGGCTTTTCGTTGTGGAGCACGGGCTCTAGGCACGCAGGCTTCAGTAGTTGTGGCACATGGGCTCAGTAGTTGTGGCTTGCGGGCTCTAGAGCTCAGGCTCAGTAGTTGTAGTGCACGGGCTTAGTTGCTCCGCGGCATGTGGGATCCTCCCAGGCCAGGGCTCGAACCCATGTCCCTTGCATTGGCAGGCAGATTCTTAACCACTGCGCCACCAGGGAAGCCCTGCCCTGAAAGATTTCTTGATAAAGAGAAGAGGTAACCATCTTCCTTTGACTTTATCCTGACAAAGAAAAAATAAAATTTCAACTCTACCTTTTCTCTCATCCCTGCAAAATTTCTCTAGGTTTTATATTTAATGTAGATATTTTCAGTGATTTTTCTTCAGTTTCTGATGTTCTAGCTATTGCTTTTTTAATATATATGAGCAAAAATAAATCAGCATTTTAAGTGTTTGGTGGTAAACCATTCCTGTATGGGAGATTAAAATCCTTTATGTAGGTGCTTTTGATTTTTATATTCATGTTGTAGGTAACAGGTCACAAAAGGAAGGCCCAAATAAACACACAATTGTTCAGGATGTACTTCTTTTGAAAAGTATGATTTGAGTGAAAATCTTTGACTATATATACCTGGAATCTTGTAGATACTCAATATGGAACAAGTGCTTCATTAGAGAAAAGTTTTTCATACAGAGCGAGACGAATGTTGGGATAACAGAGTTAAAAATGTGTGAAGTGCAAGCATTTTGAACAATCACTTTAGTAAAGGCAAATTCTTTCCTGAAAACAGGCCAGTGATTAGTAACACAAAGAATGAATGACTTTGCTCTTTTTTTTTTCCTGTTGGAGACGTTTACTCCGTATAGTGACAATAAACATACTGAATATAATTACACATAAGGATGAAACTCTACTCGCTCTTCTTCAGAAAAGCCATGTTTCTGTGTGACTTTTGCTCAGAATCTTTCATCTCCCAAGAAACCTGTGCTATTATTACACATTAAACATTTTATCAGTCAACCTGTACTGACTCCAGTGCCCACAGCGACAGCATATATGCATGCAGGTTAGAAGTTTTTGAGTGTCTCCAGACTGCAAACATTTACATGACCTGGAGTCTCTCTCGCACACAAACAGCTTTCTTCCTGTGTTCATCTGGTCAATGCTACTTCCTTTATCTCTTTTCTCTTCCTTGACCCGTCTTTCCTTACTGCCGTGATTCTACTGGTTGTGTCTTTGCCACTTCAAGTTTCATTTTCATCTCATCTCTCCCATCACTATAGGCACTGGTGTACTTTTTCCAAGCTTGGACCAAATGGAATTCTGTTCTCCCTATCTGGTACGTGTTTTTCTCCCAAGACTCATTTGACTGGGGAGAAACATGCACACATACACAACACATATATACTCATGTGCGTATACACCAGAAATTTATACATACATATATATGTATGTGTATATATACATTTATATATACATATATATATATATATTTCTACTCCTGAATCTAAGAACTGTATCATGGATGTAGCACAAGGTCCCTTTTGCATAAGTAAATCAGAGTTCTCAGTGAATGCTCTTGTGGATTATACATCCTTTACTTCTGTTGTCATTTCAATAGTGTCATTTATTCAACATGTTTATTGAACACCCACTAAGTCTACTGTGATATTACAGTTATAGTATGGAAGACAAAGTTGTACACAATGTAATTTTTTCCCTTCAAACCTGTAGTTGGTGGGTAAGAATAAAGATATGGGATGGGCCCTATAAAAGTCCTTAAGAAAATCACAAGATTAACACAAGGGCTATCATGAACTGAACACCATGATACTACAGATGATATGGTGGGAATGTCACAGTTGTGAAAAGGGAGTATCATTATTTTCAGGATACAGATGAGGAAGTTGAGCCTCAGACAACTTGTGATTTGCCCTGGGAAATGAGTCATTACCTGCAGTGCATGACATCTGTCTGTCTGGGTGCATCTGGCTCAGAGCCTATGTCCCTTGATTCCTCCCATCCTGGACTTTATCCTTGCGAACACTTAAAGTTATACGCAGTGCTTTCTGTTTTTCCCTATTTGTTTTGATTTTTTCTATGCTTCTTGGGTGAAAATTGTTTTCTGTTTTGCTATAATATTTTCTACCTTCAAAATTTTCTTGGACTCCTTTCCTTTTCTACCAATGATCGCTATAAAGAGAGCTTGGAAGCAAAGGTACAAAGACTCGTCTCTCTAGTGTCCTCACTTTCTTCCTTGTCAAGATTTGAATATGTCCCTTTTCTGTTTTCTGGAAGGGGAGCTAGTGCTTTATACAGATGGTCTGCCGGGCAGACAGATGGTCCAAACCTCTCTAATGGTATGTTCTAGAGGGAGCATGTCTATAAGCTGACAGCTCAGGATGGAATGGCACTTAGCACAGCCATGAAGAGTTGCTAGAAAGGCTGTTCTGTGACCATCCCACTTCTTTAATTTGGAGTTCTTGGAGATTTGAGGGACACGTTTTCTGCTGTAAGTAGATGACAGTTTCTCTTTCTCTCAAGCCAAGGGATGACAGTTCCACAACAATAAATTTAGAAGTTTGCCAGGTACTCTCATAGGATGTCAGTTTTTCCTGACTTAGAAACTGGATCCAAGGTGAGAATCCAGGAGAAGCAAAAGGGAGACTCTTTGAAGGTGGTCAGCTCTAATTCTGACCATGTCACCTACTTGAAGAAGCCACAGAGGTTTTTACCCATCAAGAGGGAGCCATTCAATCAAATTGATTCTTTAGTCATTACTCTCCGTGGGGGTGAGAAGTGCTGAGTCACCTGTCAGGCTTCTGTTTAAATAACATCTTGACTCTGTCCCCTGATGAGAACAGAGCTGTGAGATTCAGAAACAGAAAAAGGAATAATTTCCTCTTCCTGTCTGGGGCTGAATACGGTTCCAGAAAAACCTGCCATCCTCGATATCTATTGCGTTGGCCAAAAAGTTGGTTTGGGTTTTTTCATAACATCTTATGGAAGAACCGGAATGAAATTTTTGGTCAACCCAGTATTCACTTACCTGTACCAGCTCCCAAAATGGTTAGTGATTTCAGAGTCCAGAATATAAGGAAATATTTCCCTATTTCTGTCACCTTTTCCCCTTGCCCTCTTACCAAGTAGAGGCCACAGAAGATGCAGAAAAGTTGGTGTCAGGCAGCAGCTCCTGTCTGACATTTATTCAGACTACAATCTCAGCTGCTAGCTTGCTAGGACTTCCTGATTGCCTGCTTCCTTCTCTGGCATTTTATACCTTTAGTGTCATCCTCTACTCCAAGTTTTCCAACATCTGTCTCAGGTCCACCTTCTTTGGTGATATCTTTGATTGCTTTCAAATCTGCACCCTTTGTTCTAATCTCAGTCCCAGACACGTACATGGTTTTAAGTCATCAAGGGCTTCAGATTAGAGGCGTTGTCTGTGCTAGCTCCTGCCTTGTAATAGCACTTTAGTCCTCAACTCTCCTGTCTTCTTGCTAGGAGTGAGAAGCAGGAACTGCTTTTCATAATAACTCCAAGTCTTCTCAACCTGCAACCCTAGTTATATACTGACAGCTATCTCATTTCTCTGTTATTTGATGTAAACATCTTTAAACAAGGACAGTGTTCCTATCTGTAAAATCTGGAGCATGTTAACAGCTAGCATTTATTTAGCATTTACTATGTGTCTAGAACTTTATGTTCATTATCAAAAATTTGAAACCCTGAAAAAAAAAAATGAGGTAGGTATTATAGAAATGTTAAAGATGGAGGACTTCCCTGGTGGTGCAGTGGTTGAGAATCTGCCTGCCAGTGCAGGGGACACAGGTTCGAGCCCTGGTCTGGGAAGATCCCACATGCCACGGAGCAACAGGGCCTGTGAGCCACAACTACTGAGCCTGCGCGTCTGGAACTTGTGCTCCACAACAAGAGAGGCCGCGATAGTGAGATGCCCGCGCACCGCAATGAAGAGTGACCCCCGCTAGCTGCAACTAGCGAAAACCCTCGTGCAGAAACGAAGACCCAACACAGCCAAAAATAAATATACATTAAAAAATAAAAAAGATGGAGACACTTAACCTCAGAGAGGTTAAATAAATGGCCAAGATCACATAGCAGAGGCCTAGCTGAATCAAATAGCTATGTTTAGAAATATGGTATTCTGCCTTCTAAGTTATTTAAATAATATGTAGTACTTTCCCTCACAGGGGAATACCTGTGATTTTGTTTGGATATGTAAGAAAAAGCTTTGTAGACTTTAAAGCTCTATGCGAATGTTAATTGTTGCTGCATTCTGTCATAAGATTATTTATGGATGACACTGCATATATTTATGTAGCTCAGTATAACAAATAGCTGATTAAGGGGCAATCATTTCTCAATTTTAAAGCAGAAATTTTGTGGATGCTTATGAAATAGAGCTTCAAAAACAGATGTGTGCAGCAGTCTGGTTGGTGTGTCTGGTGAAATACAGTAGAACCTGACTAAATTACGCTAATGAGTTGGAGACCCATTACAAATTATCACATTTGCCCAATTAATGAAGGAGTAACATAGAGAGAAAGACTACTAAGGAAGCAAAGCTGATATGAAGAGAAGACAAAACTGCAAGTAAGCATAAAAGATGTTAGTAACACACACCACCTATACATGCACGTGTGCACACATTCACACACACACACACACATCCCTCTACAGTAGGTGAAGTTGCTAACATTATCATGAAATATACAAATATTTATACAAAATGGATTTATGTGTGCATAGGGTTTGCTCAGTTTCTCTGTCTCTCAAGAGAAAGTAATCAGTGGAAGTTCATTGTTTTATGGTCCCAAGAAAACTATTTAATGTTTTTACCTAATCAGAATGTGATGTTACAATTGGGACATTGTTAGATTGTAATGCTACATCTAATTAAATTTTATTGTATGCTTTGAGGGATGTCCTACCATCCTGAGTGCTTCTGTAGGTATTATGACCTTGGAGTCTTGTCAGTTCCAGTACTTTTATCTACTAAGTTTTTCTTAGAAGTCATTCTTCATATATTCTCAGGGCCCTTGCTTCCCAAATTCTCTCAATCAACCTATTTTGTGGACAAAAGTAAAAGGCAAGTTATCTACCAAATCCCTTGTGATTCTAAAATCTCATCCTTTTAGAGCTCAGATAACAATACACAGTTTAAATAATTAAGGTATATATTTTTTACAGCATTTTACCAGTTTCATAGAGGGCTTAGGAGAATTCATAATTGGAAACCAGGCACTTGCTAGTTACATATCTCATTTATTTCAACCAGTTAGTGAACATTTATTCTATGTCAGCAGCAGAGGTAAACTTAGATTTTGTTCAATTCTTAGTATAAATATATGCAAGTAATAGTACTGTTATGTTTAATTTACAGGTGAGGAAACTGAGGCTTAGAGAGCTTAGGTATCTTGCATGTGATAATGCAGCTAGTAGTTGTCAGAGCTGGGATTTAAGAAAACACAGATTCTGTTTCAAAGGAAATTATACTCTACCAAACATACGGTCACATTCACAGCAAGTTTATGCTAAAATTATGGCTTCCAAGCCCAGATCACCATAATTAACATGATGACCTACTCTCATCGCCTGCTCTTTTTAAAAAATTTATTTCTACTTCTAAACTCATTACTGGGCTCTGATCGGATGTTCAACATAGTATTTTTGCTTTAGTTGTAGTTTTGTGGCTTCAGAATTCCTTTGCACTTTACTCTGTACCTAATGACTTTGCTTGTTAAATTTAAAATAGACAGTTTTGTGCATATAGCCTAACAAAAATGTATTTGTTGCCTTCTTGGTTGCAAAGGACCATACTTGTCATTGATACTTTGTAGGGAAAAGAAAAATATGGCCACAGATTCCCTGTATCCTGGTATGTCCATGCCAAATAACTCCCAGAAAGAAGTGGAATCTATTTTCTCACTCCATGAAACTGAATGGCCTTGTGACTTGCTTTGCTCAGATGTGGGAGAAATGACATTACATAATAGGATAGGCCTTAGGAAGCGTGTAGCTTCATTTTCCTCCCTTGGAGAACTGTTCTGAGACCATCATGAAAGGTAGCCCATCTAGCCTAGTGGAGGTCACACAGAGGAAAGCTGACCCGCCACTCTCCCTCCTTTTTTCTTCCTATCATGTCATCTAAAGCCAGCTCCAGCTGCCGGACATGTGAATAAGGCCACCTTGGGCCTTCCAGTTCAGCCTCTTCTCTAGCTAAACATAGCTGCATGAGTGAATTAAGGTGAGAGGAGCAAAGTAACTGCTCATCGTATATGGAGAATGGTTAGACAGAAGAAATCTTTAAGTCTTTGTGTCTTAGGAGGATTTATTACACAGCCGTAGTTAACTGGAAAATGGAACAGGCTTACCTATTACACGTGCATTATTTATTCCCTAAGATTTAAATTGGGGGTAAGAATGGATTTGTGAGTTTCCTAAGTTGTTTTCCTGAAAAAGAGTAACCTGGTACAGTGAAGACAGAGCTGCTTATATAGAAATTCTAGACTTTGATAATTAGCTGCTTGGCATTCATTCAGCTTCACTTTTAATGTTGTTTTTATGTATTCAACAAATAAATATTTAGAACCTACTATGTGCCAGACCCTGAACTCGGTAGAAGTAACGTCATTTTCATTATGAGCAGCTTCAATAAAGAAAGGAAATGAATTTCTCCCAAATATCTAGGGTATTAAGTTTTACACACACACTGTCTCTTTCTTTCTCTCTCTCTCTCTCTCTCTCACACACACACACACACACACACACACACGAGTTGCTCATTCATACTCACACTTGATGGATTCCTTCTTCCTGCTTAGATCTTTATTTGAAGGAAGGAAAAAATTACCATCTTTGGACCATATTATAAAATAGTAATTTGCACATTTTATTTACATATGATCATATTTAATGTTCAGTAACCCTTGGAGAAAGGTGTTATTTTTCCATTTTACAGGTGGGGATACTGAGGATTAAGAGACTAAGTGATGGGTTCAACATCATGCGATAGATGGAGAACTCAGAATTCATACATGGATTGTCTGACTTTCACTCCCAGGACCTTCTCATTGTACTATACATCCTACCTGTAAACAGGATCAGGAGGCCAGCCCCACGCTTCTATTTCATTTTTCATCTCCTTTTATTTTTCTTTTCCATTTTTTCCTTTTGGCCCTCTGTCATTCCCTTTTAGCCTTAGCGCTTCCCTTAATTGATCCCTTGTTGGAATTCTCCTCAACTCTATTGCAAGGACAGAAAGAAAATTGTTCTGTAGATATTGAAAACCACTTGTCTCACGGGGAACATCCTGCTTGCTTCAGAATGTCCATTGGTGGCTTGAGTCCTGATTTGCTTTTATGGTCCAATTGATTCAGAATTAAGGTGTCAGGAAAGTAAGTCTGGGGAGAAGAAATTTTCTCATCAGTGTCTCATGAGTTATTTCTTGGGAGATATGCAGGGTTTTCTTTGTGCAGCATCTTCTTGGAACATGTGAAAAAAGATATGGTGAACCAAGGGTTACATGTTAAATCTTACTTTCTGTTAATCCTGAGGTGTAGCTTACTGCCAGATCTAAGGGGTGAGGGATGGAAGTTGAGTTAGACTCCTTGCCCCGTACCAACAACATGTCCCAATTTTATTTTCTTCCTTCTATTACTAGACTCAGTTTTTTTCTCCTCTAAAACCTTGTTACCTTACTTGATTTTGTACTCAAGCTTATGTAACCAATGTCTTTTTCCATTAAAAAGTTTGGTAAATGCAGACCAACTGGTAAACACTCACTGGTACCTGTAACCCAGAAGATAACTTAGGGCTTATCTTCAACTTTATAGCAGTCCTGGTTCAATGGCTATTCTGCTGGATGACCGAGGAGATACTGTATAAAGGTTTTACTCATTATTGCTACTTTTTCCTCTTCAAAACCACCATGTGCTATAGCTATTGGCCTGCCTATTTTTATAAATATTCCATAGCATTATGGTTTACAAAATTCTCTCTTATCTATAAAATTTGTTTTTGCTCTGCTCATAACACACTCTGCTCTGGGGTTTTCCTTAGCTCTTCTATGCTTTATTTCACACTGAAGTTACACGTGCTCTTAACATATACTCAGAGAACAAAGGAAAAGGTAATATACAATTCAGACTCATACTGTTAAATTTGTTTCTTTCCACTAATGGGTTTCTTCTAGGCCTTTGTTAATTTATTTTCAGATCAGTCATCCAAGTCAGGGTTGATATTGTGAGGTTTGCTTAGCACAATGTTGAAGCAAAAAAGTAATATGCTGAGCTGAAAAGAGTCCTTGACTTGAAATAAAAGTGTAAGTTCTTCCATTTCATAGCTCTACAACCAAGGGCGCGTCATATGCACTTTCTGAAATCAGCTTCATTCCTTCATTGAATAGGGATCATACCTGACTCAAAAGCATTTTCTTCAATGCAGAAGATTCTGCATATATAAGGTAATATAATTGTTAGGTAGCATTTTGAAGATAGATTGACTCTTTCATATTGTATAGTATAGGAATCTAGTGGCTCATTTCATAGCAAGAAAGAGGCAGCTAAGAGAGAGAACAATGTCCAAGAGTATCTTGAATTTAAATCACCACTTTAAAAAATGTTCTTATTTTTATGAAATTAGCCTTTTTTTAAATGTTGATACCCAGTGTAGAAAAAAATGTAAATAAGTGAGTACTGTCATTGTTGCTAGCAGTATATATTGCTGTAACACTTTTAGAAAGCAATTTGACTTTATGTATTGTAGGTCATAGAATTGTTCATTTGCCTAGATCCCTTTCTGGAAATCTATCCTAAGGAAATATGAAAAATGTGGTATGCACAAATATGCTCATAAATTGTTCATAATGTAAAAAATATCATAAACCCACATGCCAAACAAAAAGATATGGGTAAAATAATTAGGCATGGATATAAGGCACCTATTAAAATTTACAACCTGGAAGATTTTGTATAATAACAACTATATAAGGAAAATATACATGCATATGTAAATTTGAAAGACTGAATAACAGTATACTGAGATACTAATAGTGGTTGCATTATGAGGGTTCTTTTTCTTCCCCACTTTCCTAAGTGGTTTTACTTCTGAAGACAGAAGATGTTTGGACCAGCGAAGATAACTCCTGGCTGCAAATAACAGTAATCTGACTCCAGAAGCCTAAATTAATGGGAGTTCAAATTTCTCACTTAACAGGAAGTCCAGAAATTGTAGACCATGGTTCTGTGACTTAATATTATCAGGGCCAGGGATTCTGTTGGCATTTATCATTTGGTTGCCGGATGACTGCTAAAGTTCTCATCCTCTAGTTTACATTCAAGGCAGAAAGAATGAAGAAGGGGGAGGATACATATCAGCTACCTCAATGTCTTTTTTAGCTGGAAGAAAAAGAAGGCCCCCAAATTAAGTCTCTGATGGAGAATGAAGTGCAGATGGCCATCCCTACCGGGAATGTAGGCTGGGGAAGAGCATGTGAGAGGTAGAAAGGAAAAAGAAGGTTGAAAATAACTTCTGGGTGGCCCATAAGCCATGTTTTCCACAGTGGTCAGCTATGGCTCAGAGGCCCAGATTGTCCCAGTATAAAGACTTCCATAGGCCTCATCTCCAGAGGAAGTCCCAGTTCTCTGTGTGTGTTTCTGTCTCAGCCACCTTGCCTTCCTTCTAGTGAGCACTGATTCTCTTCTTCCACTCTGCCTCTATCTTCCACCTCAGTCTGTAAGACCAACACAAAGAAAATGGGAGAGCTGAAAAGGGAGGAGAGTTTGAGACTCCATCCCTCATCCAGGATGCTTGACTCTGCTCAAAACACGGAGATTCCCTGAGAACATTTTAGCAGTAAATAAAGCTGACATGAGTCTCAGTTCCCATGCAGCTCCAATGTTGAGTTTCTCTAGTCATGCATATCAAGTAGTCTTGAAAACAGGAGAGAGAGCTGTTTCTTTCCCATCTTTGCCCCTGAGAAGACTGGATGTTTATGACCCATTTAGTATTTCAGCATTATCATAATAAATGAATTAACTAGCACCCCCACCCCCCATGAGATAGCATCTTTGGTCTAGAGATAAAGTCTTTTAGACTGCACTTTTTTATGTGTAGGGTGCTGTTCTCCAGGTAGGTGTCATTTGATTTCTGATGGAAATTTTACACAGTTGTTTTAATGATGAGAAAGGAAAAATTAAAAAATGGGAAGGAGATCATAAATTAGACCTCTGAAATATATCTCGAATCAGTTGCTTTCTCATTCATCACTGGCCCCAGGTTGGCTTACATGATCATTGGCTAACACCACGTCAATAATGTTTTTTCCCCCTTTCACTCTTATTTCCTATAATCAGTTCTCTATAGAGTGAACAGAAAGACTTTTTCAGAAATATCTATCACTTGCTTCAACAGAACAAAATTAAAAACACCAATCAATTAATTTAAAGCATCTCTTTGCATTTAGAATGAAATCGGGGCCCTTACATCTGGTCCTCAAGTGTTTATTCAGCACACAGTTGGCCATCCCTCACTATCCTTGGGGGATTGTTTCTAGGACACACCCCTCTGTACCAAAATCCTTGGATGCTTGAGTCCCTTATGAAATGGCATAGTATTTGCCTAACCTATGCACATTGTCTCATATACTTTAAATCATTGCTATGTAACCTATAATACATAATGCAATACAAATGCTATATAAATAGTTGTAAATACAATGTAAATACTATGTAAATAGTTCCTAGTGCACAGCAAATTCAAGTTTTGCTCTTTGAAACTTTGAAATTTTTTAAAAATATTTTTGCTCCACAGTTGGTTGAATTTGCATATGTGGAACCTGTGGATAGGGCGGGCCAACTGTATACAGTTGACTCACAAACAACACAGGGGTTAGAGGCACCAACCCTTGCATAGTTGAAAATCCACATACAACTTTATAGTTGGCCCTCTGTATCTGCCGATTCAACCAGCCACGGATTGTGTAGCTCTACAGCGTATGTTTAGTGAAAAAATTCTCCTATAAAGGGATCCACACAGTTCAAATCTTGTTGTTCAAAGGTCAACTGTATATTAAATAAATGAATGATGAGGTAATGGGAAAAAGTAGATCTGGGTGACTAAAGATTCTGTAAAACTTTGGTGCTAAGGTTGGAAAAGGTGAGTTGGAGCCAGAATTTAAAAGGCCTTGAGTGGTATGTTAATTGATTTGAAATGTACTTGTTTTTCTCCACCTCATCTCCTGCCATTTTCTCTTTCCTCATAGAGCTCTAGCCTTGTTAGTATTCTGAGAGTCCTTCCAGGCATTTATCTTGATACTCTTCATTGTTTCTTTGTCAGTGTTAGATCTCAACTTAACACCTTCTCACAGAAGCTTTCCCTACCTAGTTAATTAAGCTAGGACTCCCCATGCAGCTGCCATCTCAGTATTATCTTCCATCTCAGCTCTTTGTTGGGTTGTTTTTGATAATTTGTGTTATTTTATTTATCCCCCAATTGTCCTACATTTGGTCTGTCTATACCATTAGAATGTAAGATCTATGAGATCAGGAATCTTCTTCACCTAGTGTCTAGTCAGGCTGAAATACAATAGATTTACTATAAATATCCATTTAATAAATAAGTTATGTTGATATGAAGACCAAATGATAAAATGAATCTAAGCAGCAGGTACAGTGCCTGCTAATGTTATTTGCTTGACAATTGTTGATCTCTTTCTTTTTTTTTATCTAATTCCCCTACTTTGTCTCATAAGGCTGTGAGCTCCTCTAAGGCAGATGCCATATTATAATTACCTTTCATCCCCAGGACCTTCATACTCTCAGGAACAAAGAAGTCAGGGGATTTTGTTTAAAAAAACGAAGAAGAATAAATGATGGAATGAATGAAGAGGCTCTTAACAAATAGATAGGCATTTGATTAGGGCAAAAGACATTCTAAGGGAATAAGGGTTTGGATTGTCAACAGAGTTCTAGAGGTGAGTTTACAAAAGGCTTGTAGGATCTATGAAGATATGAATCGTATCTATCTTTTTTTCCCCTGAATTCCTATTGAATCCCTGGTGCAGAGGGCAGTTCCTGGAACGTGTGTGTGTGTGTGTGTGTGTGTGTGTGTGTGTGAGAGAGGGAGAGAGAGAGGGAGAGAGGGAGAGAGGGAGATGGAGAGAGACTGAATGTGTGGTTGGAAAGAAAGACAGCAAAAGTTTGGGGATTATACTGGAAAAGGTAAATGATAGTTTCAAAGGGCCTAGACTGTACAACTAATTAGTTTGAGACCTTGTCAGCAATGGGTGACCTTTGAACATTGTTATTATACTGGCAGAAATGAGTTAACTCAGGATGCTGGAGTAGGGTTGGGGGCAAGAATTTGTGTCAGGTCTCATAAAATCCAATCTCTAATGATGTCCATTTCTGGAAGCTCAGCTAGTGCTTACAAGTTGTCCTACTATGTTGCATTTTGGAATAGTGTCCTTTCTGTTGAAAGATTGAAAAAGATTGAGTATATTAGGTCAGTATGGAGAGACTAACCTAAAATATTTGCAGATGGCATAGTGCCTTTCATTTAGTCATGTATCGGATTTATTGGATTACAAAACTAAACTCTGTTCTAGGAAATCTGCCCATGTTTCTTCCCCTTTCTTAAATGCCAGATATTGAAACTTCATTTCAGGAGGTTGAAAGTACTGGTTTTAGGGACTCTTGAAGGATGGGCGGTTCAGCTCGTGGGAAACATTGGTATAGGTCATTTGAAGATATGCTGTGGTCTGCAAAGAGAAATGATATGGAGATGTAGAATTTGAACCTGAATGGAACTGGCTTTGCATTTGAAAGTAGAGGCTAGTGTTGTAATAGGCTCTCTATGAAGATTATCCCCACTTATAAGATTTCTGCCCAACATCAGGCAGTGGAAGCTGGTGACTCATTTCTATAAAAGGTTCTCTGCTTTTTCTGACCAAGTTCAGAGAAATTACTGCCACTGTGAGACTTGGACAAGCAATGATTTGTTGGTTCAAGCAGTTTCTCCATGGGTGGATCTACCTCTCCATAAATGAGATCTGACAATACAGTATTGGGATTAGTTGCATGAGAGACCAAAAAGTAGTAAGAATGCATGTGTTTTTAGATAGGGGGTGGGAGTGAATGCTTAAAAAAATGGGTAGTGTTACTTAAAGTGTGTTTCAGCCTTACCTTCAGGGGTAAATGCCAGGGTCTGTTAAGGAGGCAAGGATTCCCAAGGCCTCAAACTAAGTTCTGGACCTCTATCCTCTTCAACATTAATTTTCTTCCCTGGTCTTCCTTAGTCTTACCAGAAATTCCAGTTTTGTCCTGAATGCCTACCGAAAACAACAGGAAAAACAGGGAGGCTAAATTAATTATAACAAATATCGGGACAAATAACATGGTTCTACTGCTCTTGGCTTCTTTTAATGGGGATATGTCTACTTTACAGAGTTGCCATGAAATGCATCTATTATATTTTCAAAAAGCAAGACATTACTATATATTCAGACAAGGAAGTGTCCCTAGGTCTTCTAACTTTGGGAAACAGTTCATGCTATTTTTCTTTTACAAAGATATATAAACTTAACATTTGAAGAAGTTAAAAAGGCTTGTATTAAACAACCATGTTTAATTTTATTTGTTTTTTAAACCTGTGCAACTGTGGAACACTGTTTTTATGAAACATCTGTTAACATTTAGCAAATTACTAGTGCTCTATGAAACCCATCTGGGAAATGATGACCTACATAATAATTGTCTTATGAATGGAAATATATTTATTGGCAAATAGCCATGTGACTATCATGCGAACATGTGAGGATAAAACATTATCTTATAGCATAAATTTCTGAGGAACATAAGGTTTAGATGCTTAGTCAGTTTAAATAATATACATAGAGCAACTGAATACTTGACTCTTAGTAGATACTTAGTAAATGTTAACCACTATTAAATCAGAAAATTCATGTTGAGAAACCAATACCCTGTTATGCTAGTATAGATCAACTAGTTCTCTTTTGTAATGAAATGTAAGGCCTGCCAGGGTCTAATAATTTTTGTCAAAGCCTGAGAGGGCTGGGCTCCTGAATCTGTATCTATCAAGTCTCTTTAATATATACTGAAGTTTCCCATAGTAACAGTAGTAGTATCTCCACAGAATATTACTGGAATTACATTCTAATACCATTCTAATATTAATGATCTCTTGCATGTATAGCATACCTTATACAATAATAGCAACTTAGAACTATAAAGTTATCTTTAGTCCTGCAACATTGTTAGTACTTTTGATGATTTTGATTGCAATAATGGGCAGTATCAATATCCTATCTAAGTGGAAATCCAGTAGCAGGGACCTTGTGTACTTTTTTTTTTTTTTTGCGGTACGCAGGCCTCTCACCGTTCTGGCCTCTCCCATTGCGGAGTACGGGCTCCGGATGCGCAGGCTCAGTGGCGATGGCTCACGGGCCCAGCCGCTCCACGGCATGTGGGATCTTCCCGGACCGGGGCACAAACCCGTGTCCCCTGCATCGGCAGGCGGACCCCCAACCACTGCGCCACCAGGGAAACCCGACCTTGTGTACTTTTTATTTCCAAGTCTCTTGTATGTTGGCGGCCTCCCTAGCAGATGGGGCCAGGCTCTCCATGGCAGAGGAAGACTAAGAGGATTTACTGGCTTCTTAAATGCAGGGTAACTGGGAACTGCATTCAGATACTGCTTTTTCCCTAACACCTCAGCCTGAAAACAAAACAAAACAAAAAGCAGGCAAGAATAGAAAGAGTATTCTTAGCTGAGCCAGCATGATATGCATGCTGTATTACCAGCTGCTCGCGGAGCTGCAGCTGAGCAGATCTGCAGACTTCAAGCTGCCCCACATCCTCCTCTTAATACTGATGGGAGAAAATTCCTGCATATTTTCTAAGCAGGAAGTCTCACTTACCCAAGCTGAGTCTAAGACAAGTATGCTCTCCTTCCCAGTCTCCAAAGAGTGGAAGCTATTAGGACACAAATGGTAGGAATATCCTTAGGCACGTCAGAATAGTAATGAATTCTTCTGTTTGTAGCATTTGCTTGCATAGACTACTTCCCTGTGCACTGTATTATCTGGGGCTGAGACAACCCTATGAAGATGATCTTGCAGATACAAAAGTCAGGCTCAGGGAAACAAAGTGACTTGACCAAAGTGTTGACCATTTATCATCTGGCTCAAAGTCTCAGATAAGCCAATGGAAGGCAATGAATAAGGCTTTCAAACTATATTGTTTACAAAAACAAAGTATCTGGGAAGCCTATTAAACAGAATTCCAGGCCTATATCCCCTTGCTCCCACCCCTACTAAAGATGAAGATTCTGCAGTTTGGGGGGTAATGTGTTATCAAATAATGTGGAGGCTTATAAAGTATCTTATGTCAGTGCTTTCCAAATTTTAATATGTTTACAAATAATTCAGAGTTCTGGAGAGGGGCCTGATAATGTGCATTTCTCAGAAGATCCCAGGTGATGGTGCATACTGTTGATGAGCAGAAAGTAAAAGGCTATAGGTTTCACAACAAAGAATTTTGTAAACTTTCATATTTCATATTCTAGTGTTTTCTGAAAGTTTACATTATTTTCCCCTTCTAAGATGTTGGCCCATTATTGGGGGACATAAGGATGTTTTATTGGGGCACTGAGAGGACATAATGTGATCTCCTGTAGAATCCCTCCTCGTCCTTACACACTGCCCATCCTCTCTATGCATCTCTTAGAAAACAATTGAGATATATACTTGATATCCCACTGTTGTTATTAATTTGCAGTCTCAAGGAGTTTCAGATAGAGGTGGGCAATTTCCTATGGGTTAGAATGTACTTTGGGAAATATTAATAAAGATAGTCTGACTTGATCATAATATTTCCCTCTCTTCTGCCATTGGAAAAAAAATGATGCCAGGCCTGATTTTGATCTCATTATAGTGGTTTTAGATTTTGATGAAGCAAAAATGTTGAATTTTACAACTCCTCCAGAGCGTGGATCATGAGGATGGTATTACAGGGAAGCTTCATGTTTGTGTGTGCGTGTGTGTGTGTGTGTGTGTGTGTGCACGTGCGCGCATGTTATTGTGTTTTATTTATTTTCACCCTACCTCTTATCTTTTTATTTGCTTTTCCTCTACTTCTCCCACTTTCAGAATTATAAAATAGCCTCTAAATCACTTCATTTTTTTAAACACTGATACCAACATTCTTTCAGTGATTAAAATCAAGTCATTTCTGTAGTGTAAGAGCAACAGGGTCCCTTCTCCTGCTCAGGAAAACATTGATTTAATTCTTCTCTCTTAGACTTGTCGACTTTTATTCTTGCTCACTCCTAGACTTTGACCAACTAATTCACACTAAAGTGTAAATGACTGATGTAGGCCATTGTATCGCCTCACCGGGAAAACTTGTATTTTTATATAGAAATAAAACTTTATGCTCAAGTTTTCAGTGCCTAATATGGCATGTATGGTGTGATAAAATTGGCAAAGCAGTTTGCCCCTTTTTGAGTAAAGCAGGAATCTTGAAATCATACTATAGATAGTGATTTAGTTAATTCACCTTGGTTTTTGTTTTGATTTTGAAATTATTATTTATTGTCTCCTTTATTTTCATCTTAAAGTTTTCCAGGCTCCAAAAATAGCAGGTTATAGCCATTTATGCATAATGCACTACTTCAGCCTAACTTTTCCCACTGGTTACCACCCTTTCTGGTACATTGTTAACGGCCCCTTTGGGGGAAATGAGTCCATTTTTGCATTGTTCTTCTAGGTTTCATACTCCTGGATCCAACCACTAGATGTCTCTGTAATTACATGCTAGACCAAATCAGAGAGCATGGCCCACCATAGAAGCAAAGGTGGGCCTTAAAGGCTTATCCCCAAATTCTAAATACCTATTTTCATTAAAGTGGAATGATCTTAAATACACATAAGGTAGCACCACTAATCAATGAGTTATTTGGTTACCTGCATGTGTTTACATGGCTTAGTATGAACAGAACTAGGTTCATCAATTCTCAAGAGAAACTGTAGATAGGCAGTAAAAACCTATGTTTCAACTGTGTGTGGGGGGGTATTCATGTGCCCCTACACACACACAGTCTCAGAGACCTTGCTTTTTGCAGGGAGGTGGAGAGACAAAATAACCAATTTTAGAGCCTTCTAGTCATATATTTGTATAAGAACATTTGGATTCTCAGTTTACCTTTCAAAATGAAGCAAATGATGACAAAGGGTGAAATTGTCCTGAGATCTCTAATACAGCTGCCCATTGAATTTTACCCTTGTTGGTGGACCAGTCAGGCTCAGAAAGAACCTCCTTCCTTCCTTATTTCTTTCTTTCCTCCCTTCTTTCCTCCCTCCCTCCCTCCTTTCCTTTCTTCCTTTCTCCCTTCCTCCCTCCCTTTCTTCTTTCCTTCCATCTCTCCTTCCTTCCTCTTTCTCTCACTCTGTCTTTTTCTTTCAAAATTAACTTTATTTGAGGAAGTGTCCAAGTTTATTAGGGTATTGATATTTTTCCCATCGTAAATTATATTGGAAATTGTAAGGAACGCGAGATTTTATCTTGGTCATTTTTTTTCAACCATAGTGCTTAAATAGTGCCTCACATAGTATTACTAGATCCCCAGTAAATGTTGTTGAATGATGAATGGATGAAGAAGATGATCTGTTTATGTGGTAGAAATGTGCAAATGCAGGTTAGCTATACATAATATGAAAGCTATACAATGGTACAATAATATGAAATATGTGTAAGTAAATGTACAATATATAATAAATATATAAGTAAATATTTTAATCTTTGAAAAAAGAATATGATTTTGTTTTTAAGTTTATCAAGTAATTCAAGTTTGTCTGGCAATACCTGCTCTGAACCGTTGAAAGGTGGGCCACAAAAATTTAGTAAAGTTAAAAAAAATCTTATGTATGAATGTACCTATTGGAGTGTATTCCTCATGTGAATTCTGTACATCATTTCTGTAGTGTGGGAAAAAAAAATAAGGTGAGAACAAGTAGTACTTAAATGGCCTTAATGACCTGCTCTCAAGAGTAAATGATTTATGTACAAATATAGGGGCACTCAAAGTGTTTGAAAACAATGTCTTTTCACATTAGGGTAACACATCTCCATTATAATCATATCCTTTCTGGTTATTTATGAGCAGGTTCTTTTCTCCAAAAGAACATAAAAAGAATTGAACCTTGTTCCTGTCTAGCATAAATGATTACAGATTCCACATGAAGGGAGGGGGATCAAACATCTGTTTATCTACAGAGCCTTTTATATTGGCAATTCCCTGTGCATTTGGTCAGTAGCTTGTATGTCACCATGATCTCCTTTGAATCCCTAAAATATAGCCATTTCCTGAGGGCAAGTACAGTAGTTGTCTAGGAGCTGGCATGCAGCAGTCTGAGTTCATTCTTTAGCTATCTGGAAGGGACCAAAATTTCTTAAAAAGTCCATTATTTTACTTACTTTCCTTCCTACTATGAAGGAAGAAACAAAGGAGAAGTATGGTATTTTTAATTCTGGAGATAAAAATGACTGTAATAGCTTACAATTACCAATCACTTACTATGAGTTGTAAATTACAAGGTATTGCATTTTTTTGAAAAATAGCTAGCATTTATTTAGTGCCAGCTGCTGGTCTTTGAGGTTTGCAATCATTATATCATTTAATCTTCAAAATCAACCCTACTACTGTTGTTGGACACTGAGGCACATAAAGGTGAAGGAACTTGTTAGTAAGTATAGAAATTGGACGTCAACTTGGACAGTGTAGTTCCAGAGGCTGTAAGGTATGCCCTGCACAACAATTGCTTCCTTACGTCCAGTGCAAAAGTTGTGCTGTGTATTGCTGGGGTGGTTACTTTAACTGCTATGATTGATCCTCTCCAACTGCTTACTGCATATCACCATCATCTGCCCAGCGTAGCCAGAATGCCATTGCCTTGTTTTGATGCCATTTCTCTCCTCCCATCTCACCTCACCAGGGCCTTGTTCACTTTAAAGGTAAGTTGGATTGCAAACACCAGGCAGCTAGGGAATACAAGTCATCTCCATACACCACTGCAGTTGCTTTGCCATTCTGTACAGGGTGTCTTTCATAGTTGGCCTTGCTTATTCACTGCTCTGGCTATGTTCTTGCTATCTTCCTTGGGACCAAAGGTGATGCCCCAAGCTTGGACACTAAGGTAACAGATTGTGTAGTTGGCATTCACTTAGCCATTGATCCCATAAAGTATGAGAGGTCAACAGGAGTTTCTAGACTCAACTACAAGTTGTGGCTATGCCAGTCTTCTTTACCAAAACTACCGCATTCCTCATTTCCCATTCCATGATGGCACTTGTCCCATTGGCACATTTCTTCTCTTGCTTTTGAATTTTAATCACAACTACACAATCCTATCAAGTGTTCATGATTTAAACTACCACAGGATATGTCATACTTCAGTCCCATGCCTCCAAGGACACTCACCGTACTCTTTATAGATGGTTCCCCTTCTCCCCAGATGCTTTTTTACCAAGGATAGAAGTAGCCTTTTGCTAAGTCACAGGCATCTCAACTTGAGACCTTTTGGGGACTATTTAATTACATCTGCCTCCTCAACTAGACTACAAGCTAGTGTACTCAAGGTCCGTCAATATCTGGTATAAAATAGATGACTGAATATTTGTGGAAGGAAAGAAGAAAGGAAGAGATGAAGGGAAAGGAAAGGAGAAGAAGAACTCACACTTGCATTGCTCCTAGGGTATATGGTTATAGTCTTTTCCAGGAGAGAATGTAATTAGCAAGGGTGAGAACCCACCTAACCCTTGCATACCTTCTAACCCTTGCATACCTTGCATACCTCTCCTAACCCTCTCATAGAGCTTACTATGAGAAGGCATTTCCATGGAAAGGTAATCCAAAATGATGCTTGTTATAATAATAATAATAATAATAACAACAACAATAACAATAACTCTACTTCACTAGGCATTTATTGCATTATTGTTAGACAGAACTCAAATGCAGCAAATAATACCATCATCTACTTAGTTGTTCAAATAAGAGTATGAGAATTAACCTTGATTTCTCTTTTTCTCACCTCCCACAATCCAAACCATTAGCTAGTTCTCAGAGTTGACATCAGAAACACAAAGTAGAAACATGCTTAAAAATTTTCTGATGGCTTCTACCAGACTTGCAATTAAAACCAAACTCTTGACAACTGCCTACAAAGATCTTAGTAGTCAGGTCTTTGGCTACCCTTCTGCTCTCCTTTCTCACTGCATTCTTCCCTTTTCACTTATTCCAATCTCACTGGCCTTCCTACTGTTCTTAAAGCATGTCAGTGTTGTCATTGCCTTGGGTCTTCATGTTAGCCATTGTCCTTCCTGTCACTCAGTTTCAGCTTAAAGGTCTCCCCTTCAGGGAACCCTAATTCAGCTTTCTAATCAACGTGAGCAAACATGTCATGCTCTATCACGTAATTCTAATTCTCTCTAAAGCATATATCACTGTGGGATGTTCATTGTCATTGTTTATTTGTTGACTTGTTTATTGTGAGTCTGATGACAGAATATAATTGCTTTTTGGGTTTTTTTTTAACATCTTTATTGGAGTATAGTTGCTTTACAATGTTGTGTTAGTTTCTGCTGTATAACAAAGTGAATCAGCTGTACGTATACATATATCCCCATATCCCCTCCCTCTTGCGTCTCCCTCCCACCCTCCTTATCCCACCCCTCTAGGTAGGCACAAAGCACTGAGCTGGTATCCCTGTACTATGTGGCTGCTTCCCCCTAGCTATCTATTTTACATTTGGTAGTGTATGTATGTCCATGCCACTCTCTCACTTCGTCCCAGCTTACCATTCTGCTTCCCCGTGTCCTTAAGTCCATTCTCTACATCTGTTTCTTTATTCCTGTCCTGCCCCTAGGTTCTTCAGAACCATTTTTTTTTAGATTCCATATATATGTGTTAGCATACAGTATTTGTCTTTCTCTTTCTGACTTACTTCACTCTGTATGACAGACTCTGTGTCCATCCACCTCACTACAAATAATTCAATTTCGTTTCTTTTTATGGCTGAGTAATATTCCATTGTATATGTGTGCCACATCTTCTTTATCCATTCATCTGCCAAAGGATTGCTTCCATGTCCTGGCTGTTGTAAATAGTCCTGCAATGAATATTGTGGTACATGACTCTTTTTTTTTTTTTTTTATGTACCTCCATTAATATCAAAGATTTAGTCTTCAAAACAAGTCTTACTTAATGATAATTTATTTTCCTCTTTTTAAAAATTTATTTATTTATTTTTGTCTATGTTGGGTCTCTGTTGCAGTGCATAGGCTTCTCATTGTCGTGGCTTCTCTTGTTGCAGAGCACAGGCTCTAGGCATGCAGGTTTCAGTAGTTGTGGAACGTGGGCTCAGTAGTTGTGGCTTGTGGGCTCTAGAGCTCAGGCTCAGTAGTTCTGGCGATGGGCTTAGTTGCTCTGCAGCATGTGGGATCTTCCTGGGCCAGGGCTCGAACCTGTGTCCCTTTCATTGACAAGTGGATTCTTAACCACTGCACCACCACGGAAGCCTCGTACATGACTCTTTTTGAATTATGGTTTTCTCAGGGTATATGCCCAGGTAGTGGAATTGCTGGGTCATATGGTAGTTCTATTTTTAGTTTTTCAGGGAACCTCCATACTGTTCTCCATAGTGGCTGTACCAATTTACATTCCAACCAACAGTGTAGGAGGGTTCTCTTTTCTCCATACCCTCTCCAGCTTTTATTGTTTGTAGATTTTTTGATGATGGTCATTCTGACCAGTATGAGGTGATATCACATTGTAGTTTAGCATTTCTCTAATGATTAGTGATGTTGAGCATACTTTCATGTGTTTGTTGGCAATCTGTATATCTTCTTTGGAGAAATGTCTATTTAGGTCTTCTGCCCATTTTTGGATTAGGTTATTTGCTTTTTTCATATTGAGCTGCATGAGCTGCTTTTATATTTTGGAGATTGATCCTTTGTCAGTTGCTTAATTTCCAAATACGTTCTCCCATTCTGAAGGGTGTCTTTTAGTCTTGTTTATGGTTTCCTTTGCTGTGCAAAAGCTTTTAAATTTCATTAGGTCCCATTTGTTTATTTTTGTTTTTATTTCCATTTCTCTAGGAGGTGGGTCAAAAAGGATCTTGCTGTGATTTATGTCATAGAGTGTTCTGCCTAGGTTTTCCTCTGAGAGTTTTATAGTGTCTCACCTTACATTTAGGTCTTTAATCCATTTTGAGTTTATTTTTGTGTATCATGTTAGGGAGTGTTCTAATTTCATTCTTTTACATATAGCTGTCCAGTTTTCCCAGCACCACTTACTGAATAGGCTTTCTTTTCTCCATTGTATATTCTTGCCTCCTTTATCAAAGATAAGGTGACCATAGGTGTGTGGGTTTATCTCTGGGCTTTCTATCCTGTTCCATTGATCTATATTTCTGTTTTTTGTGCCAGTACCATACTGCCTTGAATACTGTAGCTTTGTACTATACTCTGAAGTCAGGGAGCCTGATTCCTCCAGCTCGGTTTTTCTTTCTCAGTATTGCTTTGGTTATTCGGGGTATTTTGTGCTTCCATACAAATTGTGAAATTTTTTGTTCTAGTTCTGTGAAAAATGCCATTGGTAGTTTGATAGGGATTGCATTGAATCTGTAGATTGCTTTGGGTAGTACAGTCATTTTCACAATGTTGATTCTTCCAATCCAAGAACATGGTATATCTCTCCATCTGTTTGTATCATCTTTAATTTCTTTCATCAGTGTCTTAGAGTTTTCTGCATATAGGTCTTTTGTCTACTTAGGTAAGTTTATTCCTAGGTATTCATTTTGTTGCAGTGATAAATGGGAGTGTTTCCTTAATTTCTCTTTCAGATTTTCAATCATTAGTGCATAGGAATGCAAGAGATTTCTGTGCATTAATTTTGTATCCTGCTACTTTACCAAATTCATTGATTAGCTCTAGTAGTTTTGTGGTAGCATCTTTAGGATTCTCTATGTATAGTATCATGTCATCTGAAGACAGTTTTACTTCTTTTCTGATTTGGATTCCTTTTATTTCTTTTTCTTCTCTGATTGCTGTGGCTAAAACTTCCAAAACTATGTTGAATAATAGTGGTGAGAGTGGGCAACTTTGTCTTGTTCCTGATCTTAGTGGAAATGGTTTCAGTTTTTCACCAGTGAGAACGATGTTGGCTGTGGGTTTGTCATATATGGCCTTTATTATGTTGAGGTAAGTTCCCTCTATGCCTACTTTCTGGGGTGGGCTTATCATAAATGGGTGTTGAATTTTGTCAAAAGCTTTTTTTGTATCTACTGAGACGATCATATGGTTTCTCTCCTTCAGTTTGTTAATACGGTGTATCACATCAACTGATTTGCGTATATTAAAGAATCCTTGCATTCCTGGGATAAACTCCACTTGATCATAGTTAATGACCTTTTAATATGCTGTTGGATTCTGTTCGCTAGTATTTTGTTAAGGATTTTTGCATCTATGTTCATCAGTGATGTTGGCCTATAATTTTCATTTTCTTGTGACATCTTTGTCTGGTTTTGGTATCAGGGTGATGGTGGTTTCGTAGAATGAGTTTGGGAGTGTTCTTCCCTCTGCTATATTTTGGAAGAGTTTGAGAAGGATAGGTGTTAGCTCTTCTCTAAATGTTTGATAGAATATGCCCGTGAAGCCATCTGGTCCTGGGCTTTAGTTTGTCGGAAGATTTTTTTTTTTTTTTTTTTTTTGGTACATGGGCTTCTCACTATTGTGGCCTCTCCCGTTGTGCAGCACAGGGTCCGGATGCGCAGGCTCAGCGGCCATGGCTCACAGGCCCAGCCACTCCGCGGCATGTGGGATCTTCCCAGACCGGGGCACGAACCTGTGTCCCCTGCCTCGGCAGGCAGACTCTCAACCACTGCACCACTAGGGAAGCCCTGTTGGAAGATTTTTAATCACAGTTTCAATTTCAGTGCTTGTGATTAGTCTGTTTATTTTTTCTATTTCTTCCTGGTTCAGTCCCTGAAGGTAGTGCTTTTCTAAGAATTTGTCAGTTTCTTCCAGGTTGTCCATTTTATTGGCATATAGTTGTTTGTAATAATCTCTCATGATCCTTTGCGTTTCTGCAGTGTCAGTTGGTACTTCTCCTTTTTCATTTCTAATTCTATTGATTTGAGTCTATTCCCTTTTTTTCTTGATGAGTCTGGCTAATGGTTTATCAATTTTGTTTATCTTCTCAGAGAACCAGCTTTTAGTTTTATTGATCTTTGCTATCATTTCCTTCATTTCTTTCTCATTTATTTCTGATCTGATCTTTATGATTTCTTTCCTTCTGCTAACTTTGGGGTTTTTTTGTTCTTTCTCTAATTGCTTTAGGTGTAAGGTTAGGATTTTTATTTGAGATTTTTCTTGTTTCTTGAGGTAGGATTGTATTGCTGTAAACCTCCCTCTTAGAACCGTTTTTGCTGCATCCCATAGGTTTTGGGCCATTGTGTCTCCATTGCCATTTGTTTCTAGGTATTTTTGTTTTTTTTCTTTGAGTTTTTCAGTGATCTCTTAATTATTTAGTAGTGTATTGTTTAGCCTCCATGTGTTTGTATATTTTACAGTTTTTTTCCTGTGATTGATATCTAGTCTCACAGTGCTGAGGTCAGAAAAGATACTTGATATGATTTAAATTTTCTTAAATTTACCAAGGCTTGATTTTTGACCCAGGATATGGTCTATTCTGGAGAATGTTCCATGAGCACTTGAGAAGAAAGTGTATTTTGTTGTTTTTGGACGGAATGTCCTAAAATATCAGTTAAGTTCATCTTGTTTAATGTGTGATTTAAACCTTGTGCTTCCTTATTTATTTTCATTTTGGATAATCTGTCCATTGGTGAAAGTGGGGTGTTAAAATCCCCTACTATGATTGTGTTACTGTCGATTTCCCCTTTTATGGCTGTTAGCATTTGCCTTATGTATTGAGGTGCTCCTATGTTGGGTGCATTAATATTTACAATTGTTACATCTTCTTCTTGGATTGATCCCTTGATCATTTTGTAGTGCCCTTCTTTGTCTCTTGTAATAGCCTTTATTTTAAAGTCTATTTTCTCTGATATGAGGATTGCTACTCCAGCTTTCTTTTGATTTCCATTTGCATGGAATATGTTTTTCCATCCCCTCACTTTCAGTCTGTATGTGTCCCTAGGTCTGAAGTGGGTCTCTTGTAGACAGCATATATACAGGACTTGTTTTTGTATCCATTCAGCCAGTCTACGTCTTTTAGTTGGAGCATTTAATCCATTTACATTTAAGGTAATTATTGATATGTATGTGCCTATTACCGTTTTCTTAATTGTTTTGGTTTTGTTATTGGAGGTTTTTTCCTTCTCTTCTTTTTTCTGCTTAGAGAAGTTCCTTTAGCATTTGTAGTAAAGCTGGTATGGTGGTGCTGAATTCTCTTAGCTGTTGCTTGTCTGCAAAGGTTTTAATTTCTCCACTGAATCTGAATGAGATCCTTGCTGCATAGAGTAATCTTGGTTGCAGGTTCTTCTCCTTCATCACTTTAAATATGTCCTGCCACTCCCTTCTGGCTTGCAGAATATCTGCTGAAAGAACAGCTGTTAACCTTATGGGGATTCCCTTGTATGTTATTTGTTGTTTTCCCTTGCTGCTTTTTAGATTTTTTTTTTGTATTTAATTTTTGGTAGTTTGATTAATATGTGTCATGGTGTGTTTCTCCTTGGATTTATCCTGTATGGGACTCTCTGCGCTTCCTGGACTTGATTGACTATTTCCTTTCCCATATTAGAGAGGTTTTCAACTATAATCTCTTCAAATATTTTCTCAATCCCTTTCTTTTTCTCTTCTTCTTCTGGGTCCCCTATAATTCAAATGTTGGTACATTTAATGTTGTCCAAGAGGTCTCTGAGACTGTCCTCAATTCTTTTCATTCTTTTTTCTTTATTCTGCTCTACTGTGTTTATTTCTACTATTTTATCTTCCAGGTCACTTATCCATTCTTTTGCCTCAGTTATTCTGCTATTGATTCCTTCTAGAGAATTTTTAATTTCATTTATTGTGTTCTTCATCATTGTTTGTTTTCTCTTTAGTTCTTCTAGGTCCTTGTTAAATGTTTCTTGTATTTTCTCCATTCTATTTCCAAGATTTTGGATCATCTTTAGTTTCATTACTCTGAATTCTTTTTCAGGTGGACTGCCTATTTCCTCTTCATTTGTTTGATCTGGTGGGTTTTTACCTTGCTTCTTCATCTGCTGCATATTTCTCTGTCTTCTCATTTTGCTTAACTTACTCTGTTTGGGGTCTCCTCTCGCAGGCTGCATGTTCGTAGTTCCCATTGTTTTTGGTGTCTGCCCCCAGTGGCTAAGGTTGGTTCAGTGGGTGTGTAGGCTTCCTGGTGGAGGGGACTGGTGCCTATGTTTTGGTGGATGAGGCTGGATCTTGTCTTGCTGGTGGGCAGGTCCATGTCTGGTGGTGTGTTTTGGGGTGTCTGTGAACTTATTATGATTTTATGTAGCCTCTCTCTTAAAGGGTGGGGTTGTGTTTCTGTCTTGCTAGTTGTTTGGCATGGGGTTTCCAGCACTGGAGCTTGTTCGTCATTGAGTGGAGCTGGGCGTTAGCACTGAGATGGAGATCTCTGGGAATTTTCTCGCCCACTGATATTACGTGGGCCTGAGAGGTCTCTGGTGGTCCAGTGTCCTGACGCAGCACTCCCACCTCAGAGGCTCAGGCCTGACACCTGGCTGGAGCACCAAGACCTGTTCAGCCACATGGCTCAGAAGAAAAGGGAGGAAAAAGAAAGAGAGAGAGAAAAAATAAATGAATAAAATAAAATAAAATAAAATAAAATAAAAAACAATTAAAATTAAATAAGTAAAAAATTTAAAAAAGGAAGAGAGCAAGCAAACCAATAAATCCACCAATGATAACAAGTGCTAAAAACTATACTAAGATAAACATAAAAATCTGAAACTAGTCAGTTGCATACAGCAAACCCCAAGTCTACAGTTGCTCCCAAAGTCCACCTCCTCATTTTGGGATGATTCGTTGTCTATTCAGGTATTCCACTGATGCAGGGTACATCAAGTTGATTGTGGAGATTTAACCCGCCGCTCCTGAGGCTGCTGGGAGAACTTTCCCTTTCTCTTCTTTGTTTGCACAGCTCCTGGGGTTCAGCTTTGGATTTGGCCCCGCCTCTGCATGTAGGTCTCCTGAGGGCATCTGTTCCCCGTCCAGACAGGACGGGGTTAAAGGAGCCGCTGATTACGGGGCTCTGGCTCACTCAGGCCACGGGGAGGGAGGGGTACGGATGCGGGGCGAGCCTGCGGCGGCAGAGGCCGGCGTGAGGTTGCAACAGCTTGATGCTCGCCATGTGTTCTCCCGGGGAAGTTGTCCCTGGATCACGGGACCCTGGCAGTGGCGGGCTGCACAGGCTCTCAGGAGGGGAGGTGTGGATAGTGACCTGTGCTCACACACAGGCTTCTTGGTGGCTGGAGCAACAGCCTTAGTGTCTCCTGCCCGTCTCTGGTGTCCGTGCTGATAGCCATGGCTCACGCCTGTCTCTGGAGCTTGTTTAGGCAGTGCTCTGAATCCCCTCTCCTCACCACCCCGAAACAATGGTCTCTTGCCTCTTAGGCAGCTCCAGACTCTTTCCTGGACTCCCTCTTGGTTAGCCGTGGCACACTAGCCCCCTTCAGGCTGTGTTCACGCCGCCAACCCCAGTCCTCTCCCTGGGATACGATCTCCGAAGCCCGAGCCTCAGCTCCCAGCGCCTGCCCCGGCGGGTGAGCAGACAAGCCTCTCGGGCTAGTGAGTGCCGGTCAGCCCTGATCCTCTGTGTGGGAATCCCTCCGCTTTTCCCTCCGCACCCCTGTTGCTGTGCTCTCCTCCATGGCTCTGAAGCTTCCCCCTCCGCCACCCGCAGTCTCTGCCCGCGAAGGGGCTTCCTCGTGTGTGGAAACTTTTCCTCCTTCACAGCTCCCTCCCACTGGTGCAGAGCCCGTCCCTATTCTTTTGTCTCTGTTTATTCTTTTTTCTTTTGCCCTACCCAGGTACGTGGGGAGTTTCTTGCCTTTTGGGAAGTCTGAGGTCTTCTGCCAGCGTTCAGTAGGTGTTCTGTAGGAGTTGTTCCACATATAAATATATTTTTGATGTATTTGTGGAGAGGAAGGTGATCTCCATGTCTTACTCCTCCGCCATCTTGAAGCTCTTCCTCTAATTTCTATAAAAGAAGGAATCCCATATCTTCGATTCATTGCTGTGTTCCCATGTTCTAAAAGAGTGCCAGGCAAAGAGTAGGTATTCAAAAAACAGACCATCAGACCCAAAAAAAAGTAAAAGAAAATCTCTACTGATTGTACAAATTAATGAACTCTAGGAACTCCAAGAAACCTCCTGCCACCAAAACTCAAAATAGAATTTGCAGTTTCAAACGGAGGTTGTAGAGATGTGCAGTAGATAATTTCCAAAGATGAAATTATCAATTCCTTCCCTTCCTATATACTATATCACTTTTCAGTCAAAAGATAAAATTTATTTCCCTTTTCCTCCTTTGCATGCTGGCCCTATAGTTTCCTTTGACCAAACAAATGCAGTAGAATTGATGTTCTGGGACTTTCATGCCCAGTCTTAAGACTGGGAGCTTCTACTACTCTCTTGGGCTAGACCATCAGTTAGTTAGACACTGTGCGGAGAGAGGCTTAGGATGGTGACAGGCCGTCATGGATATTCCAGCCCTAGTGAAGCTCCCAGCTGACTCTAGTGGTAGGAGTAACTCCAATCAATGAACTTCCTGGATGAGGTCTGCCAGAATTCCCGACCCAGAGAACCGTGGGAAATTATTGTTGTTTTAAACCACTCCATTTCTATGTGGTCTCTTATGTAACAATAGATAACTGAACCTTATAGCCGATGTAAAAACATAAAGCAGAAAGGGGTTAGGAACACAAGCAGCAAGGCTACTTCTTTGAGAGGAATATAACTCTTGCCTAGTCACAGTGTCTTTGCAAACAGTGTGGGCTGCACAGGCAGTCAAAGGAAACACAAACATGGGCTGTCAGCTTGCTGCCATGGCCCCCCCAAAATAACATGATATTGGGGACCATTTGCATGGTGATGTTTCGGCACAGAACTGAGGTGGCAGAATGAATTCCAGGTGTGGACAGTGTCAACTCCACAAAACAGCAAACAAGTATTAGCTTCAGTGTTCAGTTTGAGTTCAGAATGCCAACTCAGGATGCAGCCTGAGAAGTCACCAGGGACATGAGGCATCAAAAGCTGCATTTTATGTCGGGCACCAAGGAGCGAGAAGCAGAAAAAGGGGTCAACATAGTTAAGAGATGGGGATCCGGGAGGAAGCCACGAGCGGGTTCTGACTGTGCTCTGTGATAGTTATGTCCTTATTGAGTGATTCCTGTAACTGTCCTGAAGGCACCATCTGGAGTTTGGCCCTTGCTGTGCAAGGTACACATTTCCCCTGAAGTGGACCCGGTTTCCCAAATTATGGAGCCACAAATATATCAGGTATAGTTTCAAACAATCTTCAGTTTTAGAATAGTATTTTCAATTCAGAAGCTTTTTAAAAAATGTGATTGCCGGGCTTCCCTGGTGGCGCAGTGGTTGAGAGTCCGTCTGCCGATGCAGGGGACACGGGTTCGTGCCCCGGTCTGGGAAGATCTCACATGCCGCGGAGCGGCTGGGCTCGTGAGCCATGGCCGCCGAGCCTGCGCGTCCGGAGCCTGTGCTCCGCAATGGGAGAGGCCACAACAGTGAGAGGCCCGCGTACCGCAAAAAAAAAAAAAAAAAAGTGATTGCCTTCTTTGAAGGCTTGAAAAGCTGGAGAAAGGAAGGAAATTGAGCTCTACCTAAAGACAACCTCTCCTTTACCCACCTCCCCATTCAGGGAACAGCTGCTTGAAATCCAGTTACCATTCTTTCTAGATTGACCTTCTTGACATGAGTATATCACCCCTCCTAGTAGCTCAGCTCCCCCATTTATAAAACTGGAGTCAAAATCCCTTCATCATAATGCTAGAATGTAAATTAAATAATTCGTTATTTGTTAAACAGTTTGAAAATGCTATGCATTGTTATTATTTCAAGGGTAATTTACTTCTTCTGATTCATTCATAATTATTTCATCAAAGCATTGTTCAGTAAGAGCTGTTTGATGTGTAAAATGCCTTATGGGCATTCCCTATAAGACTTTTGTTGTCAAAATTATATGGAGACCTTGCCAACTGGAACTCATTTACACCCAAAAGGTTTGCAATAGTGAAGGTCTCAAATCACCCCCTTATGGGTCAGAGCCTGTTGGAAAATGAACAAATCCCAGAGCAGTGATTCATCTCTGAATTTGTCTATAATGGTTTCCTACCAGAAAATCAAATATGGACCAAAGCCAGGCCCAGGTAGCAACTGGGAACCTGATCAAATTTGGTTTTGGCCTTTTTCCCTGATCCTTACACCATTCTGAGAACTCCTGCTTCCTCAGTTTCAGTTGCCAACTCAATCTTTCTGAAATTTACATATAGCTGTAGGTCATATTGGAAGGTTGATCTGCTACACTGAGTCCCTTAATGAAAGTAATCATGATGACCCCTGAATCCATTTGTCAAAGTTTTAAAAGTACTCCTTAGAGCAGAGGGACTGGAATAGTTAATCCCCGGTAGGCATGAGTCACAGCCTGAAACTGCCAACGATAAGAAATATCCTTGAAGTCAAGCCTTCTATTTAAAAAAAAAAAAACATGAAAAAGTTGATTTTTCTCTATACTATATATTCTTATTTATTTCAGTATAAAATTAATGTTTAAATTATTTACTGTTTAGATTACATAATTTCTTCCCATTCCCACCCTCAGTTACTGGTTTTAGAATATCCATCATTTTTAGCTACTGTCTTTATAAATCTTCAAACATGCTTCAGGAGTATCAACACCCCAGATGTAAAACCCAAATCGGTAACTTCTCTCAACTCCCCTGCTTGATTTTGCTTCTGGATTCCCCATGTTGGTACACGATCATTGCTCTAAACAAGCCACAAAATAACTGGGAATCATCCCAAACTCTGTCCTTATCCTCATGCCAAATTTAGTCACTCAGTGCCACTGATGCACTGATTTTTACCTTATTTTAAATCAATTCCTTAAATTTTTTTTTCAACCATCCTGTATTACTTAAGGTACTTTCACTTCTAAGAAAGAGAAACTCAACCCAAAGTGCACTAAATATTAATGGAAACTTAGTGGCTCAAATAAATGAAAAATCTGGAAGCGGTAAGGGTTTCAATGGAGGTATGTTAAAGTAGCTTAATGATATTGTCAAAAACCAGCTTCTTTACGTCTATACTTTCCCTTTCCATGACATTATTTTGTTTTCAGTCGGTCCTCCCTCTTAATTAAGATGGTCTGCTTCAGCATCTAGGGCTATGCAGTTCCATATTTTCATCCTGCAGGAAGGACACCACTTCTCATAGCTCTCTGAATAAAATAAAAGTTTTCTTACCTCCAAAAAAAACCTTCCAGCAAACAACTTCTTTTGTGGCTCGACTTGTATCACATGACTGTTCCCAAACCAGTCACTGTGGCTGAGGGATAAGATTTTCTGATTGGCTTAAGTTAATCAGATCTACCTGGAACTGACATTGGCATCAATCATATATGACTGGCTAATAATGGACATGGCAATCTCACTGTCCCCCACCACTTTTTTTGAAATATGATTACCATAAAGTATGGGGAGTGGCAGTTGGGTGGCAAAGTATATGCTGACTCATCATCAATGCCTTATTTTGAGCATTTGTTATCTGCATGGAATACCTGAGAGTGGGAAGTTATTTTGCTACCCATCATCCATTTCCCTTTTTCTTAGCTGAACTTTCTGCCTCTGTGTCTTTCTCAAACCATCTATCCTCCATGCTATCCCCAGAATAATCTTTCCAAGACATCATTATTTTTACATGACATCTACAGTTAAAACCATTAGGTGACCCCCCTCATTCACAAAGAGTGACTTTTAAGATGTGCTCTATGGGTTCAACCAGAAGACTTTTATTTTATCTGTTCTAATATTTTAGCTATGACTTTGTTTGAAGGGAAAAGGTTAAGGATAAAGTTTAAAAACCAGTGATCCACAGAATAAAGTTCAAGCTTGAACTTCCGTGATCTGGGCTTTTACTCCCTCTCTAACGTAGCTCCCCACCACACCCTCTCCATATTTTATACGCCACTACTAGCTAGTTACCTATGGGTCTCCAAATAATCCATTCCCTCTACCTAGAATTCCTTTCCTCCACCAAACCTGACTAATCTGCCTAAAATCTGTATGTTCTTTCTTTAAAATCCATCTTGGCCATTAATACCTGAAGCCCAAGCAGTGCTGGTCAGACTTGCCGGTTATCATCACCCTGTATTGTTAATATTAATAGGTATTATTATTTTTATAATATTTTCACCCCTAGCATTTAGTATGTCTCCTGGCATCTAAAAACTTCTAAGTTGAAATAAATAGAAATGAATATAATTCCAGTGGTGAAACTTGCCCCACAGCATGGTGTAGCCAACACAGACTTTTGAATCACTCACTCATGGGCTTTCATTCCAGAGTTAACGACCTGCTCAGTGGGTCACTGCTGACAAATCATGTATTTTCTTTGAGACTTAGTTGTTGTTTTTCTGTTTATTTGTTCTGGGCTTTGGTTTTCATTTGTAAAAAGGGGAAAGTACTTGAGAAAGTTGGTGTGAGTATAAATTAAAATAATGGTTTTTTTTTTTACATTGAGTAGAATATTGGTTAAAGTGAGTTAGCTGTGATTAACAGAAAACAGAAATTATTATATCATAATGAGATGACCAGGGGTGGAGTAGTTCTAGGTTTGGTAATTCAGTGGAGATATGGCATCATTCAAGACTCACGTCTTTCTGTCTTTTTTGCCCTGCCATTTTGAGCATTTTGACTTTGACCTAAAATGCGTACATTCACAGCTGCAGGTTGGCTGCAATGAACCCAAGCATCACCTCCCCGCATAGCTATTTACTCACGTGCACCTCTTTTGAAAAATGAGGAAACTTTTAAAAGATGTGTCCCAGGCAAATCTCTCTCCCCACAAGTCTCTTGGATAATAACTGTGCCACAAGGCCATTCTAAAACAATCACTGGCAAGAATGATTATCACTGCTGGATTGTCATAGCTGGTTCAGGTCAATCAGGATTTGCCATGGAGCTCTGAAGAGCCTCCTCTGGAGACAATGGCTGTCAGTTACCTGAACAAAATCAGAATCTGATTAGCGGGGAAGAAGCAGGTTAATAACAATAGGGTAGATGGCTCTACATGACCTCTTTCTTCAACGTTTTGGTTATTTCTCTAATCACTCACGTCTAGGGAAGAGAGTAATCCACCTTCTCATAAAGGCAGTTTTCTTCTTTTCACTGACTTTAATCACTGTTGACTTCATTAACTGCCCTTAAGTATCCCTGTGAAGTCATATAATTTGGAATATTTATTTCGTGAATAACATGAAACTCAAGACACAAAGAGGAGCAAGACACAAAGAGGAACAAGAATTTCCTGCATAGTGGGCCAGTTTTCAGTCTCACTCTGCTTCTGCCTTACACCCTTGAACTCCTTCCTGCTTAATTAAAATTGCAGGAAGGGCTTCCCTGGTGGCGCAGTGGTTAAGAGTCTGCCTGCGATGCAGGGGACGAGGGTTCGTGCCCCGGTCCGAAAAGATCCCACATGCCGCGGAGCGGCTGGGCCCGTGAGCCATGGCCACTGAGCCTGCGCGTCCGGAGCCTGTGCTCCGCAACGGGAGAGGCCACAACAGTGAGAGTCCTGCATACCACAAAAAAAAACAAAAACAAAAAAACTGCAGGAGGACAGCACTGCGAGTCAGTTCAGCTTCCCGGATCGACCATGATGCTGATTCCACATTCACAATTCAAAACATTCTCCTCAGTGTTAAGAATGGAGACTTGGCTGATTAAGGATTCTCTGTGGATTATTGCAGATGTCTGAATTGCTGAAACAATGGACAGCCATGCAGTGTCTTTTTGATCTACATAAACATGGGATGTGGAAGAAGAAAAGAAGCATTTTTCTTTCCCCTTCAGAAATCTCACTTGACATTTTGCAAGGGACATTTATTGGAATGTCAGTTTGATAAAACTATTTGCAGGAGTCATCCAGCATTTGCTCCTGAGCTATAACAATTGTTAAGAGCCATAATTACTCTGGGCAGGTTTAAAGAAAAAAAAAATATTATCAGAAGGTTTGGACAAAATGCCTCCAAGCAAGTAGCTATATTTCTTCTGGCTTCCTATTGAATTACAGTCTCTCTGATACACTCCTACTGAATCTGAACTCTGGGTTAGTAGCAAAATTACCAACAGTTGTCATGGCAGATGGTAACGTAGTAGTATGCATCAGAGAGACAAATAGTATAGGCTGCAGAGGTGTCTTCAAATATAGAGGATATAAAGCCTGGGGGTGGGATTTTATATCTGGATAATATTATAGTACGTAGTAATAATAATAATGATGGTTAATAATGGCAAACACTTGTATTGAACTCACTGTGAACTACATACTGTTCTAAGAGCTTTATATCTAGGAGCTCATTAATTCCAATCTTATGGTACAGGGAATTTTTTTTCTTTTAAAAATATTTTATTAAAGATCTTTATTTAGTTATATTTTATTTTTGGCTCCGTTGTGTCTTCGTTGCTGCACGCAGGCTTTCTCTAGTTGCGGCGAGCGGGGGCTACTCTTCTTTGTGGTGCATGGGCTTCTCGTTGCGGTAGCTTCTCTTGTTGTGGAGCACGGGCTTTAGGCACGCGAGCTTCAGTAGTTGTGGCATGCGGGCTCAGCAGTGTGGCTCGCCCTGTCATCCTGTGTGTATCAGCTGGGGCATGGCAGGCGGCTCTGGCTTCCCACCCTTCTTCAGAGATGGGGGTAGTAGGCAGTATTTCATCTTTGGGTAACAAGGAATGTTATTATCTCCATTTTGCTTATGAGTAAACTGAGGCACAGAAAGGTAAAGAAACTTGCCCAAAGTCATGTTGGAATTTTAACCCTGAAATATTCCTAAACTTCACTATAGCTATTGTATGTTATTATCTCCCAATACATCCCACACATTCAAGCACTTTATAATATGACTGTGAAGATGCCTGTACTTGTTTCCTTATCTACTGAATAGTTGTAGCAAAAAGGCTAATGTTTACTTGGAGCTCACCCTGTGCTGGGGACTGTTAGGGGTTTGTTGATGTCTTAGTTAATCCTCATAGCGACCCTGTCAGGCAGGTATAATTATTAAGCCTTTAGAGAATCTCTTACTCTAGGAAACTAAGGAAGAAGAATGTTAAATAACTCGTAATTAACGAGGCCAAGGTTAAAAACCAAGAAACAGGAGCCTGGATTTGAATGCCGCCTATCTCGCTGAATAATTATAAAATAACATCATATATAATATATAGACATTTCTGGTAAGACAAAATAATCAACTAAATTAAAAAGTGTATACATTTTTATTTTTGGAAAGCAGATATACTATTAGCAAAATGATTTGTTCTTTCCTTTGCTAATCATATTAGCAAAATGATTTGTTCTTTCCTTTGTGTGTTCCTTCATTTATTGAAAGCCATTCCTTTAAATGATTTTTCATGTGCAGCATCTTTACTGGGTACTGTTTGTGGAAAGAAAAATGATGTAGCCTTTTCTCTCTAAAAGCTTCAGAGTTGAGAGGAAAAAACAGTCATGGAATCACACAACTTACAACATAGTGGCCACTGAGAGCACCGACATCTATTATCCCCTCAGACGTCTTTCAGGAGAACCTCTTTGCATCACTTTTCTCCTCTGTTTGTGGCATGGTGAGGTGATGGCTGCATTGCCCCTAGATCTCTTTGGGGAAATGATGTAGACATTCATAAGAGGATTCCTGTGGAGCACTTGGAAGCTTTTAAGAAAAGTTGCTTCATTACTATTTCAAGGTTCTATTATCCCAAAATGCCACCTCAAAAACTATCAAAGGCTGATCTTCAGAAATTCAGTCCTGCTCTGTACACAAAGCAGGATGCTCCCTGAGAGGAAAAAACTGTTCTTCTGCAGCATCAAAGGGTTCCAGTATTGCAGACCTCCCACATCTTTTGTTTGAAGTTGAATCCCTGTCAGGTTCAAAGGTGCTGTGTTAGTTTATTTTCTTTCTTGGTGAGTGAAGGAAAGACTCATTTAGACCACTTTAAGATAGAGGGGGTTTTACAAGGGTACAAAAGGACAGGAGCAGCGGTAGAGTATGACAGCTGGGAATGTAGCATCTGAAGCCCTAAGACTTGGGTTTGAATCCTGACTGTAATAAACAGTAGCCTTGAAATTTTCACAAGTTACTTTACCTCTTTGTGTCTCAATTTTCACATGTGTTAAATGGGAAAAATAGCAGTAATGAGCTCATGGAGAGTTTGTAATGGATACGTGAGGTAGTGTATATAAAGTGCTAGATGGGATCCTAGCACAAAGTGCTCAAGAAGAGGTAGCTTTTATTATGTCGTCAGGAACTGAAGCCCTTGGCATTAGTTAATCTCTGGCTCTCTCTCACCCTCATGACATTTCTGATTTTCCCTGTGTATTTCTGCTTAGTCATATGTCTAGTGTCTCATCATTGTCATATAGATGTGGCCCCTCCCAATCTCAACCCTGTCTCCTGCATCCTTCCATTGCCAGCTTCCATGGCCAGTTGCACCAATTTCTCCTTGTTCCTTCATCCGAATTTCTGAGAGAGAGAATCTCCTGGCTTAAGGAAGGGCATTTAGCTTTGGGCATAGCAAGTATTGTGGATCTGGTACCTATGCTTGGTCCACTTGGCTGTGTCATGGGTTGGTGTCTTAGTCCATTTGGGCTGCTCTGATAAAATATCACAGACTGTGAGCCTTGTTATATAAGACACATTTATTTCTCACTGTTCTGGAGGCTGGAAGTCTAAGATCAGGGTGTCAGCGTGGTTGGGCTCTGGTGAAGGCCCTCTTCTAGGTTGCAGACTGCTAACTTCTTCCTGTGTCTCCACATGGTGGAAGAGTGTAGGGAGTTCTATGGGGCGGCTTTTATAAAAACACTAATCCCATTCATGAGGGCTCCATCCTCGGGACTTAAGCATCTCCCGAAGGCGCTACCTTCTAATACTGTCATATTGGGAGTTAGGATTTTAACATATGAATTTGGGTTGGGGAATAAATATTTAGACCATAGTAGTTGGAGTTATTGAGCCCTGCTTGTTCATCAGGGGTTCTGTGGGTCAGTGTGCCTCAGAAGGGGACATTCTGAGGCATGACCTGCCTAACGCAAGTAGAATCAAGTGGAAGAGTGGATTATAGGGCCAGGAAGTATGTGCCTATTGATATTGTACAGTTAACTGTTGTCCCACCTGTACATTCCTTATTTCTTCATTACAATTCCTCAACTCTGCCTTTAGGCCAGGACTGGTTCATCTTTGTACCTCCTAAACCAGGCATAACACTGGATATATTGAGTGTTTAAACACTTATTATATGTTTACTAAATATTTGATAAGTGAGTTAATGAATAATTATCAGGTATTTTCTCTATTTTCATCTGTGAAGATAATGTTTAAAATTAACGTACTACCTATAACTAAATTTTTCCAGCAATTTAATTCTAGATTCTATATTATGACCTTAATGTATGCTATACAGTTAAACTTTCTCAGTGACCCCATAAGGTAAAATTTACTGTTTCCGTTTAACATATGAGAAAACTGAGCCCTAGAAAGTAATCTAGCTGGACCCATATAGGAATTAAGCAGTAAAGTGGGCCTTTAAATCCATGTTTGTTGTATTTTAGAGCTTCTTTTTCACCGTATATTATCATATGATTGTGGTAGTTCATATTGTTGATCTTTGGCCTACTCCTCTAGCCATCAAGATCTCTGAGTATTTATTTTAACATTCCCTTTGTTATCTACTTCCCCATCTTTTGTCATGGACGAATTTACAAGGTACACATTCTGTTTAATATCACAGGGCCAAGTATAGAACCCAACGACTCAAGCGTGGAGCCCTTCCTAAAGATTAATGCCAAAATAATTAATCAGTCTTCTCTGGGTGCAGCGTTCAGATAGTTACCAATCCACTTAATGGTACTGTCAGTCAGCTCACAGATCTTCACCCGGACCTGAAGAAGGTCATGAAAGATTTTGTAATGAATTCACACTTATACACAAATCCCATTTCCCTACAGCCATCTTCCAGGCAGTACTTGTCTCTACGGAGCATGTGTTCCTCATCACCCTGGTTTAAGTGAAGGCTCGATTGGTATTTCCTACCAATGTCTGATTTCACAAGGAGAGCAATAATAGGAAAGCTTCTTTTCTTAATAAAGAAAGTTCTCATCTTGGACATTTGCATTCTCTCACTGCCTCTGAGCACAGCATTTATTCATTGACAGTGCCAGCTCTGTTGGAGAAAGAGCAGAAGCAAGGGCCTAACTGGAAATTCATGCCCCATCTTTGAAGGCATACACATCTGGTTGTTCTGTTTCACTGTTTGAAAAGTGCCAGACTCATTGGACCCAGATGCTAATGCCACACAGTAGCAAGTCAAGACTAAGGGGACAGTGTTCTGACTTTGATTTCTGAGATCTTTCTGATTTACTACAGTGGTGGAGAACATGAATGCCAGGGTTCTAAAACAATATGATTGGTCAGGTGGTATTTGGAGGAGGGCATTTTCTTCCATTTAAGTATTTCTTACCTTTAGAAAGGTTATGAATTGGGTTAATATGTGGAGACAGAATAATGACAAATTTTAGAGACTATAAAGATTGAATGATCATAAGTTAAATCATAGATGGTTTATCAGTAGGTCGTAACATTTTTAAAGTCATGATAATATCACAGAAATCTTGAGAACTTAATACAGGCAATAACTCTCTCCCCAGAAATTTCCCATTAATAAACACCCCCCCCGAACACACACACAGTAATATATCTCATATCAAAGTGTTCAAGAGCCAGTGGTGCTACTCTTGGAGACCAGGTCAAGGGCCCTTAGGTCAAATACTATTTAAGAAAAGATGTAAAGCTGAATTCCTCCTGAAGTTAGGGGGATTAAATAAATTATAGAACTGCGTAATAAAAAATAGATATCATAGAACTCTTAGTTGATTTGATTTGAGTCTCTGAAAATCACTGTTCATGTTCAAAACAGCTACAAAATGTGTGTGTATGTTTTCAGATTTTGTTGCTCAACAATAGGTCTGAAAGCTTAGCATGTTTCCCCACATTTTTGAAGAAGTTAATACATGTGTCTCAGAGGAGCACAGATCAGATTCCAGATATGCCTGTGTAAATCTGGTAATTCTATGGATAGGTGCATTCTTTAACTTGGCAGCATTAGATTTTTTTAACATCTTTACTGGGGGATAATTCTTTACAATGGTGTGTTAGTTTCTGCTTTATAACAAAGTGAATCAGTTATACATATACATATGTTCCCATATCTCTTCCCTCTTGCATCTTCCTCCCTCCCTCCCTCCCTATCCCACCCCTCCAGGCGGTCACAAAGCATCGAGCTGATCTCCCTGTGCTATGCGGCTGCTTCCCACTAGCTATCTGCCTTACGTTTTGTAGTGTATATATGTCCATGTCTCTCTCTCGCTTTGTCACAACTCACCCTTCCCCCTCCCCATATCCTCAAGTCCGTTCTCCAGTAGGTCTGTGTCTTTATTCCTGTCTTAAGAAAAAAAAAAAAAAAGGCAGGATTAGATTTTCAACGTAGGTTAAAACAGGGATGAAGCTGAGATTAAGTAGAGAGGAGCATTTAAACTAGCCAGGTAATTTTCTAGTAGAGTATAAGTAAGAGCTGTGATCTAGCAAATACATATGGTTCTTCTTGAGAAAATAAACAGTAGATAGAGGTGCCATAGCAATGGAAAGGGAATGGCGGGGATTAAGCTATATTAATGTATGCAATGTATATAAAATGGGCATTTGGGCACTGTCTTCTGGGCAAATAAAAAATTATTTTGTTGGGGTGGGGAAAATGGGTGAAGGTAGTCAAAAGGTAAAAACGTCCAGTTATAAATAGGTAAGTTCTGGGGATGTAATATACAGCAAGATGACTATAGTTAAAATATTGTATATTTTAAGTTGCTAAGAGAATATAAATAAATCTTACATGTTCTCATTATAAGAAAGAAGATGTGCAACTATGTGAGGTGATTGTTAGCTAAACTTATTGTGGCAAATAATTTCATAATACTTATACATATCAAATCATGCTGTACATCTTGGACTAATACAGTGTTATATGGCAATTATATCTCAATAAAACTGCAAACAAAAAAGGAAAAAAATCTAGTACTGACTTGTGTAAGTATATTTGGTTTTTGATAATAAAGCTAGATGATTGGAGAATGAGGAAGCTGGATGTTGGCAAAACTTAAACAGTGGATTCCATTTGGATAAAGCTGGAAGCCTCTTAGGGCTGAGTTTATTAATTTCAAATCCTAGTCCGGAAGACCTGTGCTAATCTGCTGACTTGCAGACCTGCATCATTGCCAGTGACAACCAAGGAAGTAAGCTTAGACGTAGGCCCAAATCTTGTGTAGCATGTTTTAGTAAGAAACGTGCTGTTTCAAGAATCACTGGATCTAATCAGAGGCAGAAGATACATTATCATACCCCACATTCAGGCACCTCTCTGCTTCTGAGTCTAGGCTTATAAAGCAAAGGAGCTGTTGTTTACAATCAGCAGTTGACTTTTGCTTAGGTCAGCTAGTTTAAACTCATGCTGTTGGTTGACTCTGATTATTAGACCATTTTTCTTAGTCACTACTGGAATCGTTCCTAATATCCTACAGCCATAACGTACTGTTTTCCTTTTATATCCTGGCTATGGGAATTCAGGTTGTCACTGAGTATTCCCCGTGATTGTTGACATCGCAAAAGTAGTCAATAGTATCGGCGGCTTTTCCTCACAACTTCCCAGATAATTGTGCTATTTTAATTAGAGTGTGGATAGGCCTGTGAATGAGCTGCTAGACTTTTACTCAGTAAGGAGCATCTATTTCTATTTTAATCCACTACTGGTATTCTCTGAGGAAATGCCAAAATGCTTTCCATCTGGAATTAGGACTCCTTTAGTTTCACTGGGGAAACCTGTGCTCCTGGAAAACTCTTTAGTTCTGCTCTTTACTCAGTTGCCATGCTGCAAGAGATGGAAAACATCAAAAACTAAAACATCTCAAATGACACCAGGGGTAGGTAGAGCACTTTAATTAATTTTGATACGTTCCCACAAATAGTATGTTAAAATCTTATAAGAGCACTATGAAGTAGTGGGGTAGGTATTATTCTCACTCTTCAAAATAAGAAAGCCATTTAGACACATCATGGTTATGACTGTGACGTTAGTGAAGTCACTTGACATGTTAATGTCAAAGCCAGATGTGCTGACTTCCAACCCATACCCTGTCCATCAGACACGCTGTCCTCTAACCCTGAGAATCTAAAGAGAAAGTACAAGAAACATTAGGTGACAGCAAGTACACGAAGCAACACTTACCTTGCCTTGTTTGGACTTGGAGCTGTTGGTCTATGTTACATAAATAGGAAAGCAGTTTAGTGATGGGAGAAAGTTGGGGAGTTGAAGTCAGAAAGTTTGAAAGTTCCATTTTTGGCTCTGCCACCCAAACTTTGGGATTTTGTCCACTTACCCTTTCAGTATCAGTTTCTTCACTGTACAGTTAAGATTAATAATAGCGTTTCGGGGATAATTCAATGTTCTGCTAACAGACCAGTTTATTGGAATTCACTGTCAAGGAAGGTTCCTAAAAGCAGCTTAGATTCCAGACAAAAAGGGAGCAGATTAGCAAAGGGAAAATTATTTGCCCAAATCATTCCATTTCTTCTTCTCCTCCTCCAGGGCTCTGGATCACAGAGTAGACATACTCGTAAATCAGATAAATGAGAATAGCAGCTTTATATAAAATTTTCAGAAGATGTCAGGACTGGGGAATAAAATGGAGCCCGCTGTCCCTCCCCAAACCTAACGTTTGCGGCCCAGGTGATCAAAATCAGCCACACACGGGCATGCAGAGAAGCTGGAAGAGAGAGAGCAGAGACCTGGTGGGGTTGCTGGTAACACCTGCTGAACCGAGGCTCAGACAAATCGAAGAAAAATAACCCTCCTTGCCCCTGATTTACAGAGCACAAGAGAGAGCTCAGGAACACTGTCTTTGTCTTTCACTCCTCCTCTGATCCTAGTAGGTTAAGCTAATGTAATGAAAGTTCTTGTTGAAACATATCCTATATGTTGATGCGGTTTAAAAACCTTCATAAAATCACAGAATATCAGAGTTGCAAGAGAATTTAGATATCATCCAATCCAGTGATTTTCTTGCTCAATTAGATGTGGAACTATTCACATCTCATAAAAATCTAATGTCTAAAATGAGTTAAAATGCTGCTACTCTTCCTCAACCAGAGGAGAAACTCAGAGCTTTTACCTATCTCCACTGGGGACCTACGGTGCCTTCAGAACATGCTTTGAAAACCATAGATCTAATCAAACAGCTCATTTCACATTTAGAGACCAAAACCGTAAACCATAAAATGATTTTTCCCAAGTCGCATAGTGAGTTAGCGGTTAAACTTGAACAGGGACTTAAATCTCCTTACTCCCAATTCCAAACCCTTTCTAACTTAAAACACAATGCCCATTTGCTCAGTTATTCTGGAATTCCTCTTAACTCATTATGAAGAGGCAAACCTAAGATCTTCTGCCCATTCATTCCCTGGACTACCCATCTTTGTTATCTGCTGATAGCATCCATCCATAACTACCTGCTACTCAGGAAGTGTCTACCCACACAGGGTTTATGGTAGGGAATCTAAGGGAAGAATCAGAGCGTGGGAAATAAACTTCCGATTTAAACGCCTTAAATGCTTCTAGACCCCGATCCTTCTGAAATTAAGTCCCACTATTTATTTATGGGTATCTTGTTTTCCTGTGAGCATCTTTTGCCTTGAAAACAAGACAGAAGGGTCATTTCCAGCAGATGCACTGTATGTGAAAAGAAGATTGTGTCTAAATAGGCTACTTTTTCAAGTTTTAATTGGCCTAATTACTTCGTGTTTGTAAAGTGCTTTGAAGAGGAAAGGTGTTATATTAGTGTTGCTTGTTATTATTTTAGTTCTGTCAGCAGCATTTGCTGGTTTCTTAAATTGCCTCTCTTGAAGTGACCTAATAAATTGCCAGAGAAGATTTCTTCTTTTTAATTTTTTCTTCATCTTTTCCCTTTTTTTTAGAGTACCATTATCCAAACGTAAGGAAAGTTGGGAGACTAATGATGTGTAGTGCAATCTTCTCTTTTGTCTAAACCAACTTCCCTAGTATTTTTCTAGAGCTGATGATGAGTTGGACCTTTACCCTCTGCCTCTCTCCCAGAGTCTATGTTCGTAAGTGTTAAAGCTAGCTTTTCTAGAGGCCATATCTGACAGTAAAATGTTCTACTGTGAGCCTCTCTCTCTAAAGACCAGGACTCCTGGGAGACTTGAAGAAAGAACTCAGGCCCTTGGTCTCAGGGATGAGAAGGAAAATGAGCCACTCTTACCTTTCCATCCCTTCCCACACACCTTCCCTGAGCAACAGATGTAGGGAAGGAGGAAAAAGCTGCAAGAGGGTATCAGAACTTATTGACACTGTTTGTGAAGACACATGCTGAAGGGGTATTTCCTCTCTTGTGACATCAAACTTTACTTTTTTTCCACCTATAAAACAGAGTTGTTTTTCCTCACCTATGATACAGTAAAATAAATGGCTTAATTTTTTGTCCTGCGAAGGTGACAGACATGGTGCAAACCAGGAAAGCCCTGGCTCATGCCTGTTACAACTCTAGTCATCCAGCCAAAGTTTCCCTGGCACAACCTGGCACATCCTGGGGGCCCCTCATGCAAGCCTGTGCCCCCTCCAGCCCCAGCTGGCCTGCCAAAGCCACCTGGCACACACAGTCTACATAGGGGATGTTCCTACACAAAACCAGCCCTGCAAGACCGGGAGACGTAACGGTTTCACATAATTCATAGAAACGAACAGAGAAAAATCAAACAAAATGAAGAGACATAGGAATTTGTTCCAAACAAAATAATAAGGTAAAACCTCAGGAAAAAAATACTTAATGAAACAGAGATAAGTCATTTACCTGGTAAAGAGTTCAAAGCAACAGTCATAAAGATGATTACTTCTCAGGAAAAGAATGGAGGAATACAATCAGAATGTTAATGAAGAATTAGAAAATATAAAAAAGAATGACTGAGGGCTGAAGAATTCAATAACTAAAATGAAAAATGCACTATAGGGAATCAGTAGCAGTTTAGATGATGCAGAAGAATGCGTAAGCAACCTGGAGGACAGAATAGTGGAAACCATCCAATCAGAACAGTAAAAGTAAAAAGAATTAAAGAAAATGAGGACAGTTTAAGAGACATCTGAGACAACATCAAGTATACTAACATTTACATTATAGAAGTCTGAAATGGAGAAGAGAGAAAGGGGCAGAAAATTTATTTGAAGAAATAATGGCTGGAAACTCCCCTTACCCAGGGAAGGAAATAAATATCCAGGTCCAGGAAGCACAGAGTCCCAAAGACACTACCAAAAAAAATTTTTTTTAAATTACAGGCCAATATCCTTGAATAATATAGGTGCAAAAATCCTCAACAAGATATAAGCAAACTGAATTCAACAATACATTAAAAGGATAATATAACATGATCTATTGGGATCTATCCTAGAGATTCAAGGACGTGTCAATATTTGCAAATCAAGCAACGTGATACAACACATTAACGCAATGAAGGACATAAATCACATGATCATCTCAGTAGTTGCAGAAAAAGTATTTGACAAAATCCAACATCCATTTTTGATAAAAATTTTTAACAAAGGGTATAGAAGGAACATATCTCAATGTAATAAAGATCATATACAACAGATGCACTGCTAACAACATATCCAATGGTGAAAAGTTGAAAACTTTCTCTCTAAGATCAAGAACAAGACAAGGATGCCCACTGTCATCATTTTATTCAAAATAGTATTGGAAGTCCTAACCACAGCAATCAGACAAGAAAAATAAATAAAAAACATACAAATTGGAAGAGAAGTAAAACCGTCATTATTTGCAGGTGATATCATAGTATATATAGAAAACCCTAAAAACTCTACCAAAGAGCTATTTAAATAAATAAATGAATTCAACAAAGTTGCAGGATACAAAATTAATATACAGAAATCTGTTGCATTTCTACACACTAACGAACTATCAGAAAGAAAAATTAAGAAAACAACATCATTTAAAATTGCATCAAAAATAATAAAATACCTAGGAATAAATTTAACCAAGGTGGTAAAAGACCTGTACTTTGAAAAGTATAAGACATTGATGCAAGATATTGAAGATGACACATGGATTGGAGGAATTAATAATTAAAATGTCCATACTACCTAAGACAATCTATAGATTCAATGCAATCCCTATCAAAGTATCCATGACATTTTTCATAGGACTAGAACAATAGTCCTAAAATTTGTATGGAACTACAAAAGACTCCAAATAGCCAAAGCAATCTTGAGAAAGAAGAGCAAAGATCCCTGATTTCAAACTATACTATAAAGCTATAGTAATCAAAATAGTATGATATTGGCACAAAAACAAACACATAGATCAGTGAAACAGCATAGAGAGCCATGAAATAAACTCATGCTTTTATGGTCAATTATCTTTGACAAAGGAGTCAAGAACATACAATGGGACAAAGACAGTCTTTTCAGTAAATAGTTTTGAGAAAACTGAACAGCTACACGTAAAAGAATGAAACTGGACCATTTTCTCACACCATATACAAAAATTAACTCAAAGTGGATTAAAGACTTGTATGTAAGACCTGGAACCATAAAACTCCTAGAAGAAAACATAAGTCATATGCTCTTTGACATTGGTCTTAGCAATATTTTTTTGGATCTGTCTCCTCAGGCAAGGGAAACAAAAGCAAAAATAAACAAATGGGACTACATCCATCTAAAAAGCTTTTGCACAGTGAAGGAAACTTCCACGAACAAACATAAAAAACAGAACAGACTCATAGAGAACAGACTAGTGGTTGCCAGAGGGGAGGGTGGCAGGCTGCTGAGCAAAATAGGTGACGGGGGTTTGGAGGTACAAACTTCAGTTATAAAATAAAGAAGTCATGGGGGATGTAATGTACAATATAGGGAATATAGTCAAAAACTCTGTAATAACTTTGTATGGTGACAGATGGTAACTAGACTCATATTGGTGATCATTTTGTAATACATGAAAATACCGAATCAATATGTTGTATGCCTGAAACTAATATAATGTACATCAGCTATACTTCAATATAAAAGAAATACTTTAATTTTTGAAAAAGCATTTTTGATTGCTAAATTAGATGAGAGAGTAGCTTGTTTGTGGGGTGGGAGGAGCAGTCTTGCTTAATTTTTCCCCTAAACACAGCATAGTCTGTTCAAGCTCAGAACCATGAGAAGTAACACCATTATCAATAGCTAATATTGATTGAGAGCTTTCTACATTCCAAGCAATGTACTAGGCATTATTCATAGTTTCACAACAAAGTTAGGCTGTTTTTACAAAGGAGAAAGGAGCTTTTGGAGGTAGTTTGTATAGATCTGTAAAGACTCTCTTATCTCTTTGAGAGTTAGTTCTTTTTTTGAGAATTAGTTGCCTGAACCACCATCCCATCTCCAGGACTTTTCTCTCTGCGTCTCTGTTGAATTTCCTGCCTTCAGGAAGTTTAGGGCTCCTAGTAGAGTGACTGCATTCGTAAAGCTAAACAGCACATGCTTTTCCTCTCTCAGGCTGACTCAGGAAGGCCAGGTAGCCTTAGGTTGTTTTCCAATAAGGGTAAGTGGCTCATGCCTTTTGTTGATTCGTAAGCAAGTTGCACGGGACATTTAACAGTTTAATGAAAAGAGGGTAAACTGTGCTGCTTTTATACAGTTTTTCCCAATTAAATACCATCCATTTTAGGGTGGCAGATAATTTTAATAAAGCACTACATTTCAAGTTATACATAGTATTTTGTTGAAAAGTTTCATGCATATTAGGTTTTAAAAATGGAAACTTGTTTTCACATGGATTTAATTTTAAGTCCAATTTTTCTCCCTGTTTCACTTCTAAAATTATGTTCCTTGTTTCAAGTTGATCTCCATGTCTTTTTATCTCCCACCTTTTTTGTCAAATAGGGTAACAATCAAGTGTTTGTGATCTATAAACAAAAGCAGAGACATTTTCAATGGAGAAGTTATCCAGTTAAAGATCTCTTTTGGCACACACAGTTGGTAACTGGTACATATTCTGTACTTCCTATAGGAGCCACATGTCTTTTTAAAATTTTTTTGGAGGATGTTAAAATTGACCAGTGGGTTCACATGGCTCTCAGGCAGGACCATCTGTTAAAACGTTTCCACCAGCCATTTACTTAACCGATTTTAGGTAATCATTATCTAGATCCATTATTTCTTTAGAAGTTAAAAAATGATGATTATTCTATTTCTATCAATCATTTAGCATTGATTAGCTGGTATTATTCCATAAAGAGGAACTATCCCCAGTAAGAAAAGGTATTTGAGAACTGAAAGGGACTGAGAGATTTATATTTCTGCATGTTTTTCTGCACGTTTTACTGATAAGGAAACTGAGTGCTAAGATGGTTTCAGAAGAAATGTGATGACTTGCTCAAAGCCACACAGATATCTGCCCTCACACCAGAACAGGGATCTAGTACATCGATGAAGAGTAAGAGGCTTCTCCTAGATTAGATCTGGCTTCTCCAGCTCCATTGTTTATAGGCGCCCGGCGGGTGCAAAATGAATGAATCAGGGTTATATGATACAGTGAGTGTAGGGGGCTTGTGGCCAGTAAATGGCTCTTGTGAAAGCATTTAAGTTCTCAAACTTTAAAACACTGTGCTGGGCAAAAATACACACGATTGAGTACACATTCTGAGTGGATGTTTAGACTATTTTCTCATAGTGCAAATGCACGTCTCTTTCTCACTTGGATGACAGAGAACTGAAAACCCAAGGATTGATGGCAAAGAAACACATAAAGGCAGCAATATGGCCCAGTAAGTCAGTCACCATATACAGGAATATTCAGTTCCTTTTTTTCTCGGTTTCTAAAGTTACTAAAGGCACAGTCATATCTACTAAAATCAACTTTCATTGACTTGCATATTAAAAATATTATGAGGGCTTCCCTGGTGGCGCAGTGGTTGAGAGTCCGCCTGCCGATGCAGGGGACACGGGTTCGTGCCCCGGTCCGGGAAGATCCCACATGCCGTGGAGCGGCTGGGCCCGTGAGCCATGGCCGTTGATCCTGCGCGTCCGGAGCCTGTGATCCGCAACGGGAGAGGCCACGGCAGTGGGAGGCCCGCGTACCGCAAAAACAACAACAACAACAACAAAAAAATATTATGAGAAAGGTGCTACTTATATAATCCATAAGAAAACTGGTGCAGTCTTGAATTGCTTTCCATCCTTATGGCTACTGTTCTGGAGTGCTTTTGTTTCTTGGCATAGAATCCCTCAATTTCAGCATTCTATTCACACCCATATTAGAGCCCAATAGTTAAAAACTTAGACTGAAATTAAACAGAACTGTCACCACTTAGCTTTTCAACCTTGGGAAATTAATTTAACAACTCTTAAGTCTCCTATTCTTCAGTTGTAAAAGGGACTCCCAAGAGTAAATGCCTCATAATGTTATTTTAGGGGTTAAATGTGATAATTTCATGAGGCTTAAGTGAAATAATGCATGTAATGTCCTTAGCATTTTGCCCATCACAAAAGGAAGCACATAACACACATTTCCTATTTTATGTATCATTTCTTTATGTATAAACTTTTTCAAGAGTTGGATAGTTTGTTACTTGGTCAGGGTTAATTTTTGCAGTTAGGGTTAATTTTTGAAGTTATCTGACAAGTGTAAACCACACTTTAATTGATACCAGAGACATTTTGCCAACTTCAAAAAAAAATGTCATGACTTAGCAGTTGCATTAATTGGAAAAGCAGTGTGAATTCCCCACAGTGCAGGGGTTGCCCCCATATGTCTCCTAGGAAGGAAGTGTGGATGAGCCCCAGGAATCTGTGGTCCAAAGAGAGGGCAGGAGCATCTGCTGTGCTCACTAGGTGACACTGGGTCCCGAACGAGGTGTTCTGACATTTGCTGATTGATTGATTTTAGGAAACCACTGCTGTCTAAAAATACCTTTACCATACTATAGGAGTGTTCTTTTCCCTTCTTTCTTACAATTTTTTTTTTTACATGCCACACAAAAATTAGCATTTGAAGTTACCAATCATTCACAGAGTATAATTAGGATGCTTTATCTCAGATTTCTCAACCTTAACATTTATGGTAAAGATGAAGAATGTTGCATTAAATACCTTTAAATCTAGGTACTACTGTACAAAATGCCTGAGTTATTTTCTTTAATTAAGAGAGCATGTGTGTGTGTTTATGTGTACAGTAAAGGTTGGGGAGTGAAAAAGAGAAATACTTTGTAGTTTGGTGGGAGACATGCTTGATAAGGTCCTAGCAACACCAAGTAATCTGAGTTGGCTGGACTTTACCAGCCTGAGAGAAGCATCACTTAGGAGGTGGATCCTATGTGGAGTGATAGGAAGGACACAAAGTTCCTTCAAACTGTAAACTGCTTAAATACAGGGCCCTGCCTTAGTCCATTCAGGCTGCTATAACAAAATACCATAGATTAAGTGGCTTATAAATAGCAAAACTTATTTCTCACAGTTCTGGAGGCTAGAAGTCCAAGATCAAGGCATCTGCAAAATTCGGTGTCAGGTGAGATCACACTTCCTCATAGACAGGCATCTTCTCATGGCTGTAACCTCATGTGGCAGAAGGGAGAGAGAGCTTTGTAAAGGCACTAATCTCATTTATGAAGGCTCCACTCTCATGACCTAAGCATGTCCAAAAGGCCCCACCTCCTAATACTATCACACTGAGCATTAGGTTTCAACATACAAATTTTGCAGGGACACAAACATTCAACCTATAGCAGGCCTCTATTTTATTCTTCTTTAATACTTATCTTGATACTTAGCACATACACAACCCTAAAGCAGAGTTTGGGGAAATGTACTGGAAATAAATATTGTGTGTATTTCCTAGAGCCAAACCAGGAGAGAAAAATACCTAAATCAAATGACTCAAGAGACAAAATTCTACCCTTTCTAGAGAAGGAATTTTTTTCCATGTTAGAGTTCGCATCTGTCATTACATTTTTTCCCCTCTGATTTATATCTAAAATTTTACCTTTTCTAATTCTAATTCCACTTTTCTCTTTGGTATTTATACCATCAAAATATTTATAGACTATTTAGTATGTGCTCACTTAGACAAGCAATACCTACATAGCTTCTTTAATTTTCCCAAATAAGTCTGTCTTTCTGCCAACGTCATCATTTTTGCTGATCCTCTGTGGACCATGGCCAACTTTACAAGTCATTGAAAAAGCTGCGAGAATGGAGCTTAGGATTCCTGATCTGGGACAGCTGTCCAGTGAATGAGATGCAGTATTTCTGTTTGTATCTGTAAAGCAGCAGTTAGAGCACTGTATGCTTAGTTTTCCTTGTATATTTACATATTTATTTCCTTTTGTATTTACATGTTTATCTTCCCTGAAGGATCAAGATTCAGTTTTACTTTCTCAGTCTTGCACTGCCTGAAGCATAGTAGGAGCTAATTAAATACTCACTAAGGGAATAGAGTGATATAAAGTATCAAGTCTGCTCTACCCTCTGCCTCAAAGTTACTTTAATAGAAACGATTTGATTTGGTCCTAAGTGACATCGTTTCTTCCTTTTCCTTGTTTCCATCCTTGTCTATGATTTAAAATATATCAAAAATTAGGCCATGTAATGATGATATAAAGTACCCCTCTAGGGTAAGGTAACTTCTCTTTTATATCCTTTAAATTTATTCTCCTTTCCTATTAAATATTTAAATTATTTAGGTGTCACTTGGTTTGCATATGGTGCTTGTTTACTTTTACTTTTCCAACAGCCTGGAAGATTCTGGAGAAATTGATAATATAAGTTAGGGAGATTCAATAGTAATAATTTATTTATATTTTTGTATCCTTTATTTAGTATTTGGTTTTCTTTGCTATGACACAGAAAAGAAACTTTTCGGACAATGTTTAAATAGGAAAATTGAATGAGAATATTCACTCTAGTTATTTGTGCATGTTATATCATTATTTTGTAAATATACCACATATAGGAAACATGCATTCTGAAATTTTTATCAAGACTTCCAGCAATGACAGAATATTTCAAATGACACCTTCCTGGATTTGGACCCCTGAAAAAATTAATTAAACATTTATTCAATTATGAATTTACTTTGTTTGAAAACACCATTAATTTTTCCAAAGAGCTCCAGTCATGTTTTCCATTTATCATTTAGTAGTTTAGGTGATAATAAGGCAAATATTGGTGGATAGTATTACTGCTGGAGATTTTGAGATTGGAGATTTAAATATTGCATGATAAAATGGTGGTGTGTTCTAAGCCCATTCTGACTAAGGAAGTATAATATGTTTTCTATATTATTATCTGAATGGATATTCAGCAGTGACAACATTAGAACATCTTCCTAGTATTTCAGACAATAGAGAATCTGACAGCTTTATATTTGTGTTTTTAATAATGGTCACTTACTTGTATGTTACATTGCTTGTATGTCTTTTGCTTCTAACTGGTGGTCTAAGACATTGTGAGAACCAATGTCTAATTTAAGTGTGAAAAGCACATGCATTTTTCTCTCTAGTACAGCTCTCCAGCTGGTGTCTGGACTAAGAAAATAGCTGTCACCACTGCTATTAAAACCATACCCCTGTCACTGTGGTGACATGGGTCCTGATTTAGTTTCACATGAATCATGGGAAGAAGGAATATGTATATAGCAATTGTAGCACAATGTTCCTGTGAGCTACTTATACACATCCCTTATGTTATCAGAGACACCTTCCATGCTCCCTGGACTAACTCTGGAGAGCCTTGGGCCATCTCTACCAATTTGATAATTAGTCACATTTGAAAGGCATTTGATCTGGGCAACAGCTTGTTAGAAAGCAACCATGACCTTTATAGATCTGCACTCCATTTAGAACAATTAATAAGAAGCTCTCGCCTTAGGTGTGAGCTCTTTGCTTGGGGAAATTCAGGGACCTTGTCAGAAAGGAATGGAAGATGATTAGATGCCAAGGAAGGAGAGGAAGGTTGGTATCAATCAATCAGCAGCCTAAGTGAATGACAGGGGTGGGTTCCCTTTAACCTTCTAGTTGTCAGATATTTAGATAAATGACTGTGCCACTGTTGGCATCACCAAAACACGTCTTCTGATACCTCTGGCAATTTACGTCTCCACTGTGTTCCATTTATCGTGTTCAGTCTCCATCAGGGATCTCTTATTCTGTTGCAGGGTTATTGCCAATGCGCATATGTGTGCGATGTGATTGTGTCCGTGTATGCGTGTGTGTGGTTATCGCTTTGTTTTTTAAATGACAAGTTCCACAATAGGGACAGAGCATGAACGCTTCTAACTTCTCTCTTGAAAGTTTCAACTTAATGTGAACTGAATAGATGATGAAGAGGGCAAGAATGCAATCAACAGTGAGTGACAGTGATGCTGTTCTCAAGGGAGGGGAGCAGCGGAGAAGACAAAAATCAACCCTAGTGCTATGTTTTAATTTCCATGTTGTAGAAATACAATAATATGTCCTGGTAACAGCGCCCTCAGGAAAGAGCCAAGTTTTGGTCAGCATCCCAAGCTGGCCAATTTGGTCTTAATCAGTTGTTTGTCACTGCCTGGCACGACAGCTTGCATAGTTATTATAACTCTGTTTCCTTTTGCGGGGACCTATTGTGATGCCTTTGTTGCCATAGCAGGACACCTGAATTTCATAAAAGGAGGTTCTTTGTCCTGTGCTTTAAGCCTGTGAGTATAGTGTGGTTATAGAACGTGGCATTTCCACTTAAAAATAAACACATATACATGTATACATACCTGTCAGTATTTGAACTCAGTAGCCAATTTTTCTTTCCTCCTCTACCTCCTTTGTTAGGCTTTCGTCATAGGCTCAGACAATTGAGAAGTATAAACGTAGGTATGGTGTTTTATTATTACCTATCTCCTGTCTTTAACTTGTGAAACATTGCTGAACTGAATTTAAGTTACGCTTAAATAATTTTCCATGTATTTAATTTCTTTGGAGTGATTTTTTGTGAAATTTAAATAGATTAATCTTTTTTGATCTAGCCTTCAAGACCCTTAACTATCTGGCTTAGGTAGACTTTCTAATCACATTTTTCAGTACTTCTCTTCAGATGATCAGGTAGCCTATCTGTATTTCTACTACCTAGGTGAGAAGGCTTTGATGTCAGTGTCTTGAGTTTGAACCATCACTTGAACATGTATTACCTTTGTGACTTCAGGTAAATAACCTATTGTAAATTCTTTGAGACCTAGGTTCTTCATCTTTAAAATGGTGTAATAATACTTATATCATGGTGCTATTGTAAAAAATGAAATAAAGCAGTGTACTTCAGATATGTAGCTTAGTATCAGACTCATGATATTTGGCCAATGAACCACTATCAAAGTCTTATATTTCGCTTCTGAGCTTTTGTTCTTGATATTTATTCTTTCTGGAGTCATTCTTCTTCATTTTTTATGTCAAAGTTCTACTATCATATCATGTTGGGAATTCCACCTGCTCTAGGACGCATACTGTTTCTTATCCTTTGATTTCTTAAAACACATTGATGACTATCCTTTTAGCCACAGATAGAATTTTTCAAATGTATTTACTTAGATTAGAAGTTCACCGAGGGCAAAGAGCAAGCCTTGCACATTTCTGTGTCCTTTCTATCCCGTAGCATAATCCTGGTACTGAGTAGACATTCAATAAATGTTTGCTGAAAGGAATGCTTTTATCATCAGATGTAACAAGGATTAACTTGTGGATATATAGGTATAGGTGGATTCTGATCAACCATACACATCAAAATCCTTAATGTGTAATTGACCCTGAATTCTCATATTCTCTCCCCCAAAACTTCCCATTTGGGTTGACTGTCATTTGGCCGATAATATTTGAGCGTGGCTTTATATGGTGCGCAAGGCTTTCATCATTGTTTGTAGACAGATAACCAATGAAATGCATCATTTTATGGGTGAATAATGAGGTGAACTATGTTCTTTGAAGTTTGGTTAGTCCTCCATCCTTTTTTTATCTCATAGGTCCTATCGCTCACACCTTTATTACATTGCAATTTTGTGTCCCTGTCTATCCCACTAGATTTTTTAGGACAAAGGCCATGGCATTCCCATTATATGTCTTTAATACGGTGCCTATTACATAGCAAGTTCTCAATAATCTCTGTTAGATGATTGGATGACTGAATAAATGAAGCAGTTCTGATAATTCAGAGAAAGTCTCAGGATATGATCAACATGAAATGGATTAGAGAAAGCAATAACATTGCTTTAGAGAAAAATGAGATGGATCAAACGGGTTATATTTTTTCTTCCAGTTTTATTGAGATATAATTGACACAGAGCATTGTGTAAGTTTAAGGTATATGGCATAATGATTTGATTTACATACATCATGAAATGATTATTGCAGTAGGTTTAGTGGACACCCATCATCTCATATAGGTATGAAATTAAATAGAAAAAAATTATTTTGGTGAGAACTCTTAGGATTTACTCTTGTAACAGAGTTCATGTGTAACATACAGCAGTGTTAATTATATTTACCATTTTGGACATTACAAATGGGTTATATTTTAACCAGAACTACAGTGGTGCCAAATGTTTTCAGTTCTGTGCGACATATATGAAAAGCACTCAAGAAATATTTATTGAAAAACCAAGGAAAGTAGGATGTAAAGAAATGAATGAACAAGTGAAAAAATAAACTAAGGTCCAGAGAAGTTAAGTAACCTGTCCAAACTGCACAGCTAATGAAAGCCTAAGCAATGTTTCAAAACCAGTTATCTTCCCAGTTAAACATTAGTTATTACTCCCTCCTCACTGTTTCCATAGCCCTTCATATATCCAGTGATTAGCTTATTGCATTGCTACTACTTGCTCAATTTTGTGCATTTCCCCAACTAGACTGGAAACTCTGTGAGAGCCAGAACCTGGCTTTAGTCACCATGTATACCTAACCTGCAGAAGAGTAAATGGCGCTAGATAGTCACTGGATAAATAACAAACAGGCAGAAACTTCCTCCTTTTATCTTGTCAAAGAGGAACTGTCCATCAGAATCTTCTGCAGTGAGGGTTATAGCCTATAATATACAGCAGCCACCGGTCACCTCTGGCTATTGAGCGCTTGAAACGGGACTAGTGTGAATAAGGAACTGAATTTTGAATGTTGTTTAATTTAAAAAGCCACGTGTGGCTACTGGCTATCTTATTAAAAGCATAATCTTATACAATACATGCTTTTTGCTGCATCAGATTGTCCTCACAAAGATACCGAATTTCCCTTTCTTTTATTACCACATCGTCAACACATGGCAGGACTTGCTCCACTTCTCCTAAACCATTTCTACCTTTACCGTATCACAATATTTGTCTTTTCTCTTTATTCCCAGATTGGTGCCCAGTTATCTCAAACTCTAAAGTACTTCTTTATTCTGATATTGAGCCCTTTAGAAGAAGTGTTTTTCATAATTGCCTCCTGTTTCTTTTCCTTCCTTTTATGTTTTCCTGAAGTCTTGTTCTTCTCCTTGTATCCATAAGATTCCCAGCAGTCCTGTGCCTGAAATTGGGAGTGGGGGCACATGGGAAGATGACCAAAAAGAATTGCCCTCACACACTGTTACTGATTAGACAGAAAATAATGAAAGGGGTACAAACTGTTTAGATTTATCAGAGGGTAGGGGGAAAGAAAGCATCTGGTGAGTACTTATATCAGACAATGAACAAATGAGTATTTACTAAGCATCAGTTACTGAGTTCAGTAATTATGGACACTTTCAAATTTCACGCTTATAGCATCTTTTTATGAGATTTTTTCCTACCAGCATTTTACTTTTACTGAATCTAACGCTCAGCTAACAGTCCCAAGTTATCCAGAGTGCAAACGTCTGTCCAAAGATTTGAAGCAATAGCTGCCTGACTCATTTTTTAGCCTAAGAAACTTTTGTAATCCTTGCTTGAGATTTTCCTCACAATTGACATTGAGTGTATAGTGAATACTGGGTTCTTCTTTGCTTCCTCCCTCTCCTCCAGAATTTTACCTTTTGGTTAGTTTGTAAGTGCTCACTAACTTGTAAGTTAGTGTTTGTAAGTGCTCTGTTTTCCTTCCAGACCCTTCTGAATCAAACCTTTATTATTTGTCAGCAAAAACTCTTCCTTTTCCCTTTCTGTAGCATATTCTAACTCCATTAAAAAGGAACATTGTTATCCTGTGCAGTGTGCATCAAATAACAAATCATTGGTTGATGGAAAAAATTAGTCATTAAGAATCAGCCATCTGCTTCTCTAACCTCCTTAAAGCGCCATATCAAATTGGCAGATACCATTGAATTTTTAAGGAAAAAATCCTAGTGTGAAAAAGTGACATTAAAGGTTTATATCCTCTTCTTGTGGCCCAATAAACGATATTAATGGCAAAGCATGCAAAGGATTAATAGGTCCTCCCTGCAAGAGGCTCAGTTATAGCAATCCTGAGGAATTCTGCAGGCTAAAATATGAGCCCTACGGTGCCTCCACAGGAATAAAATATTTGGTTTTTCTTCTCCTTGAAGGAGAGCCTGTCACTCTAAAGGCAATTTTCCTCTTTGATCCTTTGTACTGTAATTTCATACACTCCTTGCAATGCACCTTCCCTTGTAGAGAGTGTGTTCTTCTCCGAACCTTTAGTCTTACAAACCATTTTTCTTCACCAGCCAGTCCCACAAAAATTGAACATACTTCTAAGGGAGTTAGCATTTTCTTTTCCTCTTGTGTGTTCAAGATATGGTCAGGAACATTTTAGGAGAATGGTGAACAAAATTGAGGCAATATTTGAATAAAGAAGTTTCTTAAGTAAGTGCCATCAAACCTTAAACTTAATCTCTGGGAGGAATATCATGCCTCACTGATCCAGCTCTCCTGCTTTATAAATAAAGAGACTGAGGCCTAACCTCATAAGGACACACAACTAGTGATGGCAGTTTGAAGTTGCAAATTTCAGATGCTTTGTTCAGTTCTTTCTAGAATGTTCTAGATCATCTATTTTGTATCTTATTTTCTAAGAAAGTGGACTTTATCCAGAGACCTTTATTTAGACCTTTGGCTAGACAAAGGTAGGTTTGACTGTAGTCAACAAGCCTTATAAGATAAATAGGCAAAGTAAAGGGTAGTTGATTATTTTTGGAGCAGGCCCAATAAAGCTCTCCTATACAACTTCCCTATAGAACTCTCATGATATCCTAAACATTACCCATAGAAATTCAATCATGTAAAGCCTGAGAAGTTAATATTTACCTAGTAGAATTAGGCCTCTGTGTTGCTATTATTACTATAAATATAGTTATTGCCTTCATTAATGTTCTTATTGGCAAATTATTTAATATCTTTCAGTCTCAGTTTTCTTGTTTTCAAAATGAGCACAATAATAGCAACCATGGAGAATTTATGTAAAGAATAAACTGGGGAGCTCACTTATGTAAAGTGTCTAGCACAAATCTAACATGTAGTGATCACCCCGCCCTCTCCCAACAAAGTGAAGCCCTTACTGTTTTCATTCCTACAAATGTATAGACGTATCTACTAGGACTATAATGAAATATTGAGATGCATTTCCATCCTTAAAAAGATTCAACTAACTAAATACATTCCAGTGAAGATATATCAACTCTATCTGAAGAAGGAGCTCAGGAACAGTCCAGAGATAACCTGTAGACTATGTAGACTTGAGAGAGTATGTTAGAGGACTTCCACTTTGGTCATGTACTTGTAGTTGGGACTACATTCACAAACTCTAAGGCAGAGCAATGTGAGTAAATATAGAAACAAAAAATTGGTGCAAAATACCACTTGGTTGGCTTTGGGCTCTTAGGCCAATGGCTCTTAATGAAGTGCAAGGCTGCACCTAGGGAAATTTGAAAAAGTATGGGAACATCTGCAGTTGTCTTTCGGCATTTAGTGCCTAAAGCTAGGAATTCCAAAGGTCCTATATGACATGAGGCAATCCCACACACTGAAGAATTATCCAGCTTCAAATGTCAGCAGTGAATCCCCATGGAACATAATATGGTGATGGTGAATTGAAGGAGAAATGAGGCTGATGGGACAACCAAGTAGGGCTGAGATCAGAGATCCCTTTCTAAGATTTGTAAATAAATGAAAACTTAGAATAAAGAGAGAATGAGCTATAATATATAGAGAAATACATAATAATAATTTGTATGCCAATACCACACTGTTTTGATTACTGTAGCTTTGTAGTATTGTCTGAAGTCTGGGAGGGTTATGCCTCCTGCTTTGTTCTTTTTCCTGTAGTTTTTAATCTGTACTGGTTTGGACTTCTACTCTACCATGCACATATCAACACCTTCTGTATCCAAACAGAGATAAAAGTTTATTCAATTTTAGCAAAAACTCGTCCTAGTCTTATAAGAATAAAAAATACAAAATTTGAGATTATTACAAATGGATCATTTAAGAAATTAGAACTTACAAATAGCACGATTTAGTTAGTTTTTGTCCACATTTTCTTTGTTTTGTTTGTTTTTAATTTTAAGCCTTAATTTTTTTTTTTTTAATTGGGGTATAGTTGTTTTTGTCCACATGTATATATGTTCCAAAGCAGCTTTGCACAGTGGTTGATTCTGGGCTCTGGAACGTGACAGCCTTAGTTTGTATCCAGCCTCACTATTTGTTTCCATGATCCTGACAATTTATTTACTCTTACTGTGATTTAGTTGTTTTAGTTTAAAAAATATTATTTATATCTTCATAGGGTTAGTAAGAGAATTAAATACATTAATACATATGAAGTGCTTATAATACTTCCTGGCATAAATTTGAGCATTCAGTACATGTTAACCATTGTTGTTATTAGTGAGTATTGTAAGTAAGCAAACTATTAAGAGAATTTGAAGAACACCTGCCAGATTATATTGCGAAGATGAGATTATGGAGGCAATAACCCTAAGAGAAAACAGAAGAAGATCCAACATAAAAAGATCATGGATTTAGACATCATCCAGTCACAAAATTACCGTTTGAAGTTCATGTTTAAATTCAGCGTTGAAAATTATTGACTGTGGTCAAGAATTTATTCTAATGTCTACCTTTATTTCTTTTGCTCCAATTTAACACAGAACTGGGATATACCTGTTTCCAAATGTGGCATCATAACTTCCTTCTTGGAATTTTTTACACCCTTGCTCTTCTCTCATTTTCTCTTCCCTTTTCCCAGCCATTATTACCTTACTCCCTTCATCACGATCTCTGTATGATCTTACCTTAGTTATAAACTAGAATCTAGACTGTTTCTGAAAGTGAAGAAACAAAGAAAATGTAAATATTCTTTATTCCTTGAAGCTCAAAAAACTGTTGTACTTTCTAGTGCCTTTGACTAGAAGACTGGTATTTAGTGTGTGAGTGTACAGGTTGGAGGGCACAGGGAATGAAAGATAAGGGATGGACTTTTGGGGGAGACGCACATTGGGACAGAATGGAAACGTTTTGATTCCACAGGACCAGAGACCAATCATATTCTTGTTTCACCTTTTCATGTGAAATTGGGAAGTTAGTTGTAATTCCTTGCTCTTAATATTTTACTGTCTGTAAAGTGGGTTTTAATAATGACTACGCTTTGGGGGGACACTTTTCCCAGAAAGTGAACTGGTATTGGTATACCTCTCTGTAATTTAAGGCACTAATGTTTTCTTACATATTATTATTATTCAATTACTTAATTATGGTGCACTAAATGAGACTAAATTATAGTGATGGTCCAATCATAATCTGTATTGCCTCAGCTGATATTTAATTGTCTGGCTGGCATATTAATTCTTATGTAATCCAGCTGTTTCTAGGACTCATTATTCACTGTGTATGAATGAGGTCACACAGTATTTCTACCCACATTTTGATGGCTTATGGCTCGAATCTACTGGGACTCAACTCAGTTTCTGCCAAAGCACCTGCTTCAACCCAAGGGGTTTTTCTTGGCATCCACAAGAGGTGTTTACATGTGCTTAAGACTCTGTTCTCAGTTCTCTGCTGTTTCTCTTGGGCTCAGAGACATTCCGTTATCTGCTGCTTTGTCAGGAGAATGCTGTTCTAGCCAGGATTCCATGTCCTGGGCACTAGGAGATGTGAACTTCCCACGGAACCAAATGACACTACATTGCCTTCAGTCCTCCTTGGAACCTAGCCTCCGTTCTCAGCAGAAATGGAGAGAACACCTCCAAAGAGGTCAGTATGAGTACCAAAGGCTTCTGCAACTGGGAGCCAAATGCTGTGATATCATCTCCATTTTTCTCTCTTTTCTCCAGTAAGCAACTGGACACAAACTTTCCTTTTGACAGTGTCCTTACTCTTGTGCAAACTATTTATGCTAATGATAAGTCACAGTTCTCTTTGGCTGGTGGCAATCCAAGAACAATAAGAATAAAATAGCAGCAGCAGTAACAATGTTAGAGGTGGTGATATCAATAGGAAAAATACCTGTCACAATAACAGCCAGTAGTGTCTATTGCTGAAGTTGTACTCGGCGTCCTCCTAAGCTTTGCATCATTATCTCATTCAGTTCTCAAAACCAATCTTTGAGGCTGGGGTTGTTTCTGTAAGAACCAGATCATCTTCCTTTCTCACCACTTTACTTCTGATGAGCTGATTAGAGAGCATAGCTTGGCTTATCAGCTGGGCTGCATTCTTTAGATGTCCCGTATGAATTAGAAAGACGTGTGCCCAGTGCTTGGCATAGCCAGCTGGCTTCAGGCCTTCCCCAAGACATCATCAGGGAGGACACAGACTCTCTGCAGCCCTCTTTGCAGGAAGGTAGATCTGAAGAGGGAGAGAGGAAGGAGTTCATGGGGCATACTCAGTCCCTTCTAAATTCACCAATTAGTTAAGTCCTCTCCTTCCCAAGAGTGGAATGAACGAAGGTGTGGAGAGAAACTGGCAGAGTCTCTTGTGTAGATTTCCCTCCTGGAAGGGAACTGCAAATTTCTTCTCTGCTGTGGAAAAGTATGTCAAGTGGAGTAAGTGTCCACCACCCCACTCTACAGAAGCCACTATTATGATATCCATTTTACAGATAAGGAAACAAAGACTTTGAAAGAGAAGCCAACCTCTAAGATCACATGGATAAAAAGTGAAAAGATTGAGATTTTGAACCCAGACCACCCTGACCCCAGCATCTGTGCTCTTAACATTTCCTTTACTGTTTCAACATATATTAGATGAAGGGGGCAGATGAATGAAAGAATTTTGCCTGACTTCCAGATTACAAAAATTACTATTTTTGCAAGTATAATTGGGTTAAAAACATCATAATTAACACAAATGTAGACTAATTGGTGAGGAGTAAATGTATTCAGGGACAGGGATATTATGGAGTTCACTGGCATATGCTAGAAACACTAATACTTTTACTATTGAAAACAGGCCCTGTTGCTGTTATAAATGTGTGATACAGTATTTCCTGAATACAAAATGTGGTAGGATACTCCGTGGGAGCGTAAAGTATAAATGTGGCAGTCTCATTTGCACAGATTTTGGCAAGTCCTCAATATTTCCCTTCAAGTTCATTGCCTCTAACTGCAAAGTGTAACAACCCATAAGGTATATATGTAAACTGCTGAAACTCTTCTTAGGCATTTTTATGTTTTTAAATTTAGCTTTGTTACAGGTTGCACAATTGTGATCACCCTGGAAACAGTGGTGGTCTGTTCCTGGAAAGAGAGGAGATCTGAAAGAAAGGGCCAGGTTGCTACTCTTCACCCCTCCACCACACACACACACACACACACACACACGCACGCACGCACGCACCTCCCTCTTTCTTCATTGAGACATTGTACGGATCATTCATTCTTCAAAGTCACCCATTCTCTGAAGATACTTTTGCAAGGTTCATTCATAGCGTTATTCAAAGCTTACTTTTGTCTCTAACCTCAAAGTAAGAAGGCATCTCTGTTGTCCTGAACCCTAAGGCATCCCAACATCCATGGAGGCACATTTTGGCAACTCTTTTTGCTTCTTCTCAGAGATGGCTCCCGTAGATGATTTGAGTGACACTCATTTTGACATACAAGTTTGGCTAATGGAAAACTATATCTGAAAAACATTTGAAGGTTTTTGCCGTTCTTCTTGATAAACTCCTAAATTTCAAAGTTAGGTTGCTTATGTCTATTAAGGAGTCACTACTTTAAGTGGCTTTGCAGTCATGTGTCTCCATTATTTAAAATCATACCAGAAGAAATTCTACTGGGGCAATTTAAAAGCATAACAGTAATATAGGTACATTGTCATAATGACCTATGCCAGAGGGTTTCTCTGATAAAATCCTCTATTACTTTCTCAAGACTACCATAAAAAATAAACAAATACAAACTCAGTGGCTTAAAAGAATAGAAATTTATTCTTTTACAGTTTTGAAGGCTAGAAGTCTGAAATCAAGGTGTCAGCAGGGTCTTTCTCTCTCTGAAGACTCCTAGGAAGAATCCTTCCTTGCCTTTCCCTGACCCCCTGGTGGCTCCAGGCAATCTTTGGCATTCCTTGGCTTGTGGCTGCCTCATTCCAATCTGTGCATCCATCGCCTAATGGCCTTGTTCCCTGTGTGTGTCTTCACACAGTCTTATAAAGACACCAGTCATTGGATTTAGGGTTCACCCTAATCCATTATAACTTCCACTTAACTAACTATAGATGCAAAGAGTCTATTTCCAAATAAGGTCATGTTCTAGGGTTCCAGGTGAACATGAATTTGGGGAGGACACTATTCAACCTAGTACATATCCTAAGCGAAGGAAGTATGAAACAAGTCTTGCTTGTTTGGCTGTTTGGCTGCTCACCAGTGGTACCCCTCTGCAAAGGAAAGCTGCTAAGATATTGAACTTTATAGAGCCCAGGGGAAGATTACTTCTGTGGAATGGCTGTGAGAATAAGCTCAGATTGAACACTTGCAGAAGAATGGATGAAGCAGACACAAAAAGGAGAAAACATCTTGACAAGAAAATTTACTGCATGGCTTATGCTGTATGTGCAGAACAGAGACATAAGTGTCTTAGGTCCCTTTGTATGTCTTTCTACTAATGAATTAGGGCTGTAGATGAAACTGCCTCATCATGAATTCTATAGTAAGTATACTGTAGTGCCCACACTTGTTTTGTATTTTCCCCTCTCAAATGGTTTTCTCCTACTTCTCTGTTTCTATAGTTCCATTGGGTACTTAATAACACTGCCTCATATTGAAGCTATTTATAACATTTATTTTTCCCTTTTATCCTATTTACTAGCTAGGTGATCTGTAACAAGTTATTTATAAATAATAATGATACTTGCCTCATAGGATTCCTGTGATAACTTAAAGAAATAATCAATAAAATATTATTTTAGTGTTTACTAAAATTATTCCTATGCTTAAAATCACAATGCTTAAAAATTAGTAAGCACTAAAGAATATTATATTAATTTTTAGAGACCTGAATGACTTCATAAAAAGTCCTATTTGAGAACATGTAAAATGTTTCTCAATGCTTGATGTTTGGCAGATAGCCAATAAGTATGTGAGTATGAGTTTACGTTCCTCTTTTCTGAACTTTTTTTGAAAGGAATTTGAGGGAAAGAGAACATTTATCACATGTAAGACTTGTATAGTGCTTTAGGCTTTAGAATTCATCAATAAATATGTACAGAATGCACAAATAAATGGAAATTATAGCATTGGAAGTGGTAGGGAGAATCGCTGAGCCATCGTTTACTGCAGTGGCTCTCAAACTTGGACATCGTCTGTGTCCCCATCACTTCATGCCATGCCTGGCACATATGAAGTGCTCAACAAATATTTTTAGAAATTAGTCATTTTATTAAAATTTCCTGAGGTGCTTGTTTATTGCAGATTGCCAGCATCTACCTCAGATTTACTAACTGTGAAACATTGAAGGAGGGGCTGGGGCAAAGAGAAATGTCATGTTAAACAAACGTTGTGTGCTTTACTCTTGAACCCTGAAGTTCTAGAGTCACTAATTTAAGTCACTTTCCAAGTGCCTTGGACAAGGTTATAGAACAAATGATGGTTTTTTATCTTGTTTAATCTTTCACAAAATCGATGCTATTATTTAAAGGCCCAAGGTACACCTGTGTGTGTGTGTGTGTGTGTGTGTGTGTGTGTGTGTGTGTGTGTGTGTGTGCGTGTGTGTGTGTGTGTAAGCAAATCTCAGCTGTTCATCCTGTAGTTCTGGAACATGCTAATGTTTTTCCTTAAAGAAATTATGTTTATTTATTCACTCATTCAATTAATATAAGTAGCTGCTATATGCCAGCTACTTTGCTAGGAATACAATGATGCGGAAGACAAGCTTGGTCCTTGCCCACATGGAACTATGGTGTAGTGGGGGGGGTATTCATCAAACAGATAATTACTCAGATTGCTGTATATTTTTATGGTATCAAGTGCTATGAAGGGAAGCCATGCAAGCCCTGGGATTTGTGGACAGAAGACTTAACTTGAAGTGGAGATGATCAGGTAAACTTTTTCCAAGGATATGTCAATTACTTTGATGCCTGTGGAATGAGTAGAAGTTAGCCATAGGAATAAAGGGAGAAATGTATTCTACCTAGAGGATTAGCAAATGCAAAGGTCCTGGAACAGGAAGGATTTTGGAGTTTTCAGGAAACTTAAAGAAGGCCAATGTGTCTTAAGCAAAGTCCTCCAGAAAGAGACCCACAGGAGGTGTGGATGATGAAAAGTGGGTGGGTACCAGATTGCACAGGAACTTGTAGACCTTTTCATGTGAAGGTTTATGATCATGCCTCTCTTCTCACAATGACCTACTGGAAACATCCCCAGAGCACTAAGCCAGTGATTTGAAAGCTGAGGTCTAATTCTCTCTCCTAAAAGATTCACCCCTTTTAGTGCTCTGTGGACCCACTAACTCTCTACATGAAGGAGATGAGAGCAGATCAGGTTATCTCAAACCACCAGAACATTTGGTCACTATTCCACAGATCCTCTGCAAACAAAATAATTAACTGCAACAGTGTTCTAATGCAGTTTTATACATATATCAATTTTCTGAATTGATATGTATATAATTGTATCAATTATACATTGATAATTGTATCAATTATCCAATGCAACTTTTGGATAGACATAACTTAGAACAGGACAAAAACAGGACAGAAAGTCTTGTTATCTTGGTAAATAGTACGTATTGTGCACCCTTAGTACAATTTCTTCCTTGGAGAGTTTTCTCTCATTAACATAATACAGCATATTGTAGTTCAAGTATGTGACTTTTTGAGTATGGTCCAAGTGAATAAAATATTCATGTCCAGGGTTAACACAATCAAAGACATTCACATCGTTCAGTGCTAATTGTGAAAGGCTGGAGAAGCAGACTTCTAATTAGGGGAGCCCTGGTCATACGTTTGCTGCAGCCTGTCCATAATCTATCACAGGCCAGCAGTATGGGCCATACGTTCATTTTATCACAGGCAGTTATAGACAAGGTAGGATCACCTCTTTTTAAAATTTTCCTTTGTGACTATTTGCTGCCAGTTCTAGTTGAAAGGCTGGTTGCAGCTCAGCTTGCAAAGTCAGGACATCTTATCTGTGGTGCATTTTCATCCTTACTTGAGAGATTTCTCTTGATCCTTGTTTTCTACCCTCAGACACCCACGTGCCCCTATGCTATCCCTTGCGTACCTTTTCCAGCCACAGTATTGCCCATGCCCTAAATCTCATCGAAATTTAGTTGCTTTGTATCTTATTTGTTCCAGATTCTTTTACCTCTTTCCTAATGAGATAGCCATGATTTGAACGATGGAGTCTTAGAACCAGCATCAGAGGCTCTGGGTGCAACTCTAGCACCAGGCTTTAACTCTTGGAACCTGATGTTTTCTTACTCGTGAATTAGGGTCATAAAAATATCTACATCACAGCATTTTGTGGGACTTAGGTACATGTAAAAGTATTTTGCAAGATGCAAAATTCTGTGTAGATATTTGATATCTCCAGAACCCTGAGCCAGCCATTTGAAGGCTGAGGTCTAACTGTCTGCCCTAAATGATTCATCCCTCTTAACTGAGTGTATGTTGGTATGGATTAAACCAGTCTTTACTGATAAATTAATTAACTAATAGATAATTTCCTCATATATTATTCAGATTTGTAATTGTCTTTCTCAAAGAGTAACCAAAATACCATTGCTTCAGAATCACCTAGGTACTGGATGAGATGCAAATTCCAGTCCTACTACATATAAATTTCTAGGGGTTGGGCCTGATGATCTGAATTTTAACAGATACTTCATTAAGATACTTTGTATCTATTGATGCTGCACACCACCATTTGAGAACTGTTGCCTTTCGTGTTGGTGTTTCAGGCACAGCAGCACTTGTTGGCTGCTATTAGTAGGGAAAGGTGGCCTTTAGTATTAGAGAGGTCCGGCAATGGAGACTTGTCGATGTGGATGGTCTGGGTTTGTGCTAAATCTGTGATGTGCTTTTAAAGGGTGACTAAAGCAGATGCTGCGGAGTGTTCTTCTCTTAAGAGGGTATTCTGCTTCAAAGATGATAGTAGGATCTGTGCTCAAAGCGTGATATTTCTGCAGAGCCGTAGGTCAACGTCACTATTTTTCAGCTTCTTAGAGACATATCTCGGAGGAAAGGAAGGAGTCCAGGGCTAGAGGGGCAGTTCCTAGAATACCAGGAACTATAACATGCTGTATTATTCTTCTATCTGTTGCTCCGCCATTATCAACATATGGCTTTCACTGCATGGCCCAAGATGGTTGCTTGAGCCCCAGCCATCAGTTTGGGTTTTGTCTAGAAAAAAAGAAGGTAATGAAATATATGTGCCCGTGGCACTTGCTAAAATGGAATACTACCTCCCTTTATATCTCATTGCCTAAAACTTATTCATATGAATATACTTATCTACAAGAGAGGCTGGGAAATGTAGACTTTATTACAAACAGCCATGTGCCCTGCAAAGGAAGAATGGGGGATGGACACTGAGAGACGATCAGCAATGACTGTCACAGCATCCGTGATCTCAGGCTGGCTCTATTATCACAAAGAAAATATACCAAATCAAATCACTGATCTAATAGGATAGCTTATTTTGATAACTTATGTAGAAGTAAGGGAGGAATCACAATCCCTGGATCCTGGGCTCAGCCCTAAATTTGGGACCCTGGAGATGGGGATGGGGATGTGGTTGGAGAATCAGAAGATGGTTCAAAACTGAAGGCAGCTTCTAGAGATTCTATAATCCCTAGTGGCAAAATTCATCACCCCATGCCATTTTGCTGATTCATATTCTCCTCTAATTTTTGTTTTATGTTATAGTATGACCATTTACTTTTAGTCTTTGTGGCCTCACAACTTACACTTGTGGGATTTCTCTCTGTGATTCTTTTCTACTCTTAAACATACTAATACTAATAAATTAATGTTATTGCACCTCATAGTTATACTACAGTGAGAGAATCCAGTTGTCTCAACTAATTATTATTGGTGTCCCTTTTAGAGAGTTGGTTTTTTGTTTGTTTTTACCATGTCATTCTATCCATTCCTGACCAGATTATAGATTGGCTGTGTAAAAGTCATTTTGGTCCAAATTACCTGTGAAGAGAGAGGCAGGATCTTATATTTAAACCTATGCTTTCCAAATCTGACTACACATCAAAATTACTTGCTAAATTAATCCTTAAATGTATACTTTGGGTGCACAACCAGATTTAGGAACTGTGATATGGTTATTGATATTTACAGGACCATTTAAGGCCACTTCCTTCATCAAGAAACTTCTGGTAAGGACCTTCTTCCTGGGTCCTTAGGTGTGGTATCATTTTTAATGGCTTAGGATCTTTGTATGATTGGCTGCACTGGTTTCCTGACTTATCTCTCACCACTGATCACCTGAAATGTTTTGTAATTCCTTGATGTCTTTTTTAGTTCACCAACCATCTTTCTGTCTATTTGCTTAATACAGCTCATTCATCAAGACACTGTTCAAGCATAACCATCTCTTGTAGCTCTTCTTAGAGACATGGGTTCAGTGACCCCTTCTGCTTTCCTGGGGTATTTTATGTCATAGTTTTAGCATAGCTCTTGCCACACTCAACCATGATTATTTGCTGTATGTATGTATGTATATGTACATATATATATATATCCCAGTTCATTATGGACAACTTGAAGGTAGATCATTTAAGTGGTCTTTTTTTTTTTTTTTTTTTTTTTTTTTGCGGTACGGGGGCATCTCACTGCTGTGGCCTCTCCCGTTGCGGAGCACAGGCTCCGGACGCACAGGCTCAGTGGCCATGGCTCACAGGCCCAGCCGCTCTGCGGCATGTGGGATCTTCCCGGACCGGGGCACGAACCTGTGTCCCCTGCATCGGCAGGTGGACTCTTAACCACTGCGCCACCAGGGAAGCCCCTAAGTGGTCTTTAAATAGGAACACATTAGTATGTATATGTTTATGCATAGAACTAAATTATCTCGCCTTAGTGGATATATTATCCTAGGTGTCAGACCAATGACTCAACTTTTCAGTATGTCTTGCCTAAGACTCATTACTTTACCCCAGTACTATTGCCACACCCACCAGAAATAATCAAAACTCTTAATCTACCTCCCATTTCTTTGTCTGGTATTCATTTCTTCCCTCTCAGTGTCTAGTAAAAAACCTGGGGTGCAGGAAGGACTGAACAAATATTTGCTGAATGGATGGGTAAGAATATATGATTTTCAAATGCCTAACAAAAATCTTAAAGCAGTGTTTAAAGTACGTGTTATACAAGTCTGTAAAAATAAATCTATTTAAATTCACTCTCTACTCCCTTAAGGTGATATCTTTTGATGCCTTTCAGAGAAAGTTTGATGCATTTCTCTGTCAGGTTATAGAATAAGAAGCTTTTAAAAAGATATCAAAGAGAAAGGGATTGTGAGAATGGAACAAAGGTGTCATATCATGCACTGTGATTGGAATAGTGATGTATGGAGATCAACCTGGCATACCTCATTCCAGAAAAACTGGTTGGAGACTTTACTGAAATACACTTTTCTTGGCCAACAAAGAGGTTTAGACCTTCAGCCATTGCAATTGCTGACTGTAACCATGTGGGTGGGGTGGTGTCTGGGAAACTTTCTAGAAAGTTTTAAAGGGTTTTTAACCAGAGAATCACCTGTCATATTTACTCTAGAGTGATTAAGGTAATATATGACTACAGTCAACCAGTTTCTTGGATATTTCCATTCTGATTTTTGTTAGGCACCTACATTCATCAAGTACAAAGTGGAAATTAATTTCCATCTCTTTTCCAAAGTTACCCTGTGTTAAAAAAAATTTTTTTGAATGATCTAAACAATGATTTAGTCTCCCACCATTTATGTCTCATCTTACTTTCTGCCTTGACTTCCCTATCACTATCCAGCAGCCTTTTAAGCAGGCACTAAATTCTACTGATTCTCCTTTGAAAATCTCTATTTCAAACATCAGTCTCTAAACCTGCTGCCACTGATTTAGTTCAGATGCTCCTTATTTCACATCACAAGCCTCTTAACTGAATCCTCTGTCTCAAATCTCCTCCATTCTAGTCTTTCCTGCCTGCACCTGCCCTCAGAAGTGCCTCCCTAAAGTATCGTGATGATTATATTATCCACCTGCCTAAAAACATGTTGTACCATTGCCGACTAGATATCGTCTAGTTTTCTACAGGGGGAAAAATCCTCTCATCAGTCAATAAAGACATTTAGCCCCAGCAGCCTGTTTTGCATATGGTCATAAAATCTTTATATACTTGTGGAAAAACAACAGATTAGCCTAATGCTACTGTAAAGTAGTACAATATGGACACAGAAAATTTATAGGAAATGAAGCAATTCTCTATAGAATTGCATGCTATTGGATTGTTAATTTTAAAACAAGTATTATTGCATGAAGCTCTGTTGTACTGGTCATTTTCCTTCTCCACAAAAGAATACAGTTAAAGAAGTAAAGAACCACAGCATTTTGATACACTAGGGTGATTTCTGTTGCTTCCCTAGAAACTTTGTCAGGACCATGGAAAATCCATTCTAGTGGTCTGTACAGTATGTGTTCAGACCTTGAGTAAGGAAATGGGGAGATTAGTCAGTCTGTGAGGGACAGAAATTGAACAATAAATTGAAATCATGAAAAGTTAAGCTATAGAATTGGTGGAAACTTAAGACTAGAGAAATAACTCCAGTACATGGTGAGCACAATAATTAGGTCCTTGACTGTAGGAATAAAACTGATGATCAAATTAAAGCAGTATCTCAGTGAACATTTAACACATTTATTTATTTATTTAAATAATAAAAATCAATCATGAACAGAGAAAGGACACAAAGTCTGTAATTCAGACAATAGAATTGTACTAATGTTGATGTCTTAGTTTTGATAAATATATCATAGTTATATACATTCAGAGCATAAGGGGAAGCTGTGTGAGGGGTGATGTGAATGCTGTATACTGTTTTTGCAATTCACCTGTTAAGTCTAAACTTACTTCAAAATAAAAAGGTAGAACGTAAATAAATCTTGAAAAAGCACCATGACATCTTCGTAATCTCTGTGTACCATCTTGAGGTTACCAGTGTGTTCTGGCCTGGAGTACTACCTGTATTTATTGTCCCACTTCCTTCTTTTTTCCCTTGAAACATTTAATTAATTACAAAATAATAGGCCACAAAGTTGAGAGAAGAGTAATTTTTTTTGCTGTATATGTTTTATTTTTTTAGAGTTAAAAAAGTCTAAGGGAGGATGCCATAATATCAGTTTCTTGAAAGTTCAGTGTGATATTATGCACATTTCTAAAGAGAATTGTATAGGCTTCCAACCTAAGAGACAAAACAGCACATTGGAACACAAAATTTTCAATCAAGTGACCTAGATTGTGTGAATAGGGACATGTCTCATTACATTATAACTTAAAAGGATTGGAAAATCGTATAAAACCATTTACTCTAGTGGTTTCTAAAAGCTGATGTAAGAACTGGTGCTGGTCTCTGACAAAGATTTATTGGTCATCAGAGACATTATCTTCTCTATTAGATGTTTGCTTTTTATTTGATTAATTTTTCTTCTAAGTATCCTTTCTTCAACTTTCTTTCCTATTATTCTGTTGTTTACTTAATAGCTTCCTAATATTTAGGATTAAATTTTTTTTTCCTAATGCATGCCAGACTATAAAATGTTCCTCTCAATAACATTTAGCTGTATCCCACAGGTATAATAGGTATGTTTTGTTAATCATTAAATCCTAAATATTCTCATTATTATTGTTTTTATTTTTTCCTTGACCAATGATTTATGCCAATATTTCTGAAATTCCAAACATTTTTCTAGTTAGTTATTTCTACTTATTAGTGTAATTGTACTGTGGAGAGAAATCTTTGTAGTCTATATTGTACCAAGCTTTTGAAATTTATTGAGACATATTTTATGGCCCAGTAGGTTGGAAAATACCATAAATGAACACATCTGCTTGAAAACAATGTGTTTCTACAGTTATTGGGTGCAGAATTTATAAAATCCATTATAGCAAATGGGATTATTATGTTCCTTAAATTTGATCACATTATTATTATTATTTTTAACCAGCTTGAACTTTCAATTACTGAGAAAGGGATAAGAGAATCTCCAAATTGACAACAAATGTGATTATTTGTCCTTTTAGTTCTCTGAGAGTATATGTGTATAATTCATGGGCATTCTTATATATATATGAATATGCATATATGCATATATGTATGTGATTAGATTCATACAAGATATAATTTTATATCTTTCTGGACAATTATATATACTAACCATTTTTAGTTTTAGTAATGCTTTTTGCCTTAAAAATCTATTTGATTGAACATACAACTATACAAGTTTGTTTTTTGATATTAAAATGCATATGAATCAGTTTAATTATAATACCAATAGATAAATACTAGCATTTCATGTCATATGGCTAGGAGTTTTTCAGTCAACCAACAATGGAATCATTCAACAAAGATTGTGTCACCTGAGCACTTAGTATGTGTGTAGAATATACAAATTTTATCACATCACTATTTTTTTTAATTTTTAAATTTTATTTAATTTATTTTTTATACAGCAGGTTCTAATTAGTCATCCATTTTATACACATCAGTTTATACATGTCGATCCCAATTGCCCAATTCAGCACACCCCCACCCCCACCCCTCTGCCGCTTTCCCCCCTTGGTGTCCATACGTTTGTTCTCTACATCTGTGTCTCAATTTCTGCCCTGCAAACAAGTTCATCTGTACCATTTTTCTAGGTTCCATATACATGTGTTAATATACGATATTTGTTTTTCTTTTTCTGACTTACTTTACTCTGTATGACAGTCTCTAGATCCATCCACGTCTCAACAAATGACCCAATTTTGTTCCTTTATATGGCTGAGGAATATTCCATTGTATATATGTACCACATCTTCTGTATCCATTCGTCTATCAATGGGTATTTAGGTTGCTTCCATGACCTGGCTATTGTAAATAGTGCTGCAATGAACATTGGGGTGGATGTGTCTTTTTCAATTATGGTTTTCTCTGGGTATATGCCCAGTAGTGGGATTGCTGGGTCATATGGTAGTTCTATTTGTAGTTTTTGTTTTTTTTTTTTTTTTTTGGCGGTACACAGGCCTCTCACTGTTGTGGCCTCTCCGGTTACAGAGCACAGGCTCCGGATGTGCAGGCTCAGCGGCCGTGGCTCACGGGCCTAGCCGCTCTGCGGCATGTGGGATCTTCCCAGACCAGGGCACGAACCCGTGTCCCCTGCATCGGCAGGCAGACTCTCAACCACTGCGCCACCAGGGAAGCCCTATTTGTAGATTTTTAAGGCACCAACATAGTGTTCTCCATAGTGGCGGTATCAATTTACATTCCCACCAGCAGTGCAAGAGTGTTCCCTTTTCTCCACACCCTCTCCAGCATTTGTTGTTTGTAGATTTTCTGATGATGCCCATCCTAACTGGTGTGAGGTGATACCTCATTGTAGTTTTGATTTGCATTTCTCTAATAATTAGTGATATTGAGCAGCTTTTCATGTGCTTCTTGGCCATCGCTATGTCTTCTTTGGAGAAGTGTCTATTTAGGTCTTCTGCCCAATTTTGGATTGGGTTGTTTGCTTTTTAAATATTGAGCTGCATGAGCTGTGTATATATTTTGGAGATTAATCCTTTGTCCATTAATTCGTTTGCAAATATTTTCTCCCAATCTGAGAGTTGTCTTTTCATCTTGTTTATCGTTTCCTTTGCTGTGCAAAAGCTTTGAAGTTTCATTAGGTCCCATTTGTTTATTTTTGTTTTTATTTCCATTACTCTAGGAGGTGGATCAAAAAAGATCTTGCTGTAATTTATGTCACTGAGTGTTCTTCCTATGTTTTCCTCTAAGAGTTTTATAGTGTCTGGTCTCGCATTTAGGTCTCTAATCCATTTTGAGTTTATTTTTGTGTATGGTGTTAGGGAGTATTCTAATTTCATTCTTTTACATGTAGCTGTCCAGTTTTGCCAGCACCACTTATTGAAGAGACTGTCTTTTCTCCATTGTATATCCTTGGCTCCTTTGTCATAGATTAGTTGACCATAGGTGCATGGGTTTACCTCTGGGCTTTCTATCTTGTTCCATTGATCCATGTTTCTGTTTTTGTGGCAGTACCATACTCTCTTGATTACTGTAGCTTTGTAGTATAGTCTGAAGTCAGGGAGTCTGATTCCTCCAGCTGCGTTTTTTTCCCTCAGGACTGCTTTGACTATTCGGTGTCTTTTGTGTCTCCATACAAATTTTAAGGTTTTTTGTTCTAGTTGTGTAAAAAATGCCATTGGTAATTTGATAAGGATTGCATTGAATCTGTAGATTGCTTTGGGTAGTATAGTCATTTTCACAATATTGACTCTTCCAATCCAAGAACATGGTATATCTCTCTATCTGTTGGTATCATCCCTAATTTCTTTTGTCAGTGTCTTATAGTTTCCTGCATACAGGTCTTTCGTCTCCTTAGGTAGGTTTCTTCCTAGGTAATTTATTCTTTTTGTTGCAGTGGTAAATGGGAGTGTTTCCTTAATTTCTCTTTCAGATTTTTCATCATTAGTGTATAGGAATGCAAGAGATTTCTGTGCATTAATTTTGTGTCCTGCAGCTTTACCAAATTCATTGATTAGCTCTAGTAGTTTTCTGGTGGCATCTTTAGGATTCTCTATGTAAAGTATCATGTCATCTGCAAACAGTGACAGTTTTACTTCTTCTTTTCCAATTTGTATTTCTTTTTCTTCTCTGATTACCGTGGCTAGGACTTCCAAAACTCTGTTGAATAATAGTGGTGAGAGTGGACATCCTTGTCTTGTTCCTGATGTTAGAGGAAATGCTTTCAGTTTTTCACCATCGAGAATGATGTTTGCTGTGGGCTTGTCATATATAGCCTTTATTATGTTGAGGTAGGTTCCCTCTATGCCCACTTTCTGGAGAGTTTTTACCATAAATCGGTGTTGAATTTTGTCAAAAGCCTTTTCTGTATCTATTGAGGTGATCATATGGTTTTTCTCCTTCAATTTGCTAATATGGTGTATCACATTGATTGAGTTCCGTATATTGAAGAATCCTTGCGTTCCTGGGATAAATCCCACTTGATCATGGTGTATGATCCTTTTAATGTATTGTTGGATTCTGTTTGCTAGGATTTTTGCATCTATATTCATCAGTGATATTGGTCTGTAATTTTCTTTTTTTGTAGTAACTTTGTCTTCTTTAGGTATCATGGTGATGGTGGCCTCACAGAATGAATTTGGGAGCGTTCCTTCCTCTGCAATTTTTTGGAAGAGTTTGAGAAGTATGGGTGTTAACTCTTCTCTAAATGTTTGATAGAATTCACCTGTGAAGCCATCTGGTCCTGGACTTTTGTTTGTTGGAAGATTTTTAATCACAATTTCAATTTCATTACTTATGATTGGTCTGTTCATATTTTCTATTTCTTCCTGGTTCTGCCTTGGAAGGTTATACCTTTCTAAGAATTTGTCCATTTCTTCCAGGTTGTCCATTTTATTGGCATAGAGTTGCTTGTAATAGTCTGTTAGGATGCTTTGTATTTCTGTGGTGTCTGTTGTAACTTCTCCTTTTTCATTTCTAATTTTCTGATTTGAGTCCTCTCCTTCTTCTTGTTGATGAGTCTGGCTAATGGTTTCTCAATTTTGTTTATCTTCTCAAAGAACCAGCTTTTAGTTTTATTGATCTTTGCTATTGTTTTCTTTGTTTCTATTTCATTGATTTCTGCTCTGATCTTTATGATTTCTTTCCTTGTGCTAACTTCGGGTTTTGTTTGTTCTACTTTCTCTAGTTCCTTTAGGTGTAAGTTTAGATGTTTATTTGATATTTGTCTTGTTTCCTGAGGTAGGCTTGTATAGCCATAAACTTCCCTCTTAGAACTCCTTTTGCATAGCCATAAACTTCCCTCTTAGAACTGCTTTTGCTGCATCCCATAGGTTTTGGATCATCATGTTTTCATTGTCATTTGTCTCTAGGTATTTTTTCATTTCCTCTTTGATTTCTTCAGTGATCTCTTGGTTATTTAGTAATGTATTGTTTAGCCCCCATGTGTTTGGGTTTTTTACATTTTTTTCTCTGTAATTCATTTCTAATCTCATAGTGTTGTGGTCAAAAAAGATGCTTGATATGATTTCAATTTTCTTAAATTTACTGAGGCTTGATTTGTGACCCAACATGTGATCTATCCTGTAGAATGTTCCGTGAGCACTTGAGAAGCAAGTGTAATCTGCTGTTTTTGGATGGAATGTCCTATAAATATCAACTAAATCTATCTGGTCTGTTGTGTCATTTAAAGCTTCTGTTTCCTTATTTATTTTCACTTTGGATGATCTGTTCATTGGTGTAAGTGAAGTGTTAAAGTCCCCCACTATTATTGTGTTACTGTCGATTTCCTCTTTTATAGCTGTTAGCAGTTGCCTTATGTATTGAGGTGCTCCTACGTTGGGTGCATATATATTTATAATTGTTATATCTTCTTCTTGGATTGATTCCTTGATCATTATGTAGTGCCCTTCCTTGTCTCTTGTAACATTCTTTATTTTAAAGTCTATTTTATCTGATACTAGTATTGCTTCTCCAGCTTTATTTTGATTTCCATTTGCTTGGAATATCTCTTTCCTTCCCCTCACTTTCAGTCTGTATGTGTCCATAGGTCTGAAGTGGGTTTCTTGTAGGCAGCACACATATGGGTCTTGTTTTTGTTTCCATTCAGCAAGCCTGTGTCTTTTGGTTGGAGCATTTAATCCATTCACATTTAAGGTAATTATCGGTATGTATGTTCCTATGACCATTTTCTTAATTGTTTTGGGTTTGTTTTTGTAGGTCCTTTACTTCTCTTTTGTTTCCCACTTAGAGAAGTTCCTTTAGCATTTGTTGTAGAGCTGGTTTGGTGGTGCTGAATTCTCTTAGCTTTTCCGTGTCTGTAAAGCCTTTGATTTTTCCATCGAATCTGAATGAGATCTTTGCTGGGTAGAGTAATCTTGGTTGTAGTTTCTTCCCTTTCATCACTTTAAGTGTATCATGCCACTCCCTTCTGGCTTGTAGAGTTTCTGCTGAGAAATCAGCTGTTAACCTTATGGGAATTCCCTTGTATGTTATTTGTTTTTCCCTTGCTGCTTTCATAATTTGTCTGTGTCTTTAATTTTTGCCAATTTGATTACTAGGTGTCTTGGCGTGTTTCTCCTTGGGTTTATCCTGTATGGGACTTGCTGCGCTTCCTGGATTTTGGTGGCTATTTCCTTTTCCATGTTAGGGAAGTTTTCAACTATAATCTCTTCAAATATTTTCTTGGGTCCTTTCTCTCTCTCTTCTCCTCTGGGGCCCCTATAATGCAAATGTTGTTCTGTTTAATGTTGTCCCAGAGGTCTCTTAGGCTGTCTTCATTTCTTTTCATTCTTTTTTCTTTATTCTGTTCTGCAGCAGTGAATTCCACCATTCTGTCTTCCAGGTCACTTCTCCGTTCTTCTGCCTCAGTTATTCTGCTATTGATTCCTTCTAGTGTAGTTTTCATTTAAGTTATTGTATTGTTCATCTCTGTTTGTTTGTTTGTTTGTTTTTTGCGGTACGTGGGGCTCACTGTTTTGGCCTCTCCCATTGCAGAGCACAGGCTCTGGACACGCAGGCTCAGCGGCCATGGCTCACGGGCCCAGCCACTCCATGGCATGTGGGATCTTCCCAGACTGGGGCACGAACCCGTGTCCCCTGCATCGGCAGGCGGACTCTCAACCACTGCGCCACCAGGGAAGCCCTGTTTGTTTGTTTTTTAATTCTTCTAGGTCTTTGTTAAACATTTCTTGCATCTTCTTGATCTTTGCCTCCATTCTTTTCCCAAGGTCCTGTATCATCTTCAGTATCATTTTTCTGAATTCTTTTTCTGGAAGGTTGCCTATCTCCACTTCATTTAGTTGTTTTTCTGGGCTTTTATCTTGTTCCTTCATCGTGCATAGCCCTCTGCCTTTTCATCTTGTCTATCTTTCTGTGAATGTGGTTTTTATTTCACAGGCTGCACGATTGTAGTTCTTGCTTCTGCTGTCTGCCCTCTGGTGGATGAGGCTACGTAAGGGGTTTGTGCAGGTTTCCTCCATATCACTATTAAGTTAAGATACCATAGAAGATTAACACACAGGAGATTTTCTTCGTATAATATCTTCCCACCCACGATAGTGCATTGAGAAATAATAAACTTATTGTTATATTTTAGCTATAAGAATTCTAACAAGATAAGATCTGTTTTTTTCTTTACTTGTCAATTGTCAGTTGTGTCACTTGTTCTATTATTAAGCTTACCTGTGTATATTCTACTATTGTATTCTACTATTGTATTATATTATTAAGCTTATGTGTATATATTCTACTATTGTATGTATTAATTAAGTCAGATGAGAAAAGTATTGATATAATACCTATTTTTTACTCTACCACTCACATGAATGAATGAAACAGATAAGATATAAATATATCAAAATCAAAGACTGGCATACCTTATATTATGCTTAAGTGGGTATTATTCTGAAAAATATTTACTACCTCCTAATGAAACATTCATAGGCAAGTTAGTATACTTTAGTATGATTTTAAATGTTTCAAAGTATATATCACAGTGTCTTCATGGTTATATCACAAAATAGATCATGTTCCTCTTATGTCCAGAGAACAGCTTTACATTTAACGATAAACATTTATAGGGCTTTCACTTCCAATTATGTATGTAAATGGTGCCAACACAAACAACTAAAGCCTATAATGGGTAGATAAAGCCTAAATCCTAGGGCAGAGCCAAAAAGCACAAAAACCTGACCTACTTTCTATTCCCCTCCAACCACATCACAAATTTTGTTTTGTTTATATTTTCCTGGCATCTCTTTTCCATCTTTTTCCTTATTATGTCTTGTGTCACTTGTAAACAACAGAGTTGGATTTTTTTTCCCTGGTCTAGCTGTCTGTCTTTTATCTGGATACTGAGTCAATTTACATTTGTTGCAATTTCTTAAACATCTGGATTTATTTGTACCATCAAATTCTCTACCCTCCATTTGTCCTGTTTTGTGAATGTATTTTTCTTTTATCTCTCCTTTGTTTCTTTCAACTGTTTTATTTTGTGTTGCATTGGTTTTCAATTGTTATCATTCTGTATTTTCATACCTACGGGTTTTGATACTGTGATCGATTTTTTTAATGATCACCTTAGGAATTTTAAATTATGTGCATATCAGCTGTGAAGCAGTTTAATATCTTTACTATCCATCTAAACAATAAAAGACCTTATAGTATTTTAACTCAGACCAACTAATTATGACAGTTATAACCATTTATTTTAGTTCTACCATTATGTTTTATAAGTCCACAATACTCACATGTTTGTTTTATATGGTTATAGTTTGTTAGTTTTACTTACATTTATACAAGGTTATTTACTGTTTATTTCTTCATTGAAATCTCAGATATTTCATATAGCATCACTTCCTTTCTACTCGAAGTTCATTATTAATGAATTGACTGATTCAAAAATATTACTGAATGCTTATTACATCCCACCAAGTATAGCTGTCGTAATTGCAGCATCTGAAAAATATAGATAAAAATCTTTATCCATTCTTTATACTTTTTTTAGTGATAATCTCTTTGTGGCAAAGCAGATATTATTGTCTAAAAATGTCTTATTTTTCTCAGCTTTATTTTTAAAAGATATTTTTGAAGGGTCTGCAATCCTAGCTCCACTTTGGTTTTCTTTCAGCCTATTATTGAAAGTATCATTGCATTTTTCCTTGGTTTTGATTGTTTCTGAAAAGTCAGCTGTTTATATAATTATTATACCTCTAAGATACTGGCTTTAATCTCTAGACATTCTTAAAATCTTATGATTATCCTTGGTAATCTGCAGCTTCACCATAATGGGTTTGTATGTATATTTTCTGTTTGGAATTTGTTAGACATTTTGTGGATTGTTGTTTTTCATTAGCTATAAAAAATTGCCAGTGATTACTTATTTAATATCGTATTTATCCCATATCATATCTTTCATATTTAACAGTTTTTCTATTCTGTACTGATTATGGAATATACCTTTACACTTTTCATTTTTACTACTTCTTTCATCAGTACTCTGTGTGTGTGTGTGTGTGTGTGTGTGTGTGTGTAGTGTGTGTGTGTATATATATAGAGAGAGAGAGAGAGAGAGAGAAAGAGAGAGAGAGATTATTTTAGGAAGTTCCATTTGCTACCTTTCTAAATATGCATATTTATTTTATAAGCATATGTGTGTGTATATATGTTATATATCTATATCTATCTATCTATATATATATATAGAGAGAGAGAGAGAGAGAAAGGGAGAGAGAGAGTTCTGTTGGAATCCCTACAGAAGTAGATGCAAGACTCTGTCACCTGTCTCATAATCCTTGCTATGATCCGAATGTTCGTGTCTCTAAAATTCATATGTTGAAATCCTTACCCACCAGGTGATGTATTAGGAGGTGGATCCTTTGGAAGGTGACTAGGTCGTGAGTGCGCAGCCCTTATAAATGGGATTAGAGCCTTTATGAAAGAGATCCAAGAGAGCTCACTAACCCCTCTACCATGTGAGGGCACAGTGACAAATCGTGGACTATGAACCAGCAAGAGAGCCCTCACTGGAATGTGACTGTGTTGGTGTCTTGATTTCAGACTTTCCAGTCTCCCCAACTGTGAGAAATAAATTTGTTTTCTATAAGTTTCCCAGTCTGTAGTATTTCATTAGAGCAGCCAAAATGGCCTAAGACACTCCCCTTGAGGTTGTGACTCTGAGGCTCAAATTAAATGGAGTTGGCACATTTCCTCCAAATGTAACCCAATTTAAGAGTTTTATTTTTTATGTGCTGGTTCTTTTTTTCATGCACCTTTGTCCTGTTTAAATTTCTGCCAGTTTATGGATGCATTTTAATAGCTATTTTTTATGATTTACCCAGTTGTTGTTGATGTTAATGTCCCTTTGTATATTTAAGATACCTATCCAAGTAAAGGATTAAAGACATGGAAGAATTTTCCCAGCTTACCTGTAAGTTTCCACATCCTTCACTTTCTCAAGCCATTGAATCTATTTTACGTGTAGCTATAGCTCCAACTGAAGAAAAGTTTCTGTCTACATGTCATTTTTTTCTGCCAGTATGAGAAGGAATATCAAATGAGACATAGAAGAGGGAGAATTTTCCCTGTAATTAATCAATAAACAAAATATAAACCAATTTGCACTCCAGAAAAATTGATTCATCTTTCTCAGGTAGCTGAACTATGCAGTTCTCCTCTCTTTTAATTACTAAGAGATGTCAACTTACAATGCAAAATACCTAGTCTGTTCTATGAAATGGAGCCCAATTGAAAATGCTTCCTCTCTTCACAAGGATCCAGTATAAAGCCTTTATTTTTTAATTGCCTACCTTAACACTATGCTTTCTCAACCCCAAATTACCCCTTGTCAGCCCTGTCCCTCAGCCAACATCCATGATTAAAATTTCCCAACATACAACAGTTTTATCTTACCTCCTGGGCAAGTGTCACTCAAGACCAATAGTTGTGTGTGTGTGTGTGTGTGTGTGTGTGTGTGTGTGTGTGAGAGAGAGAATCTCTAAATGATGAACCATGGAGCATTGTGGGGTGACTGGTTTTACCTTGCACTTCACTCACTGTTGGAAGGAAGGAAACCCACCTGGTTTTAGACAGCAAGACTAAGGAGAGAACTAAGTTTCATACTGAGTATAATTAGGAGGACATAGATCTTATTTAATTATTTTGATGAGTATTCAAATTCCTGCTCAGCATTTATTTTGCCGTTTGAATTCTTGATTTATTAAGCTTAGTTTTATAACTCTACTTGTATGTACCAGGCCAGGGACTCAGAGGCAGGAACGTCAGGAAACAATCCCAAAAGAAAGTGCCCATGCATCTTATTAAATTTTGAGGTAGACTTGAACGTCAAAAGCAATGAACAATGGCCTTATGTGGACTTAAGTCTAATGAAAGGACCTTTAACCACTCTTCAATAATGTAGCTATTTTATTTATTTTAACCTTATTCTGTATGATTTATACAAAATGCTTATTTATGCCCAATGTTAAAGCATTTCTGAGGAAATCAAAGGCAATCAACCCTCTTCAACTGCTAACTTCCTGGTAATTACCAGTACCACTGGACACCATTATGTTGGCTTAAGAAATTGTAACTCTGAATTTTATCTCTACCACTCATTCTGTGATTGTACTAACAGTACATGGGAATACAGAGCTCTACAGGAAGGATTGGTAACCATGGTGATGGGAAGGTACTTTCTGCAGTAACTCCACTGTACAAAATAATTTATGCATGGATGTAAAATCACAGATGTTTTGAACCATATGCAGGCTATATATAACTACAGTGCAAGTGACAAGTTACTAGGGAGTTACTAATCCAAAAGAGGTGAGCCCCAGTCAGATAATAATGCTTTCTTCTCTTCATTGTTCTAGTAGAAACCTCCTGGGTACAGGGTCCCACCACTTTGGGGAATGAAGTTCAAGGGTATGTGTTAATGTGTGTGTGTGAGTGTGCGAGTATGTGTGTGTGTGTTTATACAAGACAGTGGGGTATACAGAAGGAAATGTACAGAAAGGAACACACTGAAAAAATAATAAGGAAAAGAAAGTGAAGGCAATATGATAAAAAACAAACTTCCTGTTAACCTTTCTTTCTTATATTATCTCTATCCTAAGAGTTTTGGTGTACAGAAATATTGACTTTTAGGAGTATAACTGATATTTTTACCTTAATTTAGGAAAATAAATATTTCTAATTTTTTTTGCTATTTATTTATTTATTTATTTTAACATCTTTATTGGAGTATAATTGCTTTACAATGGTGTGTTAGTTTCTGCTTCATAACAAAGTGAATCAGTTATACATATACATATGTTCCTATATCTCTTCCCTCTTGTGTCTCCCTCCCTCCCACCCTCCTTATCCCACCCCTCTAGGTGGTCACAAACCACCTAGCTGATCTCCCTATGCTATGTGGCTACTTCCCACTAGCTATCTATTTTACGTTTGGTAGTATATATATGTCCATGCCACTCTCTCACTTTGTCACAGCTTACCCTTCCCCCTCCCCACATTCTCAAGTCCATGCTCTAGTAGGTCTGTGTCTTTATTCCTGTCTTAACACTAGTATCTTCATGAACTTTTTTTTGTTTTTTTCTTAAATTCCATATATATGTTAGCATACGGTATTTATTTTTCTCTTTCTGACTTACTTCACTCTGTATGACAGACTCTAGGTCCATCCACCTCACTACAAATAACTCAATTTCATTTATTTTTATGGCTGAGTAATATCCCATTGTATATATGTGCCACATCTTTATCCATTCATCTGTTGATGGACACTTAGGTTGCTTCCATGTCCTGGCTATTGTAAATAGAGCTGCAGTGAACATTTTGGTACATGACTCTTTTTGAATTATGGTTTTCTCTGGGTGTATGCCCAGTAGTGGGATTGCTGGGTCGTATGGTAGTTCTATTTGTAGCTTTTAAGGAACCTCCGTACTGTTCTCCATAGTGGCTGTATCAATTTACATTCCCACCAATAGTGCAAGAGTGTTCCCTTTTCTCCACACCCTCTCCAGCACTTATTGCTTCTAGATTTTTTGATGATGGCCATTCTGACTGGTGTGAGATGATATCTCACTGTAGTTTTGATTTGCATTTCTCTAATGATTAATGATGTTGAGCATTCTTTCATGTGTTTGTTGGCAATCTGTATATCTTCTTTGGAGAAATGTCTATTTAGGTCTTCTGCCCATTAGTGGATTAGGTTGTTTGTTTTTTTGTTATTGAGCTGCACGAGCTGCTTGTAAATTTTGGAGATTAATCCTTTGTCAGTTGCTTCACTTGCAAATATTTTCTCCCATTCTGAGGGTTGTCTTTTCATCTTGCTTATGCTTTCCTTTGCTGTGCAAAAGCTTTTAAGTTTCATTAGGTCCCATTTGTTTATTTTTGTTTTTATTTCCATTTCTCTAGGAGGTGGGTCAAAAAGGATCTTGCTGTGATTTATGTCACTGAGTGTTCTGCCTATGTTTTCCTCTAAGAGTTTGATAGTGTCTGGCCTTACACTTAGGCCTTTACTCCATTTTGTGTTTATTTTTATGTATGGTGATAGGGACTGTTCTAATTTCATACTTTTACATGTACCTGTCCAGTTTTGCCAGCACCACTTTTTGAAGAGGCTTTCTTTTCTCCACTGTATATTCTTGCCTCCTTTATCAAAGATAAAGTGACCATATGTGTGTGGGTTTAACTCTGGGCTTTCTATGCTGTTCCATTGATCTATCTTTCTGTTTTTGTGCCAGTACCATACTGTCTTGATTATTGTAGCTTTGTAATATAGTCTGAAGTCAGGGAGCCTGATTCCTCCAGCTCCATTTTTCGTTCTCAAGATTGCTTTGGCTATTCGGGGTCTTTTGTGTTTCCATACAAGTTGCGAAATTTTTGGTTCTACTTCTGTGAAAAATGTCAGTGGTAGTTTGATAGGGATTGCATTGAATCTGTAGATTTCTTTGGATAGTAGAGTCATTTTCACAATGTTGATTCTTCCAATCCAAGAACATGGTATATCTCTCCATCTATTTGTATCATCTTTAATTTTTTTCATCAGTGTCTTATAATTTTATGCATACAGGTCTTTTGTCTCCTTAGGTAGGTTTATTCCTAGATATTTTATTCTTTTTGTTGCAATGATAAATGGGACTGTTTCCTTAATTTCTCTTTCAGATTTTTCATCATTAGTGTATAGGAATGCCAGAGATTTCTGTGCATTAATTTTGTATCCTGCTACTTTACCAAATTCACTGATTAGCTCTAGTAGTTTTCTGGTAGCATCTTTAGGACTCTCTATATATAGTATCATGTCATCTGCAAACAGTGACAGCTTTACTTCTTCTTTTCCTATTTGGATTCCTTTTATTTCTTTTTCTTCTCTGATTGCTGTGGCTAAAACTTCCAAAACTATGTTGAATAAGAGTGGTGAGAGTGGACATCCTTGTCTTGTTCCTGATGTTAGAGGAAATGGTTTCAGTTTTTCACCATTGAGGATGATGTTGGCTGTGGGTTTGTCATATATGGCCTTTATTATGTTGAGGAAAGTTCCCTCTATGCCTACATTCTGCAGGGCTTTTATCATCAGTGGGTGTTGAATTTTGTCAGGAGCTTTCTCTGCATCTATTGAGATGATCATATGTTTTTTCTCCTTCAATTTGTTAACATGGGGTATCACGTTGATTGATTTGCATATATTGAAGAATCATTGCATTCCTGGAATAAACCTTACTTGATCATGGTGTATGATCCTTTTAATGTGCTGTTGGATTCTGTTTGCTAGTATTTTGTTGAGGATTTTTGCATCTATTGTCATCAATGATATTGGCCTGTAGTTTTCTTTCTTTGTGACATCTTTGTCTGGTTTTGGTATCAGGGTGATGGTGGCCTCGTAGAATGAATTTGGGAGTGTTCCTCCCTCTGGTATATTTTGGAAGAGTTTGAGAAGGATAGGTGTTAGCTCTTCTCTAAATGTTTGACAGAATTCATCTGTGAAGCCATCTGGTCCTGGACTTTTGTTTGTTGGAAGATTTTTAATCACAGTTTCCATTTCAGTGCTTGTGATTGGTCTGTTGATATTTCCTATTTCTTCCTGGCTCAGTCTCGGCAGGTTGTGCATTTCTAAGAATTTGTCCATTTCTTCCAGTTTGTCCATTTTATTGACATAGAGTTGCTTGTAGTAATCTCTCATGGTCTTTTGTATTTCTGCAGTGTCAGTTGTTACTTCTCCTTTTTCATTTCTAATTCAATTCATTTGAGTCTTCTCACTTTTTTCTTCATGAGTCTGGCTGATGGTTTATCAATTTTCTTTATATTCTCAAGAACAAGCTTTTAGTTTTATTGATCTTTGCTATCAATTTCCTTCATTTTTTTTTCATTTATTTTTGATCTGATCTTTATGATTTCTTTCCTTCTGCTAACTTTGGGGTTTTTTTTGTTCTTCTATCTCTAATTGCTTTAGGTGCAAGGTTTGGTTGTCTATTTGAGATGTTTCCTGTTTCTTAAGGTAGGATTATATTGCTATAATCTTCCCTCTTAGAACTGCTTTTGCTGCATCCCATAGGTTTTGGCTCGTTGTGTTTTCATTGTCATTTGTTTTTAGGTATATTTTGACTTCCTCTTTGATTTCTCAGTGATCACTTCGTTATTAAGTAGTGTATTGTTTAGCTCCATGTGTTTGTATTTTTTACAGATCTTTTCCTGTAACTGATATCTGGTCTCATAGCATTGTGGTGGAAAAGATACTTGATATGATTTCAATTTTCTTACATTTACCAAGGCTTGATTTGTGACCCAAGATATGATCTATCCTGGAGAGTGTTCCATAAGCACTTGAGAAAAATGTGTATTCTGTTGTTTTTTAATGGAATGCCCTATAAATATCAATTAAGTCCATCTTCTTTAATGTACCATTTAAAGCTTGTGTTTCCATATTTATTTTCATTTTGGATCATCTGTCCATTGGTGAAAGTGGGGTGTTAAAGTCCCCTGCTATGATTGTGTTACTGTCGATTTCCCCTTTTATGGCTGTTAGTATTTGCTTCAGTGTATTGAGGTGCTCGTATGTTGGGTGCATAAATATTTACATTTTTATAAAGATATAAAGATATAAATATCTTTTATAAAGATATTTATATCTTCTTCTTGGATCAATCCCTTGATCATTATGTAGTGTCCTTCTTTGTCTCTTGTGATAGTCTTTATTTTAAAGTCTATTTTGTCTGATGCTTGAATTGCTACTCCAGCTTTCTTCTGATTTCTATTTGCATGGAAATATTTTTCCATCCCCTCACTTTCAGTCTGTATGTGTCCCTAGGTCTGAAAACGGTCTCTTGTAGACAGTATATATATGGGTCTTGTTCCTGTATACATTCAGCCAGTCTGTGTCTTTCGGTGGGAGCGTTTAATCCATTTACATTTAAGGTAATTATTGATATTTATGTTCCTATGACCATTTTCTTAATTGTTTTGGGTTTGTTATAGTAGGTCTTTTCCTTCTCTTGTTTTTCTTGCCTAGAGAAGTTCCTTTAGCATTTGTTGTAAAGCTGGTTTGGTGGTGCTGAGCTCTCTCAGCTTTTGCTTGTCTGTAAAGGTTTTAATTTCCTCCATCAAATCTGAATGTGATCCTTGCTGGGTGGAGTAATCTTGGTTGTAGGTTTTTCTCCTTCATCACTTTAAATATGTCCTGCCAGTCCTTTCTGGCTTGCAGAGTTTCTGCTGAAAGATCAGCTGTTAACCTCATGGGGATTCCCTTGTGTGTTTTTTGTTGTTTTTCCCTTGCTGCTTTTAGTATGTTTCCTTTGTATTTAATTTTTGATAGTTTGATTAATATGTGTCATGGTGTGTTTCTCCTTGGATTTATCCTGTATGGGACTCTCTGCACTTCCTGGACTTGAGTGACTATTTCCTTTCCCATATTAGGGAAGTTTTCAACTATAATCTCTTCAAATATTTTCTCAGTCCCTTTCTGTTTGTCTTCTTCTTCTGGGATCCCTATAATTCGAATGTTGGTGCCTTTAATGTTGTCCCAGAGGTCTCTGAAACTGTCCTCAGTTCTTTTCATTCTCTTTTCTTTATTCTGCTCTGCAGTAGTTATTTCCACTATTTTATCTTCCAGGTCACTTATCTGTTGTTCTGCCTCAGGTATTCTGCTATTGATCCCATCTAGAGTATTTTTAGTTTCATTTATTGTGTTGTTCATCATTGCTTGTTTCCTCTTTAGTTCTTCTAGGTCCTTGTTAAATGTTTCTTGCATTTTCTCTATTCTATTTCCAAGATCCTGGATCATCTTTACTATCATTACTCTGAATTCTTTTTCAGGTCGACTGCCTATTTCCTCTTCATTTGTTAGGTCTAGTGGGTTTTTACCTTGCTCCTTCATCTGCTGTGTGTTTTTCTGTCTTTTCATTTTGCTTATCTTACTGTGTTTGGGGTCTCCTTTTCGCAGGCTGCAGGTTTGTAGTTCCCGTTGTTTTTGGTGTCTGTCCCCAGTGGCTTAGGTTGGTTTCGTTGGTTGTGTATGCTTCCTGGTGGAGGGGACTAGTGACTGTGTTCTGGTGGATGAGGGGTGAGGCTGGATCTTGTCTTTCTGGTGTGCAGGTCCACGTCTGGTGGTGTGTTTTGGGGTGTCTGTGGCCTTATTATGATTTTAGGCAGCCTCTCTTCTAATGGATGGGGCTGTGTTCCTGTCTTGCTAGTTGTTTGGCATAGGGTGTCCAGCACTGTAGCTTGCTGGTCGTTGAGTGAAGCTGGATCTTGGGGTTGAGATGGAGTTCTCTGGGAGATTTTTGCCATTTGATATTATGTGGTGCTGGGAGGTCTCTTGTGGACCAGTGTCCTGAAGTTGGCTCTCCCACCTCAGTGGCACAGCCCTGATGCCTGGCTGGAGTACCAAGAGCCTTTCATCCACAGGACTCAGAATAAAAGGGAGATAAAATAAGAAAGAGAGAGAGAGAAAGAGAGAGAGAGGATAAAAAAATAAAGTAAGATAAAATAAAATGAAGTTATTAAAATAAAAAATAAAAAATCATTATTAAGAAAAAAATGTTAAAAAGTAAAAAAACAAAACAAGCAAAAGAAGATGGAAGGACAGAACCCTTGGACAAATGGTGAAAGCAACCTGTACAGACAAAATTTCACACAGAAGCATACACATACACACTCACAAAAAGAAGAAAAGGGGAAAAAATAATATATCTTGCTCTCAGAATCCACCTCCTCAATTTGGGATGATTCCTTGTGTCTTCAGGTATTCCACAGACGCAGGGTACATCCAAGACTGTCGTGGCTTCGGCCTCCGTGGCCCCTCCAGAGCAGGCAGCCCACTGTTATTTAAATCATGCAGGAAATGAATTTAATAGGCCAACTAAAAAAATTCTAAAAATATTAGAAGAGACAAACTTTTCACTATTTTCAGATGTTATCATTGTCTTCCTAAAATTTTCAAGAAAATGAACCTGGAGGAGACTTCCCTGATGGTCCAGTGGTAAAGAATCCACCTTACAATCTCTAATTTAGTTTTTAAAGTAGAAATTAGTGCCTTGGTTATTGGGAATAGCTCTTAGGCTAGTTGTGTTTGCAACTCAGTGAAATCATTTATCTTCATAATAACAACTTAAAAGGTTAAATTGTATTTAGTATAATTTGAAATCCAAGGAAATGTTTTATACGTGTTTGAAATATTTGTATCTAAATTTTCTGTTCTTTTTTGGTCTGAGGTCTTAAAGGGATAAATCCTTAGTTACCCCCACACTTGTGCTTAGTTACCCCACATGCACTTTTATCAGAGCTGGCTCCACAAGTTACATAGTCTTAAGAAATAAATAGTTCTGTAAATTCTGCTCTTCACCTGTAAAAATAAATGCTGCTTTTAGGACAGGTTTTCTAAAAGAGAATCCCTTAGAAATCACAAAATTAATGCAATACTTTGTGGAGTAGAGCTATTTTCAGTACCACTGGCCTTTTAGTCTTCAGAGGCGAAAGAAAGGAAAGTAAAATGGAAGGAAACCAATTTGCATTGAAAAGCTTCTCATGCCTCAGGGCACTTGGATTGCCTCTTTCTTCATTGCCCAGTTCTTTGTATCTTAGAAGAATGTGGCAACTGCCTCTTTTAGATTAAAGTCTTCCTGGACTTTTGTTCCTTACCCCACCTCTTTGCTTACTGCTTTTTGTCTTGCTGCCCTACTCTCATTTTAATATAAATTGCCTACTGGTAATTAAATACCTTTCTTCAGATCCAAGGGAGACTCACTGTCAGGCAATTGTTTTTCCCTCCTTGATGCCCTTCTTCTGGTGGAGGCACTAACGTGCAATTAAACATTAACAGAGAGCCTTAATATTAACCCAACTAACATTTAATAGAAGGGGTTACTCCACAGTTCAAGAGGACAGTCGCCTCTTGACATATCCAGTTTTGCCTTGACTGTGGGTAGGGTGCTCTCAAATGATGAAAAGCTGAAAAGGTGCTTCTATGGTAAAGCCACTGAGTGGCAGGAGAGACAACAGACCTGGACTGTAATAGATGGTGGGCTCCCAGCAGGCCATACCGGAGCATAAGACACCACAGTCGGTCAAAAATGTCAGGGCTTTCCAGATGGCTCTGACAACTGCCAATCTCAATATTGTGTATTGGAAGAAATCACCTAACCTTTGCACTCTAAGTTGAGAAATTCTGCTTTCTGACACTTAGTCCTGAGAATTCCGTTCAGTTTGTCCTTTTTTTTTTTTTTGCGGTATGCGGGCCTGTCACTGCTGTGGCCTCTCCCGTCGCGGAGCACAGGCTCCGGACACGCAGGCTCAGCGGCCATGGCTCACAGGCCCAGCCGCTCCGCGGCATGCGGGATCCTCCCGGACCGGGGCACGAACCCGTGTCCCCCGCATCGGCAGGCGGACTCCCAACCACTGCGCCACCAGGGAAGCCCCAGTTTGTCCTTTTGAATGATGCTAGACCCTGCCATGGAAAAGAGATGGATTTGAAAATGTTGAGCAACAAGCTTACTTATCTACCTCCTCTTCATGTCCCTCTTGAGAAATATGACAAGGTGATGGTGGTGCTACCCGTGGAACTGCTAATGTAAACACAGAAGCATTCTGTCTTCACTACGGCTCAGGCTGTTTATTACATAATTCAAATATTTGGTCTTGAGAAAGATAACCTCTTGTTAGTGGTCAAGGCGACTGGAAGCTCCCTTTGTGTGTGTGTTTTTGGCTTTGTATCTTTTGTTATCAGTTTAACTGTGGACCTTAGCCTAGTGCTGGATACGCAACAATTGTTAATAAATATTGGTTGGAAGAATGAAAGGAAGAAAAGGAGGAGAACCTAATGGGCTGTTAATTGAAGAGAACATCATTTTGCATATACTTTTCCAGAAACCCTCATGGCCCATAAATTGTGGAGGTAAGCAAATACTTCATTCTCCTGGGTAACTGCAGATATCACATGAGCATATTTTGGACTGTGGCCTCCTAGACAAATCTGTGATTGAGAGAACAGTTCAGAATTCAGAAAATTGGAGTAGTAGATTTAACCCATTTTACTAATAAGTCCCACCTTCCATAATATTTTTTCATTGAAAATTAATTGCTTCTGTTCTTCCTTTTATCTCCATTATCCCTTAAGACCAGTGATATGTCTATCTCTCTCTCTATCTAAATATCTATCTATTAGAAAAATGTAAATTATAGAACTGTATAAGAAGAATACTTAAATCACTCATAATCCCACTACTTAAATGAAACAATATTTTAATTAATTTGTTTATAATATGTGTATGACTTTTTCTGTGTTTATGTATGTGGTATACGATATACATATATTTAAATATTTTTAAATGTACAATTAGCATTTTTTACATCGCTAATAATACTTTACAAATATTCATTAGAGTATAGGTGATCTGCTCTTTTATGGATATAGTAATTTATGTTACCGTTATTGTGGGTCATTTTAAGTATACCCAATTTTGAGCCATTATCAAATTATATGATCATTATTCCTATTGGAGATAATTATTTCCCGGGGCCAGCATTTACAGTCTGGTCATTAGTTCTAGAGAATCTATTTTTGCAGAACTGAGACCTGTGTGTCACCTACTTTAGTTAACCTATCAGCCCCATGTGTAGACATTTGTGCAATCTGTAAGGCTACAAGGCATTGCACACCTGTTATTCTTTTCTTCTACCAGAAAGCCTCAATTTGTGCAGAGAAGCCAGGATGGCAAAGTGACATATTCTTAGCAAATTCACTCCCCTGTGGCCAAAGAGGAAGACCTGAAAGAAGAATGCAATGGGTGTTTATATTATAATTCTCCTGGGAATGCAGTCCTTTTTTAGAGTTTACAGTTTTTATTTGCTTTCTCTACAGAGTAAATTTCTTGGAGGAGAAAATTTTACACAAATAAAATGAATGCTAATCTTCTTATTGTTAGATTTCTATGTCATCTGATATAGTTTAGAATATTACATTAAAATAAAATTTCAAATTGTAGATTAATTCCTCAATCTGACATGCAAAAGACTTCACAGTCTGATCCAAACTTTCCTATTCAACATCATCTCTTAAAAGGTCTGTCCAAACCCCATACTAAATTTCCTAATGGTCTTGAAATCACCTTGCTCATCTGGAGGTATTTTTATTTATTATTCTCTCTGCCTAGGATGTTTCTTCCCTCTCAAATGATAAATTCATAAGATAGCATAGACATGCAGGCAAAACTAATTACTTCCTCTCCTCTGCCATCATAGCTATTCATTTCAAACTTGTGTAGAATTGTGGTGTATCAGTTTGACTGTCTTTCTGCCCTCCTGATCTGGGCAGTTAGGAGACACAGGCAGTAACTGTGTCATCCTAATAGTTATATCATGATAGATGTATATGAAGCATGTCTCTCAAGTGTTTGTTGTATGAATATGAATAGATGGGTGAAACTGAATATTGGCCATAAGATGCAGCATAGTAAGTGACTCTCCTGATGGTTTGTATACCTTAGCCTTATATCTTAGCCTTGAACTGCACTCTTCTGCATTCCCAAGAACCCCATTCTACACCTAGTCACAATAGTTCAGTCTAAAGATGGTGTGTCTATCAAATGTATATCTCCTCCATTCCCAAACAGAACCATCGCTGGTGATAGGAATTTGTGTATGTCATAATTCCTCATTTCACTGGCATTAGGATTTTTCTTATTTTCTTCTATGTAATTATGAAAAGGTTCTAATATATAGAATAATAGTAGATATAAATACCCCATCACCTCCTAGCAATTTTTGCTATTTCACTGTTTTTTCTTCACTAATTGCTTTCTTGGACTATTTTAAAGTAAACTACTATATCAAACAAATACTTAATCCTAAGTATTTCCATTTGAATCTCTCATAAAAATATTTTCCTAAGTAATTGCAATAATATTATCCCAAAACAAAAATTAATAATAATTTCTCAAAATCATCTAATGCCCTGTCCATATTCAATTCCCCCTAAGTATCTCCACAATGTATTTTAGTGCTGGTTTGTTTGAACTAGGATCCAAAAAATGTCTACACATTGCATTTAGTTATGTCCTGTCTTCATTAATCTGGAACAGTCTTCCTTTTTTCTTTTCTTCTTGAGATTAATTGTCTTCCGTCTTCTAACACAATAGATAACACAATAGAAGGGAACATGAGACTAAAATAGCAATCCCAAACTTAGGTATATAAGCTGTTGGCTCCAAGGAATCCCATTAATTAAGGAGGGCCATACAGATGGTTCAGAGCAGTTCAAATCCAAAGTCTGGAAGGCTCAAGGAAGTCATCAAGATTATGTAGATAAACAAGGGATCCAGTTGATGCTATTAACATTCTGCCTTGACTACTTCAGATGAAAAATGCTGGGGTTATAAGATGGGACTACAGGCAACAAGAGGTTAATGCCATCATATTGAATATGGCTTCTAATTGACATAGTGAGCAAAATATCGTACATGGTACACATGTACAATACTTTAACTGATATTGTGATCAAAAATAAGTACATACACATGTTAATTTTTCAGTTATTTTTTAAACTAATAGATACACAGTTTGCTATTATCCAACACTCAAAAACAATGTTTTACCAAATATTGGGCAATAGTATAATAAATGAGTATCAAGTAGAAATATGTTTACACATTTAATGAAGTACTGACTATTTATTTGTTTGAACTAAGATCCTAATCCATGATCCTGATAAATGCCTGCTACTGCTTGTACATTTTCATTGATCCTATAAGTTTGTGTCCTGAGTTTTGTAAAAGGAGTTTAGACTGTCATTATTTTTATATTTCTACACTTTGGAACCTTGCACAGTGAAAAGATCATGGGCATTTGGATTCCTGGATTCAAGTCCTAGATTGCAACCTGACAAGAAATAACAGTATTTTGATATAGCTATAGAGATGCAACCATATACAAATGCAAAATCTTTGGTTTATAACTAATAATGCAAAGCACAGAAAACCCTGACCCTTTCTATATCCTTAATCCTCCCCAAAATTAGGAAGGATATCAATTTTCTAAACTAAGGATTTCTTAATGATTTGATATTTCATAAAAGAGCGTACCACATTTAGATGTATATACAAATATATTTTAAGAAATATATGTTTGTGTATGTAATATGTACAGTTAAATTAATTCATTCCTTTTAAAAAATATGAGCCCAAAGAAATTTTAATATAACAGATGTATGTATGCTACTAAAACTGCTGCAAAATTGTTTAAATATTTACTTGGGGATTTGCTGTGCAGTGTGGATCACAGCCCAGGAGGTGATATTATGGTCCAAATAGACTTCAGTCACTCCAGATGTCTTATATGTATCCCCCACGCAAGATGGTTGGCCCAGAGAAAAGAACTTAAAACTTTCGAACTATTTGTTAAATGGATAATGAGTTAGCGTAATCATAACTCCACAAAAAGGAAAAGGTATTTTTTCCTCTAGATTTTTTAAAATAAAAAAACAGAATAAGCCTTATTACTAAATAGCTAAATCTGTTTAACAATTAAACTCATTTGAGATATAGGCCATTAAGTTACAGTTAGTTTTTCAGAGAATGAAAAATTTACTTAGAGTGATTTGTGATCCTCTCTGGAATATATTAGATATAAATATATTGGATTTGTAAATGTGTGAGTCCATGACTTCTTTTTAGGTGCCCTCTTACAAACAAACCACACGTATTTTTCACTCCAGTCTATTTGACTACCTATCGTATTCTCCAACCCTACACTAGCCCAAATTTACCTTAGGGCTGGATGTCACGTACAGTGGGTACCTGAGATGGGGTTACACTCAGAAATGGGTAAGAATAACGTTTCTCCAACTTCACAGTAATTTTTTTATGAACTTTAAAGTTTAATAGTTTGTAGTTTGGGTAATACTAAAAGGTTTAGTCGTCAAAATTAGCCCTGTCAAACAGGATACACCAAACAATCCTGTTTCTGAAATAGCTTGCTGAATTAAGAAGACTGATTCAAAATGCGTGTATTAACAATATATGGCATGGAATATGTTATGAATCTCACTAACTTTTAGTCTTTTCATAGTTCAAAGGGCAAAATTATACTCAAATAGTCATTGTCTCAGATGTTTGTAGTGGGGATTAAATAACACAACATTTACAGCAGGAGGTCAATACATGTTATTCTTCTTTTCATTTACTGTTATTTGTTACCTCTCCTTTTGCACAAACCAAATACAGCAATTCCAACCTGTCCCAGTCAGGCATGCAAACTCTGATCAGTTTCTATCTCTGTTTTCTTAGAACTCAGTAAGGCAGGAGTTAACTACATCTGGCTTGCTCAGCAAGGTCTTTGAAAGAGCTTGAGTATATAGGAGCTCAGCAAAATTCTGATATGTTCTTGGTGTGTTTTTTCTCATAAATATAACTGTTTATGCTTTATTAGTTTAGAAAAATCTCTTTGAAGAGGATTCAGTTTCAGTAATCTGTAATGACAGGAATTATCCTGATTTGATAATCTGATGATTTGGAAGGCAGGGGATAGTACGTTTTCTTTCCTTTTGGTTGGGTTGTCTTTTCTCAACTAACCTCAAGATTAGTATCACACTATTGAGATGCAGGGTGAATTTCCACATATCAAAAACATGGATTTTACTTCCAGCATACAAAACCTGCCTTTCACTCACTCTGTTTTTCAAAAGAATCAATGCCTGGTTTCTCTGTGTCTTTAGACATAATAATATAAGGAAATCTCTGGCTTCATAATATAAGGAAAATCAGAATCCCCATATTTGAAGATTTTGGAAAGTTTTATTTTGTGCCTAAATCTATCTTCCTGTAGGTCTAAGAAAGAGTTTCCACAATAGCATAGCAGCTGAATCAAATGTCATAAATTGTTTTGGACATTTTATCAGCAACCATTCCCAAGAGTGATTGTTAATATGACATGATCCCTGCCCAGATTTAAGGGCCTGAAATAAGATGATGGTGGCAGGTAAGATAAATTTAATATATCAAAGAGGCTGAGAAACTTTTGAGAAACTGTATATAGTGAAAATAGGTTTTATTTTAAGTTTTATTTGTTGTTTTAGCTGGCAGGGAAATATTCATCTTTCTTGGCAAGGCAAGTTCCATCAGGATCAAGAACAAGCACAAGCATTTTAGTAAATGAGTAGTAAAGCTGACATTCTTTGCTCTATCTAATAGAAACTAATAGAGGAAGGGACAGCAGCGGGCAGATTGCCCCCCCAAGTTTTGTTCTTATCAGTTACAATTGAAACAACGTGGAGTTATCTAGGCAGTCTTACTAGAAATTATACCAGATGAAGTTTTTATATGTACATTCAAAGAAGTGTTTCCTATTTTAATACATGTAGTAAATCTATAGCGATGCTTTTCCTTCTTAGTGACTTGCATTGAGGAATGACTGACTGTGGGAAAAAAAAAACTGTTGAATAATTCAGAACGTGTTTTCTATACGTTTACATCTCTATTGAGAGTTGAAATCTTCATCGCTCTCACCGAAAGTTTCACAAGAGCTTCCTAATTAGTCTCCTTGCACCTAGTGCTTCTCCCTTTGCAAATCCATCCTCCATAATATTTGAGGAGTAGACCATCAAAAACGCAAATGGGATTATGTCACTCTCTCACTTTGAAATTTTCTCTGAGTGTTCGTCATTTCTAGGAAGGCATCTAATCTCCTTATGCCAGCATCTCACCACTTGTGACTCAGAAGTTTCCTTCCTCTTCAACCTCATCATCTACCACTCTCTTCTCATATCAACAGTGTGTCAACAATTCCCAAGACTAATGTGTTTAACGATCTACCGTGAATGCTGCCCCCATCCTGTCACCTCCAGCTCATGTTCCCCATCCCCTATCCACACCCTATTTTAAATATCTTGATAAATTCACTTTGATCTCGGTTGTTACTTCTAACATCTTTTCATACCCACTCACTCCCACACCAGGTTGAGCTTAATGTTCTTATCCTATACTTCTGCAACACTCTGTGTAAAACTCTTAGCTCCTACATTTTACTAAAATTATCTCTTTTTTCCTATGAATTTTCCTTTCACCAGAGTTCAAATTCTATAAGGAAAAGAGTTTACTTATCGTCTTGTATTCAGTGCTTAGATTTTTGCTTAGCATATAATTGGTGCTCAACTAATATTTCTTAAACAAAAATGACCTAAGGTTCTGTAGGAGGGGATGTTTTACATTCAAGTGACTTCTCTGGAGAAAAATGTATGTGGGAATAGAGAAAAAGAAGACGTCCTTTTAAAAATAGTCAAATTCCCTGCTAAGAAAGCTCAGGCTTAACAGGTCTGCCTACATATGGTTTCTTACAATAGATATTTAGAATTCAGAAAAAAAAAATGCCTCCAGAAACAGATGATAGAAAAAGGATGGCTTATAAAGCCTAAAAGTGCTGTGGAGCTTTATCACCCAGCAGCCAAATATACAACAGTCTCTAAGAGTCCCTTCCTTCTTTGCATTCTTTGGTCCCCACAAGGAATTTTGGATGGACTACCTCTGCTCTAAGGTAGAGGGGATTTTCCATATGTTTCACTGGCATGGCCATTCATGACTGTTGGCAGACCAACACTGGATAACGATTCATCACAATATAAAGTGTTCAGAGCCTCAGCTGAAAATATCATTCCCAAGGTGTTATTTAGAACCTTGGGCTCATTCAGTTTAGAGAAAACACCATCACCTAACTTAGTCTGGTGGAGAAAGACTCGGTTATTCTGGTTCTTGATCTCTTGTTCCTTGGTAAGGATTTGTTAAAAAGAGATGCTGAATGTCTGGTCATTTTATGAGATTTTTCTCCAAGCAGGTGTTCTGTTAAACTCTTATGAGGGTGAAAAGGATGGTACAAAGGGGAGCTGAGGGAAAGGAAAGTTTTAGAAAGACCTGAAAGGCAAACAGAATGGACTTTGTTCCGGATAGAGTGACAGAAAATATAATGGGTGAATCTCATTCTGTTTGGTTGGCAATTTATTGGAGTGTAGGATCGTCTACCTGATTCCGGCTTTCAAATCTCTGGAGCAAAGGGGAAGAAACTTGCCATGACTGGTGCTTAGATATCTACTATGATTTAAAGCCTGGGATCTGAGTACCCTGAGAAATTTCTACCAGAAATAGATGAACTGCTAACTCAATATGAGGATTTGGTTCCTCACATTGAAAATCATTTCCCAAGCACTTTGGCAAATGACTTGGCACATTTTGGCTGCAAACTAAGGGAAAAGAATAGCTGTTGGTCCCGAAATCTGGTTTGCATAAGAACCTGAATGTCCTCCTGGGATAATTTTCTTCTGGGGCTGATAACCTTCTGAAAGAGGGATCATGAATCATTAAGGCAAATGTGAAACTGGTAGCCTGGATAACTGGGAATCCATATGGCAGGGAGGCCTTTGGATGCTCTCTGTGGCCAGTATTGCCAACATTCCGGGATCAAATATGAACCAGGCTGCTGAGAGGAGAGCCTCAGTCAGAGTTCCAGAGCCTATACCTAGTGTTTAAAGAAAACAGTCTAAAAAAGGGCAACATATTTACACTATGGAAACATACACATATACACAGTTGTCTACCGTGGCTTCTATCATTCATTTCACATGTGAAGAATTTAAAACTCAGAATTGTTAAATAAATTATAATGCAGAGCTAAGATGTAAGTTTATTTGTATCTGATTGAAAACTCATAGTCTTTCCACTATGTATAGCTGGGCTTCCCAAATATTTCTTGGCTGCCTATATCAGAATCGTCTTGGAGCTTGCTTTAAAAAATACAGCTTATTTGACTCACTCCTTTGCCTTGTCCAAGATTCTAATTTAGCAGGTCTTAGGTGAAGGCCCTGGGATTGGTATTTTTAATTATATCTCAGGAAATAGGATTTACATCCAGGTTTGGATACCCCATGTCACATCACGCAGTGAGGATAAGGGAGTGGAAGTGGAGACATGCAAAGCCATGACTCTGTTACCACATATGTGATATGTGACTATGTGCTGACCTAGAGACTTGTTTCCTAGTCAGCAAAAGCCTCGCCATCCAGTGCATTATTCATCTAAAGGCATCATCATCCCTGTTTCTTTGGATTACTCAAGAAGCACTATAGTAAGGTGGAAAGAACACAGACTCATAAGCACAGATTCAAATTCTGACTCTAGCTCTTAGCAGATTATTATTTTTTTAAGTATTAAGTCGAGGAACTCACATGAGTTTCTCAATTTCTATTAGCCTTATCCCTAAAATGGGCATAACGCATTGTATTGGTTTGCTAGGGATGCCATAACAAAGAACCACGGTCTGGGTGGTTTAAACAACAGAAATTATTTTCTCACTATTCTGGAGGCTGAAAGTCCAAAATCAAAGTGTCAGCAGGATTGGTTTATTTGGAAGCCTCTCTCCTGGCCTTGTAGGTGGTGGTCTTCCTCCTGTGTCCTCACATGGCCTTCCCTCTGTATCTTGTTCTAATCGCCTTATTAGGACACCAGTTATTTTGGATTAGGACCCACCCTAATAACCTCATTTTAATTTAATTACTTCTTTAAAGATCCTGTCTCCAAACACAGTCACATTCTGAGGTACTGGGTGGTTAGTACTTCAATATATGAATTTTGGAGGGACCCAATTCAGAACATGATTCCATAGTCAACTTAATTTGAGTGGTTATTTAATTAATTAATTTATTTATTTTTTGCGGTACGCGGGCCTCTCACTGTTGCGGCCTCTCCCGTTGCGGAGCACAGGCTCTGGACGCGCAGGCTCAGCGGCCATGGCTCAGGGGCCCAGCCGCTCCGCGGCATGTGGGATCCTCCCGGACCGGGGCACGAACCCGTGTCCCCTGCATCGGCAGGCGGACTGCCAACCACTGCGCCACCAGGGAAGCCCTGAGTGGTTATTTTAAAGAGTGAATTAAATAGTACACATTAACATGGCTTGTAAGATACAGAAGTTAAATTTTATTTAAAATTTTAAAATTCTCTGTTAGATTATTATATTAAGGATATTTCAGATTACACTAGTAATGCACAAACATTAAAATGATATGGTTTTGGTTTAATTTAAATTATTATCCCCTTTTATCAAAACAGATTATCTTTCTATATATTCTTTTCTTTGTCTAGAGTTAAGGTTAGTTTCCAACCAAACATAAATGGGTAGAGTAGACTAGAGGAATAAGTAATTTGATGTGGTAGCCTAATTTTGTGAATGTATACACACACATACACATCTCCTAATACACATATATACACACATCTTCATATGGTTTACCAAGCAGATAAATAGCTTAACATTTCTAGCAGCAATTATGAAGGCATCAGTGCTAAACAGGAAGGAAAGAAAAATAGCTTTATTGAGTGCTTATTTTATGCCAGGTATTATTATCATAAGCATTTAATATATAACATTATATAATTGAATCTTCAAACTTTATTGGTACTATTTTTGTACTTATTTTAAATTGGAAAAAGAAATAAAGATCCATCAGAGAAATTAAATATTAACTATTTCCTATTTCCTGAGGTCACATGAGTAGTGGTAGAGCTGAAAGTCAAATTTAGTTTTGCCTGATTCCTGAGCCTAAGTTTTATCAGCCAAAGACATCATCCTTCACCAGATGTCCCATCATGCAGCTATATTGGGTATTAAATCATTCATTTTTCTATTTGAAATTAGGCCCACTGAGAATGCTGCTGTCCTATGTCTAAGGTAATACAAATTGTGTGATAGCAGATTTTCTCCAGTAATACTCCAGAAATTGAATGTGCAGGACAAGAACATGTGAGGAAAACTCAGAGATCAGATCTGCTCTTTTGAACATGATTATATAACAGGCTTATAAAATGTGATTTCACATTTATCTGGTTTTTAGAACAAAAAAGTAATACACTAGCGAACATAAATATCACACACACACACACACACACCCCACATCGTTACAATTTTAAATGTCAAAAATATTAAAATTTTTGAGAAGACCAAGTTAGTTATATTTTAGGTACCAGCCATGTCCAAAGGTTTGGATTTAAACTCTTAGCGAGGGACTTCCCTGGTGGTGCAGTGGTTAAGAATCCGCCTGCCAATACAAGGGACATGGGTTCGAGCCCTGGTCTGGGAAGATCCCACATGCTGTGGAGCAAATAAGCCCATGTGCCACAACTACTGAGCCTGCCCTCTAGAGCCCGTGAGCCACAAATACTGAGCCTGTGTGCTGCAGCTACTGAAGCCCACACGCCTAGAGCCTGTGCTTCTCAACAAGATAAGCCACCACAATGAGAAACCTGTGCACAACAATGAAGAGTAATCCCCGCTCGCCGCAACTAGAGAAAGCCCGTGTACAACAACAAAAACCCATCCCAGCAAAAATAAATTAAAAAAAAAAACAAAAACTCTTAGTGAATTTTTATTTGGGGATTTTATTTCACCAGGTAATTTCTTCTCATGTCTAGATGAGAGAAACTTAGGAGAGGAAAACAAGCTTGTTTTTGACTCAGACATATTATTCAAAGTGTTCCTTAAAAACAGAGCCTAATTTATTATTTTGAACAATCTGAAGTGAAAACAAGCAATAAATTTTGTTCTGGGCTCTTCTCCCTCTGGTAACTGGCTTATAACATAAAGTTTTATTTCACCTGAATTTTCTTATTGCATTTGGCACTCAATCATAGTCTCTAGTGTATTCTCTCTTTTATATACATGCTTTTTTCCTTTTTCCGCTGCTCTGCTTTTAGTGTGTCATTGTAATTCAGCTTTTTTCTTGTTTTTGGTTTCGCCTTAAGATTCTTTTCTTTTTTTTTTTTCTTTTTGCGGTACGCGGGCCTCTCACTGCTGTGGCCTCTCCCGTTGTGGAGCACAGGCTCCAGATGCACAGGCTCAGCGGCCATGGCTCACGGGCCCAGCCGCTCCGTGGCGTGTGGGATCTTCCCGGACCGGGGCACGAACCCGTGTCCCCTGCATCGGTAGGTGGACTCTCGACCACTGTGCCACCAGGGAAGCCCTCGCCTTAAGATTCTTAAACTAAATTTAATTCTAGGGAATAATAACTAAGTTGTCGAGTGCTTACCATGTGTCAGAAAAGGATCAGAAGGGGAACTCTCTACACATGGGCTTACCTGCAGAGTAATGAACCTCTCATGAAACCAGGTCGAATTTTACGGGATCATGCTTTATGAAAGTGCAAACTCCATCTCTCCAACTGCTTGATCCTTTTCTTAAGAGGTATCTATTGGAATGGAACTCCTATTTTCAAGGTGGAGGTGCCTACATGTGATTTATATAACTCCTTATGGGACTTGGCATGAGATCACATTATAAATATTTGGTTTCTGTGTTTTCTGTCATTCCTAAGGCTAATGTAGAAGTGATCACAACTTGTTAACTAAAACTTGTGTCAGTCAGAAGCCAGACAACCCATTTGGTGGTAGACAGCCCTTGGACAGCCAAAGTAAAATAGCAATGTTGTTGGGGGTTAGGGAGTGAAAAAAAAGACATAAATTCAACCATAACATTGAAAAATTACTCTTCAAGAAACACCAATCAACAAATAACCAAGAAAAAAATAAAGGAAAAAACAAAGAGTCAATTCACTTCCCTCTTTTTCTTTATTCGTGATGTCTATGAACCAAGAATGCTTTTGGGGATATTAAATTCATTAAACAAGGAGGACATTAGACTGAGGTGACTCTAATGCCTTCATAGCCTAAGTAAGTCAACTGAAGCATAAGCCAAAATCAGTTCCTATAAATGCACTTATATCTGAGAAAAAGAAATTTAAACAACCAATCACGAAGAGCCACTAGACTTTCCCAGATAAGGCAACCCCTAAACTATACTCAGTAAAATAATCCCCTCGCCTTGCTTCAGCGACTGCACTGTGAAAGCCTTTCCCCACCTCCTATGTGTGGAGCATTTCAGCCTCCTTTGGATTGGTGCTTCCCAATTCAAATCCATGTTTGCTCAGATGAACTCTTGAAAATGCTAATGTACCTCTCAGTTTATCTTTTAACAGACAGAAGCCTGATTTGAATCAGAAATTAGAAAGACATCTTTTTAATAGTAAATTGTCTTCTTGGTTTAATTCATGCCAGGGACTACATTCTTGATTGCTAGGAAGGTAAACTGATTCAATTGGCGTATTTGGAATTAGAAAATTTAGGATGGAATTGAGAATTAGCGTGTAGAGATTCAGATATTGGGCACCAGATTCCTTTAAGATGTGTTAAATGGGGTTGTTTATCTGAAGCTCTCAGAATGGATATTTTGCTTTCAAGAGCTTGATGATAAATATTTTGAAGAGAAACCTAACTAAAGGTAAAGAAATGAACCACCTCATCCCTTCAGCCTCCACCATACCCTCTGGTTCTATGAGAAAATGTGACTGCTCTACTTGAAGATGCCCCAGGATTGAGATTATGACCAAATGAACTGAGGAAAATGTCTGCACCTCTTGTGGGCGCCTGCAGACTCAGGCAAGGAGGAGGCCCATTTACACCTAGCTGCTCTGAGGCAGTGAGAGGGAGGAAAAGCGCAATATTGGCCCTTAGAAAGGAGAAATGATATGGGGACAGCTAGAGAAACAAAGGGAATCCTTTCTGTTTCCTTTTATTACCAGCGGGCTACCAAGCAGAGATGTTAAATCATGGTGGATGGGACTCAGAGAGATCCAAGGAGAGCATCCACTTCCCTGCCTGTGATAGGATGAGTGAGTAATGGCGCTCAAAGATATCCAAGTCCTAACCCCTGGGATCTGTAAATGTTACCTTATATGGCAAAAGCGATTTTGCAGATAGGATCTTGAGATGGGGAGATTATATTGCAGAGGAGAAGGCCATGTGATGGAAGCAGAGGGAAGTAGGATCAGAGGGAAAAGATGCTACACTGTTGGCCGTGAAGATGGAGGAAGGAGCTGTGAGCCAAGGAATGTTAGGGATGCGTCTCTAGAAGCTGGAAAAAGCAAGGAAATGAATTCCCCCCTAGAACCTTCCATGGGGGTGTGCCTGCTGACACTTTGACTTTAGTTCAGTGAAACTGATTTCAGACTTCAGACCCTCAGAAGTTCAAGTCAGTAAATTTGTGTTAAGTTACTAAGTTTGTAGTAACTTGTTACAGCAGCAGCAGAAAATTCATACATCACCTGTAAAGAAGGTTAAATAGGAAGCTGCCCCCTTAGTGATCCTGCAGTGCTGACTAGCCTGACCATAGGTAGGCAGAGACTTGTTAAGTACCTTCAGAGAGAGAGAAGAGAGATTTTCAGTGACTTTTAGAATTCTGCACCCAAATAAATTTGTGCGCAAGCTATTTATATGCTTGGCCCTCAGTCTATTGCCTTTCTTTCTTTTCTTTTGCTAAAAAACAAAACAAACCAAAAAAAACCCTTTTCTTTTAACATTTATAAGTCAAGAAAGTGTTTCTTTAGCTATATATGAAGCACAAAGCTTGAGAAAATGCTGCTGTTCATTAAAAAAGAGATGTGGGGCTTCCCTGGTGGCGCAGTGGTTGAGGGTCCGCCTGCCAATGCAAGGAACGCGGGTTCGTGCCCCGGTCTGGGAGGATCCCACATGCCGCGGAGCGGCTGGGCCCCTGAGCCATGGCCGCTGAGCCTGCGCGTCCAGAGCCTGTGCTCCGCAACGGGAGAGGCCGCAACAGTGAGAGGCCCACGTACCACAAAAAAAAAAAAAAAAAAGAAAAAAGATGTGATTTGTGAGCAAGCAAACTTAAAATGTGTGAGAGACCCGTAATGAAAAAGTTGTGAGATCTTGAGCTCACGAGGAGTGGACTGCCTCCTGGACCTTCCCCAGTGATACTGGCATTTTGATATGAATGAAGGATCTTTTTGTCCATTTATTAAACATTTTAAGTGAAAGTTAAGCTTTATTTTAGATTCACCTTCATTTCCTTACTTTTTATAAAAACTGGTAATGTGAGAAGTATAAAGTTTATATATGTATATGGATGGATGGATCTTAATATACTATGAATACTATCAATTATTAATTTATTTGTCTGAGTGAGTTTTCATTGAAAGATATTTTCCCTAGATTATTTTTCTGATTATAATTATAGCATCTTCTCTCTAGGAACTCAGATTGGATATGGACCAGAACACAGGAATTATATTATAATCAGTTGGCATTAAAATAAAATTATGCTCATAGAACTGTATTCAAGAATCACTACAGCTCTACCATTTTTCCTAATGACACTAAAAATATGTTTAGTCAGTAACTTTAGTTATAGACTTAAGAATTCAAAGCAGAATTCAGAGGTAGGATTGGAATCGTATTAATCGTATAATGTAGCTACACATTGTAATTCATGTACAATGTTTACCTATGCAATCACCAGTAGAACTTGAAATCAGTCTTTTTTTAATAGTCCACATATAAACATAATTTGGATCATTGCTAAGTTAGCTTTTTGCTGTTAACAAAGAATTAGAGTGACTGGAATTATCTGGTAGTGTATTTAGAAGAAAATTTTATGCAAGATGCTCAAACTTAAGACAATGTGCATGGGAAAATTATGTGAAGATCTATGCTTTTTACTAGTTGTGGTAATGTACCTAGAGTCAAGGCTGACTATAGAAGCTTATATATTTTCAAAAAAAGAGGGTACAGAAAGTTGGTATGTATTTTCTCTAACTTCTATCAAAACATGAAGTTGATGGCATGGGTTATGGTCTGGATTTGACATATTTTTCTCTTGTAACGTTAATGAAAATGGAAACAGTGTACAAAGTGAAGCCAAGATGCCTCTTTCCAAACATGATCCAGTGACCTGGAGAAACACTCTGCTATGGTGACATCACCATATTCATGAAACAAATATCCATTCATGCCTGGTGGATGTGATAACTGTCAAGCCATCTTCCTGTTTTAAAGCCAGGGTTGTGTTTCCTGGAAAACTTCCTGGTAATTACACCATGCAAAATTTTAACACAGACTCTTTTGATTTAGACTCAAACCACTTATATCATGTAGTAGTGTCATAATTTATTTTTTTTTCAATTTATTTATTTTTGGCTGCATTGGGTCTTCCTTGCTGCACGTGGGCTTTTTCTAGTTGTGGTGAGTGGGGACTACTCTTTGTTGCGGTGTGCGGGCTTCTCATTGCGGTGGCTTCTCTTGTTGTGGAGCACGGGCTCTAGGCATGCGGTCTTCAGTAGTTGTGTTGCGTGGGCTCTAGAGCACAGGCTCAGTAGTTGGGGCGCACGGGCCTAGTTTCTCTGCGGCATGTGGGATCTTCCCGGACCAGGGCTCGAACCCGTGTTCCCTGCATTGGCAGGCAGATTCTTAACCACTGCACCACCAGGGAAGCCCCATAATTTTACTTTTAATATCAACTCATTTAATACTGCTGGTGCTTAATATTGGGTAGTTTCCATGCAGGAGATGAATAAATAAGTATTTACATTTATCTTGTTAAGATGTTTATCATTAGGAATAGATAAGATTTATGCATGCAGAATAGAAAATAATGATGCAAAACAAAGAAGCCTCCACATAAGTTCCCCTTACTTCCTCCTCGTTTGCTCCTGAACCACTCCCTCTCTGGACTTCAGCAATATGGGCTTTATTTCTTTTGCTCAAATTCTCTTTGCTTGTTCCACTTATAGGTTCTTTGTTTAAGCTTTTCCTCTTGGTGGATACTCTTCTCCACCTCTTGCCAATTCATTTAATTAACTCTTTCTCTTTGTTCAGTGTCAGCTTAAACATCACTTCTTTAGTGAATTTTTTCATGATCTCCCTTCCTCTGCATCTCTTCTCTCTTAAAAGCATGTAACCATATTGTAACTCATATTTCAGTTTTCCATTAGGTGTTTGTGGGATTGAAAAAAAAAACTTACGTCTGTTTTCTTCAAAAGATTATAAAATCCATGAAAGTAGAGGCTGAGTGTACGTATTTCATCCCCGTTTGATTCCAAGCCCCTTGCAAATTCCTTAGCTAACAGTAGGTAAATCATAGATATGGGTGGAATGATTGAAGCCTGGTAGTGTTTTGGGGAATCTGAAAGTGGAAGCTCAGTGCTAGTAGGCTTTGAGACGGCCCAGGAGGATGAAGAGGAGATGCTTAGATAAAGCATGATTTTGGTTTTTTAAGGCTTTAGAAGAGGCATAGGTGAGAAGATTCTCAAAGTGCCGAAGTGTCTAAATACACTTTTGGAGCCAGAAAGCCTTGGTTTGAATATCATCTGAGCCAATTACTGGTAAGCCTTGGGCACTTTATTTTCTTTTTAATCTCTGAAATCTCTGATATAATAATGACTTGCTTCATGGGTTGTTACAAAGCAGTATTTTCCAAGTTTCAATCATTTGCATTCTATCCTTATGATTTTTGAATATCTGTGATTTTTTCTTTAATTTTGCTTTTGCTCCCCACTTTTTTTAAAGTTAATTTCCTTTAGAACTAGAATATCTGTAAAATCATGGTTTTGTTCTGCTAGCTATAGTTTTTCTTTTATATATTAAATATAGACTTAGCTATTTGAAATATTCATGATATATCTGCAAATCACCCATAATTAACCTGTGTGCTAACAGCAGAATATAAAAGAAACACCAAAACAAGGATGTTAGGAAAGTAGGGAATACACATTAGATACCCAAATCCAATCACTCTACCCTCCCAGAGTCAAGTCTTTTATGAGACTTTGCCCTTCTCTGAGCATAGGTCAAAGGTGAAACACTGAGACAAGAAAACAGAAATGTTGGTTGCTTTACTTAAATAGAATTTTCAAAGAAAATATCATGTATTATTTATAATTCTTAAAAAGCCTGTTTATTATGTTCAAGTTCACATTTAGTCATAATCTTATATTTCCACTTGGTCATTAACTATACTACACTATCACCACTACTAGCGAACCTGTACCTAAGAATTAATAATTTCATCTATATCATAAACATTAGATAGGTATTAGTTTTGCCACTAATTTAAATGGAGAAAGTTAAGTTCAGAGAGGTTTATGTAACTTGCATTGATTTATTACTCTTAGAATGGCTGACAACTAACTTAATGCTATCTTATGCTTCCCTTCTTTGATTAACCTAAAATTGCAATTCTTAAAATATGGGGGGTGGCCTTCCCTGGTAACGCAGTGGTTGAGAGTCCGCCTGCCAATGCAGGGAACACGGGTTCGTGCCCCGGTCCAGGAAGATCCCACATGCCGCGGAGCGGCTGGGCCTGTGAGCCATGGCCGCTGAGCCTGCGCGTCCGGAGCCTGTGCTCCGCAACGGGAGAGGCCACAACAGTGAGAGGCCAGCGTACCGCAAAAAAAAAAAATATATATATAGGGGAAAATGAGTGCTGTTATCAAATGCTTTTTGGAAAGTCCGGGTTAAACACAGTAAACACATCACTTTACTTCAGGACCTCTCAGAGGTATTAATATGCTAGCTTGCATTCACCTATCTGTGGAATCACTCTGGCTGAACTGCTTTTCAGTGTAGTGATTTGCAAAATGTATTTGGAGAAAATGCTGACCTGATGACTTCTGTTTTGTGTTATCTAATCATCAAGTATATTATTATAATAACATAAATCTTCCAAAAGAATATATGGAAAATTGTCATGGTCTGGGTCTGCTTGGCTAAATTGTTGAAAACTTAACAGTAGTGGATTGGCTATTGTGAATGCAATATTTAGACAAGACCAGGATAGTTTTCAACAATTATATCACATCACATAATTTAGAAATGTGAACTGTCTTAATTGAAGATGTCCAATATCTCCCTTCCTGATCCCATCTGTAGGGAATCAAGGTTGGAGGATGGAGGATTAAAATCATGCCAGAAACAATACTAAAAGTCCATGTTCCAAAATGTGGAAGAATTTATATAAGCCTGAGATTTAAGAGCAGTTAGTTAGAACCACCTAACAGTGCAACAATTGTGCATCTTGGACACTTTTCTAAAATGATAAATTGGGCCCCCAAGCCAAGGGTCCTAGCCCTAGACTACAGTCTGTCTGGACTCTGGAGGAAGGCATGCCTTTTTGTAATTCACCTGTCCCCAAAGGGACTCCTCTTTATAATTTTCACAAATCTACAGTATGAGCTGCTAGGATATATGAAATCAATAGTTTGGAACCAAGAGGGTAAACAGTTTGAGATCACACATGGTGGCTGGAACATCATTCATAGTGTTCAGCGTGCTTTTTGATACGTAATATGGGAATGGGTGAGCTTAGCTTAAATTGCCAGAAGAGGAATGGTGTGCAATAGCGTTTAGCATCAATTGAATATACCACACAGTGTTGGGAGCTATTAATTTTCCAGATACACTTTCAGAAACAAAGCTCTATTTTGCAAAGTCATAGGGTGAATAGTACAAAAGTCTATTTGTAACATTTTGTTATATGAGAGCCAGCTTGGTTTTGATATAATTTCTAGCTATTTAAATAGTTGAACGTAGATAGTATATGTCCTTCAATTTGATTTATATTAATTAGGATGCATGCTCAAGTCCTGTATTACAATAGTGCTTTTGTAAAAGTTTGTTAGTTTAAGAGGTTTGGAATGCATTCTGGAATCTTCTTTTTTTTTTTTTTAAGCATGTCTCCCCTCTTTCATAGGTTGAACCATATGGAATTGACAATATTTAGCCATATTTAACCTAAAAAAAACCTATTTCATGGTTCAATCTAATGGAAAGCATTTGGAAGGAACATATGTGACATTTCTGTCTTTAAGAGCCACTATTCACCTGAAAAAAAACCAACAACCACATTACTCTGGAAGGACAAAAATACATCATTAGTGTCACTGAATCTTGCAATGTCTATGTCTGAGAATGCCCTCTTGATATATACAAAACTTTGGAAGAATTAACAATATGAATGGTGTCTTTGAGTCACTATTTACGTAGATTATGATCACTTTTAGGACAATATATATTTAAATTGTGCACATGGGAAATTCTGAAGTTTGTATCTTACAAAGCAAATGACACAACTATCTATATATTCACATTTTTCAGCTTTGTTTCACAGAGTACATTTTCGGAGATATAATTTAGACCCACATTTTTGCTTATAATGGCTCTGTGAAGGATAAGGTACAATTTATTTTCTGCCTCTTTCTTCTTATTCCCAAATTATTAGTCAGAAAGACAGATAATTACAAGGTGAAGATGAACAACCTAATTCTTATCCCTGAATCCCACCCCCCAACTTCTCTCTGTCTCTCTCTCTCTCTCCTCCTCTCAATATGTCTCTCTCTTTGTATTATTCATGGTTCTTGGGTGAGTTCAGCCATCACACAACAAATACTAATTCTATGTTGCTTGCTGCCTTCACCACCATATTTTGCACAGAAGTTTCTCTTAAGTGGGCACCTTTTCCCTGCCCCATAATGAAGGAATATTGGAGCCTCTAAAGGTAACAGCCTTTAAATTTTGTATGCTTTCTCTGCATTCATGTCTAACCTGAGAAGAGTAAAATAAATGGGTGTCAACAGGGAAAAGAAGGTCAAGCTTGCAAAATTCTAAGGACTCAGAAGAGAGAAATTTACTATTGCTCTTTTGAAAGTAACACTCTATCTTCTCCTTTCCTATTCAGTTCATGTCATCTTAATCTTCAAAGTTCTGTGCTTTTCTGAGATGCAGTTAGTCGGAAGAGCAGAAGCGTATTAAATCTCTTGTAGACACAGTAGTTCTGATTTTTTTTAAAATACAGAACACCTCATCTGGTCTCTTCATTCCAGAAAGAGGGAATCACTTTCTGTTTCAGGGTCTGAGATCATTGGTTACATTGAATTTTGGCTATCTTTCATGGAATTGGGATATTTTAAGAGTGTGTTATGATGGGAAAATAAAGGATTCACCCACAAGCAGAAACAGCTAATGGTGCAACCTCTCCAAACCCTGATGGAATTTCTACGTCACTTCTGAAAAATCTCTCAAAACCTTAGTTAAGAAGTAGTGGGGGGCTTCCCTGGTGGCACAGTGGTTGATGGGTGGCGCCTGCTGATGCAGGGGACGCGGGTTCGTGCCCCGGTCCGGGAAGATCGCACATGCCGCGGAGCGGCTGGGCCCGTGAGCCATGGCCACTGAGCCTGCGCGTCCAGAGCCTGTGCTCCAAAACGGGAGAGGCCACAACGGTGAGAGGCCCCCGTACCAAAAAAAAAAAAAGAAGTAGTAGGAAATAACTCACAAGCTTGAAGTTCAGGAGAGGTGTCAGTTACAGCCTTGGTTCTACCATAAGGAAAGATTCTCTAGAGATCTATATGGAACAATGAAGATATGATACTGACATACAATGATCAACTGGATGGCAGATGCCATGGCCATGTCACCTGACAATTCAGTGAGCTATTCTTATCTCCTTGCAAAGATCTTTGTTTCACTTGAATTTATTTTCCTCATCTGTTAAACAGTTGGAACCACTGGTTGGAAAATATATCAGTGCTATAGAAACTTTCTCTTTTATTTATTTATTTTTAAAATTTTTAGTGGAGTATAGTTGATTTACAATGTGAAACTTTCTTTTAACTGTTTTAATTGCACATAAAATCTCCTTATATGAAAAAGATTAAAAAGCGGGGGGGCCCTCTCTAAAATGAGGGTAAGAGGCTTGAACTCTCACTGCTCACCACCCCTACTCCCTCTTCTAGGACACTAGCTGCCTGAGGCTACTCCATGCAGCACAATTTAAAGACCACTCTTGTCAAACTGTTTATGTGGCCCCCTGCATTTTCACAATCCTGTGACCTCATTTGTGAAATCAGAGAATCTGTTTCTTCCTGTGCTTGATATTTTTGCAGTAATCTATTGGAATGGATTCATTTCACCCATGAAGAAATATCTTTGAAATAGTCTGAGTACTTGGAAATTTTGTATTTTACTAAAAGCATTAGACCCTTAAAATTTGAAAATTTAACATTTGTAGGCTTCCCTACTTTTGAGGCACATGCTCGAGTGGTATTTGTACTATAGAGACTTGGGAGGGCCATAGATGTACTGTGTGCACAGAGCATAGCATCCAGTCACTCTTCTACTATAGCTCTTTAAAGGTCATCTTAAATGCCCAAATATATTAAGCAAGTCAGCATTGTTCAGTAAGTAAGTTGGAAGTAGGGTATTAAGGTAGGGAGAATGGAATTTGCATAATCTATTAATTATGAACAAACTGAGTATCAATGTTCCTCTGCTATAACTCAAGTCTTTCAGTCCGAGTTTCCTCAGTTGGGCCCTGCGATGTCTTATGTATGACCATGCTATGTAGCGGGTAGGATGTAAGTGATCCTTCCCTGTAGATACAGGTGGCATTCTTTCCATTAATTGTGGGCATGTGTACTTTTCAAAATAATTAATATCAAACTTTTTTTGGTCCTCCTCTGGTGTGACAACTTTATAATCCTGAAGGTGAGGACAAAATTATCGGCGTTTTGGGTATTTACACACACGATGGCATTAGTGTCTGGTATTAGTTATAAACTCAGTATTTTAAATTTGAGAGTACATGATTAAGAATTTAGCATGAACTTTTTTGACTATTATTCCATATTTCCCCTTCTCAAATTTTTCAGTCAGGTTTCCAGTCTGTACTTCAACTGTCAATCAATATGATATGAAAAATAGTCTAAACGTATTCAGCAAGTTTAGAATGCTATGTCAAGCAAAGTTAAATAAGATTCTTTACAGTAGAACTTTGAAGAGACTTTCTTAAAGCTAAGGCATGCTGTCAAATTCTAAGAGGGAAGTGTGTTTGTAGCATTTTGCAAACTTTTTTGACTATAGAGTACTGCTTTTCTTCTAGGATATCTTATGACATATTTGTATTCTGAAAAACACACTTGTAATATATTGGCCTAATTATTTTTGAGGAAGATGCATTTTAGGACATCACCATTTCTTAATTTATCCCATTCTAATTTCACTGAAGTAGAAACAGAAAATGGAATCAGGGAGAGGTCTGTTTTTTATCTTTTTTTTACTGGAGGAATGAAAGGTAGAAGGAATCATCCTAGCAGGAATTCACAGTGAGAAAATTCTTTCCATGTTTGTTTAATCATTGTGTCTTCTAGGGGAAACGTCTCTGTGCAGGGCTTCTGATTGCAAGTGCAGAATGACTAGAATAGATTTAATTTTTCATTGGAAGGGTTAGCAGTCTGTTTTAAGGAACACCAATATTCTACATCATATCAAATTTTAACGACCAACTGCAATTCCTCTCTTTAATGTGCTTTGTTTTGGTGGTTGGCCAAGCCAGGCAGATAAAAACTCACTTGGGGCCTAATACAGAATATAATTAGCTCTGCAGTTTTGGTGGTAAACATGGTAATAAATTAGAGTGTATAATGAATATGCATGGAAGTACCCAGAATCCTCAGATCCCTTTGTCACCCCTCTGCATTCTCTAAGAAAATGTGTATGGACTGTGGCCATCAGAGTGACTTTTAAGTTCTTTCACAGTTTTTCATTAAATATGTTAATTTAAATGTTTATTTTAAGTAGTCCATTTTACAGATGCCTTTTGGAAATACCTGGCTATTCTAGAGCCCGTCAGGCAGCTCTTCTTATTTTTTTAATCTGGAGTGCAAATTCCTCTGTGACTCTGCTTCTGTAGTTTCTGGTGCAGAGACTCTGAATGAGGTCAGCAAAACCTGCAGGGGTCAGATTATGTAGGAATTTATAAGCAGTGATAAAGAATTTGGAATTGAAAAAAATTGCAATGGCAAGGCCATGGGTTGTTTGAAGGAGGGAAGTGGTTCTATTGGGTTTGATTCTTATAGTATCATTCTATTTTCTGTATGGAAAATGCGGTGTGGGGAAGTAAAAGATGAAACCAGGAAACTAGGTAAGAGGCAATTGCAGTAACTGTCAATTACTAGGCATTACTAATTGTTTATTTCCCCACCTAACTTTGATCACCATAATGCCATAAGAGCAAGGTTTCTATTTTACTAATTTCAGCATATCCAGCAACTAGTATATTATAGAGACTAGAACAGAATAAATTAATTTTAAATTTCTTTTTTAAAAAATACAGTAAAAGATGCACATAGACAAAGATAATTATTCCCCGCCCCTCCTACCTATTTTCCTCCATTTTCACCTTCCTGAGTCAGAGATTAGTTTGTGCTATGATGCACTGTTTTAAATCTAAGGGTAGAGTAATTAATAAAACAACCAACTTCCTTCTTGGATTCCCAAGATTTAGTGATAAAAAATAAGAGCCAGAACCTAGTACAACTCTCAGTTCAGCCCTGTTTCCACAAAAACTGAGCTCCTTTCTTTAGAATCTTCACCATAATTTTTGCCCAATAGTTTGTTTTGGAAAAATAGTTTGTTGGAAAAATTCTATTTCTGGGTCAAGGGGAAGACACAAACCATCTGGGGTTCATAGTCAGTAGTGATTCTTCATTTAACTTTCTGCAGAAATTTCAGCGCAGCAGTTAATTCTATTTAAATTACCCCCCTCCCTGACTTCACTTGTTCTTGATTTTTCAAATACCTATTTTAATTTGCAATTGAATATGTTCAAATAGCCACCTATTTATTTTGGATTAAATAGCCAGTATTTATTGGGCAATTTTTATTCAATGTTGTTTAATGTGGAAACATGGAAATTTAAGATATGCTGCAGGCCTTTCACTGAGGAGATAAAACTAAAATTGTATTCACGTTTATACTACAGACTTCTTTGAATACAGCCAATAGTCAATAAATGTGTTTGTTTTCTTTGTTTTGGTTCAAAAATATCAATGGAAGTTGCTGGAAGTTGAGAAGAAAGGAAACTCATTGGTGAGAGGAGGGGTCAAAATAGAAGAGCTTCACAGAAAGGCTTCCCAAGGTGAATTGGTCCTGGAAGAATCATTGGGATCCTGAAAGGTTAGAAGTATGTGGACATATTCTATGGACAGAAGAGAACTTTGTGAGCTAAGGATCGGTGGGAGAATGAATAATGATTTTATCAAAGCTGGAACCAAAGGCATTTGTTGCACATTAGATGAACATGTTTTTTTTCCTCATTTAATGAAAAGCTCTGGAAACGGGAATATCAATTAAATGTACTAAAAATTGAGAACTCACCTATGTGCTCTGACTAGTGGAAATGGACATATTTTATTTTACTACAGAGTGAGGTACAGGCCCCTAAAAATTTATTTTCTAATTGGTTGTGGATAATAGTTGACTCTTATTTCCCCTAGGTACAACATTATAAACTGGGACTTCTTTCCTGGGACATCTGTTCATGCCATATAAACACCATAATCCATCACAACACATGAAAAATAATATGCAGTTTTATTAACATTTATGATGTAAGTAAACATAAGGCAGTATTCAGACTTCATTGTAAATATTCCCTTTGGAAGGGTTTGTTTCTTTTCTGGGCTAGACCAGAAAAGCTTTTTTGCAGCATAAGACTCAGCATGTTTGTTGAAGACTCTTCACTTCCTGATTAACTGATCTATAGGAAGAAAAGGTGTTGTTCATTGCTCTAAGTATATTTGGATTATATTTAAAATTCATCTCATTTTCCTTGAAAGTCTTATTATTTCTGCATGTATGTAGGGCCAAAAAATATTGCAACAGTAATTTTGCTGACGGAGGAAATTTTTCAAGTGCTACTTTTTTTTTCTCTTTAATCATCCCATGTTCTTCCATTTCAGTAAGAATCAGTTGAATTACAGCTCACCCCTCAGTTATCAGGTGTCTTGATGCAGAGATGTTGGTAGTCGTTAGGCACAAGCACACATACATTTGGTTCATCAATGGTATCATGGGTTGAACTTGGATCCCCAAACGATATGTCCGAATTCCAACCTCTGGTATCTGTCAATGTGACCTTATCAAGAAAAATGGTCTTTAGAGATATAATTAAGTGAAGGATCTTGTGATGAGATCATCTTGGATTAATTGAGTGGGCCCTAAAGCCAATGACAAGTGTCATAAGAAGAAGAGACATACATAGATGGAAAAGGCCACATGAAGACACACAAGAGATGAGAGTTATGCTGCCACAGGTCAAGGAATGCCTGGAGACACCGGAAGCTGGAGGAGGCAAGGAAGTGTCCTCTCCTAATGCTTTCAGAGGAAATTCAGCCTTGCTGACCCTTTGATTTGGACTTCTCGTCTCCAGAACTATGAGAGAATAAATTTCTGTTATTTTAAGGCACCAAATCTGCGGTAATTTGTTATGGCAGCCTAGGAAACTAATACAATGGGGAGAGACTACTTATTTATAATACAATAAACTGTAAAAAAGTTTTTGAGCCAAGCTTTTTTTTTTCTGTGGTACGCGGGCCTCTCACTGTTGTGGCCTCTCCCGTTGCAGAGCACAGGCTCCGGACATGCAGGCCCAGCGGCCATGGCTCATGGGCCCAGCCGCTCCCCGACATGTGGGATCTTCCCGAACCGGGGCACGAACCCGTGTCCCTTGCATCGGCAGGCGGACTCTCAACCACTGCGCCACCAGGGAAGCCATGAACCAAGCTTTTAATTGAGGGTCATTTGTAATTAGTCCCAGGGAGAGGTTAGAAAGACTGTGTAGGGAGCAGAGGACTGAATGATTACTGGGGAGAACACCTTTGAGTATCTAAATTTGGTATATTTAGTGCCTCCACATGGCTAATGACCTAATAGCAGAATAGACCTCATCTGAAGTAAAATATTCTATGAAAGTAATAACAGAGTATGTAGATGTATAATAAAAACTATTAATTTAAAGTAGTGTTGTCATTCATAGAGCCTGGGGTCAGTAATAATGGAGTTAGCCATGCTAGTATTAATACTATCATCGTAATGGTGATGGTTATGCTAAGTAGTTATAGAGACAGTAATAATGGATATCATTAATTGAGATTCAAGAGTGGTCATTTAACCTTACTAGTCTCAGTTTCTCCTCTGAAAAATAAGAAGAGGATACAAAGCTTCAGTGCTTCTTCTATTTAAAAATTCTTTGGGGATGTACCTCTTTCAAGAAAACCAAGCGTTGGTGTGCATGAAAATGTTAGATCAGGATGACTGTCCAGGCTTCCCTGGTGGCACAGTGGTTGAGAGTCCGCCTGCCGATGCAGGGGACATGGGTTCGTGCCCTGGTCCTGGAGGATCCCACATGCCCTGGAGCGGCTGGGCCCGTGAGCCGTGGCCACTGAGCCTGCGTATCCGGAGCCTGTGCTCCGCAACGGGAGAGGCCACAACAGTGAGAGGCCCGCGTACCGCAAAAAAAAAAAAAAAAAAAAAGTTGATTGTCCAAGTCCAAGATAATAAAAATGTAACACCATATCAATTCTGAACTCTCAACAACCAGATTATCAACATGTCTTTTATTCCAGGAAGTTTTAAATCAAAACTTGTATTACCTGGTCAAAGCAAAAGGCAATGGGGCTATATTTCTCTGCAAAATATCTATGCTAAGAAGATACAGATTATGGCCCAAATCTTCATCTGAGGTATGTTTTATCTGGAAACTATGCAACAGGCTTTCTATAAAGTAAATTTTATTTTTCCATTGGAACAATATTATAATTGGGACTTATATTCTAAAAGGCATTGTTCTTGCTACTGTTCTTTTAAACACAGCATGATAAATCTCTTTATTCTTATCTTTAACCTCTGCATTCCTTTTATCTAAATGGCTTGCCAATGTTGTCTGTAGTAAAGATGGTGTGATAGTAATGGTGGTAATAATAGTAGTGAAGTCATAATAAAAATGAGATTAATATTTTCCAGTTCTTGGGTTAAGCAGTTGACAAGAATAATGTTACTAAATATTCACCACTATTCTGTGAAGTAGATGTGCTACTATTATTCCTATTTTATAGATGAGGCCACTCATTCAAGTTAATACAACTAACCAATGTGGATCGAAGGATTGAAATTTTATTTTGTTATTTAAAAGTTCATATTCTCAAGAGTTCAGAGACATACAGTAAAATACTTTGATTTTCAAGAAAGGCAACAAATTAATGCAATGAGTAAAAAAAATTTTTCCAGCAAATTATGCTAGACCACCTGAATATTTAAAAGGGGGAAAAATAATCAACCCCTACCTAACTTCATATACAGACAGTAATTTTAAATGAATCATAGACTTAACATGAAAGTTAAAACCGTAAAGATTCTAGAAGACAACACAGAAGATAATCTTTATAACCTTCAGAAAGGCAAAGCATTTATAATCAGGATATGAAAAGTACAAGCGTAAGAGGAAAAAATAAAAAATTTTACTTTATAAAAATTAAAATGTTCTGCTTACCAAAAGGCAGTATTAAGAAAATGAACAGTCTAATCAGACTGGAAGAAAATATTTTCAATACATATTTTTATAAAAGATTATATCCAGGGAGTTCCCTGGTGGTCTAATGGTTAGGATTTGGCGCTTTCCTGCCATGGCCCAGGTTCAATTCCTGGTCAGGGAATTGAGATCCTGCAAGCTGTGCAGAGTGGCCAAAAAAAAACCAAAAATTATATTGAGAATATATTTTTAAAACCTCATGCAAGTCAATAATAAAAAAAAATACAACCCAACTTTAAAAATAAACATGCAAAAACTTGAATAAACATTTTATGAAAAAGGAGATACAGCCATTAAACTCATGAAAATGTGCTCTGCATCATTAGTCATTAGAGCAATACTAATTAAAAGCACAAAGAAATGCCATTCTGCACTCACTAGAAGAAGTAAAATAAAAAACACTGGCAACATCTAATTCTGGCAAGAATGTGGAAAATTGTAACACTTATAAATTGCAAATGGAAATGAAAAATGTATACGAACTTTGTTAGCCCTTTGGGGAAGTCTTATAAAGATATTCATACATCTACCCCAGTAGTTCTCAAAGTGTGATCTGAGGACCCTGAGTACATATTGTACGATTTTATTATGTGAGATTCAATGTGAGGCAGAACTAATGTATGCTGCTAGAAATCAGAGAGTGGTTGCCTCTGCATTTTGGGAGATTTGATTTCAAAGAGGCAAGAGGGGATTTTCTGGCATTTATCTAAGGTAAGATAAAAAGGAATATATTTATATGTATATACTGTGGGCTTTTGTCAGTTCTGTATGCGGTGCCTCTTCTTAAGTTAGACAACTGAGAATTGATGCGATTTTTAACACGGGATACTTTTAAGAAAAGTGCTTATATAAATGAAAATGCCAATTCAGGCTGATAAGAATGAAAGGAGGCACGATCCTGGACCTCATGGCATTTACATTATTCTGAGAAAAATAGTAATCATTAAAAGACTATAATTTGGGGATGGTTATGAAAGAAACATCGGGTTCTGGGAGAGTGCAGAGCCTCACACAGAAAGTGGACAGAAGGAAAGATGTCCTTTTATCCTTCCTAATTCAAATGAGTTTCTGATGACCAGATATGACCCGTGGTGTGCTGGATAGCCTGCCTCTCATTTTTGAGCTATTTTTAACATTCAAAAGTATTTACTGCATATTTTAAATTCTCTTCCAAAGAGCCAGGTCATTCTCAGTTCACCAAAGAGAGCTGTCATTTTCTCTGGTATTTGTGCTAATTCTTTAGTAACACCTTCACCTAATATATTTTTACTATCACACTTTCACACCTAGCCTGCCTTCAATCCTTGTTGCAAGATAACTCCAGCACCTTCACTTACAGGTAAAGCTGCTGCTTTTACCTCTTTTACAGATCTTTTTTCTGTCTACCTTGCCATTTATTTCTTCTCCGGAAAGTGCTTCTATTCTAAGACAGCTAGTGAAACCAGAGTGATTAATGGTGAGGTAGACCCAATCAAAGCTTCAGAGTCACTGGCTTACTTTTATTTCTTCTGGAAAACTCGACCGTAATGAGTAAGTGCACCAAGTATAGACTTGGCAGAAGTCCCCGAATTGAAATAGAGTGTAGATTCCATTCCAAAGTATTAGCTAACATTTACTGAGTGAACACTATCTATGGGGGACTCTCCTTAAAAACTTTTATAATTTTCTCATTTAATCCCCACAACAATACTGTGAGCTCATCTTTACTGTCATCTTTATTGTCTAAAGGAGGAAACCGAGACTTATAGACAGGAAGTAACTTTTCTTAGGCTTCATTACTAATAACTAGTTGGGGAGGATTTGGTCCTGGGTCTCTGAGTTTGTTTGGATAAATGCTCTTAAGACAAAACTGCTCTAGCCCACTGCTTCCTTATCTAAGTGAACCCTCTCTTTTACAAATTCTCTTTTTATAAATTTACAAAATTTTTATCAAATTTTACAAGTTCAAGCAAGAGGCCTAACGTAAAGTCCCCTAAGCAGAATTAGTGCAGAAGTGACACTAGAACCCAAATCCGACTTTCATTTGAGATCTTCTTATTTGTGACCAAGGACTTGGAAATTCAGAGTAGGTCTTATGCCCCATATATTCTCTTGTTAATCATTTACCCAATTTGTGCAAAAATGACACAAAAAGAAAAAATAACTGAATATATAGGATTTAATTTGTGAATTCCTCTAGCCTTGTGATTTGATCAAGAATAGGGCCTTTTCTTTATGTAAAATCTATGTAAAAGTGAAAATTTACAAAAATCAGAATCCCTGTTTTGCCTCTAATAGTTTATCTGTGTAGGATTGGGAAAACTAGTCGGTCTTTTTGTCCTCAGTTTTCCCTTTCTGTAAAATAAAGATGAGCAAAAATTACTCCATAGGATTATTAATTACGATAATTATTATTAATTATGATAATTAAATAGAATAATGTAGCCCATAAAAGGTGTTAGTTACATTTAAATTACCTTTCCCTTCTAAACTTCTCCTTTCTATTTAACAAGTATTTAGGGAATGTTTCATGAGGTTATGGTGCCATTCTATTTTATATTTAGTCTTCCGTCAGAATTTTTTATCATAAGCTTCAGGCTTTTTCTCATTTAAAACTCATTTGTTTGAACTTCATTGAGATTCAAGTCCAGAAGGTTACCTTTTCGGGAATATTACTCAATAAATAGGAAATGCCGTGCATCGTTAGATGCCCTCTGATGCTGTCTGTGAAATTCTGAGTTATATATTTTGTACTCAAAATTTCTGTAGGGAAGAGAGGTGAGCATACTCTAGTAAAAATGGCCATCACTCCAGGAGCAAAGTGCACTATGTGGCTCAAATTGTTACGAACATTTGTGGTTTAAAAAGATAACTTGCATGTGATTTTTTATTTGCTATGGTGGAAGGATGGAGAGAGAGTGTTTTGATAAGAGTTTAGTTCATGGCAGTATTTTACCATCTCAACCCCTAATCTCTTTGATATTGAACTAGGCAAAAGGAGCTCAAAAAGGAATTCTTGCTAGATGGAAGAAACTGCTTTTTACTCTTTGGTTTCTAGCTTCTAAAAGATTCTGGTGCATCGATGCAAGAAATTGCAAAACAATCTTTGCATTTCATTTGGCTTCTTTGCTGGTATAGTCAGTCATGGGCAATTATTATTAAGAGTTTTATGAGAGGGATGTCTTCAGGGATATAGCTGATATATGCAGTACTTGTCCCAAAGGGAAGGAATTTATTGAATAATGATCTGTGCTGTCTTGTGAATTCTTCTAATCTCATGATTTATTCAAGAATATGGCTATGTCTTTATGTAGAATCTTGGTAAGAGTAAAGACTTATAAAGACCCAAGTGAGAATCTGTCTTCTGCATCTAATATTTTGTCTGTGTAAGGTCGAGCAAGATCAATGAAATAGAGACAAATGAAATGATTTCTGTTTGTTTTCTCTGTTTGATAACTTTGTGAATCAAATATTTGCATAAAGTAGATAGATACCTTTGCCATTTTAAAACATTATCTCATTTTAAACATATTAATCTACCAGAATTTTGATACCAGCCACAATTTTTTCAGTATTTGCTATGTGTCACACACTCTTTTAACTGTATGTTATTTGCTTTTATTCTCGTAACAAGCTTCGGAGGCGGTATTGCTGTCTCAATTTTACAGATGAAGAATCTGAGCCTAAGAAATTTGATGTTAAGCAATGTGCCTGAGGTCATTAGCTAGTTTTTAAAGGAGTTGGAATTCAAATCCATATCCATCTTTTTATACAAACGTTACTTGTTTTTCCTACTTTATATTCTGAGTGCTTGGTACAATGCCAAGCACTTAGATGGTACTCAGTTCAGTTTCATTTGCCCTTTAAGATTTAATTTTAATTCTGTATGAGATTTGCTTCTGATAGTCGACATTCTTCTTTTCATACTGCACGTACTCATATTCTTTCTCTTTTTTTGTGTCTCAGTTTCCTTTCTCCATTCCATACCTCCATGCCTCTTTATATAGTATGGCTATTGTATGGGATTATTTTAAAGATTCAACAAAGTGATGTTTGTCAATGGCCTACCCTGGGGCCCACCATAAAGGCTACGATCAATAAGTGCTAGAAACCTACTTTCTGTCTTTGAGCTGGGCCCAATACCTTCTTGGGCAGTCCTACAGCTCTGAATACCTGGACCAGCCATGGTGAGGCCACAGGAAAGGAGACATGTGATGGGATGAGTAGAATAATTCCCACCTCCCTTAAATTAATAGGACCTTTACATTTCTTTCCCCTATTAATGATCCCCTTATTCAGTCTTTTGATACCTGCGTATTAGTAAGAGTGAATCAAAACTGAAGGATAGAGAAGCAGTGCCGAAATTCCCAACAGTGCCAAACACTCACACTTGCTTGTTGATCCATTGGCAAAAAGAACTTACTTCTTTCTACTATATTTAGTATTTTGGTCATAGGTCCTGGAGCCTGATATTTTTTTTTCCACTGAAAGTCCTTGAGGAAAGTGAGTTTGGGGGAAGAGATTATTTTAGATATACTTATTTGAAATAATTTGTGTCCTTAAAACCTGTGCAATGAAATAATATTTCTGTTTTGGTTAAATTGATACATATTGTGATATACTAGATTATTTTATATAAAAGAACAAAAGCTACAATTCACAATGAAGAATCTTTTAGAGTAAACCTTTTAAAACTGATTAATTTCCCTCCTTTCTATTAATTTTGAGTTTTGTGCTTTGGGTTTGCTTCAGAAAAGGCTACGTGTAAAATTATTGTTCAGTCATGTTTCTGTGAGATACAGGGCTCAGTGGCAAAGCCTGTGGAATGCCAGATAGGAAAATATAGTCACTTGGGTATAAGGAATAGACTAAGTTCACTCCATAAATAAATAGATCTAAAAGTTCATTTTGGTATGCCTGGCCATTCATTTCTATTGTTAGAGTGTCTGCAATAAGCTAGACACTATGTGAGACTGCAACTATGAATGCCATGTTCCCTCTCCTCCAGGGATCATGATTTAGTGATTGAGACATGCTCATGCAACATATAATAAAATACAATACCAAAAAGAAGTTTGGAGAAGGGAAACAAAGTTCAGTGGGAGAACAGAAGAGAGGGATAGTAATACATCTGAGAGAACCTTCCTTCCCTTATATATTCCTTCATCTGTTAAACAGTCAGACAGTTAATGAAGACCTAATATGAATCAAACACTATTGTAAGCACAGGTTATGGGTATAAAATGGGGAATACACAATAGGTACTCAATATGTACTCATTGACTGCATGAGTGAATAAATAAACAAGTAAATACAAAATTTCTGCCCTGATGAATCTTGCATTTATGGAGGAATCACACAATAAATAAAAATAGAACAATTTCAGGAGGAGGTAAATGTTATGAAGAAACATAAAATTTACTAGGAAATTAGAAAATAAAGGTAGGGGTAGAAATTTTACATCTTAACGCAGTTTTATAGAGTCAGAAGTTTTCAACCCAAACTTAAAAGTTGGGTAAAATTTTGGCAGGTAGAAAGGAAGGTTGAATTTCTTTCTCCTAAGTGCTACTCATATACCCTCTGTACTTTTACTGCTTTAAGGTTTTTAGTTTATTGGTGTGCCTTTATCAATGAAAGGGAGTCCATTAGGGTAGAGACCATGTTTGATGGATCTTTATATCCCAAGCACTGTGCTTAATATGACTTAAGTTCTAATAAATGTTTGTGGAATTGATCACTCCACATATAAGTAACGAAGTAAAATACTGAGACGGTTGAGGGTGTATTTGGAGATTTTAAATAGATTGATGTAACTGGTTTGTAGGTATTTGAAGGTGATACTAGGTGGCTGACTATATTATACTGAAGGTAGTTAGATTGGGTCCAGAGAGAAGACAGGCAGCCTGAAACTTAGGCTGAAGAGTTTGGATTTGAGTGGGGTATCATTGAGTAAGGTACTTGAAGGAAGAAACTTCTAGTTTTATAATTGTACTCAATGAGTACCAGAGCATCTAACACATGTCAGGCACTGACACATCAAGTGCTGAATTAGTCAGTCATCAATTTTATAAGATTTACCAATTGTTTGAAAGTGAGGAGTAAAGGAGAAGCAAAAGTCTAAAATAGATCAAACTTTTCAACTGGAAATAAATGAGAGAATGATAAAGGATGAAGTGCATTTCAACTGTTGTCAGAGAGGATGTTATAAAATCTCCCTGACATCAGAAGTTCAGAGTAGTAGGAATTTGAAGAACTGGTCAGGGTTCCTAGGGGCTTCCTTCCGTTCTTATCCCTTCTCCCCCATAAGGTAACTTCCCAGTTGGCACCTCTAGACTCTGTCTTTACGCCTTAAATTATTTGTGAATAAAAGGTGAAAGGAGAAATTCCAGATGAGGGGAAGAAGCAGGGGATCAAATGTGAAGTGCTCTAAAAAACCAACCCTCTGAGAGAATTATAGTTGAAATACAAAGGTGAGAGTGTCCAACTAATAATAGTGAACTTTTTCCCCAGAAATATTGTTCTCTCTCGCTTATTGTCATAGATTGACAAATCAACCAACATGTCTAATTGGCATTTGCAACCAACTGCATGATGCCAGCCGAAGAAAAGCAGATTAATGTTGATCTGTAGAAACAAACTAGGCTGCAGAATACAACATGTAAATAGCTGTCTTATTTATTTTTCATTCTGCGAGGAGTGGTTTTAATTTGCCTGCGAAAGCATTGTGGACCAAAAGCCCTTTTAGTTCGCTTGCTTGAATGCCAGTAATAGACAGGGTAAAGCTGTTAAAAACAGCCAGCTAGTACACAGACATTTAAAGAGAAGGGGGCCTTTTGAACCTTTCCACAATCCAGAGTTATGGTTAGAATATCTATTATTGCTGGTCATGTACTCCAGCATAAATTTCATAAACAGTTGTCCAGGTTTGAAGCTTGAAGCAGATGAAATTTACCTGAATAATAATTCTTAGGATATGGAAATATAGAGAGGAGAATGCCCTGTCATTCTTAAAGCTTTATTATTGATCTTTTAATAATTTTACTGATCTAATTCATTCTAGATTAAAGCAATATAAGACTCTACTATATGTTTAAGGGAGAAGAAGATCTAGGCCTCTTAAGTATTCTGCTCAAAAATTTATTTTGACCAATACTTAAGAAGCAGTAGAAGTCACACTGAGAATCATCACTTATAAAGTATTTAGAAAAACATTTTTTTTCTTTCAATATAAAGGAACATTCTCATTTGCTTAGCTGGCCTTTTCCTATCAAAATGGTGGGAGTTTTTAAAATAAATTTTTATTTATTTATTTGTTTATCTATTTATCTATCTGTTTATTTATTTATTTTTGGCTGTGTTGGGTTTTTTCATTGCTGCGCACAGGCTTTCTCTAGTTGTGATGAGAGGGGTCTATTCTTTGTTGCAGTGAGCGTGCTTCTCTTCTCATTGCCGTGGCTTCTCTTGTTGCGGAGCACAGGCTCTAGGTGTGCAGGCTTCAGTAGTTGTGGCATGCGGGCTCAGTAGTTGTGGTGCACGGGCTTTAGAGCGCAGGCTCAGTAGTTGTGGCGCACGGGCTTAGTTGCTCCGCGGCATGTGGGATCTTCCCAGACCAGGGCTCAAACCCCTGTCCGCTGCATTGGCAGGCGGATTCTTAACCACTGCGCCACCAGGGAAGTCCCTCAAAATGGTGCGTTTTAATTTGCAGTTCTTAGCACTAGTTTGTTCTTTCAAAGATGATTTCCCCATCACAAAAAGAATAAGACATCAACATTGTTTCATTAAGCAAATCTGAGTTTACCTTCAGTTTACTTTCTCCTGAATTCAGAAACTTTTATAAGAGAAACTCTTGCCTGGTTGAAATCAAATAGTTTCATAAATTGTCCCTGTGGAAATAGCACTGAAATTCTCAGGGCTCACACTGAGGTTTACTTTCCCTTCTTTCCTTTCACTGTCATTTTGCTGCTCCATCAAAATGTCACCATGCCCCCACCCAATAAAAAACACAGAAATCTAGTCACTTTACGAGTGCGAAATAAGAAAACATTTTTTTCCCATTTTACTTCTACTTCATATTAAACAAAAGAAAAGAACATCTTAGAATTCCATTATCTGGAATTTATCTAGAAAATGGAGCAAACTTTAAGAATACTCCTTATGACTTGTAATGATACACTAATGTTCTAATCTATTTCTAGAGTAAGGCTACCTAAGACTCTTAAGACTGAGTATACTATAGAATTAAGGGCTCATGTGTATGATTGCGTCGATGAACCAAAACTTGGACCCGCCTGACCCTTTGGTGGGAGTTGGCTGGTTGGTCTAACAGTGAAGAGGCTGAGACTGGACTCACATATGTTTCCTAGACATCGTGATTTATTTCCTACAGTTTATAGGCAATGCTATGAGGCTCACAGGAAGAACGTTGAGTTATTTAACTGCTAAGAAGCAGAGTTGGGATTTTATATTCATGCTGCCTTATATATTAGAAGAATCTCTAGTTGGGCTTGACAAAATATTTCGAGGGTTATATGCAGCAATGGGCAAATCCCAAGTAGCTAACAGAACTCTGGATTAAAGACCAAACCATCAGGCACTGGGAGAATTGACAAAAGTTAGAAGTGTTATTTTTAAAAGGAAGGCTAATGTTAATCCTTGTGGGATAAAACAACCAATGAAATAACTTCTAATAGAATTTTACTAGAAGTACCATACATTTTTATAAAGGGAAATGTCATAAGTGAAAAAAAAATTCAGTATATTGTAGTCTGAAACATAGAAACACGCCATGCTGTATTTAGAGATGAAGCTCTTGTGAGTTTCTATGCTTGTGGCAGTTTTCTTTCCTGAATAATGTTTTTGTTTGATCAGTTGATATCACACAACTTAGAGAGTTAGAGAAGCAAAGGTAAGCACGCTAGAGCCTTAACACCTTACACATTGCAGATTTGGTTTTGTGATGGTGGTAGCTGGGCGTTTATGAAGAAAGTTATTTATAAAAAGAACTCCTGCTAAAGTACCATATATATATATATATAATTTACGTTTGAAGTACTTATAAATTGTTTATGAAGGTCCTCTGCCCATTTTTCAATCAGTTTTTTTTTTTTTTTGATGTTGAGTTATATGAGTTCTTTGTATATTTTGGGTATTAACCTCTTATCAGATAAATCATTGCAAATATCTTCTCCCATGCAGTAGGTTTCCTTTACATTTTGTTGATAGTTTTATTTGCTGTGCAAAAGCTTTTTAGTTTGATGTAGTCCCATTTGTTTATTTTTGCTTTTGTTTCCATTGCCTGAGGAGACATATCCAAAAAAGTATTACTAAGAACTGTGTCAAAGAGTGCACTGCCTGTGTTTTATTCCAGTGAATTTTATGGTTTCAGATCTTATAATTAAGTCTTTAATCCATTTTGAGTTTATTTTTATATATGGTGTGAGAAAGTCGGTAAAGTACTATATTATTTAAGTTTTCAGCATTTATAAATTGCCATTAACTCTAGCTCATGTTTATTATAATATTCTGCACATTTGTTAACTGCTAAAATTACTATTCATCAAGATTAAAGAGGCAAACTGGATAACCAATAACTTGAGTTTTAAATCCAAGTGCCTCATTTCAGATCACTCTTTCAATTGAGTAAGTATTTCTTAAGCAGCAACTGTGTGCAAGACACTGTTTCTAAGTCCAAGGGTTATGGTAGTGAGTAAGACAGACAAGGTCTTTGTTTGCGTGGATTTTACATTTCAGTGGGAGGTAGTGAACAACAAACTAGTACATGTAAGTGCAAGAGGTGATATATACTTTGACAAAAAATGAAGCAGAGATTGTCATGGGAATGGGGACAATCTTAGACAGAGTGGTGGTCAGGAAAGGTCTCTTTTAGGAATTATTTTTAGTAGATAACTAAAGAGTGAAGGCTCTGCTAATTCATATGATGCTGGTGAGTAAATTTCCAAGGATACCTCTTCCTTTGTGGGACCCAGCTCTGTTCTGGGATTGATTTCTCAGTGCCCCATATTTGGGCTGGATTTTATACTGTACCACTTCTAAGCCATCTGCCTTCACGCAGTGGTCAAATTTCCCAACTATACGTGGCAGCCCTGGAAGCAAAGGAGAGAAGCATGAGAAAACGCCAGGGGAAGCTTTTCAGGCAGAGCGTAAAAACACCTGTAGAAAATATCTTGAGTTGGGAATAAAATTGGTATATTTAAGAAATAACAAGAAATCTAGTATGTCTGGAGCAGAGTGATTGAAGAGAACAGAGGGGTTATTTAATCTCAGTAAACTTCAGGATAATCTGATTTCAAAGAAGAATGCTTGGACTGATTTTCATTCATCTTTTCATGCATTAATTTATAAATATTCATTACATTTAGAAAGATAGATAGATAATGTTTCTTCATTTGCAAATGGTAGAAACCAAGTTTGACCTCATTAATCAAATACCTTTGAGTAAATTGTCAATGGAAAGAAACTTTAGAGGGGATAATATTTGTTCACAGAATCAAGGGGAGGTTGAAGAATCAGCTGTAAGCAAGTAAAAACCAAGACAGTGCTGGAGAAGAAGGGAGAAAGCACTACAGGAAGAAATGGTCTCTTAACAGAAATACTTTGTACAGGGCTCAGGGCCTGAGTCTAAAATGGATGAAATCCAATTATTTTTACATTTTTGTTTATTCTTTTTCTTTTGCTCATGATTTCGAGACAGTAATATTCAGTAGATCCAGGTTGGAGCCTGAGATTATTCCTTTATCAAGTGCAGGGTTAAGCTCCTGACTGCAATCCCAACAGACTTTACCCAAGGAGGGACCATGCTGTCATTCAGAGGGAGAATGGATGTTGACTAGCCAAGTACCAGAAATATTTAATATAATATGTGAAACAGAGCACTAAGCATATAAGATACACTCATGAATAATTCAGTTTCTGCCAAGAAAAGTCTGTTGATGAGTTCAGGGACATAACTAAGTATGCTTCGTTATTAGTATCCATTTGGAAAAGAGATTGCAAGGAAGGAGGAGTAGGGAGACTGACACCAGGGCAGTAAAATGAATATAAAGAAAAGGAGACATATTTGAAAAAATTCAAAATCTGGCGACTGATTGGAAGTGAACAATAAGGGAAATGGAGTCAGAGAATTTTGGAGGCATAGTTATATTCTGCAATTGGGTGACTGGGTGACATTAACCAAAACTGGTACTAATAGAAGCAACAGATTGCAACAAGAAGAGAGAATAAGCATGGTCCTCCTTGACATATAAATTCAATGTGCATCTGGGTTTCCACATGGATATGACAATTAGGAAGCTAGAATTTTGGTCTGGAGCTCAGGAGGGACATCTTAGCTGAGGATATAGATTTGAGACTCTTCAGAGTATGAATTAAATGGAAAGAAATACAGCTGTTAAGGGAGAGGGCAGAGTTGCAGAGTCAATTAGAGAGAATAGCAAATATAACTTAGAAAGTTAGCATATTTTCTGTCATGACTTACCAGTGTGCAACTTTTTTTTTCAATTTATATCACCAAAATTTATTCATTCAATTAATTTTTAACATCTTTATTGGAGTATAATTGTACAATATTGTGTTAGTTTCTGCTGTATAACAAAGTGAATCAGCTATACGTATACATATATCCCCATATCCCCTCCCTCTTGCGTCTCCCTCCCACCCTCCCTATCCCACCCCTCTAGGTGGTCACAAAGCCCTGAGCAGATCTCCCTGTGCTATGCGGCTGCTTCCCACGAGCTACCTATTTTATATTTGGTAGCGTATATATGTCCATGCCACTCTCTCACTTTGTCCCAGCTTACCCTTCCCCCTCCCCGTGTCCTCAAGTCCATTCTCTACGTCTGTGTCTTTATTTCTGACCTTCCCCTAGGTTCTTCAGAACCATTTTTTAAATTTTTTTTTTAGTTTCTATGTATATGTGTTAGCATACCGTATTTGTTTTTCTCTTTCTGACTAACTTCACACTCTGTGACAGACTCTAGGTCCATTCACCTAACTACAAATAACTCAGTTTCATTTCTTTTTATGGCTGTGTAATATTCCATTGTATATATGTGCTGCATCTTCTTTCTCCATTCACCTGTTGATGGACACTTAGGTTGCTTCCAGGTCCTGGCTATTGTAAAGAGTGCTGCAATGAACCTTGTGATACATGACTCTTTTGGAATTATAGTTTTCTCAGGGTATATGTCCAGTAGTGGGATTGCTGGATCGTATGGTAGTTCTATTTTTAGATTTTAAGGAACCTCCATACTGTTCTCCATAGTGGCTGTATCAATTTACATTCCCACCAACAATGCAAGAACGTTCCCTTTTCTCCACACCCTCTCCAGCATTTATTGTTTGTAAACTTTTTGATGATGGCCATTCTGACTGGTGTGAAGTGATACCTCACTGTAGTTTTGATTTGCATTTCTCTAATGATTAGTGATGTTGAGCATCCTTTCATGTGTTTGTTGGCAATATGTATATCTTCTTTGGAGAAATGTCTATTTAGGTCTTCAGCCCATTTTTGGATTGGGTTGTTTTTTTTTCTGATATTGAGCTGCATGAGCTGCTTGTATGTTTTGAAGATAAATCCTTTGTCAGTTGCTTCATTTGCAAATATTTTTTTCCCATTCTGAGGGTTGTCTTTTTGTCTTGTTTATGGTTTCCTTAGTTGTGCCAAAGCTTTTAAGTTTCATTAGGTGCCATTTGTTTATTTTTATTTTTATTTCCATTTCTCTAAGAGATGGGTCAAAAAGGATCTTGCTGTGATTTATGTCATAGAGTGTTCTGCCTATGTTTTCCTCTGAGAGTTTTATAGTGTCTGGCCTTACATTTAGGTCTTTAATCCATTTTGAGTGTATTTTTATGTATGATATTAGGGAGTGTTCTAATTTCATTCTTTTACATGTAGCTGTTCAGTTTTCCCAGCACCATTTATTAAAGAGGCTCTTTTCTCCATTGTATTTTCTTGTCTCCTTTATCAAAGATAAGGTGACCATATGTACGTAGGTTTATCTCTGGTCTTTCTATCCTGTCCCATTGATCTGTATTTCTGTTTTCGTGTCAGTGCCATACTGTCTTGATTTCTGTAGCTTTGTAGTATAGTCTGAAGTCAGGGAGTCTGATTCCTCCAGCTCCGTTTTTCTTCTCAAGATTGCTTTGGCTATTCGGGGTCCTTTGTGTTTCCATACAAATTGTGAAATTTTTTGTTCTAGTTCTCTGAAAAATGCCATTGGTAGTTTGATAAGGATTGCATTGAATCTGTAGATTGGGTAGTATAGTCATTTTCACAATGTTGATTCTTCCAGTGCAAGAACGTGGTATATCTCTCCATCTGTTTGTATCATCTTTAATTTCTTTCATCAGTGTCTGATAGTTTTCTGCATATAGGTCTTTGTCTCCTTAGGTAGGTTTATTCCTAGGTATTTTATTCATTTTGTTGCAGTGGTAAATGGGAGTGTTTCCTTAATTTCTCTTTCAGATTTTTCATCATTAGTGTATAGGAATGCAAGAGATTTCTGTGCATTAATTTTATATCTTGCTACTTTACCAAATTCATGGATTAACTCTAGTAGTTTTTTGGTAGCATCTTTAGGATTCTCTATGTATAGTATCATGTCATCTGAAAACAGTGACAGTTTTACTTCTTCTTTTCTGATTTAGATTCCTTTTATTTCTTTTTCTTCTCTGATTGCTTTGGATAAAACTTCCAAAACTATGTTGAATAATAGTGGTGAGAGTGGGCAAACTTATCTTGCTCCTGATCTTAGTGGAAAAGGTTTCAGTTTTTCCCCATTGAGAACAATGTTGGCTGTGGGTGTGTCATATATGGCTTTTATTACATTGAGGTAATTTCCCTCTATGCGTACTTTCTGGAGGGAGTTTATCATAAATGGGTGTTGAATTTTGTCCAAAGCTTTTTCTGCATCTATTGAGATGACCATATGGTTTTTCTCCTTCAATTTGTTAATATGGTGTATCACATTGATTGATTTACATATATTGAAGAATCCTTGCATTCCTGGGATAAACCCCACTTGATCGTGGTGTATGACCCTTTTAATGTGCTGTTGGATTCTTTTTGCTAGTATTTTGTTGAGGATTTTTGCATCTATGTTCATCAGTGATAGTGGTCTGTAGTTTTTTGTGTGTGTGACATCTTTGTCTGGTTTTTGTATCAGGGTGATGGTGGCCTTGTAGAATGAGTTTGGGAATGTTCCTCCCTCTGCTGTATTTTGGAAGAGTTTGAGAAGATAGGTGTTAGCTCTTCTCTAAATGTTTGATATAATTCGCCTGTGAAGCCATCTGGTCCGGGGCTTTTGTTTGTTGGGAGATTTTTAATCACAGTCTCAATTTCAGTGCTTGTGATTGGTCTGTTTGTATTTTCTACTTCTTCCTGGTTCAGTCTCTGAAGGGTGTGCTTTTCTAAGAATTTGTCCATTTCTTCTATGTTTTCCATTTTATTGGCATATAGTTGCTTGTAGTAACTTCTTATGATCCTTTGTGTTTCTGCAGTGTCAGTTGTTACTTCTTCTTTTTCATTTCTAATTCTGTTGAATTGAGTCTTCTCCCTTTTTTTCTTGATGAGTCTGTCTAATGGTTTATCAATTTTGTTTATTTTCTCTAAGAACCAGCCTTTAGTTTTATTGATCTTTGCTATCGTTTCCTTCATTTCTTTTTCATTATTTTGGATCTGATCTTTATGATTTCTTTCCTTCTGCTAACTTTGGGGATTTTTGTTCCCCTTTCTCTATTTGCTTTAGGTGTAAGGTTAAGTTGTTTATTTGAGGTTTTTCTTGTTTCTTGAGGTAGGACTGTGTTTCTATAAACTTCCCTCTTAGAAACGCTTTTGCTGCATCCCATAGGTTTTGGGCCATTGTGTTTTCATTGTCGCTTGTTTCTAGGTATTTTTTGATTTCTTCAGTGATCTCTTGATTATTTAGTAGCATATTGTTTAGCCTCCATGTGTTTGTATTTTTTACAGTTTTTTTTTCCTGTAATTGATTTTTAACCTCATAGTGTTGTGGTCGGAAAAGATGCTTGATATGATTTCAATTTTCTTAAATTTTCCAAGGCTTGATTTGTGACCCAAGATGTGACCTATTCTGGGGAATGCTCCGTGTGCACTTGAGAAGAATTTGTAGTCTTCCGCTTTGGGGTGGAATGTCCTATGAATGTCAATTAAGTCTGTCTGGTCTATTGTGTCATTTAAAGCTTTTGTTTCTTTATTTTCTGTCTGGATGATCTGTCTGTTGGTGTAAGTGGGGTGTTAAAGTCCTCCACTATTATTGTTACTGTCTATTTCCCCTTTTATTGCTCTTAGCATTTGCCATATGTATTGAGGTGCTCCTATGTTGGGTGCATAAATATTTAAAATTATTACGTTTTCTTCTTGGATTGCTCCTTTGATCATTATATAATGTCCTTCCTTATCTCTTGTAACAGTCTTTATTTTAAAGTCTATCTTATCTGATACAAGTATTGCTACTCCGACTTTCTTGTGATTTCCGTTTGCATGGAATACTTTTTTCCATCCCCTCACTTTCAGTCTGTTATGTGTCCCTATGTCTGAACTGAGTCTCTTGTAGACAGTATATATACAGGTCTTGGTTTTGTATCCGTTCAGCCACTCTGTGTCTTTTGGTTGGAACATTTAATCCATTTGCATTTAAGGTCATTATCGATATGTATGTTCCTATTACCATTTTCTTAATTGTTTGGGGTTTGTTGTTGTAGGTCTTTTCCTTGTCTTGTGTTTCCTGCCTAGAGAAGTTCCTTCAGCATTCGTTGTAAAGCTGGTTTGGTGGTGCTGAATTCTCTTAACTTTTGCTTGTCTGTAAAGGTTTTAATTTCTCGGTTGAATCTGAATGAGATCCTTGCTGGGTAGAGTAATCTTGGTTGTAGGTTTTTCCCTTTCATCACTTTAAATATGTCCTGCCACTCCCTTCTGGCTTGCAGAGTTTCTGCTGAAAGATCACCTGTTAACCTTGTGGGCACTCCCTTGTATGTTATTGGTTGCCTTTCCCTTGCTGCTTTTAATATTGTTTCTTTGTATTTAATTTTTGATAGTTTGATTAATATGTGTCTTGGCATGTTTCTCCTTGGATTTATCCTGTATGGGACTCTCTGCACTTCCTGGACTTGAGTGACTATTTCCTTTCCCATATTAGGGAAGTTTTCAACTATAATCTCTTCAAATATTTTCTCAGTCCCTTTCTGTTTGTCTTCTTCTTCTGGGAGCCCTATATTTTGAATGTTGGTGCATTTAATGTTGTCCCAGAGGTCTCTGAGACCGTCCTCAATTCTTTTCATTCTTTTCTCTCCATTCTGGTCTGTGGTAGTTATTTCCAATATTTTATCTTCCAGGTCACTTATCTGTTCTTCTGCCTCAGTTATTCTGCTATTGATTCCTTGTAGAGAATTTTAAATTTCATTTAATGTGTTATTCATCATTGTTTGTTTGCTCTTTACTTCTTCTAGGTCCTTGTTAAACATTTCTTGTATTTTCTCCATTCTATTTCCAAGATTTTGCATCATCTTTGCTATCATTATTCTGAATTCTTTTTCATGGAGACTGCTTATTTCCTCTTCATTTGTTAGGTCTGGTGGGTTTTTACCTTGCTCCTTCATCTGCTGCATACTTCTCTGTCTTGTCATTTTGCTTACCTTACTGCGTTTGGGGTCTCCTTTTTGCAAGCTGCAGGTTCATAGCTCCCGTTGGTTTTGGTGTCTGCCCCCAGACACCAAAGTGGGTAAGGTTGGTTCAGTGGGTTGTGTAGGCTTCCTGGTGGAGGGGACTGGAGCCTGTGTTCTGGTGGTTGGGGCTGGATCTTGTCTTTCTGGTGGGCAGGTCCACGTCTGGTGGTGTGTTTTAGGGTGTCTGTGAATTTAGTATGATTTTAGGCAACCTCTCTGCTAATGGGTGTGTTTGTGTTCCTGTCTTGCTAGTTGTTTGGCATAGGGTGTCCAGCACTGGAGCCTGCCGGTTGTTGCATGGGCTGGTTCTTAGCGTTGAGTTGGAGGTCTCTGGGAGAGTTCTTGCCAACTGATATTATATGGGGCCGGGAGTTCTCTGGTGGTCCAGTGTCCTGAACTCAGCTCTCCCACCTCAGAGGCTCAGGCCTGACACCCGGCCAGAGTACCAAGACCGTGTCAGCCACATGGCTCAGAAGAAAAGGGAGAAAAAAGAAGCAAGGCAGAAAAGTAAATAAATAATTTTTTAAAAACTATATATTATTAAAATAAAAAAATAAAATTGTCATAAAAAAATAAAAGAAGAGAGCAACCAAGCCAATAAACAAATCCACCCATGATAACAAACGCTAAAAACTAAACTAAAATAAACATAAAAATCAGAAACTAGTCAGTCGCACACAGCAAACTGCAAGTCTACAGTTGCTCCCAAAGTCCACCACCTCAAGTTAGGGATGATTCATTGTTTGTTCAGGTATTCCCCAGATGCAGGGTACATCAAGTTGATTGTGGAGATTTAATCCACTGCTCCTGAGGCTGCTGGGAGAGATTTCCCTTTCTCTTCATTGTTCACACAGCTCCTGGGGTTCAGCTTTGGATTTGGCCCCACCTCTGCATGTAGTTCGCCCTCTGGCATCTGTTCTTTGCCCAGACAGGACGGGGTTAAAGGGAGCCACTGATTCGGGGGCTCTGGCTCACTCAGGCCAGCGGGGAGAGAGGGGTATGGATACGGGGCGAGCCTGCGGCCGTAGAGGCCATCGTGACATTGCAACAGTCTGAGGTGAGCCGTCTGTTCTCCCAGGGGAGTTGTCCCTGGATAACAGGACCCTGGCAGTGGCGGGCTGCACAGGCTCCCGGGAGGGGAGGTGTGGATAGTGACCTGTGCTCGCACACAGGATTCTTGGTGGCTGCAGCAGCAGCCTTAGCGTTTCATGCCCGTCTCTGGTGTCCGTGCTGATATCAGCAGCTTGTGCCCATCTCTGGACCTCATTTAGGCGGTTTTCTGAATCCCTTCTCCTTGCACACCCCGAAAAAATGCTCTCTTGCCTCTTAGGCAGTTCCAGACCTTTTTCAGATTCCCTCCTGGCTAGCTGTGGTGCACTAGCTCCCTTCAGGCTGTGTTCACGCAGCCAACCCCAGTCCTCTCCCTGGGATCCGACCTCCGAAGCTGGAGCCTGAGCTCCCAGCCCCGCCCTCCCCGGCGGGTGAGCAGACAAGCCTCTCAGGCTGGTGAGTGCCGGTCGGCCCTGACCCTCTGTGCGGGAATCTCTCTGCTTTGCCCTCTGCACCCCTGTTGCTGTGCTCTCCTCCATGGCTCCGAAGCTTCCCCTTGTGCGCATTCCCCGTCTCCACCAGTAAAGGGGCTTTGTAGTGTGTGGAAACCTTTCCTCCTTCACGGCTCCCTCCCACTGGTGCAGGTCCCACCCCTATCCTTTTGTCTTTATTTTTTTTTCTTTTACCCTACCCAGGTACGTGGGGATTTTCTTGCCTTTTGGGAGGTCCAAGGGCTTCTGCCAGCGTTCAGTAGGTGTTCTGTAGGAGTTGTTCCACATGTAGATGTATTTCTGATGTGTCTGTGGGGAGGAAGGTTATTCCACGTCTTACTCCTCTGCCATCTTGAAGGTCCTCCCAGTGTGCGCCTTGAAGAAAGTATTTCCCTAAATGCCTGGAAGTTAAACAGGCCAATGACATTTAAACAATAAAGAGAATAATGTTTGTTTGCTTTTGTTGTGCATGGAACACATACTAGTCTTCAGTTTTATATGGTGGGGCATAGTATTCAAAGCACATTCAGGATTGGACACAAACCTCAGTTCACATCTTACTTACACTTTTTTATGTGGATAAATCACTTGAAATTTATGGGACTCAGTTTTCCCAACTTTAAAGTGAGCATAAAATAACCAAATCACCAAATAATTCAGATTGTGTGAGAAATTCACATTCACGAAATGAGGGCCCAGCTTGAATGTGAGAAGTACTTAGAAACATCTGACATCTGACAACTGGGTAAAGGGAACTATGACAGAGAGCTGTTTATGTCATGACTGAGAGATTCCTTGTGAAAAAACTCCAGTGAGGGGCCTGCTGGTGGTTAGGAATTGCCCATGCTCCAAAAGACTCCTGGGAGCAGTGCTGCAGATGGCAATATGCAGGAGAGCCACGGGGCCACCCATAAGAAAGGACTGACTCATGTCACCTGACATGGGATGGGAAGATGAGCAGACTTAGTAAAGAACTGCTGTCAGCAGAGGGAATTGCTGGTCTGGGTGCAGTGTGGTGGCTTTGCCTTCATTATATCCTTAACCCACTCTAGCTATAAACACACATATGTACATACATACATATATGTGGCCTAAGGAGAGAGGGTTCAAAGTGAAATTCACAAGAGCTATTCTACTAATGCTTTAGACAGTGAGGCCTGGACACATCTCAAAGAAAGTAGTGGGAAGGGAAGAGCTCCCCCTGCAGGCAGGGACTGTATTGACGCCTGCTATTCCTGAAAGGAAAGGGGCTACCTTCATGCTGCCTGGGGGGATTGAAATACCCTGAAGGGCAGGAAGGAAGAGAACTGAAGGATCCAGGGTGGCCATTGGAGGAGTCATAGCACTCTGCACAGCAGCAGTGGTGGTACCAGCAGGAATCTGTTTGCTTCTGGTCACATAGGAGACATCCCTGGGCCCCCCAGAAACACACACACAGAGCCACCCGTCAAAGGCCAGGGCATGAGACCCATGAGGGATGAAATGTGAAAAATAAGACCTTATGAATACTATTACACCCACTGAATGAATTTTTATAAACATAAAGCTCTTAGCTCAGGCCCTGATATATAGTAAGTAATTTGGGGTAGAAGCCGATTTACTATGATGAATCCACTTTTCCTATATTGGGAAGGTTTATTTGTACATTTGGGTTTCTGCCAAACGTAATTCATTGATGAAAAGAACAACAAATGATAAAGGATGAAGCAAGAAAATCACATATGGTGACACTAGTATATCAAAGGGAGGTGGAAAGGGTTTCACCATTGGTTTGCAGGGCTGGGGCAGTCCCATCAGGAAGCTTCTAGCTACTCCTCCAAGGCTCAGACTATGTATACTCAGAGACAGTGGCACACCAACTACACTGTAATTGACAAATCAAGGAAGATTAGCCTTAACTTTTCTTAATTAAAATAATAATTATGATACCCAAACCATGAAGAAGGCAGGTCACCTTCTCCCCAGAATGTGCTAACATATAACGAAAGAGAATGGGATTTAATGAGGTCTACTTCATTTGACCCAATTAAATCCTCAATCTCCTGTCTCTCAGCCTCAACTTGGCCTCTGCAGCTCGTAAATAGTTACCAGGATTTGCTCATTGACAAGCCCACAGTAGGAAATGGGTTTCTTGCCCTCACTGCATATTATGATTGAGAGCAAAATCTGCAAGAATGTTGTGCTGTCAGGAATGCCATGATATATGTGAGATTTCTATACTGCCTACCAGACTTCTCTTAATTGTGATAAAGTACCAGGAGTTATAGTTAATGAGATGCTAAACTGTGCAGGATGGAATTGGCTCTTTTACTTAATATTTAGAATAGAAATTTATTAGAGTGCACTGCAACTTGAAAAGTTTATAATTGTTTTGTGAAACTTTTGTTTCAGGTATGTGGGTGTATGTTGTGTATGTGCACATACATATTAGGTCGTCATGTAAAATCTATATTTTACTGTGTTATCATGATCAAAAAAATAATTGAAAAATACTGTTGCATCTGATCTGTATCACTCATTCTTAACATTTATGTATAAAGCTTTTCAAAAATCTAAGCAAAATTATGAAACTGCTTCTGAGAAAATGCACATATTCAAAATTTTGCATAAAATTTCATTTAGTATCTGGACCCCTTAATAAATATCCATAACACAGGCTAACTCTTTTTTTTTGTAATGGACACTTAGTGAGGTTATTCCCTTTGCATGAAAAAGGTCAAGGAGGTAATGAAACATCTCTTTAATACACACACATATGCACACACACAGACACACACACACACATACATGCATCCCAAAACAAAGGATAAGAATTCCATAAGTGAAATGCAATTTAGGGGGATAATTGTTATTACCTCTATTTTATAGGAGAGTAAATTAATGACTATACAACGCCTAGAACATAGCAGTTATTCAGTAAATACTATAAATTAAATGAAATCTTCAACCTACTTATTTTAGACACATAAAACAAAATTACTTAGCAACTTCTAGTGAAGTTAGCCATAATTATGGCAAAAACTGTAATATAATACAGTTGAGTTTTCAGTGAATAGGGAATAAGTTACTTCTTCTGTAGAGAATCCACTCACAAAAGTAACTGTATGCTTTGTAAGGAGCATAGTGTTTTACATTCCTCCATTTCTTCCCTCACTTTTACACATTATTTTACAAGAGATTTTTTTTTAAAAATTTAATATTTATTTTATTTTCCTTATTTTTTTTGGCTGCATTGGGTCTTAGTTGCGGCACGCGGGCTTCTCTCTAGTTGCGGTATGTGGGTTTTCTCTCTCTAGTTATGGTGCGTGGGCTCCAGAGCACATGGGTTCTGTAGTTTTCAGCATGCAGGCTCTCTAGTTGAGGCACTCGAGCTCAGTAGTTGTGGCACGTGGGCTTAGTTGCTCCACGGCATGTGGGATCTTAGTTCCCTGACCAAGGATCGAACCCTGCATTGGAAGGCGGATACGTTACCACTGGACCACCAGGGAAGTCCCTTACCCATTATTTTAAAAGGGAATGTAAAACACTCTTCTTAGGCAAAAGTGATTTCTTCTGAGGAATGCTTCGGCATGGTATACACGATGTTTTTCAAATCTTATAACCAGGCATGACACGATCTTGGCTTTACTTATATAACACATTGTGTTATGGTTTTTATATGGTTTTCACTCAAAAATAACTTAAGACATCACCATTAACAGAATTTCACCTGAGCCAAAAATGATCTTGGCAAAGTCTTTAAAATTATTCACTGTGTGTGTGCTTTCAAATAGAGAAATCGAACTTCTGAATTAAATTCATATTACAGGTGTAAAATTTCAAGATATTATTAAAATGCCTCTCTAAGGAAAAAATGCACAGCCTAATGAATGGAAGATTCAAGAAAAGGTAGATTGAAGGACGTAAAAACTTCCTCCTTTCTGAATGTGTTCTTCAAACTTCATTTTTATTTTTCCCACATCCCTGACTGCACTGATAAAATATCTGTTCACTGAATCTCTTCACCCCGTCGACATTTGGCTTTATGACAACTTTGGGTCTTGCACCAGAACACCAGTGCTTATTGTCTGGAAGACCTTTCGGAAGGCACCAACATTTATTGAGTTCGTGTGGTGCTGTTGTAGAGCTTTACAGACAGCATGTCCTTTAATCCTTACAGAAATTCTCTGAAGTTTTATCACCCTTCTGATGCTCATGGCTCTAAAAATTGTTTTACTGTGGTTTCAACTCACCTTCCTCCTAAAAGAGTATTTCTGACATTAGCATGAAGACATCTTCCCTGGGGACGTTGAAATTTGAAGGTGGAGTCCTTGGGTCTGCATTGTAAACGAACTCCCCAGGTAATTCTGGTAAAGGTGGTCCACAGACCACAGTTTAAGAAACTCTATTTTAATGTTGGTAGATATCTCTTAAGAATCTTTGTTTGGTATCAAAATGATGGATGTGTTGGATTTGGTTTTTTTCTTTTTCTTTCATTTTCTTTTTTTAATGTTGTGGGTGGTTCAGAGCTTAAATTAAACTGATTAAAATGAAGTGATCCCCTTACATAGAATATAATTTAAAAATAGAATATCTGTCCTGAAATTTGCCTTTAGATGAGACTCCAAAATTTTTATTTTTATCAGCTCATTAGAAAGCCAAACTTCCTTTAGATCTTTCCTTTTCCTTTGAGTCATTCACCAGGTTCTAACGCTAGAAATTCCTCCAGATGTAGTCCGCTTCACTCCTGCCAATATAAGCAGGGCTATGCGGAAAGCTCAGTGATTTCTGACAATTTTAGTTAGATATATTACTGGCTGGCTGCATAGGGAATGGGTGAGTAACATACAGCAAATCCATTTGCCTTTCAGTGGATATTGTAACATATTTCAGATTTGGAAGAGATGAACTGGCATTCCCAGAAAAAGTACGGTTTTCCCTTCACTTAGCGTTGATCACAATACACAGTGGCAAGTGCAGTGTGGTACGGCATGATGGCTTCATCTCATTTCCCTTTTTTTCCCATAACATCGTAGCATATTCTTTAGATCAAAAACCTGTTATCGATTTATTTTATCCCATCATGTCATCATGGAAATGGTTGGAGAAGAGCAGTCTGCAGGGCTTTATAGTTTGTAGGTTTCTCAGTTCATTGACTACAAGGATTATAGTGACATGACTTTCATCAACACTGACAGATCTTGGGCTGTGTAGATAGAAGGATGATGCTCAGATCACAGAAGGAAACGGCTCAAAGAAAATAAGAGATGAAGTAGCTGTTTTTGAGTAGAAGAACAGTTTCCACACTCAGAAAGTCATTAAGGTGGTATTTTTATTGCAGCATAACTTGACATATACTGAGACTCATGTTTTCTTTATTTCACGATTCTACTTCTCTTCTTCCTTTCAGGTATTATGATCAGATGGTACTTGTGTTCAAACCCTCTTTGAAGTTAGGCAGGGCCATGTGACTTGCTTTGGCATGTGAGCAAAAAAATTGTGTGTGTTGGGCATATTTTTTACCTGTCATTGCCAAGGAGGAAGCTTTTTTAATTTATTAAGCTGTAGTTGATTTACAATATTGTGTTAAATTTGGGGGTACAGCTCCAGATTCTTTTCCATTATAGATTATTAGGAGATACTGAATATAGTTCCATGTGCTATACAGTAAATCCTTGTTTGTCTTTTTTATATATAGTGGTATGTATCTTTTAATCCCATACTCCTCATGTAACCTTCCCCCTCCCCTTTCCCCTTTGGTATGCACAAATTTGTTTTCTATGTCTGTGAGTCTGTTTCTGTTTTGTAAATAAGTTGATTTGTATTTTTTTTTGTTTCCACATATAAATCATATCATATACTATTCGTCTTTTTCTGTTTGACTTACTTCCCTTAGTACGATAATCTCTAGGTCCATCCATGTTGCTGCAAATGGCAGTATTTCATTCTTTTTTATGGCTGAGTAATATTCATATATATGTGTATGTGTATATATATATATATATATATATATATATATATATACCACTTCTTCTTTATCCACTCTTCTGTCAATGGACATTTAGGTTGCTTCCATGTCTTGGCAATTATAAACAGTGCTGCAATGAACATTGGGGTGCATGTATCTTTTTGAATTAGAGTTTTCATCTTTTCAGGATATATGCCCAGGAGTGGGATTGCTGGATCATATGGTAACTCTATTTTTAGTTTTTTAAGGAACCTCTAGACCATTTTCCATAGTGGCTGCACCAATTTACATTCCCATCAACAGTGTAGGAGGGTTCCAAGGAGGAAGCTTTAAATACAAAATCAATGCAAAGCTCTGCTGTGCCTCTTTCTACCTGCCCCAATGATTGTGGAAATAAGTATTCAAGTGGAACCTTCTGAATCTCTTCACTGAGTAGTTATAATGTAGTTCACTGATGATCAGAACCTCCTTCAACTCACACTGGATATAGAACCAATTAAAAAAATACATCTTTATGTGTTGAGTGACTGAGATTTGGCAGGGGGTGGTTATACTGCAGCATAATCAGACCTATGATGATTGACACCCATATGTTCTTCATAATCATTATAAGAATTGGCATTTGGTGTTGCATTGAGCAGAATACATTTGGAGACCTCTAAGGATTAACTGTATGACTTTTAGATTAGTGAAGGTTTTGGAGCCTGCACCACAGGAGGAGCTACTGAAGTATTGAGAGATATTTAGCTTGGAGAAACGGCTTATGGGAATCTTGGTAAGTGATTTAAACTCATAATGTCCCACCAGATTAAGAAAAAAATAGTATATTAAAATGTGTTTCCTGTATTTGCTTAGGGCAGACCTAGACAGGTTAGTAGTGTTTATAAAAATATAAACTCAAAGTAAGGGCAAATAATTTTTCTAACAATTACAGATGTCAGAAATCACAATAGAGCATCTTGTGATATCTTGAGCTTCTCATCAGAGGTAAAATTAGGGAAATATTGTATGATCGTGACTCATAGAAATGGTTTAAAATAAAGGTTAGGTGTGTGGGCTCTGGAATGCCTGGGTACAATCGCAGGCTGAACCATTTACTAGGTGAATGATCTTGGGCAAGTTACTTAACCTTTCTATGCTTCACTTTCCTCCTGTGTAAAATGGAATTAATGATGACCATAGGGATATCTGCCTTCGCCTCACGGTGGGGATTATATGAATGAAACCAAGTGAAATATTGAGAACAGTGCCTGGTACTAGGTAAATCATTAAGAGCTGTTAGCGATTATTATTATAATGTTTCAAAGGGAATTTGTAGATTTTAGATTGGTTAAGACATAGAATTAGATAAACTCTATAATTTCTTTGAATCCAAGAAACTGTTTTTGGCCCTTGAATAAATATGTTGTACAGTAGTTGTAGAAACTAGCTTCTTATAGGTCTCTCATGTTGGACAGTCAGTCTAAAAAGTGTTGCCCTGTGCCTTAGGATTGTGTCAAACTGGAAGGATCATTTTCAGTAAAACAGAATTCACCTGGACTTTTGTTACTGTGGTAGGCAGATTTCTAAGATGACTCTCCAAGATTTTCTACCCTAATCCTAGGGTCTCTGAACCTGTCTTCTTTTCCCATTGTTACTCTGCTATTGTATTGTTAAATTCATAGCAAAAGGGATTTTGCACGTGTAATTAAAGTTACTAATCAGTTGACCTTAAGATAGGGAGATGATCAGGGTTGGGTTTAACCTAATGATAGGAGCCCTTTTAAGGCAGAGAGTTTTCTTTGGCTAATTGCAAAAGGGAAAGGCAGAGTTTCAAAATATGAGGAAGGTGCTACATGAGGGATCTTGCTGTTTGTTGTGATGTTGTGAAGGACCTGAGAGAACTCCCACAGCAAGGAACTGTGCACAGTCTCTGGGATATGAGAGTTGCTTAACAGATGGGGAAAGAGGACCTCATTCCTGCTGACACAGAGAACTGAATTCTGCCAACATCCTAATGTGTTTGGAAATGTTTTTCCTAGAGCTTCAGATTTGAGCATAGTCAGCCAATACTTCGAATGTGAGACTTTGAGGAGAGAACCAAGTTTAGCCATACTGGACTTCTGACATAAGGAAAATGTGGGATAGTAAATGAATTTTGTTTAAGCCACTAAGTTTGCCTTGATTTGTTATGAGGCAATAAAAAATCCAATACAGTTAATGAAAAGGGATAGGGATGTTGAACTGATTTGGGAAGAGAGTCATTTTTCATACAACAAAAGTTAACCGTACCCCTTGGTTTGGCAAATGTGTACACAGCTGATGAAAAGGTTTAGTGTAACACACTATAGATGTCTAATTAGACAGAAATGGAAATCACCATTCTATTGAAAAGATTTTTCACAGAATCAAGAGTGATTCGCCACCTGAAAAGACCTTGACCTCTTTTTTTTTTAACATCTTTATTGGAGTATAATTGCTTTACAATGGTGTGTTAGTTTCTGCTTTATAACAAAGTGAATCAGCTATACATATACATATGTTCCCATATCTCTTCCCTCTTGCATCTCCCTCCCTCCCACCCTCCCTATCCCACCCCTCTAGGTGGTCACAAAGCACCCAGGTGATCTCCCTGTGCTATGCGGCTGCGTCCCACTAGCTATCTGTTTTACGTTTGATAGTGTATATATGTCCATGCCTCTCTCTCGCTTTGTCACAGCTTACCCTTCTACCTCCCCATATCCTCAAGTCCATTCTCTAGTAGGTCTGTGTCTTTTTTTTTTTTTTTAACATCTTTATTGGGGTATAATTGCTTTACAATGGTGTGTTAGTTTCTGCTTTATAACAAAGTAAATCAGTTATACATATACATATGTTCCCATATCTCTTCCCTCTTGTGTCTCCCTCCCTCCCACCCTCCCTATCCCACCCCTCCAGGCAGTCATAGAGCACCGAGCTGATCTCCCTGTGCTATGCGGCTGCTTCCCACTAGCTATCTACCTTACATTTGGTAGTCCATATATGTCCATGCCGCTATCTCACTTTGTCACAGCTTACCCTTCCCCCTCCCCATATCCTCAAATACATTCTCTAGTAGGTCTGTGTCTTTATTCCTGTCTTACCCCTAGGTTCTTCATGACATATTTTTTTCTTTAATTCCATATATATGTGTTAGCATACGGCATTTGTCTCTCTTTCTGACTTACTTCACTCTGTATGACAGACTCTAGGTCTATCCACCTCATTACAAATAGCTCAATTTCGTTTCTTTTTATGGCTGAGTAATATTCCATTTTATATATGTGCCACATCTTCTTTGTCCATTCATCCGATGATGGACACTTAGGTTGTTTCCATCTCTGGGCCATTGTAAATAGAGCTGCAATGAACATTTTGGTACATGACTCTTTTTGAATTGTGGTTTTCTCAGGGTATATGCCCAGTAGTGGGATTGCTGGGTCATATGGTAGTTCTATTTGTAGTTTTTTAAGGAACCTCCATACTGTTCTCCATAGTGGCTGTACCAATTCACATTCCCACCAGCAGTGCAAGAGTGTTCCCTTTTCTCCCCACCCTCTCCAGCATTTATTGTTTCTAGATTTTTTGATGATGGCCATTCTGACTGGTGTGAGATGATATCTCATTGTAGTTTTGACTTGCATTTCTCTAATGATTAATGTTGAGCATTCTTTCATGTGTTTGTTGGCAGTCTGTATATCTTCTTTGGAGAAAAACAGAAATATAGATCAATGGAACAGGATAGAAAGCCCAGAGATAAACCCACACTCATATGGTCACCTTATCCTTGATAAAGGAGGCAGGAATGTACAGTAGAGAAAGGACAGCCTCTTCAATAAGTGGTGCTGGGAAAACTGGACAGCTACATGTAAAAGTATGAGATTAGATCACTCCCTAACACCATACACAAAAATAAGCTCAAAATGGATTAAAGACCTAAATGTAAGGCCAGAAACTGTCAAACTCTTAGAGGAAAACATAGGCAGAACACTCTATGACATAAATCACAACAAGATCCTTTTTGACCCACCTCCTAGAGAAATGGGAATAAAAACAAAAATAAACAAATGGAACCTAATGAAACTTCAGAGCTTTTGCACAGCAAAGGAAACCATAAACAAGACCAAAAGACAACCCTCAGAATGGGAGAAAATATTTGCTAATGAAGCAACTGACAAAGGATTAATCTCCAAAATTTATAAGCAGCTCTTGCAGCTCAATAACAAAAAAGCAAAGACCTTGACCTTTTGACTGTGTTCTGCTGAACCACTTTCCACAAAGACTTGTTCTGTCATTGAAGGCTTGCTTTCTTTTATGTCTTTCATACGTAGAACACTTTCCCCTAAATTGTACTTAAGGTTCCTTGTAAATCTAGTTTGAGGAAGCTTTCATATGAAACACCTATTATTTAAAACAAAACCACTATTTAAGGCTATAAGGATGCACAATTTTTTTTTAGAATGTTAGCCAGAAATAGCTATGTAAAGTGGATTGTCTGTGCTCTCAGTTGACGTCTGTAGTAAATGTGATAAATGAAAAGATAGATTGACTACTATCGTCAGAATTACATACTGTTTTACATACTTATAAATCTTGGAAGATGAAAGTTTCAAATTAAAATTTAGTCGGAAAAATAAAAAGAATAAAATTTAGTTGGCATTGATGGTATGTAGGCTGTATTTAAATTCATTCGGCTTGTGTTAAAATATGGACTGTGCCAGTAAAATATGGTTGCCTCGTTCTGGGAAGACCAGTTTCTTTCAACCAAGAAGACCCCTTAAAATCTAACTACATGAATGCCTAATTTGATAGATCTGAAAAGTAACACAAGTATGAACTGATTTGTCAAAAGTTACTCCATGGCAGATTTAAATTTAAAATTTTAATTTCTTTTAAATTTAGTGTTATTTCTATGGCAGCATTTTGAGTCTTTTTGACCTAGATGTTCTGGTGACACAACTTAGTTAAAAATATGTTCTCTCCTCATTCAGTGACAATGATGTGCCTGGTTTATAGCTAAAGTCATTTGGCATCATGTGGCATTAGGCTCTCACTGAAGTCCTTTATGTGCTGCTAGCCATGTATTTGGGATAAATTCATAGAAATTGACTTATTTCAGAATACTAGTGTTTTGTTTAAGGCTTTCGTTGGGTGAGGGCCTCATTTGTCTTCTGGCAGGATTGTATCAACTTACAGTGTGTGCGAGTCCTAGTCACTTAAAATTTCGCAAAGCAATTTTGTGTTCTTTGTGTTTTTCCGATGTCGATAAAAACTCACTGTTTATTGTGTTGCTTAGTCTTATTTCCCCCTATATCCTTTGTGTTTGACAACTGATGGGTCCTTAATAATATTTGCAGAATGGTGATAATAAGAACACAAATAAAATAAAAATGAATGCATTATTATAAGGAAAAAAAAATCGGGAAGAATATGGGCAGAGCCATTGATGAAGATTCACTTGGGTGTGGAACGTGACTGTGAGTAGAGCAGCTGGGGATGTAGAAGTAGTGTGGTATTTTAAATTTCTTCTTAGACCATTTCTGTATTGGTTTCTTTTTTTTTTTTTTTTTTTTCTTTTCAGTGAGCTCATTTGAAAAGTTACCCTTTGGAAATATTATGACCATGAAATAGAAGGAAAAGTAAGTCCCATATACTATATGGAAGACTTGTTAACATGCATAATCTTATTTTAATTTCCACTAACCATTTGAAATAGATAATATTCTTCTCATTTTGAAGATGAGAAAGCAGTGGCTTAACAAGTTTAAATGACTTGTTCCAAGACAAATAACTGTGCAGCAAGGAAACTGCAAGTGAACTCAGGTTTGCCTGATCTAGACTAATTTGCAGTGGATCTGGGAGTTTGATACAGAAACCTATGTTCTTTCCCCTGTGCTAAGCTGTCTATCAGGAGGGTGGTGAGCTGACTTCTGAGATCAAGATGTCTGTGTACAGAAAAGGGAACTGTTGGCTCCTTTGCAGAATCCCAGTTCTAAAGTTAATGAGTTCGAGTGTCTGGGAGAACGGGCTTCCCACAAGGTCACACCATGGGAGTCAGTGATTTCTGACTGCATATCCAGTGCAGTTCCTTGCCAGTTCTCTTGGAAGCAGGCTTGTGGTTTCATTTCCTACTGACAAGGACAAATTCCAGAATCTGATTTCAAGTGAATGAATGAGGAAAAAAAAGAGTGCTGGTGAATTCTTATATACAGTGGCTGCAGCCTTTCAAAAGTAACTGTCTGCTTTCTTTTCTGAATAGCAGTAGCTTTGCTTCTTACAATAAATGGCAGAGATACAGTGATGGAGATTTAGCAAAGTATAGTTCTGATGAGAAGTAAGGGAATAGAAAACAATACTCTAAATATAAGGAGTCCTTCAAGATGAACCAGCATGTAAAATCCATAATTCACAGTCCAATGGAACTGAAGTTTCAAGAAATGAGACTCGAAATCCTTAGAATAAACTGTTTGATTTCTGTAGATAATGTATCAAAATAGAGGTAATAAAAAGAAATTGCACAAATTATCCTAAAATCCTGCTTTTTAAAATATTGAAATATTTGAATCAGTTACTATTGTATTGGACAATAAAAAAGAATACATTGACTCTCATAATTGGAAAGTCCAAGAGTAGGGTGGGCTCCATGTCTAATTGGTTTAATCAGCCATACCCTAGCATTTCTTTCTGTCTATTTTCTCTGTCATTCAGAGATCCTTCATCATTCAATGACTATCTGCCCTCATGGTTGAAGAATTGCTGTTAGCTACAGTATGTGATATAGATTTCTAGACTGTCTTATGTCACATATACATTCCTGAGCTGATTACTTTTGCCAGGGACATTCCCCTGGAGCTGGACGTGAGGTCCATTGCCCCTGAAAATCCTAGGCTCTAAAATGTACAGAAGTTCCATAGTAAAACCCCAAGGTATTATTTAAGGGAAAAGAAGAAATACTTTCTGGGTAGGCATTAAAAAAATGATAGTTCAAAATAAGTATATTAAAATGAATGCTGTATCTTAGCGGTATAGTTTACAAAGAAGGTCCAGCTCCATGAAATACCTATTTGTTGAGCTCTTAAGTGGGTGTAGAGACATGATATGTAAATGTGGGTAGAGAAATTTTCTCTAAATATTATAATTACTTTCTAAGGTATGTTTGTTTCCTCCTTTCAGCTATCTCTTTCTGTTTAACAAATTAACTCAACACTAAGTGGTTTAAACCAGCAATAGACATTCATTATCTCCCATGTCTGTGGGTAAGGAATTAAGGGCAGCTTAGATGGGTAGTTCTGGCTGGGGGCTTTCTCATGAAGTTGGATAGGGTTGCATTCATCTGAAGTCTTGACTGGGGTTGGAGGACCTATTTGCATAATGGCTCAGGCACATGGCTGGCTTGACTAGAATTGAAGAATCCACGTCTATGGTGGCTTACTCACATGGCTTATGAGTTGGTTTTGGTGGTTGACAGGCACCTCAGTTCCTCTCCAAGAGTTATTCCCTGGAGGTACTTAAGTGGCCTCAGGACATGGCAGCTGACTTTCTTCAAAGTAAGCAATTCAAGCAGGCAAAAGGGAAACTTCAAAGTATTTTATGACCAAACCTCCAAAATACCCCAGAAGCACTTTTGTAATGTCCTAGTCAACCCTATTTACTGTTGAAGGGTTCTACTCAAGGCCTTGAGCCAGGAAATGAGGATCATTGGGGGCCATCTTAAAGACTGACAACCAAATGTAAATATTGCTGTCCCCAAATTAGAGAGAAAAACGACAGGCTCAGGTGCTCCAAGATCACAGATAATTTCAGTGCACAATGTTCTCACCACTAAACTAACGGAGCCAGCACCATTTGCTCTAAAGCTCGTTCTTCTCCTATTAGAAATTCTCACTTCATCTTCCACAAAACTAAGATATGTGGAACGACCATAATTGGCCTTAGTTTACACATGATGAATTCCTATTGGTAAGACTTCATTTGGTAAAATGAGTTGCCCAAGATCATTCATATTTTGGCAAACTGTAGACGCAGGTGACCATCAGGACATATACACCAAGTATTAATAGTTTAAAAATGTTTTTGAGGTGAGTGTTCCAGTAAAGTTAAAATTCAGCTAGTTTTGTACTATAGCTGGGATCTTGTCTTTTATCATAGTTTTTATACAAATAGCTCAAAAGTGCCTCTCAAGCTTAATTGCAATCTTGGGTCTCTTTATAATGGTACCAAAGAGCAGTGTATTATACAGTCTGTTATTTTTAAAAATTGCCATTATAATCTTGACCTAGAGGTGTAATTGTAAACTTTATTGTGTGTGTGTGTGTGTGTGTATATATATATGTATATATAGTTATATAGTTATATAGAGAGAGTTATGTAATCCTCTCTCTCTACATATGTATATATATGTGTGTGTATATATATGTATATATGTACATACACAACTAGTGCTGTTCCTAGAACATATTAAGTATTCAATAAATATATTATAATCATTATTTTACTATTAGCCTTATAGTCTAAATTTAACTGTATATTTAATATAGGCAATGAAACTAAATTTTAAGCATTCAAGCAAGGAAGGGTTTAGAAATCTGGCTCTAGAGTTGGTAGGATAAATTCAGAATTAACCCTATATCTTTTCTTCTCTTTATTGTATGTTTTAAACATTTACTCCTCCTTTCCCTGCTCCTACCCACAACCAATTCCCAAGAATCTTGGACTTCAAAGAAGGAAATAATATTTATTAAGGCATTAATGTCCCATAGACCCATCCCCCTAAAAATATTCATATAGTTGAAAGACAATCAAGGAAAGAAAACTTCTTTATATAAAGAAAATAGAGAACGTGACAGTTTCTGGCTAATGATGGCATTGTAAGGAAAAGAATCACAGCAGTTGTTCAGAGGTGGGAGACTCTCCCTGAACAGACCACTGAACAGTTAATCAAATTTTTAGGCATATGGTAAGAACTGTTTGGATTACAGAATGAATCTCAAATACACCATTTCCTAAACCAGATGATTTGTATTCTTTAACTGTACAGATCTTCCTTGACTCATGATGGAGTTATGTCCCAGTAAACCCACTGTAAGTTGAAAATATCATAAGTCAAAAATACATGTTTACACCTAACGTACCAAACATCATAGCTTAGTCTAGCCTACCTTAAACATGCTCAGAACACTTATATCAGCCTACACTTGGGCAGAATCATCTAACACGAACCTATCTTATAGTAAAGTGTTGAATATCTCATGCAATTTACTGAATACTCTAATGAAAGTGAAAAACAGAATGGTTGTCTGGATATAGTGTATTGGTTGTTTACCTTTATAATCACATGGTGACTGGGAACTGTGGCCCACTGGCACTGCCCAACATCACAAGAGAGTATGGTTGCAGAAACTACATATTGGTAGCAGAAAAGAGCAAAATTCAGAATTCAAAGTATGGTTTCTACTGAGTGCATACTGCTTTTGTACCATGATTAAATTTGAAACATGGTAAGCGGAGCCATCGTAAGTTGGGGATTGTCTGTATTAGAGTATTAAAGTCCATCTATTAATAATGGTAGTAAAATTAATAGTAACACTAATAGGGCCAAGTGAAGCCTCTTTAACAATGCTTTATACATGAGTATGTTCTAAGCACTGTCTCTGTCACTGAACAGCTATGGCTGTGTCAGTGAGCACTGTCTTGGGAGTGGCAGACAAAACATACCTAATAATATTCAACGTACACCTTGTGTTCCTTGCTGGCAGAGTGCTGATTTGGTTCAGGTGTCCATCCCCCAGTGTGTTCAGAGTGGGACCCTTCCTAGCCACAGAGTTAAACCAAATATTGTGGTTTAATTTCCTTGCTAGTGTCATGATCCCATTCTAGACAAAGTGACCCTAGAAGACATCTAGTGGGAAGGCTTTTGTTGATGATTTTCTTCCTAAATTCAAGTTAACACATTGAAAACACTATTATTTGCTGGACATTGTTGGTTCTCCTTATGCCAATTTCAGCCATGAGGAAACAGCATTGACATGTTAAAGAGGGCAAAGTAGAAGGATGGAAAACTCCCTTGTCCCTGAATGCACTTCATAAATTCTGAATTTAATCAATCCTGCACTTGGCCTACTGTCAGTGGGATGAACTGAAAGACAAGAGGTCTGTATATCTGTGATTCCTGAGACGTACTTATCCAGAGCCCCCAAGGTATTCTCTGGCTTTACTGCTAAAGCTCTATAAGCCCAAAAAGGGAGGTCAAGCTAGTTACTGCCTTTATCATGGTGTATTGGTTCAGGACCATTGCAAAATGGCCCCCAAATGGACTTGGTATAAGGAAGGTCAGACAAGTTGAGACGTTTGACATGGACTCAGATCAATGGAAGTGTTCCACAGACACTTTTTAAAAAAAGAAAAGAATACCCCAATCCAGGTTCTTTCTTTGAGAAATATGAATGTGGGACCCAAGGCTGCTATATCTAAGGAAACCCAACATTTCCCTTTCTTACTACTTGAGAAATTGCTTCCCATCTCAAATTTGGGAGAACTGGGATCCAGAGGGACTGTGGAAGTCATGAATCAGTGTCCCGTCCTATTTCATGTTTTGATTATAGTAGTACATGCTTCTGTTGTTTCCTTGACATAATGAGGGACATGAATTGTGGTGCAATACAGAAAACCCATCTGGATGCAATAATAATGGCTAATATTTATTGAACCAAGGTCACATTATGCCAGGCACAGTTCTCATCAATTCATATGTATTTAAATCAAAATCTTTACAGAGTGAAAATAAGGACACAGAGATATTAAGCACATTTCTTAAGATCACTACTACAGGCTTCATGTTTTTGCCCCTCCCCTCCCAAATTCATATGTTGAAACCTAATCCTCATTGTGACAGTATTTGGAGTTAGGGCATTAGCAGGTGATTTGGTCAGGAAGGTGGGACCCTTATGAATGGGATTAGTGCCCTTGAAAAAGAGACCCCAGAGAGCTCCCTTGCTCCTTCCACCATGTGAAAACACAGTGGGAAGACTGCCAGCTGTGAACTAGGAGGTGAGTTCTCACCAGACACTGAATCTGTTGTCTCCTTGATCTTGGACTTTTCAGCATCTAGAGCTGTGGGAAATAAAGTTCTGTTGTTTATAAGCTACCCAATCTGTGGTTTTCTGTTATTGCAGCTCAAATGGACAAAGACAGTCACACACTGAGTAAGTAGCACATCTAGGATTTGAAGGCAGTTTGCTCCATAATCTGAATCCCCAAACATTACTCTGGATTGGTATATACTGTCTAGCACTGCCCACTGTGCTAACGTAAAACTGTTCTATTGGCAGAGCTCATAGATCTGGAAAGGTTTAACCTTTTCATTCTTAGGAAGACATATTTGAAAGTCTCAGGGGAAGTGAAAGCTGGCTCCCAGGCAGGGTGATTGGTAGAGTTTTAAAGGACTTAGAGATACATTGAACCATTTAAGAGATTATAACATCTAGAAACTTAGGCAGAGGGTATGGAAAATATAGAAACCCAAGAAAGAAACATGAGCAGCCTTTGGGTAGTTCCTGGGCATTCACTTAGCCAAGAAAAATGAAATGAAACTGGTCTTCTGTATTGATAGAGAGGCATGAGTTTTAAAGCTTTAGTTAAGAAGTGTGTCAGTCTTTGAGTTGTTCCTGCCTCAGTAGATAGCTGCCTTCTAATTCCAGCATCTTCCTGAGACAGTAAAGATAATGTGGGATAGTATCCCCAGACTTATGCTATAATTAAGAAATGGAAACCCATACTTCCAGACTGTCACAAAAGAGGGAAACGTAGGAATGGGCAACACATGAGATCTACGACATATGACAGGAAAAATAAAAGGCTTAAAAAGCCTGTTTAGGATAACTCTTATAGCCTTATGTTATATGCTCTGCGTTTGCTAATACAATTTAACATCATTTAGTAAGTGATTTATTCTAGTTGGTAAAATAATGAGAAAGAATTAGATCACTGCCTCTACAAAGAATTTCTCTGAGTTTAGACAGGCGATTGAACTCTTAAATGCCAAAATATATTCCCTGGTTAACAGTCACCACAAAATGGCTGACTTTACACATGAGTTGTTAATAATGCTTAATAAGTACATGGAGCGTGTATTTTATGCTCTAATTGAAAAATACAGAAAAGAAGGTAGATTTATCTTTATAGAAAGTTTATGTGATCTAACTAAAACACATTAATTACCAAAGATCATAAAACAATGTTTTGCCTTTTTTCCCTTTTTAACTTGTTCCCATTTGTTTTAATAAAACGATGGGGAAGCCTGAATGGCACTTCTTTCTTTTGGTTTCTGCAAGCAGTGTGACATATCAAAACCAAAATGCATACAATGGAAAATGAGTATGCAGCTCTCAGCCCCATTAGCTCTGAGAACTGATTCCTCGATTGATCATGCTTTCAGTGAGCCTTCAGAATCCCCATCCAAACTGAATTTTTAAAAAATGGGATCCAAACATGGTGAAGCTCTGTTGCCTGATGTCATAAGCAGATCTACAAGCTGAATTGGAGAAAGCTGCTAGACTCTGCGTTATTTTATGCGGCTCCAGGACTGAGTTCCTTTGATTTCTCACTAAGACTGGATGGGAATCAAATGCCCAGTCACCTGGCTACCATTAGAAATAGCACTCCTGGACTGTGCTTGTTAGTGTTACATTGTCTCTTAAATTTACCTGCAGCTTATCTCCAAAGTAAAAATATATATATATATATATATATATATATATATATAAAATAGAACCTATGTACTAAAGGTTTTACAGAACAGATACCACATTGTTTAGATAGTATACAGAGTTATATTTCAAATTTTATCTGCATCTTTAAATGGAAAATATTTTAAGTCTGTGGCAAATATATAAAGGCATGAACACGATGTTGGTTGTTTCTTTTGATAGTGGTGTTTTTCCACTTCTTTCATTGTTTTTTCTAGACTGGTTGCTATGAATGCTTTAGTAGAAAGTTCCGATTTTTAACATAAGGCCAGATAAATATTCCTTGCTAATAATACTAACATTTATCAATAACTTGTTAAGCGTCAACTGTTCTTCTAAACACTTAAATAATTTAATATCTTCACGATAAACCTAGGAGGTATGTACTATAATTTGCTTGGTTGATGGTTGAGTAAACTGAGCCAAAGACCTTGCTTAGAACTTAAGAAACTTGATCAAGATCCTATAACAAATAAATGGTGGAGATGGGAATTGAACCCAGGCACTCCAACTCCTAAATCCAGCCTCTAGCCCTACTCACACAGCTTCTATGCAGAGAGAGAAGAGCTGAGAGTCTGAGACATTTATTAAGTTTGTCTTATGTGTCACCCTGAGCCAGACACAAATGATGTAATAGTTAAAATTCTTCTGGAAGCATTTGCTCTCTGACTGTGGTCTCTGTAACACGTAATGTGATCAGAAAACAATATTTAAGATGACATGTGTAGTTCGACCAATACAAAGTAGAGCCAAATGATCTTCTCCCTTATTCTAGCCACCATGCCTCTATCAATAGGGCTCCAATTTGCATTAGGCTTTTTGCTGATACTAGTGACTCAAATAAGACTATGGTCATCTAAAACCTTAAAGTCTCCCCATTTGGAGGAAATGAGAGAGGAAACTTATGAGATGGAGGGATGAAAAAAGCTGTAGAGAAAAAACAGGAAGATTTTAAAGGACAGGTAGGAAATCAACACATGGTTGGAACAAAGAGGAGCAGTTTGAGGGCGTAAGAAGGGTACAGTGTGATGGTCAAAAAGAGACAGTAACTAAGCTTGTCAAGGCTATATTTTCCCGGGTGCATTCATCGGCTAAAAGTAAGGGAGCTCAGAGTGCATTTGGGGTTTTGAAGTGTGTGTGATTTTTTTTTTTTAAACTGCTGTGGAAAATTATGAGGGGTCAACATATTGGTCTTTATTTATAATTTCTGTATGTTTCAATGCAGTTGCCACAGAAACCCTGTCATCTGGTACCACACACCTCAATTCAGATTTGACAGTCGGAGGGTGGGTACAGTGTGCACACGAGTGTTAATTAATTTCATGCTGATCAGTGTAATGTGGAAATAGTCTGAGTGTAACCCATGTTCCTCTGATCCTTATCCCCGCTAAGTACTTCTGAAAGTACCCAGGGAGTGTCTCCTGTGTGCTCAGAAAGGAAATCAGTCAGAGATCACAGAGCATCTGTTGTTTCCTTTGCCTCTTCCAGCCTTCTTTGTGAATGGCCACTGCCGCTTCCTTTGGTGAATGAGCCCTTCCTCTCAACGGACATGCATCTAACACAGTCCACTGAGCTGTGCAGCTCATGTGCCTTCAGGGAACACCACCCCCGCTGGTGCCATTGTCACCGCAGGCTGCCTTGCTCTCCCACTGCACTGTCAATCACAGCCACTCCTATGAGGCTACCTTGTCCTCCAGGTCCCAGTGCCACCCGTCAGCCCAGCTGAGTCCTGCAGCAGCTGGGGCATAGGAGCCCAGGTTTGTGTTGTAAAGTTAGAGATGTACCTCTACGCTTTCTGTGTATTTCCTGCGCTGTTTGCATTTGCCCCAGTGTCTTCCGTGAAACAACTCTTTTCAGGTTTTGTTATAACAGCCCTTTGCACTCCAGAAAACTGAAGCCTAAACATAGAAGGGGTCTGGGCTGGAGGATAAATCCTAGTAACCCTCATACACTTAGAATATCTCTTCCCCTCTGAATGCCTATGGTTTTAATATTGCCCCAAGCTTGTAGTTCCTGGTTCTGCTTCTTTTAGAGTCCATTTTGTTTAGTTTTGTTTTCAAGGACACTTCTAAGTCTTTTATTTATTTATATTTATTTATATTTTTTTGACCACGCTGCGCGGGTTGTGAGATCTTAGTTCCCCGACCAGGGATTGAACCTGGGCCCTCAGCAGTGAAAGCGTGCAGTCTTAACCCCTGGACTTCCGGGGAATTCCCCACTTCTCCGTCTTTAATGTGAATAGACTTCTTATGGACCCATCTACCAGTTAGAGAGACCTGTCGCGACTACCTCAGCAGTGAACATGACCTTGGCTCAGCCTGGAACTCACGCTGCATGATGTCGTATTATATTGTTTGCCTCCTGCTGCTTAGGGAAAGATATGCCAGAAAGAAAGGTCAGTCCCTTGTTCTGTTAATACTGTTGCCGAAATTCGGCCTTTGTACACTGGTGCCGGATTAAGTCTCGGAGACAGAGTTTTGGGTGAAGTAGAAAGAAATAGCTTTACTGCTTTGCCAGGCAAAGGGGGCCACAGCAGGCTAGTGCCCTCAAGACTGTGTGTCCAGCCCTGGAGCGGGTAGTGAGGAATCTTACACTGTTCAAGGAGCAGGGCGTGGTCAGCTCGTGGACCTTCTTCTGACTGGTCGGTGGTGAGGTAATCAGGAGTCAGCATCATCAACTTCTGGTTCCAGCTGGTCTGTGGTCTATGCGAGCTTGTGGGCAGCAGACAGTTAACTTCTCCCACCTGGCGGGGGGGGGGCGGTTTCAGTATCTACAAAACATCTCAAAGGACATGGCTCAGAATATTATCTATAGTACTTGAGGAGGAACTAAAGGTCCTTGACTTTGTTTAATGGCTAAAGTATTATTATTTTGTCTTGCTCAACTGTTTTCCTTTCTTTCTTCATGTCCATCCTTCTCTGATTAAATTTATTCTTTGACTAAAGTTTTTCTGTAGACAAAAGGCAGGCCGAGGACATGGGTGGGAGTCTCTTCTGGGAAAGCCTCATAGGGTCCTGCTTGGTTACAGGTATTTATATAATCTGTCCCCAGGTACTTATAGGCCCTGAAAAATATATCTGAGCACTCCCCTGAGATTTGGCCTTTGGAAGTTACTTCTGTAATTTGACAATTATTTGGGATCCACAGCTGCCTTTGGTGAAGGAGGGATAAAACAGCAACTCTAATTCTCTCTCCCAGGCCTGGTCTATATCAATACTATTTATTCAAGGTCAGTGTTGTGGGAAGTTCCTGTTGCCTACTTGCTTATCACTGAACACCCATGTTAGTCTCCTGTAGGTCATAAGGATCACATGATTCTTGCAGAAAGATGTAGGTCTGTATGTGGGTGGTGGGACACAGGCCTCTGTCTCTGTTCAGCCTGTACATGAGCACCGAGGGCCCTCGGGGTTACTACAACCTTCCTTGTGATGCCTTCCTAGTTAGGAAATCTTCCTATTTTCATTTCACCTTTTTGAGTCCCATGAGAAAGGGGTAGGGTCTGAACTCCTAAATTAGAGTTGTGTTTTAAATAAAGGGGAGAAGGGGGAGTGGAAAGCCATTTCAGATGGTGCCTCCTATTGTTGCTGGTCTTTAAGACGCATGTGGGAAAAGCGGAGGGTTTGTGGAAGGGTGGCTGCTCTCCCAGACACAGAGGCCACGCACAGAGTCAGTTGGTAATGAGATTCTCCACAGCAGCAAACTGCACTGTCCATTCATATTTCTTTTCCACCTGTCCGCACAATGGTGTCTGTTTGCTCAGCCCACATGCAACAAGGCTGTGTTTGTAAGTAAGGGCCCATTCATTGGCTGTCTATTTAGAAGTCTTGACAGAAAATCCCATGAAAAGCTCCTCAATTCAAATTCCTCTTTAATGACTTGCTTCATTCACCAGAGATGGCTGGGGGAGGGTGCTGGGACTTGACTTCTTCCACTATGGGAGACAAGAAAGCATTTTTTAAAAAGCTCCTGACGTGTCATGATTATTAAACAATAAGTAAGTCATGCTAAACGATTGAATCTGAGGGAGAAATCTCTCTTTTTTTTTTTTAATAAAAACTTTAGTTCACAAAATATGTAGTCTCCAATAATCAGTGGTGTTCTCAATTTGAAAAATTTCGTTGCTCTCTGTGCCTTCCTTTTGGCTTCCCCTTTCCCCACCCACAGGATTGGTCAGTTGCTTGATTGGTTCTCCCGGGATGAGTTTAAATATTACATTGGGAAAGAGTGACATTTGGAGTAACTCTTGTTAACAAAGCCAAAGGACAGTTACAATTATCCAGATTCTTTGGCTTGTGTTGTAGTTTTGTTAGTTGAGGTATACAGAGCATGGGAGAATATCTCTTTGTGTATTGGTTCTCTTTCTGTATTCCTTCTTAGTTTGTAGAAGAAGTAGATTTGGTACTGTTGGGGAAGATGAAATTTTTCTCTACCCTTTTAGGCTCTTCTGCTTCGTCTAAGAATTAAATTGACAAGAGGCAGATTAATAGGAGAAAATCAAACAAAAGTCTAATAACACGTATACACGGGAGAGACCCAGGAAAACTGAGTAACTCACCAAAATGGCTGAAACCCTCACCTTAAATACCATCTTTAGTTAAAGACGCAAGATGTTAGGGGTAGTGCTTTGGGACTTCAAAGGGGAGGAAGCCAATTCACGTGGAGGTAGAAAGCAAATGTTTGCTAAATAAATGTTTTGGTAAATAAATGCAGGTATCTCCAGTGATAGCTGTATTCTAGGAACAGGCCCTCTATCTAAATTCTTTTAGGCAGTTGGGGAGGAAGGTCAAAGTTTCTTCTAGAGTCTTTTGGGCCTTGATTGTTTTCACCTTGACATAATCTGCATGCCAAAGAGACATTTTGGGGTGGCAAGTTTTGCTCCCTTACAATACTAGGTAATCAACTACCCAGACATTCCCTAATAAGTGCGTGATATATGAGGTCGTCACAGTAGATAGAGTAAACATGAGGTTTTCTAAGGCTTGTTCCAGGTATTACTTTCCTTGAGTAACTTCGTTCAGACTCACTCACTCAGGGTTAAAGGATTTTCCCATAGATCTCTTTAACATCTTGCACATCCTCTTTCATGTCTCTCATCACAGTCAGGAATGACACTTCATTCTTGAATTTTCTCCTGTTAGAATGCACCATCCATGAGTTCAGGGACTGTATCTGACACATTCACTGCTGGATTCTCTCTACCCAAAACAGCACATGGCATGTAGTACATGCCCAGTGAGTATTTCTCCAGTGAATGAATGACTCACAGTCTGCCACTCTTTATGTTTGTAAAGAGTCCCTTACAAGAATTTCCCTAAGAGAAATAGAGAATGAATTAAAGAACACACAGTGAAATCTCAATTTGCCATGAAAATGTTTTGCTTTTATCTTTGTTTTCCAACATTAAATCTGCGTAAGAGAGATGCTAAGTGATGAAGGTGAAACAAAGTTGCCACCAGCTTTCTGCCCTCAATGACCTTAGAAACTAGTAGTGGTGATAGAAAAAGTAGAAATGTTAGGAGTTATAAAAGAGAGAGGAACAAAGTGCTCTGGAATTTCAGACAAGAGAAAGCTTATGTTTAGCTCTGGGAATCAGGAAGTTTTCATGAAGAAGCTTCTAGGGTGAAGTGAGGTTTGTGCCTCAAGCACAAAATTTAAGGGGATGCCAAACATCTCAGTAATCAAGATAAGTAATATTTTAATACAATATTTTACAAAATCAATATTAATAGCAAAAATACCATGAGGAACAAAATATTAAAATTAAAGTATTACTGATTTGTTCTTTTGTCTCAGGCTCCATTATGAATATTAAGTAGATGAATGTTTTGCAAACAGATTCTTAGGAGAGTTGACCACCAGCATGGAAGAGGGAAAGAAAAGATGTTTTGGGGAACCAGGAGTGGCCTGATTTGACCAAACAAAAGAACATGTAGTGGGTGATAGTGATATTCTAGGTCACAAATCGAAGATTTAGGTCACAAATGTAGGATAAGACTATAAACTATGAACAGCCTAGTACATCTGGCTCAAAATTTGGCATTTTTATTTAAACGGTGGGAAGCTGTTGAAGATTTTTGAGAAGAGAAAGTGATATTATATTAAAAAAATAATAAATGCACTATCAAAAGTCCTCTAGGAAGTTTAATCTGACGACAGGATGGAGATCTCTTCCATTGTTCTTGTCCCTTTGTTTAACAGGCAATTTATCAGAAGGTTGCATCAATCTGTGCCCTTTGATGAGCATCAAATTCAAAACCAGAGTTTGTCATTTGATCTGAATACTCACTGGCTTAGTTTACTTGTCCTACTCTACAATAAGGATGAAAATGCTGGAGAAACCATATCCTCACTTGAGAGAGCACTAATTAGACCTAATTAGACAATACTTAAACAGCACTGCTGGAAGGTTCTTCTATCTCTCTGGCTTTTGCTCTTGTATGACTGAGCAGTTGCCCCTCCCTTATTTCTGAGTGATGCATTTATTCTCCGGGACATATCGATGGTTTCAATAAGGTGACAGTCCACTCTTTCTTCTAAGACATTTGTCTGCTTTAGGTGCCGTCCTATTTCTTTTATAATCTACTATGTGTTTATTTCTAAGTTTAACTCTGAGAAGGCTGACATTTTTCCCTAATTTCCAAGTTTTGAGTCACTCCACTGTCAAACCCTATTTAAATTGATTTTGGTTGAATGTAACAGTGTTTTCCTAAGTGTAGCAGTGAAATGGAAAGTACATTATAGCATGGGGTCAAGGCTGAATTTTCTGAATTTGGGAGGAGTAAAAGGGCATGATGTCTGCAAGTTAGTCTCAAATGGTTTACCCAAAACAACTAACCACAAATAAATAAAAATAATGGTAGAGAGTAAAAGTAGTAGAAGTGAACAATGTAGAGTAAAAAATTGCGAGAGCCAAAGTGTCAAATGCCAACAATTGGTGAAATCTAGGTGAAAAACATAGAGAAGCTTATGGTTCTTGTCTTTCAAATTTCCTATAAACGACCAAAGACAGAGTAGAACTAGGCTGTCCAAAGAGATTTGTGATTAAATTAGAAACTCTCTCATCTGATAAAAATGGGAACAATTTTTGGCCCATAAAGAAATTGGTGAGAGGAGGGAATTATTAAAAAAAAAAATTGTTTAGCACCCAACATCAAAGGCATCCCTTGACTAATCTCTTATTAGGGACCATGACTTTTCTTGGAACTTCCTTACACTGCTTAGAGTTCTGAGTCATCATGCTTGCATAATATAATATTTCATTCTCTTTTCAACTTCTCTAAACTAGAGGTAGCATTTTAGAAAAAGAAAAACTTTCAAAGCAATTTGAGTGCAAATCACATCTGCTTAATTACTTTTTATGATTTTTCTCTCCACTTTTTATGGTTTTCTCACCCACATCAATTTGACAAGGCTTTTAGAGACTCACCAAGATCGAGTCTTAACAAAGCATTCAATTCGATTTTCATATAAATGGGAGTTCTTTTTTTTTTTCTTCACACATTTCATCAGTTTATATAATATTTAAAATCTCATTCATATTTAATAGTAATTAAATCCCATAATTACAATAAAAAGTACATAAGTGTAGAAAACAATACAGCTGGCACTTGGCAAGCGAGCATCTCAGTTCCCGGAGCAGAGGTCACAGCAGCAAATGCATAGTGTGTGGGCATGGGCTGTACATGGTAGAGAGAAATGAGAATACCAACTAATCCAGAAGTTCCACTGAGGGCATTTAAGAGGGTTTCTACTGCATTCTAATTTTGTGTTAATATCCAAAATTTTTAAAATCAATTTTTAACTTAAATTGTGCATCTTCAATGAAGATCTATTACATAATTCAAGTTCTTCCTCCTTATCATTCTCTGTCTCTCCTTTGATCCCCCTCCCCAAATCCCCCTCTCCAACAAATGCACAGATTGGAGACTGGGAAATTGAATTTTACTTGAGATATACCAGTGGTATCTTTTATATGAATGTTAAAGGGGGAGAAAAGTACTGATATACTGGGGCTTTTTAAGGCAAGAGTGCAAGCAAAACTTACTGATTAGGTACATGATAAGTGACCCCTTTGTATCAATTGAGACAGTTGAGAAATTCTAGTCAGCTTTGGGTGACTGGTGATGCTGATGGGGAGTGTGGTGTTGGGGCAAGTGATAGAGGAATTCATAAAGAAAGAGGAATTCCCAAGCCCCCAAGCCACTCTCCTCCTTGAAGATCTGCAGACTCAGAAAAGGGAAGGCAAGAGACATGGAAAGAACCCAAGAATTGTTCATGAAAATTGATGTAACATTCCAAAGTCATTGGACAGGGGATATCATTGTTAGATTTCAGTGAACAATGATAAAATCTGTGATTCAGGGACTGTGAGAAGTTTTGATTTCTTGCTTTTGAGAGAGACCTAGGATTCACAGAAAAAAAAAAAAAAATGACATCTGTTCTCCAAGGACCTGAGTGAAAAAGAAATGGACTGAGCCCATGGGAGGAAGTCAAATAAGTTTATACAAACATCAAGTGAAATCAGTCAACATTTTGGAGAAGGTTCCAATGTGTTAAGACTTGATGAACCATTAAGTTTCATACTGGGTGTTTCTAATGAAGTTCTCCCGCAAATAAATGTATCCCCACAAAATTTAACCTTCAGTTAAAACTGCAAAGAAAGTGTTAGAAATGGTTTCTCTATGACTCTTCAAAGTCTCAACACTGAATTCCAATTCATCATATATTCCCTACTCTCACTGTTTCATTTATCTGTTACCCGGTTTTGTCCATGTTCCCATTATTTTAGGCAAAATTATTATTGTTTATCCCACCTAATATAAAAGGGCTTCTCAGAACTGTGAATGCATTATGCCCTTGGGAAACTTGTTCCATTTCTAAATAAATTCAATGAAAACACTGTTCTTACCTGAGTGAACCAGAATCTGCTTTCCTATATTTATTACCCATCAGTCCTGCTGCTCTTGGTGCCAAAAAAATAGTTTATTTCTCTTTTATGTGAGTCTCTCAAATATATGAAGAGTTATCAAGTTCCCATAAACATATTCTCATTGTCTTTGAAAGAAAAAATATTATTTTTTTCTGGAAAATTTAAGTCCTTTGACAAACAGCATTAAGTTATTTGAAGAATTCAATATTCATTGTTTGAAATATTTATTTTCTATTCAGCCTGTCTTTGCATATTTTTAAATGCTTTTATATTTCTAAATTTATTATGGACCAAGAACTGACTTTATTTTTCAAAATGCTTTCTCTCCTCATCTTGGTGATCCTGTTTCTCCTTTTACTTTTATGTAACAAATCAAAGAACTGATGATCTTTTGATGATGGGCTATGGACTATCTGGATATAGCAGCTACTAGAAAGTCTCTAAGATGCTATGACATTTTGAGGTAGTTCAACTGGGTAAGGAAATTAAGACTAATGAGGTAGATTTCAAGTGCGGTTGTTGCAAAATGGGTGAAGCAAAGTTATGCAAGCTTTGTCGCAATATAATCTTAATGGAAATAACTCTGTACTTGCTTAGCATTATAAGAAAGTCTGATATTCTTATTCTTATTTTTTATTTTATTTATTTATTTAGTTTTGCGGCACGCAGGCCTCTCACTATCGTGGCCTCTCCCGCTGCGGAGCACACGCTCCGGACGCGCAGGCTTAGTGGCCATGGCTCACGGGCCCAGCCGCTCCGCGGCATTTGGGATCCTCCCGGACCGAGGCACGCACCCGTGTCCCCTGCATCGGCAGGCAGACTCTCAACCACTGCGCCACCAGGGAAGCCGTATTTCACTGCTTTTAAGTGGTTCTGGGAGATAATAAAAAAATCAATTGAGAAGAGAAATATTATCTGTATTTTATTTTTGTTTTGTTATTGGGGAGCTATGTATTAAAAAAGAGAAAGAATCACTTGGATTGATGTAAAGTGGACAGATACTTCCTGTGTGTACAATATTGTCTACACAATTTCTATTCCTGCTTCTACCTCATCAATGCAGTAATGATTTTGTTTATATCACAGGTGGCAATGATCCAGCTTAAAAAAAAACAACTCATTTTTCAGTCTTTCATGCCTATAAGTATGGTCATGTGGCACATTGGCCAATGCAATATAGAAAGAAATCCCTGGAGAGCATGCCCTCTGGAATTAAAAGAAGAAAAAAAAAAGTCTTGCTAGAGGAAGGACTTTTTCCCTTCCTTTGTCTCTTCCTCCTGTCTATAATTATTAGCCCCAGAGATCATTTTGGTGACAAGGTGAAGAGGTGACAAGAATAAAAACAATGTATTGCATACTAAAAATAGATGAGCAGAAAGATGGGATGACCCTGGGGTCCTGATGACATTGCTGAGACGCTGAACCAGTTGTGGAATATCTATTCCCAGACTTGTTGCTACAGAAGACAAATATATTTCTTACTTGTTAGTATCCTTGTTAGTTGGATTTTTTTCTTAATTGCAGTGAAATGCATTCTTAACTCATACAGAGATATGGCTTCCTCAATGAAAAATATATCTGGGTCATTATAGACATAGATAATTAAAAGTAATGTTAAAAGAGTCCTCTGGTGGAATACAAAGGCTTTAGGATTCCTGTCAATCATCTGTTATCTTTGAATGCTAAGTTCCGAGGAGAAATTTATTTACTGATCTTTGTATACCTATAATTCCTGCCATTATAAAAATATTATGTAATATGTTTTTTAAAATGGCCTATTTGCAAAATTTTACCACTTTTTAGATATCAAAAAATAGCAACTTTTATTTTTGTTAATATCATGAAATATATAGTAAGCATGCAGAGAATATTTTTTATTTATCTCTGAATTTGGGGGATTATTATGCAGAATAAATTTTGTTATATATTTCAGCAAGGGGAAGGACATAATTCCAGACTTTCCCACAAATGTTTGTTTTCATTTGGTATTTTAAAAATCTAAGTTTTTATTCAATAGCAAGCTGAATCCCTTTTGTTTCAAACTCCTTCTCAATAAACTTCTTTTTTTATTCTTGGCAGATGAATCAAGAATTTTATTAAAACATCATTGACATATTGAACATATACTCTCCGTTATCTAATATCACTGAAAGAGTAAGAGGAAAAATAGAAGTAGCACAAGCCTTGCTGTTTTGAGTGATTTTTCTAGAGATAGATTCAGAGTGTGAGAAGGTAGTTGTATTTTTGTGATGGTTTAAGAAATTAAAAAATAAATAAAACATACTAAAGAATTAATTTTCTTTAGTTTCTTGGCTGAAGTCCCAAAGTGAAAGAAGCTGTTTTGGATTTGGTCCTAATTCTCATCTGTAGGCCTCAAGAAAAGCACAGCATAATTTGTCACCAGGGATAACACATGTATGAGAAATGGGGACATGGAACAACCACCAAGACTTTTTTTTTTTTTTAATTTTTCAACTTGATTTAATTTAATTATAAAATTGCATACACATAGTAAAACTCCAAACAGTAGAGAATGGTATACAATAAAAAATTAAAATATCACTTTCCCCACAAGCCCCAAGTTTCACTCCCTAGAGGCATGCACTGTAAAGTTTCTTCTGTTACCTCTCAAAAATATTTTATATATAGTCATATAAATGCATGTTCTTTTTATTTAACCAAAAATGGGATTCTACTAAATACCTTCTGCATCTAGCTTTTTTTTTTTTTACATCTTTATTGGAGTATAATTGCTTTACAATGGTGTGTTAGTTTCTGCTTTATAACAAAGTGAATCAGTTATACATATACATATGTTCCCACATCTCTTCCCTCTTGCGTCTCCTTCCCACGCTCCCTATCCCACCCCTCTAGGTGGTCACAAAGCACCCAGCTGATCTCCCTGTGCTATGCGGCTGCTCCCCACTAGCTATCTACCTTACGTTTGGTAGTGTATAATATGTCCATGCCTCTCTCTCACTTTGTCACAGCTTACCCTTCCCCCTCCCCATATCCCAAGACTTCTTTTGAAAGCAGAAGAGATCTCAGCTAAAGTACAGCTGCTTTTACAATGCAGTATCAGTCCCTTCAAACCTGAGCGTTGGTTTCTGTCTCTGAAAAAGTTTTTTAAATATTTGCTATTTTATATGAGTATGTAGGGAACATTGATCATCACTTAATTTTCACCTTTTCCTAGCTTCTGTCCCATACCAGGCTGTGAAACAGAGTGATCCACAATCTTATAGGAATGTGAGATTTTGAATTGTTTACTCATTTAGCTTTGGGAAATATCTAGCAAACACTAGAATAAGGTCTGGGAGGTACAGCTAAACCTGGCGTAGGTGTTTCTTTTCACGTGTCACCTCTCTGGCAACCCACCTGAACAAAGCTTAGAGAAAATAGCATTCTAACTTGACATTAGATACTCATTGAAATAACTCAACTCAGTCCATAAGTTCTTCCCTCCCAGAATCACTTCACTTCAGTAGATAAATTGGTTAAATGCTAGGTAAATGTATATAATAAAAAAGTAGATTAAAAGTGGTAACAGTTGATGTAATGTGATCTGTGATATTGTGTCACATCTTACAGAAAATATTGGCTTGAATGTCATGGAGAATAAAGTCCCAGGATCAAGGTTATGAACTAATTCCTCAGATCTTTTATGCCTATTTGCTTTAGTATGTTTCTTGTCCTGAACACATAAACTTGAAAATAGCTCTGTATTTTTTCTTTCTGTCCAGTCTTTTATAATTACAAAAATAAAAATAGAAAGAAAATAGAAAGAAAGCTAAACCGTCTAAAACGCCACCAATTAACACAACTGTGATTCCAGTTAAGCTTCTTACCTTTCTCATCTTTGCATACATGCGTAAGTGTGCTACATTACTGAATCACAGTGAACATTTTATTTTGTGTTCCATCTTGTTTCGTCTAACATTGTTTGACCTATTGCGTCAGTTGGTAAACTGCATTAGACGCTCAAATATAGGGATATATCATATATGTTCAATGTCTTTAATATTTATAAACTATATTTTGAACGGTCACAAAATATACATCAACTGTGATAATTGCAATACAATTGTTAAGAGTGCCTTGTTTTTTTGGATATTTATCTCGATTCCAATTTTTCCTTATTTTAGATCATACTGCAGTGTTTCTTCCCTCTTTGAATTTGTTCTTTATGATAAATTGTTGGGTGAAAGAGTGTGAACATTTCATGGCATTGAATGTACATGACTCATGCCAATTTATAACGTTGACAGCCACGTGTAAGTGTATTATCAGAAATGATATGTTGTATTGTTAATGCATTTGTTTTTGTAATCACTAATATTATGGGGAGAATTCAGTGTCATAAGAGGGATTATTATACTCAAAACTTTAAGTCATTGCTACATTAATGGTTAAAAACATTTTTAACTTCATAGACTGTGCATTATGACTCAATTACCCTTATCCTTGTTAATTCTCTTTCCTACTATAATAGTTTGTTGGGATACGTTATGAAACTTGTAGGGCTTCCCTGGCGGCACAGTGGTTGAGAGTCCCCCTGCCGATGTAGGGGACACGGGTTCGTGCCCCGGTCCGGGAAGATGCCGCATGCCGCAGAGCGGCTGGGCCCGTGAGCCATGGCCGCTGAGCCTGCGCGTCCGGAGCCTGTGCTCCGTAACGGGAGAGGCCACAACAGAGGCCCGCGTACCGAAAAAAAAAAAAAATCATTATAGTGGATATAAAATATATTGAGTATAAAATAACATTTTTATACATTTCTACCATCTTCCCTGTCATCCTATGTATCTTCAGGATAGACTGGAGTATGTTGTAATAACAAACAACCCACAAATATCAATGACAAAAACCAAAATATTAATTTTTGTTTATGCTGCTGTTTGCTGTGCTTGTCTGTGACTCTGCTATACTCCGTGTTCAGTCTGACACCCAGGCTGCAGAAACAGTTCATACCTAGCATCTAACTGATCTTGTGGCAGAGAAGAAAGAGGTGTCATGGAGCTATAAATAGGCTTGAACTTGTTTTCAGAAGAGACACACATTGCTTCTTCCCAGTCCATTAGGCAAGGTGAGTCAGATAGCCATTCCTCACATCAGGCGCGTGGAGACATACAGTTGGCCCACCTTGAGAGGCAGTATAAGCTACATGGTCAAGTCGGCTACCTACATGCCAGGAATGTTCAATTCTCTCCCATGGTATAGCAAAAAATATTTTAGACCTGAATACAATCTACCACCTCCTGGTCCTGGAAGGGGTTTAAAATTTGGGATAGCCTTTGACAAAATCCAATGCTATATTGCAATTGTAGAACAGCCTCAATTTGCTCCAAAACCTTCCAAGCCCTTGCTCTAGAGGTAATATACAAAATGAATGATTTCATATGAAGACATCTCTACAGTATTCAGTATTTAAAGTATGTAAACCTTTGTCTTGCCCACACAGATTTTATAAATATTAATCCCCTCCCCTTTCTTTTTCCTGATTGCTATTGTATAAATCTTCATAATGCAGAAGGTGTTTCAGGGTAACTCTGCTCAAATCTAAGGTCTGTACAAAGTCCTCTCTGTGTGCGTTGTGTCTAGAAATGTTCATTGCAGTTTGGGGAAGAGTAGGGGTAAATTTTTTATAAGCCTCTGCAATATTATATGAAAAAAATTCTTTAAGTATTTGTCTTGATTACAAAACCATTTCTTTCTACAAAATTTATTACTCTGTAGATGTTTCTTCTCAGCTCCAAAGAAAACTGTTCTCCCTGACAAAATGTTACAACACTGAATTTTTCAGTTTAAATGTTTCATATTATGTAGAGAGATTCAATATAACCCAATATTAAATGGACGGAGCCCAGAGATTCTTAGCATATCTTAGGAGGTAAAATGGCTTGGTGATATGAGGACAAAAGTAGAATATCTAAGGTCATATATATATGGTTTTACTGCTGATTTCAATTTTTATTTATCACCCCTTTATGTCTCACATAAAACAGAAATTTATCCAATTCCATGTCTGAAGTCAGTTATACCTCATATTACAATTCTCTCTCCTTACCAGGTAGTGAATCTAATCTGTTGACATTTATTACAAAGCTTGAATACTAGAAAATCTAAAAGACTTTAAATCACATTTTAATATGCTCACACCTTACCATTGCTATCCATAGAATTTTCCTTTTCTGTTGCATATGGATATGTTTTGGTGGAGGTAAATTAATTTTAGCTTTGATTCACACTGAGATAACGGGATAGCTTTGGAGCTTAATCTCTTTTCTGTTTGTTTGAATTTTTGTAAAGTTGTTCAAGATTTTTCCATATCCCTTGTCACTTAAGATAGCAGAGAGACTTTGTTGCTTGGTAGTGCTGGCCCATATTCTTCCCAGAGTCCAGGGAAAACGAAGTTCAGGAACTTCAGGGGCAATGTCTTTCCATCATTTAAGTCTGAGGTTAATGATGATACTCCTCTTTTCATTGAATTATACTAAGGCCTTTGCACATTTTAAGCTCCTTCCATAAACCTGGGTCGATATTCGTTGAAGATTGAATATATCTACAGTAACATAGTTTCCTCTGGGGAAAGAATCTAGCTGGGTAGAATGAGGGGAGAAATAAAAAATGTCTCATTAAGCTTGTACTACTGTAGGCTAATGTAGACAGTCATATCACACTTCATTTCTGGTGTTTGAATGTGTCCCAGAGGTTTTCAAGCTCTCTGGCCTAGAGATATGAATGAACTTGGAACATGTGTTCATGAGTTTGCCTACATGTGAATAGTATACGTTCAGGAGCAAGTAAGTGATTGTCAGTGTATCCAGTAAGTATGAAAAATGTTGTGTATTTCCATAATGGAGATCACTACCCTATGTGTAGACTATTCACTGCTCGCTCTCGGGAACTTGCTTAACTTATTGCTTACTCCTCTGGCTCCTCAAATTGCTCATTCTGGTACCTCACCAGCTCCACAAATTTGTATAGAAATACTGGGCATGGCTATACTTTTCTCCATTTCTGTTTTTGAACTATTACTCCTCCATAATTACATTAAAAATAAAACTCCTTTGAAGCCCATACTGCATTGTTTTTCTTTTTTAATTATACATTTATTTATTTATTTTTGGTTGTGTTGGGTCTTCGTTGCTGCACCGGCTTTTCTCTAGTTGCTGCGAGCAGGGGCTACTCTTCGTTGCGGTGCACGGGCTTCTCAATGCAGTGGCTTCTCTTGTTGCAGAGCATGGGCTCTAGGCGTGTGGGCTTCAGTAGTTGTGCCTCGCGGGCTCTAGAGCGCAGGCTCAGTAGTTGTGGCGCACGGGCTTAGTTGCTCCGTGGCATGTGGGACCTTCCTGGACCAGGGCTAGAACCCGTGTCCCCTGCACTGGCAGGTGGATTCTTTAACCACTGTGCCACCAGGGAAGTCCCCATACTGCATTGTTAAATGAATCCCTTTCTCCTTGTTCAGGAAATCTTATTTATTTGCTTATTTACTGAAATTTTAGGTATATGATCCATTGTTTCTCTTTCCATCTAGACCCCTTTCACCATTCTGAACAAATTGATAGAATGTGTGGGAAAAACACGTACAACACCATAGTTATACTGTTACGAGATACCCATTAGTATGGTAAAGGAGCTGTCAATACATTTTGGTGACTCACTTTCTTGGCACATGATGAAATATCTGAAATAGCTCCACTTATGAAATCTAAATATATGAAATGATGATAGAATTTTGTATCCTCACAATTACCTTGTTTTATTCTCAGCACATTGAATCTTAAACTGCCATTTTTACCCATTTGCTTGCCAGAACTTTCTTTCCAAAGTTAATTCTGTTGTCCACACTTTCCTTCTTGAAAATTTCTATTTCCTTGGTTTCTGAGATACCATTTATATTATTAGTCTGCTTGGGCTGCCACAACAAAATACCACAGACTGGGTGGTTTAAACCGTAGACATTTATTTTCTCGTTGTTCTGGAAGCTAGAAATCCAAGATCAAGGTGTCCTCAGTGTTGCTTTCTCTCATGAGGCCTCTCTTCCTTTCTTATACATGGCCACCTGTTTCCATGGCCTCTTCTCTGTTTGTGTGTGGAGAAATTGGTTTACATTTTTGGAGTAAGACATCTCCGTCTCCACCCCCCGCCCCCCACACACCTCCATTGTCTTCTGTTTTGGTCTGACTTGAAGATTCCATCCTTTCTAAAAAACACAAACATGACACACTAAGTACCAATTTGATTGTCTTTGTTGTCTTTCTATCTATGTAATAACCAGATCATCACTAATTTCTTTAATAAGACTTAACAAGAGCCACAGTCTTGGATTACACGTATCAAAATCAATGCCAATGATGCCCTATATCAATGAAAATCGCTAGAAGGTTTTACTCCCTGTCATTAATTTAATTCTCATTTTGTTGTTGCTGTTGTTGATGGAATGAAGGAAAATTCATCAAAATATCAGTTAGAAATATTTTCCGGTTCTATTAGTCATGTTCTTGGTATCTAGTGAATAAACTGCTTCTGTTTCATTTTACATTGTGCTAATTCCTTTTACTCTCAGAGCTTGGGTGTGAAGTTCCTAACTGGTATTCTGGTTCTATTGTTTCTTTCTTAAGGAACAGGACCCTTTCCAAATTTCTAGAGCCGTAATTTATACCAGCCCTTTTTAAAACATGACTGTTAACTTGTTAATGTGGAGAAGAGTAAATGACAATTCAAAAAGCAAAGTAGGATTAACTCACAGGGGCAAGATGGCAGCCATTTTGTTTTAAATTATAATAATCCCGTCCTCATTGGCACCAATCCTATTGGAGCTTTCATTTGAAGATGAAAAATATAACCCAGGGATTCCCTGAGAAGGCTTATCCTTGTAAGCCTGTGTATTCCTTCTCCTTGGGCCTCTGTACTCGGTCAGTGTCTAGTGTTCACTTGCCTTATCTTTAAATATAAAAATAAATATAATTCTGTCGATTGAAAAGTAGTATTATTTGTTATCTCCTGGTGATTTGACTTAATTTCTAGCCCTTGAATTGAAATGATATAATATTAAGGAGAATTCTTAATTCTTTGAAGAATAGACTTTTCTTAGAAAAAGCTCCTTTAAGAAAAAGAGTGAGAAAGAAAGCACTGGGTGGAAAGAGTGAAGCAAAGTATGAATCTGGTCGCGTGAAGGGGATCCAACTTTCTCTCACAGCTGCGCCTACCACTCTTCCAAAGAAATTGCTCATGTGGTGACTTTGCTGTATAGAATCAGTTGCATGATTTACTTCCTCTCTGACAACAAGCAAACTATAAATATGCCTGAAAATTTATCAGAAAAGTCAGGGATTAATGACATGGGAAAATCTGCAGGAAGCTTAACATTCCCCACTCGGGCACTCTATCTCTCATATAGGGCATCCCCCTCTGGCGGCCTCTCCATAGAGTATAGTACTTCATTCTCTGGATCTCGGGCATGCTATTATTTTTGCTCTTACCCCATTATGTTCAATGTATGTGTCTCCCCGTCTGTGTTCCCTACTGGACTCTGAGCTCATTGAAGACTAGGATAGAGCTTTATTAATTTTTATCATCATTATCTTGCTTAGAACCAACCAACCTCTTGCTTAGATATTTAAAAGTAAGCTGTGCTGCTGAAAGGTGACACTATGATCCATTTCCTGTAGGCTGTGAATTTAAGTTTTTGTTTTGCCTTGTTTCAGATACAAAGATACAAAGATACGAATGTGTGGGTGGATGGGAAGATAACGTGAATAATGATGGGCTCCTTGTGTGGTGTCTATATGCCAAACGTGCTAGGCATTTGAGTTACACCAAATAATCCAAGTATTTTTCTTGGGGCCTTTTGCATTTATGCAGCATAAGCTCTGTAAGTATAAACTGTCATTTGGAAAAGAATATCCTCCCAGTTAGGTGGAAGTAAATGTTTCATTAGAATCCACATCCCCTGCCTTGGCCGTGAAACGTAATTTACTTGCCCAGACATTCATGACTTTGTGTTTTAGTGCTGTTTTCAGGTGTGATAGCAAATAAAGAATGGAATATGTGAATTGCTATTTCAAACAACATAGTGTTTGGGGGAAAACAATGGTTTTAATAAATCGTGACTAAGGGTAGGCATTCAACTTTCACACGTCCAAATTCCTTTCCCCAGGAATCTAGTCATATACCCTGAGCTGACCTGAACTCTCTCTTTAATTTACGGATAAACTGTAAGAATGAGGAAAGTGTAATACAGAATAAAAATGCAGCTGTCTGTGGGGAGGGCTGCTGGAGACAAGTTCCTGGAGCAGAGAGGCTGGGGAATGAATTTTTCAATGTGGATAATGAAGTGTGGTGTCAGAGGAAGTCAGGGGTAATTAGCAATGTATATAACGGGAGGAGCTTGGGTAAACTTGTAGTCTCACACTTACAGGTGACCAGCAGCACAGGTGAAGTGCATAAGTGTCACTGTTACCCTTTGGGAGGAAAAAATATAATTGTAAATGAGTTGGTCAGAGTCTCTGAAGGAGGAGAAGGAGGAAGAACCTTTGGAACACAGAATATTTGTAACTTACGTTTGTGTACTTATTCTCTAAAATGCACTTTCATAGAACTGTTTCCATAGTTATGGCAAACTCTATCTTTTTTTTTTGATTGTTTTATCATTATGGAAGTAATTTGAGTACATACAGTAAACTTAGGAAGAACCGGAAAAATAAAAATCCATCTGGTTAAAGGTAATCATTGCTAGTATTTTGGCGTATTTTCTACCAGACAGTTTTTTTTTTTTGCGGTACGCGGGTCTCTCACTGTTGTGGCCTCTCCCGTTGAGGAGCACAGGCTCCGGACGCGCAGGCTCAGCGGCCATGGTTCACGGGCCCAGTCACTCCGCGGCACGTGGGATCTTCCCGGACCGGGGCACGAACCCGTGTTTCCTGCATCGGCAGGCGGACTCTCAACCACTGCGCCACCAGGGAAGCCCTACCAGACAGTTTTTATGGGAATGTTTTATTATTAACAGTTGTAATCATATTGTATGTACAATTTTATCTGATTTTCTATCTAATATCTGAGCAGTTTTCACGTTAGTAGAAATGTAATAACTATGGCTAACTTTCAGTGTGCTTACTCTGCTTTAAGCACTTTATGTGTTATGATGCAATTATTACAACAACCCTCAGGGGTGGGTGCTATTTTCATCTTCATTTTACAAGTGAACAAATTGAGGTACAGAGAGAGCAAGGTATCTTTACTAATGTCACATGGATAATAAATGCCCGAGTTGGCAGTCCAAACCAAGCTATCTAGTTCCAGAGCCTACTCTCTTACCTTGACATTAAGCCAGGGGTCAGCAGACTTTTTCATAAATATTTAAGGCTTGTGGGTCTTACCATCTATTTTGTAACTCCTCCACTCTGCTATTGTAGCACATGGATATAGACAAGATGTAAATGAATATACGATAGGTATATGAGTGAGCATTTCTGTGTTCCAACAAAACTTTATGGACACTGACCTTTGAATTTGCTATAATTTTCATGGGTCACAAAATAGTATTTTTAAATCCGTTTTTTCAACCATTAGGAATGAAAATAATATTCTTAACTCGAGGACCAAATGAAAACAGGCTACTGGCAGTAGTTTATAAATACTTTTAGTAAATTAATTGATGCATTATGCACCACCCAGTAGCATCCCCAATGCTTAGATATTTAGGTTGTTTCAAACATAAAATGTTTCTTTCAAGCAAAAGCTGACCAAGGAAAATGATACTATAATGAATACCTATGTACATAAAAATTTTACTAGTTTTTATAATATTTTCTTAGGATATATTCCAGACTTGATCTTCTCAGAGGTCACGAATAGCTCTATGACTCTTAAATTTTATTGTAAAACAACTAGATATCAGATATGTACCAACATATACTCCTACCACTAGACTAAAAGGACAACATATTATGTTGTTGCTGTTATTGAACAGATGTTGAACTAACATAATTGAAGTCATGGAAAACATAATGATATTTTTAAATATAAATTGAGCACATTTAAAGATGAGTTAAGTGAGGTAGTGCAGTGTTTCCCTTAACGGTATTTGAACAAATTCATTTGAGAAATTTTCTAGAATTTATACGTGTTGTCTCCCATTGCCATATCAGTATTGCATCTGAGGATGATAAACCATTGGAGAGTGGGGGGGACAATTTTTAAAAACAGTAAATTTGATAGAGTGTTCTGTAATTTTATCCACGCCTTTTCCTCCCTCTTAGCTTTGGCATAATGTTTCTTAGAAATTGGCTTGATGGAAGAATAAAAGTTTTCTTGAGTATTTTTTTAAGCATTAAATAGTGCTGTTTTATTGTTTCATTATTATAACATAAGCTTGAAGTCAGAGGATGCTAAAATTCCTTTTAAAGTCCTGAAAGTGGTGTGGTTTTCCATTGGCAATTGAGGTGTGTGCCACTAGATGGCGATGTGGTTAGCAGTCACTGCCCCTTCCTTTGGTTGGTTGGTTTGATTGATTGAGACATAATTGACGTATAATAGTGTATAGTCTGTATTGCATTTAAAACCTGGTGAAAGTAAAAGGACAGTATTAGTGCTGCTTAGCTGAGCTCTGTCTGCTTGGTTGGATCCTATGGAGACCTGGGATTCAGAGGCCCAGGTCTGTAGCCCCGTGCCCTAGTAGTGTCCACGTGTATCTGATCAATACTCGCTCCCTTAGCCCCCTGGTGGCTACTGATAAATGTAAGGAGAAGTAAGGAGCCAAGTATGGAAAGACCTAGGCAAACCGATCCACACCACTGGACAAACATTCGAATGCTTCCATACACCTAGGGGTATTATCTTCACATAAAGATGTAGGTTTTTGAAGTAATGAAGCTATGTTGGTTGGTGGGGATTCAGAAGCTAGTCGTTCTCCATTGGAATTGATGGGTGAAGGCACTGCAGTGAAGTGACGAGAAATTTTAAATCACAAGGGCAGTTCTAATATTTGAAGGGGGTATTTTAAGCTCAGCATGGATTTCCTTCTATCTCCTCTGATACCTCTGTGGTGAACTTAATGAGTACATATCCTCTGAACTGGCTGTCTTCACTCTATAACCATATGATTCCAGGTGGAAAATTCATCTCCCTTGTACCTCAGAATAACTCTAATTTTCTCCTTTTCATAGCACACTTAAAATCTCAGTCCAGTGACTAGATTTTACATTTAACAGAATTGCCAAGAGAAGGAGAGGGGCAGTCCCCTGTGCTTCAGCCAGGCTGATCTATCTGTGTTTCACAAATGCCTTAGTCTCTTTCAGGTCCATGTGCCTTTTTGTACATGATATACCCTTAGTTGGAAATTGCCTTTTGCATGAGCATTCTGTCTCCTCTCCACCCACTTGTTAAAAAAACCATTCATCAAGACCTCTGAGAATATTTTGGAGAACCTACTCGATATTTATGAAATAGAATGACCTAGTCACCCAGTCCCTTTTCTGTGCTCCCCTGCACCCTGGAAACATTTCTATGAAACCTATATGCTATATTGATTGCAGGGTGTTGTTTTTTTGTATTTTTAGCCTGAATGTGATGCCCAGAGACTAAAGATTTAGTGTGTCTTGCCATTGACTGAACCAGTTCTTGACCCAGGTTGAATATGAGAATCTCTTAGAAATTTTTTAAAGATATCAATGCCCAAGGTTTTATCCAGGATAGACTAATTCAGAGTCTTTGGGCTCAGGACTTAGATATGAGTCCTTTTAAATCCTCCCCCAGGTGATCCAGATGTGTAGCAGATTTGAGAACCACTGGCCTAAGCCGTAGTCAGGGGCCTTGCTCACAGATCCAGCTGTAAAATTCTTCTCCGGGCACAGTCATGCTGCTCTGTTTTTCTCATCCAGTGACAAGCCAAGTGTATCATTTTTGAGACACATCTCCAGCCCTCTTTGATGTTCTGCCCATTTCTAACGGAAGACTGAGCTCTATGCAGTCTATTTCCAGAAGTGCCATGAATATTTATACATCGCCTGCATCTTTACAAATTAGAGAGCATCAAGATGAATGAGAGTAGTGAATCAGAGAAGACACACAGTGTGATGCAGGCAGAAATTTACTATCTCATTTCTATTTAAAACCTGATGACTCAGAGGAGGCAGTTCGCATCCATTTCAGTAAATTCCTTAATGCTCTCCAGCGCGGCACTTTGCATTTTAGCACAACTGGGGGTGACTTGATTTATCCCCAGGAAGAGAGTGCCTGTGTGGTATTGTATGTGTGTGTGTGTATGTGTGGGTATTGTATGTGTGTGTGTGTATGTATTTAAGTTAAATTATTTGAAAGTACAATAGAAAGAAAAAGAAATTACTAGACTAATTGTTAATTATTTTTGTTAAGCCTCATTTTCTATGTTATCTCAGTGTTGAGATGTACCTTCAACCCCTAATGAATAATTCTTAAGTCTGACAAAATGCTATTTGTTTCTAAATTGATTTTTAATGTCTTTGGTTTGCATTTTCTTCACTTAGCTTTTCAACAATTATTCATAAGATTTTCTAGCCTTTCAATCTTTCTCATGCTCTAGTTCAAAATAGATTTTTACAGGAGACATGTGTCAATGTTTATGGTGGTAATGTTACAATCTGACACCTCTGTACTAGAAGGGCATGGAGAGAACTATAATATGCACCCTTTTATCCAAGTCTTTGATTATCTGAAACCATTTTATTATTCTTATTTATTTTATTTTAATATTTTTATTATTATTTTCATATTATATGAAACCATTTTAAAACTGCGCATTATAGCATAAAGTAAGGGAAATTTGCCCTTAATGATATCCACATGGCTATATCATAAACGTAATTGTTAATGTATTATAATTTCATCAGGCACAAGGCACAAAGTGGGTTGAGCACAGTCCATGGTGTGAAGTCACACTTTGGTATTATTAATTTCAGGCTTTTACTTAGAAACATAAATATAAATTATGAACACAAGTTTCCCAATTAGTATTCTGGGTAAATAGATACTTAATTCCAAAACTTCCTATTTCTCCTCTTGCTTTTGACTACTCGACCAGTTAGTAAAGGCTTCTTCTACGTAGTCTGAGGGTTGAGGGTACACTTACATTTTCCATGTTGAACATCTTTGCCAGTCACTAGATGATGAAATCTGACCTTCATGGTGAGAACTTGGAAATTTCCCACTTTTTCAAAAATAGCCATTAGGCATGTATTCATTCAATAAGTAACTATTGAGGGCTTCCCTGGTGGCGCAGTGGTTGAGGGTCTGTCTGCCGATGCAGGGGGTGTGGGTTCGTGCCCCGGGCTGGGAGGATCCCACGTGCCGCGGAGCGGCTGGGCCCGTGAGCCATGGCCGCTGGGCCTGCGCGTCCGGAGCCTGTGCTCCGCAACGGGAGAGGCCACAACAGTGAGAGGCCTGCGTGCCGCAAAAACAAACAAACAAACAAAAAAACTATTGTGGATTAAACTAGGCATTGAAGTTATTTCTAACTACCCTGGAGCTCATAGTCTTACAGGGAGAAAGATATTAAATTAAAACATCAAGTATTCACCGAAAACCATGATGAGTGCTACGCTTTTGAGGTATCAGGAGTTATGACAACCTTAAACAGAGAAGTCGACCTTAAAATGACAGGTTAGACAAAAATGAGTCTTATTGAGGAAATAATATTTTGAGTTCAGATTTGACGGAACCTAATGAATGTGTTTTGGTCAGACTCGACAAGGGGGTTGAGAAATTATGGTCAGCCACATTTTATGTATCAAGGGACTCCTGTGTTCTGCAAGGGATATTATACTCATTTTATGTTAGTAATTAAAGATATTTATTTTAATTCTGGTGTCCAAGGAGCCAGCTGGTCATCAATGCATTAAACCAGGCAGCCATATGACCAAAAGGCAAATGACATAGGTCTGGTTTTCTGGAAGCAGAGGCTGAAGTGAGAATTCTTGTTCAAGTGACTTATTGAGGACATGCTCTAAGGGGCAGGGGAGTGAGAGAAGCAGACTGGGATGAGGGAAAATGAGCTAAGCCAGGAGAGCGAGCTCAACCAGAGTGTAGCTTTAGACTGACCCATGTGCTTGAATTGCAGCACAAAGAATAAAAAATAAAGGAGCTGGCCTCTTGTAGCCATACCAAACAGTCATTGCCATGGTGTGTGTGTGTGTGCGCGTGTGTGCGTGCATGTGTGTGTGTGTGTGTGTGTGTGTGGTTGGAAGAAGTGAGATGGATGGTATTCCTGCAGCCTCCCAGAAAGGTGATTTCCTTTGGCCTGGAAACCCATTCAGAAAACAAACAAAAACAGAAAACAGAAAAGAGAGCTGCTATTAATTGCTGTCAGTCCCCACTCACAACAGCTGGGAAAGGAGATTTGGGTGGGACACCAGTGGCGTCCACTTCAGCAGCGATTTCCCGGGACCTGTAGCAGCATCGCTTGGAGACTTGAAATGCACATTCCCAGATCCCAGCTGAAACCTACTGAATCAGGAGTGCAGGGGTAGGGCCTGGCAATTGGGATCAAAAAGCCTTTCAGGAGACTCTGATGTATGCTCAAGCTTGAGAGCCACTGCACTGCTGAAAGCATTTAAAATAGGTGTCAGAAAGTTTGAGCTGCTCATTAAATCTGAACAAAGGCAACAAAGGGAGACAACAGTAGCCAAATCTCCAGGTCTCTGAGAAAATTTCATGTAATTGCAGGCAGCATTTTAAACATCACAAATGAACTTGCAGGTGCTGGGTTGTCACTTGTGTCCTTTGTTGGTATTCTACTTTCCCCTGAAGTCTAACTCAGTCACTGGCTTCTGGGCTTGGACCTGGACTTCACTTTGCTACTGTGTTGCTGGTGGACTGACCTGATAAGTGGGTCAAAGCAATAACAATAACTGGCACAGGATGGAAATGGCAAAGTAAGGAGGTAATTAATCTCATATCTTTCCTTTTGACAGCTAGTGTGGAAATATATTTTCCAATGTTGCATTTTTCCTAGAAGTTCTAGAAAATCTTTTAAAAGAAATGATCCACCCACATATTTGTTCTTAAAGTTGTGTATGAATTTGGGGTGCTCTTAAAACTTAAGTATAACTGCAGGTGACATTCAGTTTACATAGATGAGTGATGTATGGGACGTTCATATAAGTGATTTAAGGATTGGACAGTACACCATGTTTTTTAAATGCTTTGTTATTTGCCATTTTAACATTTATCTCACTTTCTTTTTAATTGGGAAAATTGTTTGGGGGACTAAACGCTGCTTAATTAATTCAAAATTTATCATTCAACAAATATTTGTAAATTACCTTCTATGTGCAAAGCCCCTTGTTAAACGCCGTGGATATAGTAGAGGACAAATCGATAAGGTTGATGCCCTCAAGCTGCTTACCATCTGTGTTAGTCTCCTGTTGTTGCTCTAACAAGTGGCCACAGACAAAACAATACAAATTTTTTTCTTACTTTTCTGGAGGTCAGAAGTCTTAACCTTGGCCAAAATCAAGATGTCAGCAGGGTTGTGTTCTCTGTGGAGTATCTAAAGGAGAACCCATTCCCTTGCCTTTTCTAGCTTTTAGAGACTGCCCACATGCCTTGTTTGTGGCCCCCTGTCATTCCTACATCTGCTTCTGTTATCATCTCTTCTTCTCTTTCACTCTTCTGCCTCCCTCTTTTCCTCATAAGGTCTATTGTGACTACACTGGGTCCATTCAGATAACCAGCATCGTATTCCGTCTCAAGATTCTTGATTTACAAAACTACAATGAGATATCATCTCACACCAGTCAGAATGGCCATCATCAAAAAATCTAGAAACAATAAATGCTGGAGAGGGTGTGGAGAAAAGGGAACACTCTTGCACTGCTGGTAGGAATGTGAATTGGTTCAGCCACTATGGAGAACAGTATGGAGGTTCCTTAAAAAACTACAAATAGAATTACCATATGACCCAGCAATCCCACTACTGGGCATATACCCTGAGAAAACCAAAATTCAAAAAGAGTCATGTACCAAAATGTTCATTGCAGCTCTATTTACAATAGCCCAGAGGTGGAAACAACCTAAGTGCCCATCACTGGATGAATGGATAAAGAAGATGTGGCACATACATACAATGGAATATTACTCAGCCTTAAAAGGAAACGAAATTGAGTTATTTGTAATGAGATGGATAGACCTAGAGTCTGTCATACAGAGTGAAGTCAGAAAGAGAGAGACAAATACCGTATGCTAACACATATATATGGAATTTAAGAAAAAAAAATGTCATGAAAAACCTAGGGGTGAAACAGGAATAAAGACACAGACTTACTAGAGAATGGACTTGAGGCTATGGGGAGGGGGAAGGGTAAACTGTGACAAAGCGAGAGAGAGGCATGGACATATATACACTATCAAACGTAAAGTAGATAGCTAGTGGGAAGCAGCCACATAGCACAGGGAGATCAGCTCAGTGCTTTGTGACCGCCTGGAGGGGTGGGATAGGGAGGGTGGGAGGGAGGGAGACGCAAGCGGGAAGAGATATGGGAACATATGTATATATATAACTGATTCATTTTGTTATAAAGCAGAAACTAACACACCATTGTAAAGCAATTATACTCCAATAAAGATGTTAAAATGAAAAAAAAAAGATTCTTGATTTAATCTCATTTGCAAAATCCTTTTTGCCATGGAATATAACATGTTCACAGGTCCCAGGGATTAGGATGTGGATATATTTTGTGGTGAGGGACATTATTTTGCCTACCATACCATCTAATGGAGAAAATAGTGATTTCAGAAACTATCTCACAAATAACTATGTAAGTACACGTTTGATTATATGCTAAAAATAAATGATAAGTTACTCATTTATTATTGGGGAACCAAGTAATTCTTTCGTGATAAAGAGAAATTGAAACTGAAAAGTAAGAATTGATCAGTTGAATAGTATAAGGAACACTATTTGAGACAGGGACGTGTGCCAGCAACCTGAGAGGAAAATAAGATTGACATATGCGAGGAACTAATACAGCCTAGCTTACCTATGTGGCAGTTAGCTGGGGAGAGGCCCTTGAGAATCCCTAGAGCTAGGGGGCCACCAGGTCACGAATGGCCTGAGTATGTCCAGGCTCACACTGCTCATGCTAAAAATATTAATTTTTATTTCTGGACATGGTGAACTTTGTAATTACCAAGATCTGTCTCAGCTGCTATCTTTTTTAGAGTTAAATTTGGGTGCCACCTCTAGCAGGTAGGTAGACTATTATGTTGGTTTGTATTTTTAGGCTTACTTACAGGTTCCTTTTGCACACACTTATTTTTTTCCTATTCTTTCACTTCCCCAATTTAAAAATAACATTTTGTCATGGGGCTGATAACGTTTTTTCTTATAAATCCACACATAAATATTTATAAAAGTTCTCCCATCATTTCTCAAGCCAAGGATAATCACCCTTAATGATTTGCTGTGTAGACTTACAGATATTTTCCCTATGTATATACATATTTATTTATAGAGAGAACAATACTTTACAAGCTCTTTTGTAACCTGAATTTTTATTTTTCACAGTATATGGTGACACCTTCCTATATCAGTTGCATGTAATATTAGTATTTGTGATTTCATAGCACTGATTTTAATAATGTACAATGACTAATTTGACTATGTCATTCCCAATCTTTTTCTTTAACAATGTAGCACTGAGCATCCTTGTATTATTCTCACACAATACGTTATGTCTCTGCTTGGGATAAATTCCTAACCATGGAACTATAGGGCCAGAGGCCATTTTTGTTCTGTTTCTAATTTCTGCTATCTTGATATGTTTTATACTTGATATGTTTCAAAGGAAGCCACCTTTAAATCATTCTGAGCAATGCAGGGTAATTAAGTTAACCCCCTCCCCCAGGACAGAAGGAAGAAAAGAAGAGAAAGAAAGATATAAAGAAAGAGAGAGAGGGAGGGAAGGAGGGAGGAAGGAAGGAAGGAAGGAAGGAAGGAAGAGGAAGAAAGATATATCCCCCTGTTCTGCTTCTGTATATAAAAGGACAGTAATGGTGGAGAGGAAGCCGTCATTCACTAAATATTCTTTATTTTTTGCTTTTCGTTTCAATAGAGTGGGAAATACCTCTAAATACCTCCATTTAGTTAAGCGACATTGCCCTTCATTCAGGCATTCAGGCCAAAAATCTGGAGATCATTGGTTTCCTTCCTTTCTCTCATTCTGCACATCACTCCATCAGCAAACCCTATCCAGTCTGACTGCTTCCTGCCACCACCTTGGGTGCTCCCACCCTATCTGAGTCACTGCCCCTGGGCCATAAGATGACACTTCTGAGCTTTTTCTTTGGTTCTTGATCCTTTTCAGTTGATTCTAAAACGGAGAAGTTCTAGCTGTGCTTTCAAATGCTAGTCAGCCCACGCTACTCCACTATTCAAAGCCACCCATTGGATTGCCTCCACGGATGGGATGAAATACTAGGTCCTCGTTCTGCCCATCCAGGCCTACACATCCTAGGCCACCTCTCCAGTCTCTCTTCTCAGTTCTCTTCCCTTTACTTTCTCTTCTCCAGCCACCGCAGCTCCCTGCTGTTTCCTGACATGCCAAGCATTCTACCATGTCAAGGAATTTATATTTCCTGTCCCCATTTCTATCTCCATTTCCTCAATTTTGTAGAGGCCTTATACCCTCACTTTCCCGGATCTCTGTTCAAATGCCCATCGGCACCTTGCCATCACTCCCCAGCTCCATAACTGCTTTACTTTTTCTTGATGGCACTAACTACCGTCTGGAATTGTGTTTTCTACCTATTATATGTGTTTACTATCTGTTTCCATTACTAGGATATGAGCTCTAGGAAGGCAGAACCTTTGTTTCTATTGTTTGATCAGTAATTGGTTTATAGAAAGTCTTAGTAAGTAATTGTTGAAGATATACATACTTGTATGACCCAAGTGTCACGTTCACATTTAGGGCTGGCTGAGTTCTGACCCTTAATTCCTTTATTCAGCTGGTCACAGATATGCTTGGGAATGGAATCATCTAAGTCATGCTTCTGATTTGTAAATAATGATTTAGAAAACAAATGCCCTGCAAATTATTGACATTTCTGATTATGTGTGGTATAAATGTTCAAAAATCAGATAGGCTAAAATGAAAGTGGTAATAAGCATACCTTCTTTCTTGAAAGACAGGGACTAGAGAAAGCATCCGTTTTTCTCAAGGGACTAGTTTCGCTTTAATTCTTTAGAATATTGTTTCGGCATTTAATATTTTCCCTTCTGTAAGTGCTATGGAGTGTGTGTGTGTGTGTGTGTGTGTGTGTGTGTGTGTTTCATTAACAAACGGCAGCAGCTAACGTGGTTTGAAAGGCTTTTCAAATGTATTGTAATTCTATGTACCAGGAAATGATAGTTTTCTAAGTGCAGATTATAGAGTTGAGGAAATACTTTATTCAATTTATCTTAAATTTAATTTCCTCTGTACTGGTTCAAAATTCGCCTGACTGAGGCACCTGCAAGTTTGATGGAGATCGGAGGCATGTTTTGAGAAATGCTAAATGTAGCCCCAGATAATTTTGTACAGCAGCCAGAGGAGGTCTGCATCAGTTCTGAGCCTCCCACAAAGCTAATTAAATTTACCCATGTGAAAAGCAAACACCCACCCCAGTTATTTTGAGCTAACTCACTGAAACACTGGTTAGATCCTTCTGCATCCCAGCACTTCCTCCACCCCAAATCCATAGCATCACGAAGAGGTCAGTGTAGACCACTGTTCCTTTTGGAAACACCTAAGAGGAATTCTACTAAAAATGTACAGCAGGGCTTCCCTGGTGGCGCAGTGGTTGGGAGTCCGCCTGACGATGCAGGGGACACGGGTTCGTGCCCCGGTCCGGGAAGATCTCACATGCCGCGGAGCTGCTGGGCCCGTGAGCCATGGCTGTTGAGCCTGCACGTCCAGAGCCTGTGCTCTGCAACGGGAGAGGCCACAACAGTGAGAGGCCCGCGTACCAAAAAAAAAAAAAAAAAAAGTACAGCATTCTTACCACCAGTCCGCTTTCTATAGTATGTTTCCTTGCTGACTTAAAACTTCACATTCCTTATACCCTTTCTCTGTGGAGTAGAGTTAGTTGACAGCTCTTGTGCCCTGGAGTCAGGGAGATCTGGGTTGAGTGAAAACTTTATTTTCCCATTTATGTGACTTTGGGAAAGTCATTTAATTTCTCGGCATCACATGCAAGAGGAATAATAGAACCTACATCATAGGATTGGTGTGAAAATTAAAAGAACATATATATGTAAAGAAGATAATTAAGCATATAGGAGATGCTTGACAATTATCATTACTTCTTTTCTCTCTGCCACTCTTTTATTTGAAACAAGATGATGTTATTCTTTCATTCATTAGATGAAAATTGAACCAAAACGTGAAGGGCACAAGACAACCCTATGATACACAAGAACCAGCTGTTGTCAATATAGGGGAAGAGAAGTCCAAGGTCAGGAAGTATAAATACTTATTGATGTCTTTGTGGAATAGAGAGAATGTGAAAGAGGAGGAAGGGATAGTTGAGGAAGAAGTTGGGGAGGAAAATGTTGGAGGTTCTGTCATGTAGACCCTAGCCTACGGAACAGGGCTTTTGGCTTTATTCTGATCTGCAGTGGAAAGCCTTTGGTGTGCTTTGAGTGGGAGGGTGATAGGATCAAACCTAGATTTTTAAAGATGGTCAGGTTACTTGCAGAGAATGGAATGTGGAAGGGCAAGAATTAAGGAGACCTGTGTGACCTTTGTTGTTAGTCCATGTGGCAACTGTAGAGGGTTGAATAATGTCCCCCAGAATGACATGCCCTGATCCCAATCCCGGGTACCTGTGAATGTGACCTTATTTGTCAGTAGGGTCTTTGCAGATGCAATTAAGATAAGGATATCAGAATGAAATTCTCTTGGCTTTAGATGGGCCCTAATTACAATGATTGGATTTATAAGAGAAAGGAGAAGGGAGGCTTATGGCACAGAGGCACAGAGACGGGAAAGCCATATGATGATAGGGGCAGAGATGAAATATGTCTGCAAGCCAAGAAACCCCAAAGATTTCCAGCAGCCACCAGAATTTAAGAGAGAGGCACAGAACAAATGCCCTCAGAAGGAGCCAGCCGTGCCAACACTTTGATTTTGGACTTCTGGCTTCTAGAATTGTGAGAGAATACATGTCTGATGTTTTTAAACCACCAACTTTGTAGTAATTGGTTAGGGCAGCCCTTGAAAACTAATATAGCAACCAAGAGATCAATTATAGGGAGAAAAGGCTTACATGCCTATTTGATGGCCACAGAGTGGTGGACTTGAGGATAGAAGAAGAAAAAGAAACATTTTCCCTTAAGCCACAGTGGAGAGGTGTGTTTTTATTTGGCAAGAATGTCGATTTCTCATACTTTGACTGGAAATCTCCTCTGTGGGGTGGAGGGACATCTAAGAAGCAGGTCCCAAGAATGGACACTGCTTCCTTAAGTGGCCCCATCCTCTTCCCAAAAGGAAATGCCCCCAATGTCTGTGAGGGCTGCCTAGAAGCTGAAGCCAGTGCTCTCACCTATGTGACATAGTTTTTTTCTAATAGTAATTTATCATTTGTCTATAGTGTAATATTAGTATCTGAAGCTAATAATGAGTATTCTGGAGCAGGGCCACTTTTTAATACAAAAAACTCACCCTAGTTACCTATAAAACTACTGCAGGCAAGGAGTTACTTACCAACGGGGTATGTACAGAGTGATATTTTGTACCTAAGTAAAATGACAGAAATTTCAGGATGAAGCAATGATTTGCCCTTGACATTTCCCAGGTGATAATAGAGAGTTAGCATTTATTGAGTTTCTAATATATCTGAGGTCCTCTGTTATTGCTTTTACATCTGTCAAGTCTAATTCTTATAATATTCTCCAAAGACAGATTTTAATAATTCCATTGTAAAGATGAAATAGCTGAGGCTTAGAGAAATCCAGCCAATCACCAACCAAATGTTTATTATTATTATTGTTATTTTTTTTTTTTTGTGGTATGCCGACCTCTCACTGTTGTGGCCTCTCCCGCTGCGGAGCAGAGGCTCCGGACGCGCAGGCCCAGCGGCCATGGCCCACGGGCCCAGCCGCTCCGTGGCATGTGGGATCTTCCCGGACCAGGGCATGAACCCGTGTCCCCTGCATCGGCAGGCGGACTCTCAAACACTGCGCCACCAGGGAAGCCCCAAATGTTTATTATTTTTATTTAATACAAACAGGTTTATATATTTAGCCATCCAGTTAGTAACTTGTAAAGTCAGGATGTGAACTCAGTTCTCTCTGAATCACTGCTTTTTTACACCTGCGGGTTATCACAACTCTGCCAAAATGATTCGGCCACAGTTCTCCCGGATGGGCACAGAGATATTGCTTTAAATCGGGGTGATAAAAGTCCTACTGGTCATATAGAGATTAAGGCTAAAGATATCAGGAGCCTATGGGATTAAGGCCAGTCTTGTAGGGAGCAGGGTTGCAGAGGAATGGAGTTGCACTGTTTTCTTTCCTCCATGATTTCCTCAGGAAAATCAGCATGCCTTGGTAGCTTCCTCAGTTGGCACAAGGGAGACAGCCCAAGACAATGGACTGTGTCCTCTCCCCTCATCGTGTGCTGTCTCTGCAAGCCACACTGCCTTCTCCCTGGCGGTCCAGAGCTGACATTCTGACTTGAGCCCAGTCATTAAACACTAATTAGACTGGCACTTTGCTCTCCTTCTAGTTCAAGTTTTAATAAACTGCTCCGTTCTCCCTTTCGGTCTTTTGCTTGAAATCGCAGACAGGGTCATCCACCTTCTCTCTGTGGCTTGAACTCTTAGTCTGGGTGTGTTCTGCCTCTGTATGCAATTTAGAGGAAGGCAATTTAGATGAAGGGTGAAAAAAGCCAAAGCACCTGGAGAAATGAACACGTTCCTTAAGAGGGGGAAAAAATTTTTTTTTAATGAAAAGAGCCAGATCCACCTCCCTGGCACTGCCCACTTGTTTCTCACAGACATTTTGGATCTTAATCATTGTAATCTGGCCGTTAAAGAATCAGCTGCGTGGTCTCTGGACTCAATTACTTTGAAAGTACTTCTGGATGAACCACTTAGATACTGTTTTATCTTTTGCCTCGAAGATATCATCAGGCTTCCACCTCTACCAGCTGTAGAACTATTAGCCTACCTACTAATTTGGTCCCAAAGCATGTTCCCTTTGGATTAAAAGGCAGCAAATTATGATCTACACCTTGGCCATGATTAACCATGCCCAGACCATAGTTAGTGGACAGAAGGTAATGTTTCCCTTTGTAAGACTAGATGTTTGCTGCATGCATATAGCTATGTGTATTTCATCTTCCTTTTTCTTTCTACGGTTTTTCTTCCATATCTGTGATTACATCAAAAACAAGTGTCATATGAGCATTATAATATTCTTTCATAGTGGAGATGGATCTTATTATCAGTTTCAGGAACTGAAGAATGAGGGATACCCAAGTTCATTTGCATATCATCAATTGCATCAGTAACCCAAATTCTGAGTTAGTTGTTATTAACCAGGTATGATTTGTTGGTGTATCTTGGAAGTGATATTTGTACAGCAAAATCGTTTATGACTAGTATCTATGTGGATAAATGGATTATGAGAGTCAAAGACCAATTTTTAGTGTAGGGAAAAAAGTACTACTGTACACTAAGTACTATACAAAGTGATGTGGGAAATTTAAAATAGTTTCCTATAGGTAGAGTCTGATTGCTCTAAGTACACCTACAAGTACTATCTCAAGTATAGTGTTTTGTGGTATTTTATCAGTTATCTATGGCTTCCTAATGGTATTACTACAGGTCTAGTGGCTTAAAACAACACACACTTTATTATCTGTAGATCGAAAATCCAGAGAGCTTAGCCAGGTCAGCTGCTTCAGGGTCTCCCACAAGGCTGCAGTCGAGGTGTCTGCCAGGGCTGAGGTCTCATCTAACGTGTGACTGCGAAATGTTCTACTTCCAAGTAGTGACCAAGACCATGCATGTTGTGGGGAAGGCTGAAATTAAGGGGCCAACGCATGGCAGGCCTCTAGCAAGCTTGGGGCTCTTTAAGAGAATTGCATTAACCTTGCCTTTTATGAAATCACAACGCAGACATAAGACATTTGACGTGTAGTGCAGCCAGGCTTTCACCATTAGCACAGTACAGGTTTAAAAAAGAAACATTTGTCCTCACAGCCACAGTGAAGGGAGCTTGAAGCAGTCTTAGAGTGATGTGCCTGCAAGCAGGGTGGGTGAAACGCTTTTAAGAACATAATTTATGGTAGGCAATATTTGAATAGTTTTTATATTACTACTGCTCCTTATACTAATGAATATAACTAAAATGATTAAGTCCTTACACTATTCCAGACACTTAATTATTATCTTGTTTTATCCAGCCAATAGTACCCAGTTTTGGTGGTACTATTATTACCCTTCTTTTATAGATAAACTGAGACTCGGGTGGTTATGCGACTTACCTAAGATCACACCGTGAGCAAGCGTAGTTCTGGGGAATCTAAGTCCTCTTTTTTAATCAAATACATTATATTACAAATCTGCACCTGTGTCATGACAAAAAAGGAATGATGTTTGACGTAGTTAACAAAAGTCATTCGAGAAGACTTTTTGGCAGACTCCAAAAGTCTGTTTTGCTAGCAATAGGTACCAGTAGGTCTTAGAAACAAACAGTCATGCGGTTGTTATCATTTATTGCTGGGAGCTCTACCTCTGTTGATTGTATTTGCAACAGCCCTGCAGAAAAATATTAACGGAATCCTCCTTTTTTGGTGAGGAAGCTGAGGTCTGAGAGACTATCACTTCCCTAAGGTCACAGAGTACATTTGGAACTGTGTTTATCTGGTTTAAAAGTTATCTACGTTCTTTACACTATACAAAGCTGCCCATTCTAATTATTAGCAGGGAGAGGAAAAAGAAATCTCAACAAATAATTGGGCATAGTGGCGTCTAGTAACAGGTTGCTCTCTGGATTGCCATGCAGACAGATATGAATGTCATCTGAAAGGGGTTATCAATATGTACTGCTAAATTACAGTGATGTTAGTGCAAGCCACTCTCTTCTCTTTTATACTGCTCAGTGTACAAGCACTGTCCGCTCACGTCCAGATCCTACCATTTTGAGTGCCGAAGGAAATGCAGAATGAAAGCCAAGAACAAATGGAATGTTAGGTCCAGCCCAGTTCATGCTGAGTGGATTAGCCTCTGTGAATTGTTTACCGGACTATTTTATATATTGTACAGTACTCACACTGTTGAGCAGAGATGGTAATCCACTTTCTTTCCCAAGAGGTGAAACTCTCATTGAACCAACACAACAATGTGTACATATCTCATATCAATCATTTTTCATATGGTCGTGCCCTTGCCTAAATTAGATCATTATTAAGCACAGGGAAAACAAGAGAAAGGAGACTTGTTCTTGCGAGCCACTGATAGGGAGGTTGATTTTGGCACCAAGAGAAGTCAGTCGTTTGCATTTTGCTCTGTGGGGCTTAAAGCAAGAGATGCAAATTACATCAAGAGGATTTTTAAATCAAGATAAAGTTTTTTCCTATGCACCTCTGTCTCTAGCAATGAATCACAAGAGAACCAGTAGAGTATTAAAAGGACACCTAATCACATTTCATTTCTACTTAATTTTTTCTCTTTTCCTCCCATTCCAATTTCTCTGTCACATGTATTCTTTGTAAATAATTAAAATAAATAGAAGTTTCAAAATTTTGTATACCTTTTTTTTCCCTTTGAACAAATTCTTTTTTCCCCCAAGAATAAGAGTGGGAAGGTCAGGATTATATACTTTGCTAGGTTTATGTTTAGCTACAGTCATAAAGCTCTATTAAACAGAAAGGGAGTAAGGCGAAAAAGCCTTTTTCTATCCTCAAGAATTGAACATGTTGATAAGCTTGGCCATGGAGCCATGAAAAGTGCTATATTTCAGAAAAATGGTAAAGTGACAGGCATCCAAACCCTGTGTGAGAGGTTATGTGTTCTTGGCTAATTAAAATAAGTACTGCATTCCATAATCTTCCCATATGTTAAGTCTGTTTATATAATTTCATTCTTCATTTTTAATGATGGTGGTAAGTTCATGATAACATGGAGATTAATTAAAGAAAAACAGAACAAATTCTGTCCGCACGAAATAGTATTATTGATGTTATAGTTCATGAATAATAAGGTTTATCATCATTTTCCCTAACTCTTTCTCTCTGCCATTCTGTGGTGTAACTAAGCAAAGCAATTGATTTTCTCAGTTATTGCATCTCATATTCTAAACCTTGGGAGTCACGTAAAAGGACAATCAACTATTGAAGAACGTAATAATTAAAAAAAAAAATCTATGCCTGCTACACCACTGCTTCCAGAAACAGGAATGAAGTGGCATCTTCAGGAAGGTTGGTGATGCTAAAAGCCAACGGGGGACTTTTGCAGAGCCCCTGGCCATAACGGCTACTCAGTTGGGAAGATATGATGAGAGGTTTACCACTCTTCTGTGAGCCAGGGAAGACCTAATCTAGAATCCTGGACATGACTTTATGGCTGAATGCCCTACATATACCATTATGCTGATGAGAAACATATAAAGTTGTTATTTATATTCTGACAACTAGGTTTTTCTTCCTCCTCCTTCTCTTTCTGTTTCTTTCCTTCTTTCTTATTTTTCTCTCGGTAAAGCAGTTACTGTTGTTTAAATTGAACTGGTAAGATTGGAAAGATTCTGGCTTCATGTATTGTTCCATGAGTTTACACAAGGATGACCTGTTTTCTTCTGCTGTGAGGGCAAAATTTTTGACTTCATTTGAAGGTTCTCTCTCCCTAACCTTAGTCTTCTCACCCAATCGTGCTTCTTCACTTCACCAGTCAGCCACTGCTTTCATCAACCAGCATTCTGTGCCGCAGAGGTGGATTTAATATTGACTGTGTGCTTTACTACTTCAATCTCTTGAACATTGATTTCTTTCATCTGTAAAGTGGTAAGAATAACGTCCAGGACTCAGAGTGTTATTATGGGAACTGGATAAATTATAGAAAGAGATATTATATACTCCAAAGGATAAAATATTAGTCATTAAAGCAATGACATATTTATTTTCACTTAAAAGGTATTTGGTTATATTTTGACTCTTCTGTCCATTTATTCAGAAAAATGATGGAGATTTAAATTATGTCCATCCTTGTATTAAATGCAACAGAGGGAATCGTAAACTAAAGGCAGAGCTATGTCATCACCTTTACATACTTACGTGCCGTTTTACCCAGTAGAGTGAGGAAAAGAGACTATTCAGGGAGTCAAAGAGACTTGCATTCTAGTCTCTGTTCTCATCTATCTCTGTGACCCTGAATTTTCCTCATCTGGGAAATTAGATGCCACACTACACCATCACACTGTTCTCTTTCACAACAAACATTTGTAAATTTATGCCTGATGCACGGTAGCATATAAGTGTACCCTAATTTGGATTTGTGCTAATTCTAAAAGTATCTTCTCTCTGAATAGATTGTAAGTTCCTTAAGAGCAGAAGCCAAGTCTTCGAATAATGTATAATCCTCACCCCTACCCCAGCACCCACTGGAATGTCTAGCCCAATATCTGACACAGGGTAAATATTTCTTGCATGATTATTTCTCATCTCTTCACTCAATGAAATACCATTCTTTCAAGTGTGGTGATGTTATTCCAAGGTTTTCACTAACTCTTACTACAGTAAGAGGTTGAGCACGAGAATGTGGGTCTATCTATGTGTACATGTCATATATGTGACGTTGCTTTTATTCTGAGAGCAGTATTCATTTCCATTAACTTTCATATATCAACAGTTTGAGCCATTTGACACCATGCTAGTTATTAAATTGCAACTTGTCTTTAAAGGGCAATTCATATATATCTGAAACTTTAACCATTTGCTATCTTTGTACGATTATACTTCTTTATAAAATATAATTACATATAAGTAAGTATTATAATAGGTAGATTCTGGGTGATAGACAAAGAAAACTGCATGAGGATTATGTGAATCAGATCTTTTTTAGTCCCGAAGCTCATTGCACACATGCTGTCTTTCCTGTAACCTTAAGTCTGACTTCCCCAGCTTGTTGCATTTCTCCACCTATCTATTCAATTATTCTTACAGATATTAATAGATATAGTCATTCATTTATTCATGCATTCAATATGTACTAAGTTCCTACTATGTTTTGGACACTGTGGTTGGTCTCAATAAGTACCTTTAAGTGCCCTGTGAGCACATAGTTGACTATGACCTGAAAGGCCAATCTTACATTGATCCTCTACCTCCAGACTTTTCCCCTTTATGTGTATTTAAGCTTCAGTCCTTTCCATGTGCTAGCAGAGAATAATGATCTCATCAGATCTAGAATAATAAAAACTCCCACACCAAGTGTCGTTGTTGTTGTATTGTTTTGTGCTTTTTTTTTTTTTTTTGAATACAGTGTTACCTAAAACAATTCCTTACCACACATCCTTAGAGGGATTTTATAGAGTCTCTGGTATTAAATGCAACCCATAAGCTCTAGCTTATGCCACACTTGGATCTCAGAAAAGGAAAATTGTATTATTAGACTGTTTTTATTGAGAGAACACTACTTGTTCACAATTCTTTTTTTCTTTTTTAACATCTTTATTGGAGTATAATTTCTTTACAATAGTTTGTTAGTTTCTGCTTTATAACAAAGTGAATCAGCTATACATATACATGTATCCCCATATCTCCTCCCTCTTGCGTGTCCCTCCCACCTTCCCTAACACACCTCTTAAGATGGTCACAAAGCAGCAAGCTGATCTCCCTGTGCTATGCGGCTGATTCCCACTAGCTATCTGTTTTACATTTTGTAGTGTATATATGTCCATGCGACTCTCTCACTTCGTCCCAGCTTACCCTTCCCCATCCATATGTCCTCAAGTCCATTCTCTACATCTGTATCTTTATTGCTGTCCTGCCCCTAGGTTCTTCAGAACCATTTTTTTTCTTTTAGATTCTGTACATATGCGTTAGCATACGGTAATTGTTTTTCTCTTTCTGATTTACTTCACTCTGTATGACAAACTCTAGGTCCATCCACCCGACTACAAATAACTCAATTTCGTTTCTTTTCATGGCTGAGTAATATTCCATCGTATATAGGTGCCACATCTTCTTTATCCATTCATCTGTTGATGGACATCTAGGTTGCTTCCATGCCCTGGCTATTGTAAACAGAGCTGCAATGAATATTGTGGTACATGGCTCTTTTTGAATTATGGTTTTCTCAGGTTATATGGCCAGTAGTGGGATTGCTGGATCGTTTGGTAGTTCTATTTTTAGTTTTTTAAGAAACCTCCACACTGTTCTCCATAGTGGCTGTATCAATTTACATTTGCACAAACAGTGCAAGAAGGTTCCCTTTCCTCCCTCTCCTGCATTTATTGTTTGTAGATTTTGTGATGATGGCCATTCTGACTGGTGTGAGGTGATCCCTCATAGTAGTTCTGTTTTCTCTAATGATTAGTGATGTAGAGCTTTCTTTCATGAATTTGTTGTCAATCTGTATATCTTCCTTGCAGACATATCTATTTAGGTCTTCTGCCCATTTGTGGACTGGGTTGTTTGTTTTTTTGTTAGTGAGCTGCATGAGCTGCTTGTAAATATTGGAGATTAATCCTTTGTCAGTTGCTTCATTTGCAAATATTTTCTCCCATTCTGAGGGTTGTCTTTTCATCTTGCTTATGGTTTCCTTTGCTGTGCAAAAGCTTTTAAGTTTCATTAGGTCCCATTTATTTTTGTTTTTATTTCTATTTCTCTAGGAGGTGGATCAAAAGGATCTTGCTATGATTTACCTCATAGGGTGTTCTGCCTGTGTTTTCCTCTAAGAGGTTTATAGTGTCTGGCCTTACATTTAGGTCTTTAATCCATTTTGAGTGTATTTTTGTGTATGGTGTTAGGGAGTGTTCTAATTTCTTTCTTTTAAATGTAGCTGTCCAGTTTTCCTAGCACCACTTACTGAAGAGGCTGTCTTTTCTCCATTGTATATTCTTGCCTCCTTTATCAAAAATAAGGTGACCATATGTGCGTGAGTTTATCTCTGGGCTTTCTATCCTGTTCCATTGATCTATATTTCTGTTTTTGTGCCAGTACCATACTGTCTTCATTACTGTACCTTTATAGTATAGTCTGAAGTCTGGGAGCCTGATTCCTCCAGCTCTGTTTTTCTTTCTCAAGATTGTTTTGCATATTCGGGGTCTTTTGTGCTTCCATACAAATTGTGAAATTTTTTGTTCTAGTTCTGTGAAAAATGCCATTGGTAGTTTCATAGGGATTGCATTGAATCTGCAGATTGCTTTGGGTTGTATAGTCATTTTCACAATGTTGTTTCTTCCAATCCAAGGACATGGTATATCTCTCTATCTGTTTGGAGTGTCTTTGATTTCTTTCATCAGTGTCTTATAGTTTTCTGCATACAGGTCTTTTGCCTCCTTAGGTAGGTTTATTCCTAGGTTTTTTATTCTTTTTGTTGCAATGGTAAATGGGAGTGTTTCCTTAATTTCTCTTTCAGATTTTTCATCATTCGTATATAGGAATGCAAGAGATTTCTGTGCATTAATTTTTAATCCTGCTACTTTACCAAATTCATTGATTAGATCTAGTAGTTTTCTGGTGGTGTCCTTAGGATTCTCTATGTATAGTATCTTGTCATTTGCAACCAGTGACAGTTTTACTTCTTATTTTCCAATTTGGATTCCTTTTTTTTCTTTTTCTTCTCTGACTGCTGTGCATAAAACTTCCAAAACTTAGTTGAATAATGGTCGTGAGAGTGGACAACCTTGTATTGTTCCTGATCTTAGTGGAAATGGTTTCAGTTTTTCACCATTGAGAACGATGTTGGCTGTGGGTTTGCCATATATGGCCTTCATCATGTTGACGTAATTTCCCTCTATGCCTACTTTTGGAGCCTTTTTATCATAAATGGGTATTGAATTATGTCCAAAGCTTTTTCTGCATCTATTGACATGATCATATGGTTTTTCTTCTTCAGTTTGCTAATATGGTGTATCACTTTGATTGATTTGTGTATATCGATGAATCCTTGCATTCCTGGGTTAAACCCCACTTGATCATTGTGTATGATCCGTTTAATGTGCTGTTGGATTCTGTTTGCTAGTGCTATGTTGAGGCTTTTTGTATCTGTGTTCATCAGTGATTTTGGCCTGTAGTTTTCTTTCTTTGTGACATCTTTGTCTGGTTTGGTATCAGGGTGGTGGTGGCCTCATAGAATGAGTTTGAGAGTGTTCCTCCCTCTGCTGTATTTTGGAAGAGTTTGAGAAGGATAGGTGTTAGCTCTTCTCTAAATGTTTGATAGAATATTTCCTGTGAAGCCATCTGGTCCTGGGATTTTGTTAGTAGAAAGATTTTTAATCACAGTCTCAATTTCAGTGCTTGTGATTAGTCTGTTTATATTTTCTATTTCTTCCATGTTCAGTCTCAGAAGGTTGTGCTTTTCTAAGAATTTGTCCATTTCTTCCAGATTGTCCATTATACTGGCATATATTTGCTTGTAGTAATCTACCATGGTCTTTTGTATTTCTGCAGTGTCAGTTGTTACTTTTCCTTTTCCATTTGTAATTCTATTGATTTGAGTCTTCTCTCTTTTTTTCTTGATGAGTCTGCCTAATGGTTTATCAATTTTTTTTATCGTCTCAAAGAACCAGCTTTTAGCTTTATTGATCTTTGGTCTTGTTTCCTTCATTTCTTTTTTATTTATTTTTGATCTTATCTTTATGATTTCTTTCCTTCTGCTGACTTTGGGTTTTTTTGTTCTTCTTTCTCTAATTGCTTTAGGTGTAAGGTTAGGTTGTTTATTTGAGTTGTTTCTTGTTTCTTGCGTTAGGATAATATTGCTCTAAACTTCCCTCTTAGAACTGCCTTTGCTGCATCCCATAGGATTGGGTCGTCGTGTTTTCATTGTGGTTAGTTTCTAAATATTTTTTGATTTCCTCTTTGATTTCTTCAGTGATCTCTTGGTTATTAAGTAGTGTATTGTTTAGCCTCCATGTATTTGTATTTTTTTCAGATTTTTTCCTTTAATTGATATCTAGTCTCATAGTGTTGTGGTCGGAAAAGATACTTGGTACAATTTCAATTTTCTTAAATTTACCAAGGCTTGATTTGTGACCCAAGATATGATCTATCCTGGAGAATGCTCCATGAGTACTTGAGAAGAAAGTGTATTATGTTGTTTTTGGATGGAATGTCCTCTAAATATCAATTAAGTGCATCTTACTTAACGTATCATTTAAAGCTTGTGCTTCCTTATTTATTTTCATTTCGGATGATCTGTCCATTGGTGAAAGTGGTGCGTTAAAGTCCCCTACTATGATTGTGTTCCTTTCAATTTCCCCTTTTATGGCTGTTAGCATTTGTCTTAGGTATTGAGGTGCTTTTCTGTTGGGTGCATAAATATTTACAACTGTTATATTGTCTTCTTGGATTGATCCCTTGATCGTTATGTACTGTCCTTTCTTGTCTCTTGTAATAGCGTTTACTTAAAAGTCTATTTGTCTGATATGAGAATTGCTACTCCAGCTTTCTTTTGATTTCCATTTGCATGGAATATCTTTTTCCATCCCCTCACTTTCAGTCTGTATGTTTCCCTGGGTCTGAAGTGGGTCTCTTGTAGACAGCATATATATGGGTCTTGTTTTTGTATCCATTCAGCCAGCCTGTGTCTTTTGTTTGGAGCATTTAATCCATTTACATTTAAGGTAATCATCGACATGTATTTTCTTATTGCCATTTTCTTAATTGTTTTGGGTTTGTTATTGTATGGCTTTTCCTCCTCTTGTGTTTCTCTTGTGTTTCCTTCTCTTGTTTTTCCTGCCTAGAGATGTTCCTTTAGCATTTGTTGTAAAGCTGGTTTGGTGGTGCTGAATTCTGTTAGCTTTTGCTTGTCTGTAAAGGTTTTAATTTCTCCATCGAATGTGAATGAGATCCTTGCTGGGTAGTGTAATCTTGGTTGTAGGTTTTTCGCTTTCATCACTTTAAAAATGTCCTGCCACTCCCTTCTGGCTTGCAGAATATCTGCTGAAACATCAGCTGTTAACCTTATGGGGATTCCCTTGTATTTTATTTGTTGCTTTTCCCTTGCTGCCTTTTATATATTTTCTTTGTATTTAATTTTTGATAGTTTGATTAATATGTGTCCTGACGTGTTTCTCCTTGGATTTATCCTGTGTGGGACTCTCTGTGCTTCCTGGACTTGATTGACTATTTCCTTTCCCATATTAGGGAAGTTTTCAGCTATAATCTCTTCAAATATTTTCTCAATCCCTTTCTTTTTCTCTTCTTCTTCTGGGACCCCTATAATTCGAATGTTGGTGTGTTTAGTGTTGTCCCAGAGGTCTCTGAGACTGTCGTCAATCCTTTTCATTCTTTTTTCTTTACTCTGCTCTGCAGTAGTTATATCCACTATTTTATCTTCCAGCACACTTACTCGTTTTCTGCCTCAGTTATTCTGCTATTGATTCCTTGTAGAGGATTTTTAATTTAATTTTTGTATTGTTCATCATTGTTTGTTTGCTCTTTAGTTCTTCTAGGTCCTTGTTAAACATTTCTTGAATTTCTTCCTTCTATTTCCAAGATTTTGGATCATCTTTACTATCATTACTCTGAATTCTTTTTCAGGTAGACTGCCTATTTCCTCTTCATTTGTTTGGTCTCGTGTGTTTTCCCCTTTCTTCTTCATCTGCTTTGTGTTTCTCTGTCTTCTCATTTTGCTTAATTTACTGTTTGGTGTCCTCTTTTCGCAGGCTTGAGGTCTGTATTTCCCGTTGTTTTTGGTGTCTGTCTCCGGTGCCTAAGGTTGGTTCAGCAGGTTGTGTTGGCTTCCTGGTGGAGGGGACTGGTGCCTGTCTTCTGGAGGATGAAGCTAGATCTTTTCTTTCTGGTGGGCAGGACCACGTCATGTGGTGTGTTTTGGGGTGCCTGTGACTTTGTTATGATTTTAGGCAGACTCTCTGCTAATGGGTGGGGTTGTGTTCCTGTCTTGCTAGTTGTTTGGCATAGGTTGTCCAGCACTGTAGCTTGCTGGTCGTTGAGTGGAGCTGGATTTTAGCATTGAGATGGAGATCTCTGGGAGAGCTTTTGCCATTTGATATTACGTGGAGCCACGTGGGACGTCTCTGGTGGACCAATGTTCTGAGCTCGGCTCTCCCACCTCAGAGGCACAGGCCTGGCACCTGGCTGGAGCACCAAGACCCTGTCAGCCATGTGGCTCAAAAGAAAAGGGAAAAAGAAAGAAAGAAAGACAGAAAGGGGGGGGGGAGGGAGGGAGGAAGGAAGGAAGAACGGAGGAAGGGAGGAAAGAAAGAAAGAGAGAGGGCGGGAGGGAGGGAGGGAAGGAGGGAGGGAGGGAAGGAGGGAGGGAGGGAGGGAGAGAGAGAGAGAGAGAGAGAAAGAAAGAAAAAGAAAGAAGGAAGGAAAGAAGGAAGGGAAGAAAGGAAGGAAGGAAGGAAGGAAGAATGAAAGAAAAAACCAGGTACATGGAAAGTTTCTTGCCTTTTGGGAGGTCTGAGGTCTTCTGCCAGTGTTCAGTAGGTGCTCTGTAGGAGTTGTTCCATATGTAGATGTATTTCCAATGTATTTGTGGGGAGGATGGTGATCTCCACGTCTTACTCTTCTGCCATCTTGGAGGTCTCACCTTGTTCACAATTCTTAAACTACTGATGTTATTCTGTAGTGATGAAGTTTTCACTATTCATTCTTTTTCAATTTAATTTTGAGTCAAAGAATCAAACATAAGTGTTGACATGAAAGGGCTTATTTACTCTCAAGCGTATAGATTTCACTTGCTGTGAAAAAATTATCTTCAAACCCAACAGTTTTGATTAGTATATTTCATTTCTAACAAACCTGATATTCAATACCTTAGGTAGAGGTGAGGGATGGAAATCTGCTGACCTCATAAGGTGTTACTTCCTGTGTAGTCAAAAAATGGGAAGTTTTTTGTTTTTTTTTTTAAACTAGGCAGTTTACTAGGAAGCATATTAAGGAACTTGACACTAAGAGTGCAATATGTTAAGGCAATGCGATGTGAAAGCAATTGAACAAGAAAGATGCTGATAGAATACTATGCAGGATTTTCCCCAAGGAAGACATTTAAATTCTGAGGCTCAGAAGTGAGAGCTGGGCTTTGTCATTGAGCTTCTCTGAGACCCACAATCCCAGAAAGGCTTTTACTTCCCATTTCATTCTTGCTAATAGACCTTGTGGGTGGGTGCACAGATGCTGTTACTTATAAAACATTTTAAGAAAACCTGTATTACGTACTTTGAACCAAATAGACAACTGAGCCAAAATGTTGAAGATTTAAAGTTAAAAAAAAAATAATATTAATAATAATAATAAAATTTTTCTTTGCTTAATTTGAAGCACAAACTAGCCCTAGTCTTGATATGCCAACTGTTTTAGCATCTTGGCTTCAAATATGATAATCTATAATAATTTAGAAGGGAGAATTTTTGTGAAAGAGAACCCTCAATTTTGATCACGTCATCATTCTAGTGAATAGAAGCATTCATTGTTAGGACATATTCAACATCACTGTGTTCCTAATTGTTTTTAGACAACCATCCACATTCATAGTTTAGAGGAGAGGTCAGCAGACTTTTTTCTTTTTCTTCCTATAGTGCCAGATAATAAATATTTGAGGCTATGTCGGTCACGTGGTCTCTGTTGTAACTGTTCAACCCTGCAGCTGTAGTGTGTAAGCAGTCATAGAATTACATAAATAAATGGGTACGTATGTATCCCTAGAAAATTATTTGGTTTTGTTTTTTAACTGAAGCAGGCCATCAGATTTAGCCTGCATGCCATAGTTTGCCAACCCTTGGTTAAAAGCTCAAATAGTACACCATACTTGTTGTTAAAAAAATAACAGCCCCGACGCTGACCATTTCCCACTCACCAGAGTCTACCTCTTTCACTTCTTTTAGCAGACTTTTGCAAAACTTTTATCCATATTTTTAAATCGCATGCTTATCTACTGAGATTTTATCTTTAATTTTTATCTATTGAATTCTCCCTATAGAGGATGAAGATTTCATTATATTTTAGAACTTTCCCAACCCTACTCCTAACATGCACACTTCCATTTCTCCAAATATTTTAAAATTATAATTGTAGTAAGATCATTATCTAGGTTTGACGTTCTCTCGGCTTGTGAATGCTATTCATCGCTGGAATGTGTTGAATACGGTCTTCACAGCAGAGCTCGCTGATTATGTTGTTTCTCTTGGGAATCTTAGATGTCAGCCTCTTTATGACTTTTCTCGTGAGTTCCTCAGAGTCACTCAGGATAAAGACTCTTCAAACTACTCCCTGCGGTGTTTTTATGTGGCTGCTAAAGTTCTAGAAATAAGCTTATAATCCCATCAACCCCAGTTTGCCTGGGAGGTGTTTACTATATACTATGTTCCAAAGTAAATAATTATGAATACTACCCCCTTTCACTCTTATAAATGATCTGGTCTGGTTGGTAAATTATAAGATCACCCTAGCTGGCAGCCAAGTTGGATAGAAAGTTGGGGTATCTCAAGAGTTCAGTTCATTCAACTTTAAACTTCCTTCACGCATCTATTTCCTAAGCCATTAGCACTCAGTTCATAGAATCCCTCAGTGTGCAGTTGGTACTCCACGATGCACCGTGTCTGATATCTCCCAGCACAGAGACTCTCTGTTTATGGTATAAAATAATAAATGCCCAGATGTCCACCTGTAAAAAGACAGGGCAGTTGCCAGGCTGTGAAGGCTAAGGGAGGATCTAATGGCTTTTTATACAGACTTTCAACCCATTTTCCTGGTTTTCTTCCCTGCATTAAAACCCTGAGTTACCTGGGCCATGGAGAGTTCTGCAGTGTAAACTAGGTTATTTATCAGTGTTTCCTACTGCCAGCTTACGTGTCAGCCTTTTCATTCTGCTTGTCAATTACCACTTGTCTATCAGCATTCTAGGTTCCTGAGTTTTGTTTCTGTTATCTCTCATTCCCTTTTTCTTTGTGGACGATTAACTTTTAAAGAAGAGATACGTATATCATACTGTCCTTATAGTGCTTATAGTGGCTTTTGGGAGAAGCAGAGGATCAATGCCTATGCTCTACCCAGCATCCTTAACTGGAAAGTCACACCCCTGCAGTCTCTCTGTCTTACTGCTGCTTGTCTTCATGGGTTGAAGGAGATGGTCATCATTCCATCTCCTTATCTTTATTTCCAAAAAGACATTTCACTCCCCCGCCATCCTTAGTTTTCTGCTCAGTTTCAAATGATCCAGTTACTTTAAACTTCCTTCACACATCCTATTTTCCAAACCATTAACTTTCCTTGTGACTCTCGAGAACTTTTGTGAGTTCTCCTTAGTTTCTAAATTGTAATATCCAGAAAAAGGCAAAGTATTTTTGCATTATATATTTTGGTGGAGGAGTGCAATCTAAGAAAGATAGAGGGTAACAGTTAATGGTAGATGAATGAGTACTAAGTGAAAGACATTATTTGCCCCACTTAGTAAATGATAAAACTGCTCTCCAGAGGGTTTAAGGCATTTTCTCAAAGTTACGTTAACTATGGAGTAGTAAACTTGAGATTTGTGCCCAGGGGTATTAGTATTAGAAATCAAAGTCCAGTCTTTTCACTGCACCATTGGCTCACTAGACTGCATATTAATAAATGGCAGAAAATGAGGCTCACAAAGGCCTGTAGGCATATCCTTGAATAACAACCATTTAAAAAGCTATATTGATATATTCTTTATCTCATTTGAATTTTTCAAAAACACCATAAGACAGGGATGTTATTACTCATTGCAAGAAGAAAAGTGAAATTTTAGAGATGGATAAGTGAATAATTCAAGGCTACACAGTCAGTAAGTTTTAGAGACCATTCTGGAACCCAGGTTGTTGGACTAGTGCCCTGAGAAGCATCTGCTAAACTCACGATAGGTCGTACGTACCTCATAAATCATAAAAAGACTATGTCCGGTATGGTATACGATAGATGGCCTGTCTTAGAGAGTCTAAACTGCACTTGGGCATACACAGTTAAGCAATACTTTCCTCTTGTACATCCCAGATTGTCAGGCTTAAGATACAAAATTCAAAGCCAAAAAGAAATAAAATGAATTCAGGTGTTCCTTAAGTTCTAGGTTCCAGATAGAATTATTTTCCAAAAGGCATCAGGAGAGAAGAATAAATTAATCTGACCATGTACATATTTCTAAAATCTGTAGGGAATGTAAACATTATAAGAATAATTGCTAGATAGTTAAACAACACAACTACATCCACCAGGAAATAACTAACATTAAGTTACATGTGCTGGTATTTTTTGTAGAGGAAAAATAATACAAAGCATTAGAAGGGAGGTTTGGAAATGTTCTTTAAATGGGAAAGGTGATATGAATTTGTGACTAACAAAAGGTCTCTGAATTACCTCTACTTAAGAAATTAGAGCTTCGCAGACTTTTAAGATTCTTTTTATATAACTTTTTATAAACTCACTACGTTCAACATATCATTTGCCAGTGATCAACCTTGTGCTTAGTGTATGATGGGGAGATTAAAAGGGCTATGTCTTGCTCCTGTGGATGCTTCCCGGCAAGCAAATTACTTTAGTGTCACTTTTCCCTATCTGAATGGTGAGTTTGCAAGTTCTGGGCTATGTTGCTTCATTCACAGCCCCAAGCAAAAATAGGAGATATGTTACATTCTATCTAGATCATTTGTACTAGAATCAATGGGGGCATTTTTAATATAACCAGAAACAGTATGACTCAGTTCTGTAAACCAAAGACAGTCTTAATCTATCATCAGGGAATTCTAATTTCAAGTCTAATATATGACATATTCCATTATGTTGACAGGCAAACTCTAATGTTGCTGTTAATTAGTTAAAACTTGCTTGTTTTATTTAGTCACAGTGAAGCTAGCTGATTTTTATGTCAATTACATTTTTACTTAATTCAATTCAGCCAACACTTGCTGAGCGCCTTCCTTCTATGAGGAACTCCTAGTTGAGATAAAAATGTTCTCGCCCTCAATAGTTAGATATTCTAGCAGGTTAGATTAAAAAATAACTGTAATTAAAAACAGAAAACTAGAATAAGATAAACAAAAGTTTAGTTTAAATGATATCAGGACATCTTCTTCAGTTGCTTTCCCTATGTCACTGGATAATGCAGATATTAAAACATTTTAAAGATATGCTAGACCTCATTTATTCATCAGTGTGTCCAGCCTATTCAAAAAAGATGCCTCGGTGACAAGAAATAGGTTGCCAAGTTCTTAAAGAACTTCGCCTCTTGTGGAGGCGAACATATCCCAGTGTCTCCTTCCCTTGCAAATATATCAAGCCTTCTCCAGCCCCATTCCCATAACTAAAATACTAACTACATCCCAAAATGTTTTTTTGAAAAACTATTTAAATGCTTAATTAGCCTGCAAACCATTCCCTGTATACTCAGGTTAAAACCACCCCTAAAACTCAGATGTCAGATTTCAGCGACATGCGCTGTTGTTAACCTTTAGGTATTGAGTGTTGTTTTGTTTGGTCTCTCATTCAACCTTTCTATGTTAATCAGAAGCTTTGTTTTAGAACTATTTGTTTTAACCTCACCCATATGTCTTTTCTGTCTATTTCTAAATAATACAAAGTTTTAACCAAACCAATCAATCATCAAGAAATTGGTTTACAGACAGAAGGAAAGAAAGGAAAGTATTTATTACACACTTTCTGCAGGGCGGGTCTTGACTAGCTAATGTCTTATGGGGAGGAATCAGTAAGGTTTTGTGGAGAAGGTGGAAGCTGAAATGAGTGCTGGGAGGTAGTAAGAATAAATAATCTGGCCTAAGCAAAGTCATGAAAGCAGCAGCAGAAAGACATTTGGAAATATGTTTAGTACATGTGCTCAGTATCTTTGTCTCCCGAATCCATTCTCCACTTTTTGGCTCTCTTGCCCTCTGGTATCCTGTTGGGTTTTCCCGGTATGAAGCCCCATTGGCAATAAATAGGAGGAAAGGAGGAGAGCAAGTTGGGGATAAACCAATGCTCACCACTTCTTAGGAATTCTCCTTGTGTTCTACAAACCCCTACCAACCTAGTGAAGATAACCAGTGTTCTTCTGTTACTCTCCTGAGTACTGAACCATATCTTGTGCCTTCCCTATACCTGGCTACACCTTTATAAAGTCGCTTTATTAAACGCTCCTCAAATGTACCCATGCCATCTATTTCCTGGGGAAATGTGATTCTCAGCCTCATGGTGATTCTGCATTTTGAATTTTTTCTTTCGTTGCTAACCATCCCTCTAACTTTTTAATAGTATATTTATCTTCTTTCAAATTCTTTATATTTCTCATTTATTTTCTACTTATTTCCCTACTAAATTGTTGGACCTTATTATACAACGCTTTGTTCTTTGACTTTCCTGGGTTTGTTGATTGTTTGAGCTGGAAACTCCAGATGCGATAGGAATGTTTTGTGCACAACACCACCCATGCAGAGCAAGCCCTGAACACATCATGGATGTTCATGGTTGCTGGGTTGTTTGATATTTAGTGATGACTATTCCTTGTAGATTGGTCTCCATCTCTATTTCAGTTTGTGAATCCCTATCACCCAGCTTCTGAATGGAAAGCTTAATTAAGATACCGATAACCCATGATAATCTTGAATGTTTATATACTGAAGAGTGATTTGTTCTGACGATCTGAGGAGTTATTGTTACCCCCAAACTGGGTTCACCTCTTGGTGGGTGTCAAGCCAAAAGGCACAACCAGGCCAAAGAGTGGGAGAAGGAAGGATTTGTTACTTGCAGCCAGTAAGGAGAACAGCCGGGGTCCCCCCCAAAGCAGTGTCTCCCTGCACAGCAAAATTGGGGAGATTTTAAGCTATGGGTACATACATATTCATGAGGGGGCTTGGGTGGTAGGCAGAGTCCAAGCTTTAGTTGATTGAAGTCATGAGGGTCAGAAAAGGTGAACATCATCATCTCTTAGATTCCAGTTGATCTGGTGGTTGAGTTTCTGAGGGGGAATTTACATTCTGCAAAACAGCTAAAGTGCATTAAGCTAGTCTCTACCATTGAAACAGAACGGGAAGCCTCTACAATTGATTTGTTATCTTTGCTATTGTTACTTCTCTTGTCTGGTAAATTTGTCCTTTTGTTCTCTTAAGAACATTATTACTAAGACCTGTTAATTATTACTGAGACCTTGCGGCCAGGCTTAGATTACAAAATGGCTTAGGCCAAAAATGGCTTCTCTTACTTCAAGAAAGCCATGCCTGGTTCTCTTTCTCTGGGGACCCCCTACTCTGTCTGCTTACATCATGGATATACTCTTCCACTTGCCAGCTGAATGACTATTAGAAGTCACTCTTGGACTTCAATTTCTTGATCAAGTACATAAAGAAGTTTTCTATTCTGTATAATTTTATGGTCAATAAGTTTAAATTGTAGTGGCTTTTCAGGGTGATCTGAACACTTTCACCAGTTTCCCTCAGTATATAACAACACACAACAGTATGAGAGGTAATTTTTTTTAACGTTATGTTTAATGTTAATGTTTAATGAACTATTTTTATATTGTTTGAAACTGGACAAGCCTCATTTCTACGTATGAGTTAATTTACATGGATAGATGCTGATTATTTTATTAATGTTCTCCTTTGATTTTTACTAATCTCTGCGTTGCTGAGTCTGTTTTCCTTTTCTAAATTTATTTTTTATTTTTTTATTTCTACCTCAGTGCATCAGAACAGATGTGGCACTGTGTAACATGCCACTTGATGGTTGGAGTGGTTGACTAAACAACACAATCATCATTTAATCTACCCACACTGGTAGGAGAAGGGAGTAACTGATTGGTTTACTGATTTGGATAGAGTTTGATAGAGTAAAAAAAATAGCCTGTTACTTCCTTTAGGGTGGGAGTCTGCAGGGCGAGACTTGCTCATTTTCTTGGATTGATTGGTGATTCTTTTGTACACAGTACTTAGTTATGTCATTGACCAGGGTGACTGAGCCATGCAGGAGTGTTGGCAGTTATACTCTGTTCCTGTGGAAGGTGAGAATGGTTTGGATAAAGAAACAAACATGCAGAGCCAGCCTTTTAAAAATCAAGTTGCTTTCTATTAAACTACCATTTGGGATTTATTTTTTACGGTACATTTATTATGGTCATAGCTTTAGACTTTTAAGCTTCTCCTCTGTTTCTTGTTATGGGTGCTCCAAAGAGGCTGCCCTTTTGTTTTCTTTTTCCTAAAATCAGCCTTCAGTTTTGTATCTTTGAAAATATCAAGCTACTCTGCTTCTTGAAGTGGAGAAAGACATTGTATTGGCTGAAGTCAGGTTGATAAAGTGAACTGATTGCTTGAAATGGCTCAGTCTAGAGAATGGAGGCATGCCCACCTGACCCACATACCTAATTATTAGCACGCTGAAATTGAACAGAGCTGTTGAATCTGTGGTCTAGCGTTCCCTTCCACCCTACCCATGGGTTTTCCAGGGTATCAGGAGGAGTGAAGAAATACCATTGGGGGGAGGAGGGGAGTAGCTGCAGTGCCCCTAATATTCTCTTCTACAACCTCATCTCTGGCTAGAACAGTTTTGCTTGGCATGTGACATGCTGCCTGGCACAAAATGATGAATACGAAAAAGATCCAAGAGATTAAAAGGTCAATGGATTATCCATTAAGCAATCAAGTCTCAATATGCCTCAATTTGTCTAGGTCATGATTTATTGCCTGGGATAAATGGACCCAGATCTGTTAGTTTTCCTCTGGGATCATTCTCTTTCGAATCTCTACTACAGCCACTTCTTTGAGCCCTGCTCACTACTGTGTACCTTTTTACTAGGTGACAGTATTTTAAAATTACTTTTAAGCACCACCTGGCTCGTATCATTTTAGCTGATAAGAGCACAGGCTTTATGAAGGTTGAAGGTAAATAATTTGGGGGAATTTAATTCAGCAAACAAGGGAAAAAAAATCCATCTGTATTGTGTTCCATCCATATGGCAGATGTCCAGACAGCCTGTTCATTGGAACACTGTTGTCAGGACTGTGGGTGGCGAGGGGTGGGAGAGGGGCAAGTTTTGCTGAACTTTCAGGCAATGGTACAGTATGTTAACGTGCGTTACCTATTTAGTTTCTAATGGATAATTCCACCTTGGTGTCAAACGCAGGAAAATGAGCAGTTTCCTGTGCATACTAAACACAAAGTAGCTTTACTCCAACTGTTTCAGCATTTTAAAATGTTCCCAGGCTCAGATATCATACAACCTTGGTTTTCCACTTGGAGAATGAGTGCTAGAATGCAGTCCCTTGTCTGGTATATTTTATTTGGCAGCTTTGGATGATAAAAGATTCATCAATGACCAACAGTCCGATAAAGTGAAGCCAGAATGGTAAAAATCAATTCTAGGGAAAGAGGCCATGCCATTCCCAATGAGCATGGCATTTTGAAAAAAACAGTTCTATGCCATGGAGCACGTGGCACCTTTAATGCTTTCTAAAGCAGGTTCAGTAGTGGCCTTTCCAAACAGCCCCACACCAGAATTCTTAGGCATGGTTTCTTGGATGAAGATGGTCTTAGAGGAAATAGAAGATTAAAAAATGATGAATTATAGATTCTGTTAACTATCCACCATGCATGCTCATAGCTATCAGCTCCTTCCTTTATCTAAATAGACACTAAGTGGTTAGTTACACAAATGTCTGAAGGGAAACATGGTTCTCTTGGGTAACCTGCTAAGAGCACAACACATAAGCTATGATTTCTGTCATTTGAACAATTCTGAATCTTGAGTATTTCACAAAAGATTTTTTTTTAGATGAATGATTCCTTTTATTAGGGTTTGGCAATTGCATTTAAATTTGCGCAGATTTTAACTGTGGTTTAAGCTACTTAGAATTTCAAGACTAGACTATGAAAACATCTTCTGCTCCAGAACTCAACCTCAGGTCTGTCCAATGCATGTAGACCAGTGATTCCAGGCTATGGAATGAGGGAATTGGGGGGAGTTGTGGATTTATTGAGAAGAGGTTCTTCATTTTATATGCAAACCAGGTATTATATACCACCTAAATAAGTAATATGTTTCCCATGCACTGCATTTCTTTCTCAAATGCATGATGTCATCAAAATGCATAAAATACTACTACAAAGGATTAATAAACATAGTAACTTCCCTCATTATTTATTATTGCAATAAATGGACACTAGTGAATATCTTATAAGGTTTCAGGTTTTTTTTTTTTTTTTAATACCATGGAAACTGTGTGGCCCTTATAGCAACAAATTAAATTGACATTTAAAAACTCAGCTGTTAATGTGAGTTGAGGCTTGCCAACATGATCATGTCTATAAACTTCCCATAGAAGGAGTTTAGGAAAAATAAAATGACCCTGTGGCTGGTTCTCTAAGGAGTGCTTTTCCTGGGATGATAGATCCTTATTCTAAAACCGCCTGCTAACATTATTCTTTTGCTTCACATGGGATACACATTTGTATATTTTCCCCCAAACTTGAACAAACATTAACTTCTGTCTCACAGTGATCTGGTGAGATAATAGAATCTTAGAATCATGAGATATTAAGGATGAAGGAGATCTTAGCAATTCTGAAGCTTAATCCTTCATTTTACTGATTTGTACCTATGATGTTTGGCCAGAGACATGGCAAGATTTGGTCAGTGTTATATACCTATTTCATAGTGGAGCTGGGACAGGAAGCCAGCCTTCTTTATTCCTTGGCCAAGACTTTCATGCTATTATCACATCGGTTGGTTCATGGAAGATGAAATGCAGATTAGCATAAATGTCCCTGGACAAACATGTACTACATCTACAACACTGCCATACACACAATTTGGGTAAATTTGAACTTGTGTAAAATGTTATTCAGAAGTAAGTGTTTAGCTCTTAGATCCAGAACTGTTTGGAGACAGTTTAGGAAGGTGATGGGGACTTTGAATTCGAAACCTAGATAGAATACACAACACACACATTAAGGGAGCCAGTCTCCTGGGAACAGTTGTATGAGCTTGAAGATGGATCAAGACTAAAGTGCTGAAGACTATTCGCCAGGTGGCTGATAGCGTCTTGCTGCTCCAGCCAGGTGTCAGGCCTGAGTCACTGAGGCAGGAAAGCCGAGTCCAGGATACTGGACCACCAGAGACCTCCTGGCCCCATGTAATATCAATCGGCGAGAGCTCCCCCAGAGATCCATCTCAATGCTAAGACCCAGCTCCAATCAGTGACCAGCAAGCTCCAGTGCTGGACACCCTATGCCAAAGAACTAGCAAGACAGGAACACAACCCCACCCATTAGCAGAGAGGCTGCCTAAAATCATAATAAGCTCACAGACACCCCAAAACACACCACCGGATGCAGTCCTCCTGACCAGAAAGACAAGATCCAGTACCACCCACCAGAACACAGGCACCAGTCCCCTCCACCAGGAAGCCTACACAATCCACTGAACCAATATTAACCACTGGGGGCAGACACCAAAAACAATGGGAATTATGGACCTGCAGCCTGTGAAAAGGAGATCACAAACACAGTAAGTTAAGCAAAATGGGAAGACAGAGAAATACACAGCAGATGAAGGAGCAAGGTAAAAACCCACCAGACCAAACAAATGAAGAGGAAATAGGCAGTGTATCTGAAAAAGAATTCAGAGTAATGATAGTAGAGATGATCCAAAATCTTGGAAATAGAATGGAGAAAATACAAGAAACGTTATCAAGGACCTAGAAGAACTAAAGGGCAAACAAACAATGATGAAGAGCACAATAAATGAAATTAAAAATTCTCTAGAAGGAATCATTAGCAGACAAACTGAGACAGAAGAACAGATAAGTGACATGGAAGATAAAATAGTGTAAATAACTACCGTAGAGCAGAATACAGAATGAAAAGAATTGAGAACACTCTCAGAGACCTCTGGGACAATATTAAATGCACCAACATTCAAATTATAGGGGTCCCAGAAGAAGAAGAGAAAAAGAAAGGGACTGAGAAGATATTTGAAGAGATTATAGTTGAAAACTTCCCTAATATGGGAAAGTAAATAGTCAATCAAGTCCAGGAAGTGCAGAGAGTCCCATACAGGATAAATCCAAGGAGAGATATGCCAGACACATATTAATCAAACTATCAAAAATTAAATACAAAGAAAATATATTAAAAGCAGCAAGGGAAAATTAACAAATAACACACAAGGGAAACCCCATAAGGTTAACAGCTGATGTTTCAGCAGAAACTCTTCAAGCCAGAAGGGAGTGGCAGGACATATTTAAAGTGATGAAAGGGAAAAACCTAAAACCAGTATTACTCTACCCAGCATGGATCTCATTCAGATTCGACAGAGAATTTAAAATCTTTACTGACAAGCAAAAGCTAAGAGAATTGAGCACCAAAAATCCAGCTTTAAAACAAATGCAAAAGGAAAGTCTATAGGCAGGAAACACAAGAGAAAGAAACACAAGAGAAACACAAGAGAAGGAAAAGACTTACAATAACAAACCAACAACAATTAAGAAAATGGTAATAGGAACATACATATTGATAATTACCTTAAATGTAAATGGATTAAATGCTCCAAACAAAAGAAATAGACTGGCTGAATGGATACAAAAACAAAACCTTTATATATGCTGTCTACAAGAGACCCACTTCAGGCCTAGGGACACATACAGACTGCAAGTGAGGGGATGGAAAAAGGTATTCCATGCAAATGGAAATCAAAAGAAAGCTGGAGTAGCAATTCTCATATCAGACAAAATAGATATTAAAATAAAGACTATTACAAGAGACAAAGAAGAACACTACATAACGATCAAGGGATCAATCCAAAAAAAGTTATAACAATTGTAAATATTTATGCGCCCAACAGAGGAGCACCTCAATACCTAAGGCAAATGCTAACAGCCATAAAAGGGGAAATTGACAGGAATGTTGTCATAGTAGGAGACTTTAACACCCCACTTTCACCAATGGACAGATCATCCAAAATGAAAATAAATAAGGAAACACAAGCTTTAAATGATACATTAAACAAGATGGACTTAATTGATATTTATAGGGCATTCCATCCAAAAACAACAGAATACACTTTCTTCTCAAGTGCTCCTAGAACATTCTCCAGGATAGATCATATCTTGGGTCACAAATCAAGCCTTGGTACATTTTAAAAAATTGAAATTGTACCAAGTATCTTTTTCGACCACAACACTATGAGACTAGATATCAATTACAAGAGAAAATCTGTAAAATATACAAACACATGGAGGCTAAACAATACACTACTAAATAACCAAGAGATCACTGAAGAAATCAAAGAGGAAATCAAAAAATACCTAGAAACAAATGACAGTGAAAACAGCGACAACCCAAAACCTATGGGATGCAGCAAAAGCAGTTCTAAGAGGGAAGTTTATAGCAAAACAATCCTACCTCAAGAAAAAGAAAAATCTCAAGTAAACAACCTAACCTTACATCTAAAGCAATTAGAGAAAGAAGAACAAAAATATCCCAAAGTCAGCAGAAGGAAAGAAATCATAAAGATCAGATCAGAAATAAATGAAAAAGAAATGAAGGAAATGATAGCAAAGATCAATAAAACTAAAAGCTGGTTCTTTGAGAAGATAAACAAAATTGATAAACCATTAGCCAGACTCATCAAGAAAAAAAGGGAGAAGACTCAAATCAATAGAATTAGAAATGAAAAAGGAGAAGGAACAACTGACATGGGAGAAGTGCAAAGGATCATGAGAGATTACTACAAGCAACTATTTGCCAATAAAATGGACAACCTAGAAGAAATGGACAACCTAGAAGAAATGGACAAATGGTTAGAAAAGCACAACCTTCTGAGACTGAACCAGGAAGAAATAGAATATATAAACAGACCAATCACAAGCACTGAAACTGAGACCGTAATTAAAAATCTTCCAACAAACAAAAGCCCAGGACCAGATGGCTTCACAGGTGAATTCTATCAAACATTTAGAGAAGAGCTAACACCTGTCCTTCTCAAACTCTTCCCAAATATAGCAGAGGGAGGAATACTCCCAAACTCATTCTACAAGGCCACCATCACCCTGATACCAAAACCAGACAAAGATGTCACAAAGAAAGAAAACTACAGGCCAATATCACTGATGAACATAGATGCAGAAATCCTCAACAAAATACTAGCAAACAGAATCCAACAGCACATTAAAAGGATTGTACACCATGATCAAGTGGGGTTTATCCCAGGGATGCAAGGATGCTTCAATATACACAAATCAATCAATGTGATAAACCATATTAACAAATTGAAGAATAAAAACCATATGATCATCTCAATAGATGCAGAGAAATGCTTTTGACAAAACTCAACACCCATTTATGATAAAAACCCTGCAGAAAGTAGGCATAGAGGGAACCTTCCTCAACATAATAAAGGCCATATATGACAAACCCACAGCCAACATCGTTCTCAATGGTGAAAAACTGAAAGCATTTCCACTGAGATCAGGAGAAAGACAAGTTTTCCCACGCTCATCACTATTATTCAACATAGTTTTGGATCTTTTAGCCACAGCAATCAGTGACAAAAGAGAAATAAAAGGAATTCAAATCATAAAATAAGAAGTAGAGCTGTCACTGTTTGCAGATGACATGATACTATACATAGAGAATCCTAAAGAAGCTACCAGAAAACTACTAGAGCTAATCAGTGAATTTGGTAAAGTATCAGGATACAAAGTTAATGCACAGAAATCTCTTGCATTCCTATATACTAATGATGAAAAATCTGAAAGAGAAATTAAGGAAATATTCACATTTACCATTGCAACAAAAAGAATAAAATACCTAGGAATAAACCTACCTAAGGAGACAAAAGACCTATATGCAGAACTATATGATACTGATGAAAGAAATTAAAGATGATACAAACAGATGGAGAGATATACCATGTCCTTGGACTGGAAGAATCAACATTGTGAAAATGACTGTACTACCCAAAGCAATCCACAGATTCAGTGCAATCCCTATCAAACTACTAATGGCATTTTTCACAGAGGTAGAACAAAAAATTTCACAATTTGAATGGAAATACAAAGACCCCAAATAGCCAAAGCAAACATGAGAAAGAAAAACGGAGCTGGAGAAATCAGGCTCCCAGACTTCAGACTGTACTATAAGGCTACAGTAATCAAGACAATATGGCACTGGCACAAAAACAGAAATATAGATCAGTGGAACAGGTAGACAGTCCAAAGATAAACCTATGCACATATGATCACCTTATCTTTGATTAAGGAGGCAAGAATATACAATGCAGAAAAGACAGCCTCTTCAATAAGTGGTGCTGGGAAAACTCGACAGCTTTATGTAAAAGAATGAAATTAGAACACTCCCTAACACCATACACAGAAATAAACTCAAAATGGATTCAAGACCTAAATGTAAGGCCAGTCACTATAAAACTCTTAGAGGGAAAACATAAGCAGAACACTCTGTGACAAAAATCACAGCAAGATCCTTTTTGACCCACCTCCTAGAGAAATAGAAATAAAAACAAAAATAAACAAATGGGACCTAATGAAACTTAAAATCTTTTGCACAGCAAAGGAAACCATAAAAAAGACAAAAAGACAACCCTCAGAGTGGGAGAAAATATTTGCTAATGAAGCAACTGACAGGATTAATCTCCCAAATTTACAAGCAGCTCATGCAGCTCATTATCAAAAAAACAAACAACCCAATCCAAAAATGGGCAGAAGACCTAAATAGACATTTCTCCAAAGAAGATACACAGATTGCCAACAATGCTCAACATCACTAATCATTAGAGAAATGCAAATCAAAACTACAGTGAGGGCTTCCCTGGTGGTGCAGTGGTTGAGAATCCACCTGCAGATGCAGGGGACATGGGTTCGTGCCCCAGTCCGGGAAGATCCCACATGCCGCGGAGTGGCTAGGCCCGTGAGCCATGGCCACTGAGCCTGCACATCCGGAGCCTGTGCTCCGCCACGCGAGAGGTCACAACAGTGAGAGGCCCGCGTACCGCAAAAAAAAAAACCCCAAAAAACAAAAAAACTACAATGAGTTATCACCTAACACTGGTCAGAATGGCCATCATCAAAAAATCTACATACAGTAAATGCCAGAGAGGGTGTGGAGTAAAGGGAACCCTCTTGCACTGTTGGTGGGAATGTAAATTGATTCAGCCATTATGGAGAACAGTATGGAGTTTCCTTAAAAATCTAAAAATAAAACTACCATATGACCCAGCACTCCCACTACTGGGCATATACCCTGAGGAAAGCACAATTCAAAAAGAGTCATGTACCACAATGTTCATTGCAGCTTTATTTATAGTAGTCAGGACGTGGAAGCAACCTAAGTGTCCAGTGACAGATGAATGGATAAAGAAGATATGGCACACATATACAATGGAATATTGCTCAGCCATAAAAAGAAACTAAATTGAGTTATTTGTAGTGAGGTGGATGGACCTGGAGTCTGTCATACAGAATGAAGTGAGTCAGAAAGAGAAAAATCCATATGCTAACACATATATATGGAATATAAAAGAAAAAAAATGGTTCTGAAGAACCTGGGGGCAGGACAGGAATAAAGACGAAGACGTAGAGAATGGACTTGAGGACACGGGGAGGGGGAAGGGTAAGCTGGGACGAAGTGAGAGAGTGGCATGGACATATATACTCTACCAAATGTAAAATAGATAGCTAGTGGGAAGCAGCCACATAGCACAGGGAGATCAGCTCAGTGCTTTGTGACCACCTAGAGGGGTGGGATAGGGAGGGTGGGAGGGAGACGCAAGAGGGAGGGGATATATGTATATGTATAGCTGATTCACTTTGTGATACAGCAGAAGCTAACACACCGTTGTAAAGCAATTACACTCCAATAACGATGTTGACATAAAAAGTAAGTGTTTAAATACTTATAGTTAACTTAGGGTGTCAGGAGCTACTTAAGAGTTTTGCTCAATGAAAACTGAAATTTTAGTAGGAAAGATAATTGAAAGAAGTAAAAAGGAGCTAAGTAAGAGATTTCTTTGGTCTCTTTGATTTTAATGATCACAATGTACCACAGACCCATCCTGCGTCTGATATTTCACTTCCTGAGGAATTAGAAAACTAAAAGTGAGGACAATGTAAATCCTCAGATTTGTTTCTTTGGAATCTTAAAAGCTGGTCTCCACAAGGACTATTACACTTACTAACTTTACAAGGTAAGATTCAATTGAGAAATAGGCACATAAGAGATTGGCTTGACTGTTTTGCTCAAAAGAACATTTTGAGAAGTTCAGAATTTACTAAATGAGGCAATTTTTCTTGCCTCATTTTAGATTTTAATTATAGAAATAATATAATGTTACAAAAATAAAGACAGTAAAAAAAACTCCACCTGTGTTCTTGACCGCAAATGTATACTGTTCCCCTGAATTTGACTAAATTTTAAGCTGGTTTCCTCCTGGCTGTATGCTCCCTTTTCTTTGAGCATTTACTTTAGAAAATTTGCAATTATAAATTCTTTGTCTGCCCCTAGGGATGTAAATCTCCTCCCAGCCTCTTGCCAGTTTTACAACCCAGAAATGTCTTTCCAAGGACCTGGGGTCATCCCTTTGAAATGTCAACATAGAGAAAGATAAGGCCCCAATCTCCCAGTTTCTGTGGAAGGGTAGGAGCTTAACTTCAGTTAGTGGAATTGGCAAACATACATGCCCCAGTCGTACAACCTCCCCACTAAATAAGAATAAGGATAATAATAATAAGTGCAATGTGCAGTTTAAAATTTGATGCGGCAGATGACTTTGTAACTCGGTTGTCTCAGCCAAAGAGAAACTGAAGCAGTAACTGCTCTTAGGCTTGTCGGCAAAGGAGCTGAAATGAACCAGGCACACTTACTTGAACTGCATTAAATCTTTTTTTTTTTTAGCTTTTTATTTTATATTGGAATATATCCTATTAACGATGTTGTGATAGTTTCAGGTGCACAGCAAAGCGACTCAGCCATGCATATACATGTATCCATTCTCCCCCAGACTCCCCTCCCATCCAGCCTGCCACATAGCATTGAGCAGCGTTCCTTGTGCTATACAGTAGGTCCTTGTTTGTTATCCTTTTTTTTTGGGGGGGGGTTATCCTTTTTAAATATAGCAGTGTGTACATGTCAATCCCAAACTCCCTAACTATCCCTTCCCTCCACCTTCCCCACCCCCACCCCCCTGGTAATCATAAATTCGTTCTCTAAGTCTTTGAGTCTGTTTCTGTTTTGTAAATATGTTCATTTGTATCATTTCTTTTTACATTCACATATACGTGGTTTCATACAATATTTCTCTTTCTCTGTCTGACTTACTTCACTCAGTGTGACAATCTCTAGGTCCATCCATGTTGCTGCAAATGGCTTTATTTCATTCTTCTTTTATGGCTGAGTAATATTCCATTGTATACATGTACCACATCTTCTTTATCCATTCCTCTGTCGATGGACATTTAGGTTGCTTCCATGTCTCGTCTGCAAAGAGTGCTGCAGTGAACATTGGGGTGCATGTATCCTTTCGGATCATGTTTTTCTTTGGATATATGCCCAGGAGTGGGATTGCAGGGTCATATGGCAATGAACTGCATTAAATCTTTTAAATTAAAAACATATAAAGAAAAAGTTTCCAACCTCCCTACTAATGTCCTCCTGTACTTTTTCACGAGCTTACCCAAGTGCTTAAAACTCTTCTGCCTTTGGTTTCAATGGAGTTGAGTTCAATTTGTGCCACCCTTCCCCCCACCTCTAGCACCAGCCATTACAACAGTACCTCTCCTCTGTTATAATAGTTTTGAATAAAATCTTCCTTACCTGTTTAACTCAATTCAGTGTAATTTTTCTTTGACATCCTACAACCCTAAAAGAAACATTATTTTTATTTCTTTGTATTCTTGTGCAATCCTTTTCCATAAACACATGGAATGCCTATACCCAAAGCATTTATACATTTAAAAAATTTATCCCAAGCATTTTTCTATGTTGCTCTGTGATGGTCATAATTATCACATGATTCCCAATAAATATAATGCTTATGTTAACTTAGCCAAATGGCATAACAGCACACAGTTACAATGTTTGTTCAGATGCTTAGGCTTTATCATCGTATGGTAAGGCCACAAGCGTGTACTCATTTTTGTGTTATTTTGGTAATATGAAGGGCATGAAAATTAAACTCAGCTGTAGTAAGGAGCCAGGGCATGATAATTAATACTCTTTTTTGTCAGTCAGTTCTGGTAGGGTTAGCTCTAAATTATTCAGGCTGTTTCACAATCCTTAACTGCTCCCTACAAAATGTGATCATGCACATTTGGCTATATATTACTGAGGATATTGTTTCCAAAAATACTTATATTAGGCTCTAAGTGTTAAGTGACTTGGAATAATACAAAAGGAGAAATAAGTGATAAGCAAGGAGAAACAGCACAGATATTTCAGTGTTCACGGGCACCCACTTTTTGTACAGGGACATATGAGGACATCACAAGTAGGAAAGCAAAGAATGGGTAACTTGTGGGAGAAAGATATGTATAACAATCAGGGTCTCAGGTGGTAGGTGCAGGCAGTGAGCCGTACGAAAAAAGAATTAGATATTGGTGATGAGGTTTAGAAGGGAGTTCATGTTGTGACATATTTCACGTGTGTCCTTGTTTGTTGCATCTCATGAAATGAAACCTTCTTCTTAATGGTGCGCCTGAAATGTTCCCCTAAGACATTTTGAATTCTAAGGTGGTGATATGTCAAGTTGCTGTTCAAAGGGTAACTGACATGCGTTTGTGAAATGAATACTAAATGATCTTGATGCTTTTAAAAAATGGTTCGGTTTCTTTTTTTCTTTGCTTTTCTTTCTTTCTTTCTTTCTTTCTTTTTTTTTTGGTTAAATCTAAGGTGAAGATAAGAACTAATAAGTATAATAAAAGTGGATAAAATTTGGCACATTTTTCCAGCTCTATCTTATAAAGAAAAAGCAAAGTCAAAGAAAGTACTCTGTAAGTGGCTATAAGGTATTATAGAAAATGCTGTAGAATATTTAAGTGCATTTGCTGAACTGTGAAAACTGACATTTGAGTCATGAAATCAGATTTTGTTTTAACAAAGTTAATACATTTTAAGCTTCTTCTGTCTCTAAAATTAATAAAATGAGGGTGATGAGTGATTGCAGAATTGAAAACAGTTTGGCTTGCATTTTGAACCACGTCAAGTTTAATTTAGCAGAGATATTAATTTGAGGTGGTTTTATGTTAACAGTTATGGGGAAACATCATTGAGACTGGAACACTCAGCCAGATGTACTGAGCATGTGCCTATGGATTCACACAAGCTAAAGATGGATTCAGACAAGCTAAAAAGATGCCAAGTAATTACAAGCCTGTGATTCTTGGCTCTCTGTCCCTGTATCTCAGAAAGATTGAGCCATCAGATGTCCTAAATCAATATTTCTTAATTATTATACCAGGACTTACTTTCTATTGTCAAGGAAAATTTTATTTCAAGTATGCATGACCTTTACAGAGTGTCATAAGGTAGTGTCACAAGGTGTAATTGGTGTGACCCTGTTCTCTATTCTGAGATTGCAACACACATTTTATATATTTGAAAGTCAAGAGGCCCCCAAACTCTGTCATTCTTAATACCTTTTTAGATATTCTTCTAAATCAGGTGAGGACAGTTCAGTTTTGTTGATTCTACTTGTTGTGAATAAACTATTCACGTAGTTTTGGAACATATTAAAAATCTTCCATAGGCCAGGAACTATTCTATTCATTCAAGATATAGATGTGAACAAAAGAAAATGCACATTATGTTCAAGTTTAATCAGGGAAGAGAACTAGTGACAAATAAATGCAAACTATATGGTAAAGAAAAGTAAAGCAGGATCGGGGTCTAGTACTGATGGGGCTAGGGATGCTATTTCTTATGAATCACTGGAAGCTTTTCTGATAAAGAAACATTTGAACAGAGGTCTAATGGAAGCATGAGAAGGAGTGTTCTGAGGACAGAACATTCTATGCAGTGAGAACAGCAAGTACAAAGTCCGCGAGAAGAGAACCTGCTGGGGCTGCTTAAGGAACGGCAGTGAGCTTGGTGTGGACCTAATATGTGGAGCTTGGGAGCTAATAGAAGCAGAAGCAATGAAAGAGGTAGTAAGATGCTGTAAGTCATAATGAGTTATCTGGATTTCACTCTGAATAGGACAGGAAGGCATAGATGGGATTTGAATAGAGGAGTAATTTGATCTGACTTAGGTTTTCGAAGAATTACTCTGATATCTACATGTTGAATAAAACCTAGGTGAAAATAAAGAGAATGGCTAGAAGTCTCTTGCAAGAATTCAAATATGAGAAGACAGTACCTTGGACCAGGGAGGTAGCAGTGGCGATAGTAAGAAGTGGGCAGGTTCAGAATATATTTTGAGAGTAAAACCAATAGTATTTGCTGATGGATTGGAAGAGGAATATGAGAAAGCAAAGCAAAGGCTGAAGCAAGGTTTTGGTTGGGTAGGATAGAATTGCCAGTTAATGACATGGAGAAGACTGCATCTTGAATTGAAAGCAGGTAGGTTTTAAGTGTGTATTTAGGAACCTTTCATTTTAAGATACTTATTAGGCTTTTAATTGAAGTTGTTGAAAAACAAGTCTGGATTTCAGGAGACATATTGAGACTAGAGTTGCAAATTTGGTCATCAGTCTATGGGTGGAACTTAAAGCCACATTATTAAATGAAAACATCTAGGGAGTAAGTATAAGACAAAGAAGAAAAGAGATCTGTGGGTGGATCCTGAAATACTGGATTAGACACAGATTGGGACAATGGGGCAGACAGACTCAGCTACTGAGAGGGAGTGGCATTTGTGATAGGATGATATTCAATAGAAAGGACCATCTTGGAAGCCAAGAGAAGAACACCTTCTAAGAAAGAGGGAGGGATTAATTCTCTCAAAGAGTTGCTAATAGGTCAAGTAAGCTGACGACTGAGCAATGATCATTAGGCACTTCTCAATGGAGATCAATGGTGATTTGTTGACTTATTTGCATGTAATCAGAGGGCAAAGGCCTCTTAGGGGTGGGTCCCAGAGAACAGAGAGAAGAGACATGCAGGCTGTTAGGATAGACAATTCTTTTTAGCAGTTTGCGGTAAGGAGAAAAAAATCAGTGCTATAGATAAATTGTTGAAGAAGATGAGGCAAGAGATTTTGTTTAAGATAGCAAGATGAAAAGGGGGATAATTTATTATAGAAGATAAACCTAATTAGTTTAGGAAACACTTGATAAAATTATACTTCTAGACACTGTTATTTCTTCCACAATCTTCTTTTCCTTTCCCTTTGGGTAAGTGATTCTCCTAGGGGCAGTTTGTCCAGCTTGAACAAAGTTCATCCTAGCTTCACACCTCCCCAGGACAATCAGATATCTTTTGAACACGGATTTGGGCAACAAGAATCCAAAGAGCTTTCTGCCAAACAGAAAAATATGTCTCGTGCATTGTGATGCAGTGTCCCTCAGCCTCAGTATGGGCCAGCTTGGAACTTCAAGCTGATGAAATTGGAATCAAATGGACTCATAATTCTTCACAGCAGCTTTCTGCACAACAGAGTTAAATTTACTAAAACTCAGCCAAGGGTAGCACGTGCTGTATAATTTTGCCTCCCCTATCTCTTTGGGTTTTGGTTTACTGGGAAATGGTTTGCTGTTGACTGAAATGCAAACAAATGATAACGATGGCACTTTTCCCTCCTTCTCACATATGCACTCTCTCTTTTTCAAACTTTAGTACCACTTCTGAGACAATTAAGATAATTCGGCCATTTAAGTACTAACAGCCCCAGTGGTCTTAGAACCACTTACTTTTTTATACTAAAATGCAGTAAAAGGACATTATTGCTTATTGGAATTTTAATGTCTTTTTATTGGGCTTGAACTGTCAAGAGCATTAGAGTTGAGTTTCTGTTTGTTCTTAAGTAGACATTGAAAAGCAGAAAGAAAGGAAAGAAGTTTATTGACGTTCACCTCAAATGACTAATTTTGAAACCACCTTGGTTGTGGTTTGTGAAAACATTGCCTTACTTGGACAGAGAGGCTGGTCGACAGTTTAGGAGGGATTTTTTTAGGAAAGGGGAAGACATTGAAGCAAAGGAAAAGGAGGGGGCTCTGGTCCTTTCCAACTAAGAGCTTTCTTTCCAAAGATGAAAAACTAATTGTATTCATTTTGTGGTTGATAGGAAGCCACAAATAACTCAGATTCACATCATATAGCCCTTTAATAAGGTAGTTAGCCTCCTGGAAGCCAGCTGTGCCCTGCCCTTCAGTTGTAATGAAGGCTGTGATGGGAGGGCGAGGACGGTCAGCCACCCTTCGCCCTGCAGGGTGGGCACATGTTCAAGTTGGCCATGAGTGGCTTTTGCAGGGATGAGATGGTTTGGAAATGAACATTCTAAAAAGTTGCTTCTGAACGTTCAACATGATCACTCTATTAGAATGAGACATGAAAGGGTGTCTTGGAGTGATGGAAGACTCAAGGTTGTAGCCCTAGGGTTGAATTCTCTCTGTGCCACTTAATAATTGGGTCAACTCTCTGAGCCTCAGTTTTCTTCTCAGTAAAATGGAGATCAAGACAACGCAAGCACAAGAATAACAGTGATAGCAAACACATATATGACTATAGTCAGGTGCTAGTCTATTCTTTGTATTTATTAGCTAACCTAATTGTCAACACCTTAGGTAAGTAGATATTAATTTTATTCCCAATTTGTGGTTAAGAAAACTGAAGCATAGGAAAGATAAATAACCTGTCAAAAAATCGCAGCACTAGTAGGAGGCAGAGGCTAGGTTTTACACCAGACAGTGTGATTGTGGATTCTTAACCGCACCGTGATTCTTGTAGGGGGCTGTGAAAACTAAAGGAGGTGATGTACGCAAGCTTCCTAAGATGTCATAGGTGTTTACTAAATGCTAAATATTATTGTTGATGAAGTTAAGATAGATGTCCCACTATCTTCTATTTTCTATCAAAATTCAGCAGACCAATAGGGTAAGAAATAGAAGTTACAGCCTAGGAAGCAAAACCAAGAAAGGCAATTGTCTTAAGGCAATTATCTAAGAATTTCACCTAAAAAAAAAAAAAAAAAAAACCCAAATCCAAACCAGGAAGAAACGTTTATAATTCAAACAGTGTAAGACGCTCTCCTCTGCTGTTTTCTTGCTCTTGATAAAATTACTATCTTTATTTTTTATCATTGCTCTTTGGCTTCATAACTGCATTCAAAACCCTCACTGTTATTTCAGCGTCAGTAGCTATGACAGCCTTCGTTGGCTGCAATCCACTCTTTGTTTCATTTTTCTGAAACAGCTGTTACTTGCTAAACTTTTAGAAAGATGTCTCCCACAACCAATAAAATGGGACTGTGTTTCTCCTGGTGTAAAGGATATTGCATCTCTGTCTCTTTGTTTATGTCCAGGTTTACAAGTTTCCGGTAGTTAAGGATGTTCAATGTTTGACACTTTAAAAGTGTTCTTTTTTTTTTTATTCTTCTCCTTTTTTCTCTCTTTAAAAAAATAATGTAATAGAAGAGTTTCTTGAAAGTAGCATGCTGACATGAAATGAAGTCCACTAAATTCTTAAAATCATCCAATTTGGCCTTGTTAGTGGAATTATCCATTCTCTTCTCATAACCTGACATAAACTGGGGGTATCTAATTAAATAGAGTCCCCTCTAGTTTGGTAAATAGGAAAATTTATAGGAGCCATTATTTAATAGAAAGCCATCTGGAGCTATACTAGGAATTGTGATTCTAAACCTTGGATTTTGTTGTGTCCTTCTGTCAATCACTTAAAATCCCTGGAACTTTATATTCTTTTCTGTAAAATAGAGATATTAATGCCTACCTTGCAGTGCTGTTATGAGGCTGAAGCCTTATGTATGTTAATCATCAAAATTCAAATCCGAATATCAGCAGTCCAGTGCTGATAAAGCAGTTCTCCCAATTCTTTCAGAAATCCTGTCTCTTTCTGGCTCACTGATCTGTCATCTCTAGGCTGTGCTTCTAATCTTTGTGACCTAAGATGGTTGCTAGAACTCCAGCCATCACATCCACCTCCAGGCAGCATGATATAGAAAGTAGTTAAGAAAGACAGGTCCCCACTGACTTTCAGGGTGGTTTCAAGGAAGTCACATGCATCTTATATCTTTGTCATATGGCTACACATAGCTGTGAGGAAGAGTGAGAGAGGAATACCATTTTTATACTTGGGCAGCAATGGGCCTAGCTAAAAATTAGTCTTTTAATATTAAGGAAGGAAAGAATATTGATAAGCAACGAGAGTATCTGCCACCGACGGCAATTACACCTGTGCTTTTATCCTTTAACTTGAACAACAACAAACCCAAAAAGGTGAAAATACTGAAATAGTTTCTATTCCGACAGTTGCTCTTTAAGCTTAAACAAGATATTGCATGTGGAAACTGTTAAAAGGAGTAAAATGACTAAATAATTCTAAAGAGGGATGTTTTTGTTTCCTCCTTTTATGGTGAGTGATTTTGAATACCTATGTATCAGGATAATAAAGAATCACTGAATCATGAGCTAAAGAATAATTTTACGTAAGAGGGTCAGAGATGTTTAGGAAACACAGTTACGCAGATATCAAAGGGATTTGGCGTCAACTTTGTTGCTTGAGAATAGGCACTTTCTGAGGCTAGCATAGGGCTACAATTTTTGACAGAATATGTTTTTGTTTTCTGAAAACATGGACAGGTCTATTTTGTTCTTTCACAGGACTCATTGTTAAACTCATCTGGTATTTTATATATAAGAAAACCCAAGATAGTTAGCTGTGGATATAATGAAAACTAGCATTAAATAAATACAATGAATTGAAATTTTACAAACATATATTAAAATCTGCATAGTAATGTATGATACACTAGGTATAGCTTGTTCCTAGAATTGGAATTGGAATGCTACATAATAGCAGTTTGTCTCAACACTTCATCTGTAAAATAGGACTAATAGTAAATTGCTCCCTCCCAAGGTGATGTTTAAGCTCAGGGATGAAGTAATAAAGAGATAGACAGATAGATAGATACATAGGTAGATAGATACATAGATAGATAGAACATTAATACCTTGTACATGATCAAAAATATTACTTATATTGTGCTTAATAATTGGTAATTCCTATTATTTTACTTGCTTCTTCATGTTATACTTGACAAATAAGTGTACAAGATATTTGAGTTCTTAGTAGATGAGGTATCTGACCCTTTAGATTTTTCTGCATTTTATAGGTGCTGTATATCTCTTGCATTCCTTCGACTTTCCTCTACAGATAGCTCAGCTGACCGAGTGCATGCCTGTAGAGTAACCAAGTGTGATTCTCTCATGAAAAATTGCAAAGGAAAGAGGAAAATACATACAGAAAAAACTAGAATATGGTAGAAAGTGCATGAAAAATTTAGACTTGGCCTAAAAAAGTGGTTGTACCCTGGGGATAATAATTCAATAGCTACGGTTATAGGTATGGCTAAGAAAAAAAAAAATCAAAACTGGAAAATCAAAGTGGTGTCCTTATTTTTATTCTGGTACTGTATCAACCTGAAAGTGTCATACTCTTAAATGGGGTGGCTTGAAAAAGGCAAAATACTACATCTTAGAGCGTTAAATCAGAACAGCTTCTCCCTGGAACGATCCTGGAAAGGAGAAATGATTTTGCTTTAGGACTAGACAATTTGTGAGAAAGTTAGCCAAAGAAAATAATAAAGTTGAGGCACATTGAAACAACTCTTTCCTTACTAGCCAAATATGGGCATTGATGTAACGGAGCCAAAACAACCGTTTGTTAGGGACTTTAATCTGGAATATTTGAGGAAGTCCTACTGTAAGTGAAGAGGTTCACTCTGTCTTTCTCTGACTGTGGCCACACTGAGCACGTCTGAGAAAATAGGGGCCATTTCTTCCTTTGGAAAGATCCTCTCCACAGATTGGATAGAAGAAGGAGGGTGAGAGGAACAAAGCTGGGATCAAACACATCTGAGTTCTGCCCAAAGAAAAGTGGTACCTATAAAGCTTTCCTGAAAAGTCTAAGCAACCATCGTTCCATTATCAAGATCATCCTCTAGCGTGATAGCGCAGGTGTTGGCAAAATGTTTCAGCTCCCCAAAACTCTTCAGTTTTTATATCCTGTCCCTCATGCCCTCTGATCCTTCCATCGTTTCTCGTCCTCAAATTCCTGACTCCCCACTGACTTGTCAGTCATCCCTGTATATTCCACCTCTCTTGCCTTCCTACTACTCTCTCATATACACCTACTTTTGACCTGGCTGCATGCCTAGACTCAATCTTTCTTTATCCATATTGTCTAAACTCAGCATGATGCATGGTCATGTTTAAGATCAGCCCCTGCTGGAAAGTATTACTGCTTCTAAAGAATGAATTGGTCATTTTGGGGAATGCCTCTTGGGAGATTTGAACTTCAGGATCTGATGGATTTTAGAGAAGTGTCTATTTCTCCTGGGTAGCTGCAGACATCTACTCTGATTAAATAGGCATTTGAATGATGCTTCATTCTGGGGAAAAAAAAATTGATTCTCCCATGTACTTTCTCATTTTAAAGAGACTCTGTTCACTATTATCAGCATTATAAGGTATTTGGGGTAACCACTCACCCCGTTTAGTAGCTTAGAAAAGTGAATTATACAGAAGTTAACTTACCATAGCTTGAAAAACAAGGTCATTATACCACCTGGGCAAAGACCTAGGTCTCGTGACTTTTAGTCCTTGGCTCTCTACAGCAACGTAATGGCTCCTTTAAGCTTCCCTGCCAATGGTTATGGAACAGACAGTGGATCTCAGTGCGTACATTTTTGAGACTGTTTCCGATCTAAAGAGAATAAAGTCCCATGTTTACTGTGGTTTCTCAAAAACTTGAATGTTTTTTATTGTGCCCATGTCCCCCACAATGACACCATGCATAGCCTGCCATTTCCTTAATTTCCTTACACTGTCTCCAAGAAAAGCAGGACGCTCTCCATCCCAGTTACTCAGCAAAGAGATCCTCCCCATGCCGGGGCCTTCGTGCTCCCTGCTAGCGTCAGTTAAGAATCCACTTAGGCCAAACAGTGACTTGGAGAAATTCTTTTTGTCTTCCAATTCTAGTTTTCCCCAGAAGTGAAAAGACAAAGACAGTCTTACTTAACGCAGCTTCTCACATATATAAAGCTAGAGTGCTTTTAAAACAGTATTCCATTACACAATTAGAATAATAGCCTCTAACTCTTTGTTGCTCTCCTTAAATATTTACAGAGGAGAAACCTCCCCCTCAAAGAATCTGTGGTTTTCCAGGCTGTATGTTTCTAATTCGATTGCTCTGTCTCACAGTCTGGGGTACTCATGCATTTTATCATTGTGATAGGGGCTGTCTGCATTTCTCTGATTTCTTTATATTTCCCCCAAAGCATGGCATCAGGAATTAGATGCAGTAATGCTTGGGGATAGATGCAGTTACCTAAGACATCCTTTAGGCAACCAGAGCTAATTTAGCCTAAGAGCCTGCAAATCTCATGATATACAAAAATCTAAAGTGTTCTATTTTTCTTTTTTGTTTGTGCCAACACAAGACTGATTTCAAGGACACACTTTTGAAGTAATACAAATGTTTATAGTCTAAAGTTTGATATTTCATCTTTAAAAAATAGCTACCTGCCCTTTATTAACTTACAAGATTAATTGTTTCATAGGGACACATTTTTAACGGCCAGAATGGATATCATTGTGTGAGGTTCTGAGGTTTCAAAATTCATTAAGAAGATTCCAGCAACTAGAATTCTGCCTAACAGTCATCAATTAATAGAGGTGTTTGGACGGAGGGATGAAAAGAAGAATAGATAAACAATTTTTCACTCATTCCTTCATTTAATCAACAAATATCTGTACAAGATATTGTTCTAGGTGCTGGGGATATAGCAAGGTACAAAACAGACAAAAATTTCTGATCTTGGAGCCCATGTTCTAGTGGGATGGAAAGGGAAAACAAAAAATTATGTAATAAGTTAATTATATTAAAAATAAAAGATAAAACAGAGTAAACAGGATGGAATATGTACAGTTTTCAGTAGAATGGCTAGGGCAGGTCTCAGTAAGAGGGTGACATTTGAGGCAAGTGAGAAAGGGAGCCCTGTGTCTTCCTGGGAGGAGAGAGTCCAGGTAGAAGGAATAGCCAGTTCAAAGGCCCTGAGTTGAAAGCATAGCAGGAAGGTCATTGTGGTTGAAATGGAATAAGTATGAGAAAAGGGTAGAGGGATGAAATAAAATTTCATTTTTATTAAGCCAATGAAATTTGGCCTAATAAAAATTTCATTAGGCCAATGAAATAAACATTTGTTGACAACTATATGTTTCAGACACTTGGACACAAACATTGAATAGATATCATCTCTATCCTCAGAGAAGCCTAAGCAGTGGAAGAAATTATAATAAAAAGCTATACAAAGTCCAATGGGAGTGCAGAGAGAGAGAAGATCAGTAATATATATATATATATATATATGTGTGTGTGTGTCTAATACACTGTTTAACATAAAGTAGGAATTTGAAAAAATTAGAGAAGTAGCAAAGTAGTGGAATTTGTAATTTGATGGTGAGAAATGGACAATTATTTTTTGAGAAAGTGACGGCTGAACTAAGACATGAGTTGCTGGTGCTATTTATACGTTTGGAGTTAAGGAGGGGTATTTAAGGTGAGGAAAAGCATAGTAAAGAAACAGAGGTAAGGAAATAAAAGTCATAAAAAACACACCACTAGTTTAAATTCCCAAAAATACAAATTTCTACATCTCACCCCAAATATGCTAACTTAATTGGTCTGGGTTGGAACCAAAATATATACAATTTTGACAAAGCATCACAGTGACACCAATGATCCATGTCATCATGCAAAAAAAACTTTAAACTCTAGAATTCTTGAAGGGATTTCTTTCGAAAACCAAATTGTTAAGGTAGGTTGGGATTGATTTGTGGGAAGCTTTCTAGCAGCTTTAACGGAAAGTTAATATTTAGGTAATTAACATTTTTTTTAAAAGACAGTGAAGTGATAAATGGGAGAGAAAAGAATATTGAAAGCAGTGTTGACACTCTACCAGAATGTAGAAATTTTAAAAAATCACAGTGAATCAGTGCTAACACCTTTCCTTCACACCACCGGCATTCCTCAAAATGGTAATGCTCCTCTGAGACATTGATGGTGCTTTTGTTTCTTGCAGGAAGATGTTCTGTGTCTTGGAGCCTGATGTGTCATGCGACAGTTGCTACGGTAACTAGTTTAAGGAATGTCATTGAGTTACCAAGTAAATAGTCTTATAAGGCAGATATTATAGCTGACATGTAAATTAAGGCTGCCCTGTCTCTGTCAGCTTTTCTATTCTGAATTCCCTTGCTTTCCATATTTAACAGAGAACACCTTTCCCTTGCAAAAATCTCCCTTTCTTAACTAGCAGAGCATCATTTCAATGCACAGTTGATATTCCCCTGTTTCTTATTTTAGTATTCCATACCTGGGCACTGATTCTCCAGTAGTTCTCTAAGCTGACAATAACAGATAATTGAGTTGGTATACATGAGCCCCAAAAAAATGATTTTTGGTGGTCAGGATGAGCACACGGTGGTTTCTACTCTGGAAAGCATATAGGCTAGTCTTCTCCATGCTCTAGGGTGCTGATCTCTATGACTTCCATTTAAGTATTTATTAAAACATTTGAGTTAGCTCCAAACTACTGGTTATTAAGTGTCTTGTTCCTGACTCCAGTAATTCTCTGGGTTCACCTTGGGGTATATGTGGGTAACCCTCTTTCTGAGCAAGCACTTTAATTTTGTAACTGAATGTTGCCACTTCACTTCCAAACTAGAAAGTAAATGGGTCACCTTTTATTTACTAACATCATACTTGTGGGGCTTCCCTGGTGGCGCAGTGGTTGAGAGTCCGCCTGCCGATGCAGGGGACACGGGTTCGTGCCCCGGTCCGGGAAGATCCCACATGCCGCGGAGCGGCTGCGCCCGTGAGCCATGGCCGCTGAGCCTGCGCGTCCGGAGCCTGTTGCTCCTCAACGGGAGAGGCCACAACAGTGAGAGGCCCGCGTACCGCAAAAAAAAAAAAAAAATCATACTTGTGTTTCAGATACTTTACAAAAATATCAACATCAAAATTATTTCTGTTTAGCTTCCGTGTGCAGCTAGGCGGCAATGATTCATTTTGGAAGAACGCAAGATTTTATGCCAACTCTTCTTTCCTCTACATTCTTTAATTTCTATTTCTAAATCAGGTCAACCATTTAGAAAACAATGTGTGTTTGCCTTTTCCATAGCAGTGTTCTCACAGTCCAACTATAACATTCAACATTTTTATTTTTGTCAAAGGTCACTATAAGAAGCAAACACATGAGGATCAATTTATATCTTCAAAAAAAGTATCAAATATATAAATAAAGATATATGTTTCTTCTACATAAAAATGCATGACATGGTTCTTTTGAATTCTAATGACTGGAATACATTTAGCAGTACCTAGATTTGAACTTCATTTTTGTATTAGTTCATAAGAGCTTTATAATTTTCATGGGTCCCTTTTCACTGTTTTTCTCCGTGGCTATTGGGAAGTTAACAGTTTAGTTATATATAAGTGCAAGAGGTTGTCTTAGACTCTTTTCTCATTATTTGGGATAATCATCTCACCTCTGTCAGTTAAAATTCTGTTCAGCTGTAAGAAGCAGAGATTTAAGAAGTGTTTAAACAAGAAGTAGCCAAACTCCCCTTAAAGAGGAATCAGGAGGTGGCAGTTTAGGCTGACATAGTTCCTTGATATCATCAGAGACTTAGACTCTTTCTATCTTTCCTCTCTGATATTCTTAGTTCAGGGCTTCCATATTTGAAGTCACCCCATGGTTAGTAGATAGATGATAAAGCTCCAACTGGCCTGCCTGTATTCCAGGAAGAAGGTAGTAGAAGGATAAGAGGTAAAAGTCATAATTAAGCTGAGTCAGTCCCCATTTTTTTTAAAGTGCTTTTTGAGAAGTTTCAGCCAGGAAATTCCACCTCTATTCCATTGGCTAGAACTTAATTAAATAGTCACTCCTACCTGTAGGGGGTCCTGGGAAATGGAGCCAGGCACATTGTCCCATACCAATTCTAGATGCTATTAGAAAGACGGAAGAGGAAATGGTTATAGGACAGCCAGCTGGAATATCTACCTCATCACCCTTCATTCCTTGTCTCATATTTTTCATCTTGATTATAATAGCATTAAATTTGTCCTTTCATTTTACTTTTCTCAAATCTATTTTTAAAGCAGGTGGTAACTATAAAAATAATAATTTACTAAATAATAGCACTAATAGTTCACGTGTGCTTAAGAACTGTGCTAAATATATTACCTCAGTGTTCTCATGTTATAATTTCAGAAGCATGATAAGGGGGGTTCTTTATCTTCATTTTACCAATTAATACGTTGATACATGAGAGAGTTCAAGTACTTTGCTGAGGTCACCGAGCTAATACATGAGAAATATGGGTTTCTAGCTCTTATATTTCTTTACTAATAGGCTCATCTGTTCATTAGTTTAAATATTCTCCCTTCCTGCATATGAACGATATCCCTTACATCCTTAAATGGGGGAGGAATCTTTGTTTGTTTTTCCCACCATGACTGAGACAAACAAAAATTTTTCAACATTTCTTCCACCTTCCTCTCATACTTCTCTCTACCTGTACCTTCATTTCATGTGAATACTTCAAGTCCTGGACATCTAGGGGAAGATAGCCTGAATTGAAGATATCATACTGTCCCTTAGCGTATTTGGATTAAGCCTGTGGATCCATCATGTTTGTAATTGTTCAATATCTAACCTCCCACCATATTGGAATCTCTCTGAGAGCAGTGATGGCTTTTGTGTTTGTGGCAGTTTTAGTTCCCATTCTTGGTACTTAACTAGCATTTATTTCATGCTTTCATTCATTCAACAAATTATTATTAAATAGCTCTTAGGTTTCCAGCACTGTCCTAGAAGCTGGTGTCACAGCAGTAATGTCTTTAACCTCGTGAAGCTTATTGTCTGCTGTGTGGATGGGTGAAAGTTAAGCTAAAACATAGTTATATGTGTAATATTTCCAATGGTTATAATGATAAGGAGAAAAAGAAGGGAAGGGAAGAGAGAGGAAGTGTTGGGATGGGGAATGGAGGTGGCTAAGTTTTCTCATTGTTAAGGTGACATGATGATAGACCACAAGGTCATGAAGGAACAAGCCATGTGGATATCTGAGAAGAACATTCCAAGAAAAGGGAGCAGTACGCATAAAGCCCCCATGGGGAGAGTATGGGTATTCGAGGGACAGCAAATATAGAGAAATTTGTCAAAAACCCATTGATAAGCCCAGGTAACAAGTGTAAAGCTTTAAAGGATAAGGAAGAAACCCAGTTGTAAGGTTATTATTTCTAATTCAAGTATTCACACAGATTCCAAATCTTATCTTAGAAATAATGTAAATGCTGCAAAAGTTAAGCAGCAAGTAGGAAAAACAAAAGCAAAAAACTGGTATCTGTAGATCTACCTTTCAGTCTCATGTCCTCAGGCAATCACTGCCTTCCTCACTAGACAATCATCCTTGGCAATGAAGGACCGCATTTCCTACATGATTATGGCATAGCAGATGAGAACCACCAGGTTAGGGGATTTACATGAAATCATTATCTCAAAAAATACTTTCAACAAACCTGCAAGGTAGAGTAGTTTCCTCTCTTTTTAACATATGGGTTCAGGAAGACTCTTGCTCAAGGTCATAAGAAAATACTAGCCAGCAACATAAAAATGTCAATAGTACAGCATCTTGAGAATTAAATATTCCCCAAATTTAAGATAGTGTTATATAGGAGAATTTTCAGAAAAAAATAATTTAAGACAATAAGATATAGAGATTGTTTTCTGTTGCTATTGTTTTTGCAGTTATGGATAGCAAAAATAAAACAAAACAAAAGCAAAAACATATATAGCATGGAAACATGGAACAGAGTGAAGAAATATAATAAAAAATTAAAATTATAAAGAATGTAAAGATGGGGGTCATAATGGATGCATTAAAATCTATGTCCTAGAGTTAAATATGATAGAAGAAGTCACCATTGTGTTAATTTGTACATTGATTCATTCACTCATCATTCAGTACATATCTACTGAGCACAGACTATGTATTGGGCAGTATTCTAAGAGGTTGAGATGCACAGTGCATAAAACAGATAAGGCTCCTGGGCTCCTGTTAGCATAAATTCAGGAAAAGAACTAAATCACAAATAAATAGGGAACTAGATATTGTTAGATATCAGTTTTCTATTAAAAAGAAGGTAAGTAGATAAAAATTGATGAGAGTGCTTTTATTTTTTGTTTTTAATAGAGTAGGCAGAATACACCTTTCTGAAGAAATGACCTTTGAGCAGAAACCTGAGGAAATGTAAGGGCAAATACTATGATAATCTGGGGAATACTGTTCATGCAGAGAGAACAGCAATTACATACATCTCAAGGCCGGGGCATGTTCAACATGGTATATGTTTGGAAAGGTTGGAGTCCAACTAATCAGCCTTTTTTCCCTTTAACATTAAAAGTCTCTGGACAAAATTTTTTGAGAAAGCTAAATCCTGGAGAAAGAAACTTAGGTCTGTAATATACTGGTGTAGTTATAATTCCAGATTATGCTGTGAGTTTATTTTACTTTCTTTTCTTAACTTTTGTCATTTCTGTGACCAATTTTTTTCCTCTGTGAATACATTCCTTCAAATATTTATTAAATGACTACTGTTTACAAGGGACTGGCTGTTTGCACATTTGTTAATTCCTGTACTTAGTACCTAAGCATGCATTTGGCTCTCAAGAGGGTTGAATCAAAAAAGTAAAAGATTCCGTATGGATATTTAAGAAACTCCACTGGGAGGCAGAACATTTACACATATAACTACGATATAAGAGAAGGATGTTGTGAATCATCCAAATAAGGATGATATCCGTATAGACTCCAGGTACACCAACGTCTTCCTGGAAGATGAGGGATTTAAGCTTTTGTATATTTGGTCTATGTTTCTACTGCTTTTTAAATCTTCTAACACAATTTGTAATCAGATTTTTGGTTGGTAAGTAGAAGAGTGAGTGCTTTTTAAGAAGTAAATTTTAAGGGGCAGAGGGAAGACTATGACAATTTCAACATGGCAGATTTCAAATTTATGTTTCTTAAATTTACGCACTTTACTAAGTCACAATCTACAACCATTTAGCCAAGTATAGAAATAAAATTTGACAGAATATTTTTCCCTTGTGGTGTCTGAAACTTCTGTCAGAATTATATGAATATGTGGTAAGTAAAATAAAGGAAAACCTTTCTATAATCTCAAACCTGAGTAGATTCAAAGAACAAAACTTTGTATAGCATATCATTTGTGCATATATAAAATAATTACAGCTATGGAAGATAAATTTACAATACTGAGATATCTAGAACAGAAGTAATATTCCCCCTGCCAGTCCTGCAATCCAGAAATAATCATTAACATTGCCATGTGTTTTCTTCTAGGCTTTGATCCTTATGTAATATTTTACATTTGAGTCCTCTGTTAACTCAAACTGAATGCAAAATTCTGAATGTCCTAATGTTATTATTTAAATAGGACACATAGTCTTGTATTTTATTGCAGTTTTCAGAACTAAAATTTTCAAATGGAGCTAGTGATTCAACTGATATTTGATGTTAAAACTTTTCTATTTTTTGATATTATTATAAATGATGATATTAACAACCTTATTTTTCCACCTAAGGCCAAAATTCCATGCTGTGTTTTCTGTGATTCTTTCCTTGATTTTTCCAAATGAAAGGAATGGCTATTTCACTTGAACATTCTTAACCTTTTGATTCCATTTTAGATTATTTGCATGCATGAATTATCTCTTCTAACAGGGGTAAAAATATCTTTTTATTTTCTTCAATCATTTTGTACACTCTAAGCATTCTCTAAATATTTGTTAAGTAAATGTCTAGAGGAAGAACAGCTAAGGGAGTTCCCTGGTAGTCTTGTGGTCAGGATTCAGCACTTTCACTGCTGTGGCCCAGGTTCAATCCCTGGTCGGGGAACTGAGATCCCACAAGCCACGTGACGCAGCCAAAATAAAGAACAGTTAAGGAATATAATGATTTTTTTTTTTTAATTTAGCTTTCATCTCCGAGACTCCTTGTCAGCATAGTCACTTGTTTTGACAATTGCCCAGGAGATTATATTTCCTTCAGGTTAAATGCAGAGTTGTTGAAATTCAAACATAAGTTCATTCAATGAAAATTCTTACACTTGTCAGAAATATCAACTTAACTAAACATTAGCCTTGGCAAAATAAATTTGAACTGGCAACCAATTCACAAAATTGCCATTGTTCTTACTTGGCATTTGGTCTTTCACTATGAAATGCGTGTATATAGTCAATCTTATGTCCTTCTGATATTATTTAAAGTTCAGCTCCCTGAATTATTCAAATGTATAATTTGCAAGTCAAATATTTTATGTGTTTCAGTTATTTAAAGTGTAACTTATACTAACAGATATCTATCTATCAATCTATCTATATACTATCTGTTGATTACTAAAGTATTTTTATTCATCATGCACTCATTCAGTCAACTAGTATTTCTGGAATGCATGTGGTGGCCTTGAACACAGGACTTTGGAAATGTGCTTTCTATCTTAAAGCAGCGGTTCTCAGCCAGGGATGATTATGCCCCCACCACCCATCCCTCAGACATTTGACAACGTCTGGAGCCATTTTTGGTTGTCATGTCTGGTGAAGGGTGGGAGCTACTAATATCTAGTAGTAAGAGGTCAGGAACGCTGCTTAAAATCCTGCAATTCACAGGACAGCCCGTACAACAGAAAATTATCTGGTCTAATACATCAGTACCACTGAGATTGACGAACCATGTCTTAAATGATCTCACAGTTTCAGGGTAGAAGACAGGCTTGTTATTATTATCAGTGGAATTAAGATTATAATAAGTACCAAGGATAAGTATTTCTGGCAGGGATACAAAGAAGGATGTCGTCACCTTTCCCTGGAAAAGACTGAAAGTTTTGAGAAAGTAATGTTGAGCTGCAGAGGAGGAGAGGGGGCAAGGAGAAATTATTTCTGGCAGAGGAAATCGCTTGAGCAAAGTCATGGAAACGACACTACGAATGGCTTAATTGAACTGGAGTTCTAAGTGGTGGTATGCAGCCCTGTGTGAAATAAATCTAGACCAGTAGTCAAAGGCTCAATTATGAAGATTTGGTTTTGCAAGCTAAAGAGTTTGGGCTTTATTCTATAGGGAAAGGAAATCCATTGAAAAGATCCATGGAATCAAGGAGTAAGTATGGATTAGCTATTTTTTAAAAAGAATGAAAATACCTCCTGCAGCCAAAAGAAAACTAGAAGAGAACAAACATGATTAGAGGCATGGATGTCAATTTGGCTAATTATTAAATAGTGCAAGTTAAAAGTCCTGAGAAGCTGCACTATCTCACTAGAAGTGGGATTTGATGGTAGCTGCTGTGAAATGGCAGTGCTAAGAAGGCTGGATGGAGGAATTTGCCTCTTCATTGAATGTGGGGGGTGAGATGTCAAATAGGAATTTTCAAAAATGAGTTACTTGTAACATTGGAAATAGACTAGTTTGTTCAATGAGAACATCAGAAGAGGAGACTGAACCTCTGAAAACATTTCACTGTCAAGCAGAGAAAGAGAAATTAGCTTTTGCATGTTATAATAGGTAGTGAGAGATATCATGGGGCAGGAGAGATGGCATAATGACATAACAAAGAACATAAGAGACATCTGGTCATTATTTGAAATTAAGCTGATGCAGAAGAATTTTATTTCCACTCCAAACAGATTATGAAAGAAGTATTTTTTGAAATACTTAGGGTAAAAAACAAGAAAGGGACTCCTTAGATTCCAGAGTGAAGAAAAAATTTCGAGGTAAGATTAATAATCAGAAGCCCAACATTTCCAGTTATCAGAACTGGGAAACAGACCCTAAATGCTGGGTCTGATATTTTAGGTGCCCTCAGAGGGAAGCCTAGGCCACGGGCTCCTTACACAAGGAGACTGAATATGTGTTATCTGCAAAAAGCTTTGAGACAGGAAGGTATGCTACTATATCTTTGAAAGCAAAATTCTGACCATTAGCCACGAGTGAAAATGAGTCATTTCTGAGAAGCATGCAAGGTGAAACAGCTTTAAACAAATTTTTGAGTTCCAAATTTGTATTACTTATGTGATGTGAGAATGGCAAGTTGAGAAATTAAAAAAGTTCTAATATAAACTCTTGAAACCATGACCACAAGGAAGAAGTGAATATGAACTGGCACTCAGTGGGTGTTACTGCAAACGGGGGCTCCTGAAATACCTCTGTGTAAGTCATCTCGGGCTGCCATAACAGAATACTACAGACTGAGTGGCTTAAACAACAGATTTTTTTTTTTTTTTTTCCTCACAGTCCTGGGAGGCTGGAAATCCAAGATCAGGGTGTTGGCAGTGCTGGTTTCTGGTGAGGTCTCTCTTCTTGGCTTGCAGGTAGCTGCATTCTCACTGTGTTTTTACATGGCGTGTCCTCTGTGTGCATCTTCCTCTTTACTCATCCTCTTTTATGAGAACATATGTCCCATTAGATTAGGACCCCAACCTTATGATATTGTTTTAGCTTAATTACTTTTTTAAAGACTCTACCTCCAAATACAGTCACATTGGGGATTGGGGCTATAACATACGGATTTTGAGGAGACAATTCAGTCCATAACAATTTGCACGAAGATTACTTAAAACATTCAGGTCACCTATGGGGACCCATAATTAAAGAGAGTCAGAAAATTCAACAAATAGAATTCACACCCTAGAACTAGAAATAATAGAACTAGCCAGAGGAGACATTAAAATAAATGCGTAAAAGTTGAAATAGATAGAAGAAGAAAAATAACCACAGGCACCAAACTTGACAAAGGACCCCAATCTTGTGCTGTGGGGAAATGAGCTGCATGATTTGGAAATTGTGAGCAAATACATTTGGTAAAGATGTAGATAAGTGTAAATAAGTGTTAGTAACTTGGAAATAGATCTGATTAAATTAATCAGACATGCAGCATGGGTGTAAAGATATGAGGAAGATAACATACCACAGAAAACATACAAGAGAAGTTTTAGAAAAGGAGGATAGAGAAAAATGAAAGATAAGATGGCTCAGAATGTTCCTGGACTGAAAAGAGATATCAATCTTCATAATGACCGAGTAAAATATATCCTTGAGAGAATGATCAAAAATAAATCTACACCTAGATATATTGCACTGAAGTTTCAGAACTCACACAATCAGAAAAAAAAGTCTTGAAAGCAATCAAAGATGAAATATCTATTGCAAACAAAGGAACAAAAATTAGAATTATAGAAGATGTCTCACAGTCATGATGGAGACAAGAAGCCTAATGGAATGATAACTTTAAAGGGTGGATGAAAAATACTTGTCAACCTAGAATTTTATACTTAGCCGAAGTATAATTCTGGGGTGAATCTAAATTTTAAAAATTCTCATAAAAATGCTGTGACAATTAACAATTTATACATTCTCACCAAAAAACAAAGTCAAAAAACAGAGCGTAAAAAGTCAGTAAGAGGAAATTGAATACCCTCCTCCCATAATAAGGATGGGATGGTTAGAAAATACTTGATAAACATACAGATAAATGTAAGCAAACTTGGACTGTAAAAAAACATATTGATACATAGATACATAGATGTTAGATGATAGATGAAGTATATTACTAATTTCTTGGTCATTTTAAACACAGTATTTATAGGCACAAAAAAGATAGCTTAATGTGGTAGATTACAGAAAGAAGTTTAGTGTGAATACATTCTAAAGGCTTATTTGGTTTGAGAATAGATTAGACATATTGATTGTCTATAAACTCAAGTATATATGTTTAAAATTTATGAGTGAACACCAAGAGAAAAGAAAGAATATTTAATATCGAGATAAGGAAAAGTAGAGAGGAATACAGAAGACTGTATCAATCTAAAAGTAGGATAAAACCTTTGGATGTAAAAGATAGAGACCCACTAGAGCAGGGGTCTCCAACTGGTCCCAGTACTGGTCCCAATACTGGTCCGTGGCCTGTTAGGAACCGGGCCGCACAGCAGGAGATGAGCGGTGGGTGAGCGAGTGGAGCTTCATCTGTATTTATAGCCGCTCTCTATTGCTTGCATTACCCCCTGAATCCACCTCCAGTCAGTATTATGGTGAGTTGTGTAATTATTTCATTATGTATTACAATGTAATAATAATAGAAATAAAGTGCAAAATAAGTGTAATGCACTTGAATCATCCTGAAACCATCCTCCCACCAGGTCTGTGGAAAAATTGTCTTCCATGAAACCAGTCCCTGACGCCAAAATGGTTGGGGACCGCTGCGCTACAGTATAATGGCTTCCTCTGGCAAGGGAGTAAAATTGTGGAGAATTACAAATTGGGCTGTAACTTTTTTTTTTTTTTACATCTTTATTGGAGTATAATTGCTTTACAATGGTGTGTTAGTTTCTGCTTTATAACAAAGTGAATCAGTTATACATATACATATGTTCCCATATCTCTTCCCTCTTCTGTCTCCCTCCTTCCCACCCACCCTATCCCACCCCTCTAGGTGGTCACAAAGCACCAAGCTGATCTCCCTGTGCTATGCGGCTGCTTCCCACTAGCTATCTATTTTATGTTTGGTATTGTATATATGTCCGTGCCACTATCTCACTTTGTCACAGCTTACCCTTCCCCCTCCCCATATCCTCAAGTCCATTCTCTAGTAGGTCTGTGTCTTTATTCCTATCTTACCCCTATGTTCTTCATGACATATATTTTTTCTTAAATTCCATATATATGTGTTAGCATACGGTATTTGTCTTTCTCTTTCTGACTTACTTCACTCTGTATGACAGACTCTAGTTCCATCCACCTCATTACAAATAGCTCAATTTCGTTTCTTTTTATGGCTGAGTAATATTCCATTGTATATATGTGCCACATCTTCTTTATCCATTCATCCGATGATGGACACTTAGGTTGTTTCCATCTCCTGGCTATTGTAAATAGAGCTGCAATGAACATTTTGGTACATGACTCTTTTGGAATTATGGTTTTCTCAGGGTATATGCCCAGTAGTGGGATTGCTGGGTCATATGGTAGTTCTATTTGTAGTTTTTTAAGAAACCTCCATACTGTTCTCCACAGTGGCTGTACCAATTCACATTCCCACCAGCAGTGCAGGAGTGTTCCCTTTTCTCCACACCCTCTCCAGCATTTATTGTTTCTAGATTTTCTGATAATGGCCATTCTGACTGGTGTGAGATGATATCTCATTGTAGTTTTGATTTGCATTTCTCTAATGATTAATGATGTTGAGAATTCTTTCATGTGTTTGTTGGCAGTCTGTATATCTTCTTTGGAGAAATGTCTATTTAGATCTTCTGCCCATTTTTGGATTAGGTTGTTTGTTTTTTTGTTATTGAGCTGCATGAGCTGCTTGTAAATTTTGGAAATTAATCCTTTGTCAGTTGCTTAATTTGCAAATATTTTCTCCCATTCTGAGGGTTGTCTTTTGGTCTTGTTTATGGTTTCCTTTGCTGTGCAAAAGCTTTGAAGTTTCATTAGGTCCCATTTGTTTATTTTTGTTTTTATTTCCATTTCTCTAGGAGGTGGGTCAAAAAGGATCTTGCTGTGATTTATGTCATAGAGTTTTCTGCCTATGTTTTCCTCTAAGAGTTTTATAGTGTCTGGCCTTACATTTAGGTCTTTAATCCATTTTGAGCTTATTTTTGTGTATGGTGTTAGGGAGTGATCTAATCTCATACTTTTACATGTACCTGTCGAGTTTTCTCAGCACCACTTATTGAAGAGGCTGTCCTTTCTCCACTGTACATTCCTGTCTCCTTTATCAAAGATAAGGTGGCCATTTGTGCGTGGGTTTCTCTCTGGGCTTTCTATCCTGTTCCATTGATCTATCTTTCTGTTTTTGTCCCAGTACCATACTGTCTTGATTATTGTAGCTTTGTAGTATAGTCTGAAGTCAGGGAGCCTGATTCCTCCAGCTCAGTTTTTTTTTTTTTTTTTCTCAAGATTGCTTTGGCTATTTGGGGTTTTTTGTGTTTCCATACAAATTGTGAAATTTTTTGTTCTAGTTCTGAAAAATGCCAGTGGTAGTTTGATAGGGATTGCATTGAATCTGTAGATTGCTTTGGGTAGTAGATTCATTTTCACAATGTTGATTCGTCCAATCCAATGACATGGTATATCTCTCCATCTATTTGTATCATCTTTAATTTCTTTCATCAGTGTCTTATAATTTTCTGCATACAGATCTTTTGTCTTCTTAGGTAGGTTTATTCCTAAATATTTTATTCTTTTTGTTGCAATGGTAAATGGGAGTGTTTTCTTAATTTCACTTTCAGATTTTTCATCATTAGTGTATAGGTATGCCAGAGATTTCTGTGCATTAATTTTGTATCCTGCTACTTTACCAAATTCATTGATTAGCTCTAGTAGTTTTCTGGTAGCAACTTTAGGATTCTCTATGTATAGTATCCTGTCACCTGCAAACAGTGACAGCTTTACTTCTTCTTTTCCGATTTGGATTCCTGTTATTTCCTTTTCTTCTCTGATTGCTGTGGCTAAAACTTCCAGAACTATGTTGAATAAGAGTGGTGAGAGTGGGCAGCCTTGTCTTGTTCCTGATCTTAGTGGAAATGCTTTCAGTTTTTCACCACTGAGGACAACGTTGGCTGTGGGTTTGTCATATATGGCTTTTATTATGTTGAGGAAGGTTCTCTCTATGCCTACTTTCTGGAGGGTTTTTATCATAAATGGGTGTTGAATTTTGTTGAAAGCTTTTTCTGCATCTATTGAGATGACCATATGGTTTTTTTCTTCAATTTGTTAATATGGTGTATCATGTTGATTGATTTGCGTATATTGAAGAATCCTTGCATTCCTGGAATAAACCACAGTTGATCATGGTGTATGATCCTTTTAATGTGCTGTTGGATTCTGTTTGCTAGTATTCTGTTGAGGATTTTTGCATCTATGTTCACGTGTGATATTGGCCTGTAGTTTTCTTTCTTTGTGACATCCTTGTCTGGTTTTGGTATCAGGGTGATGGTGGCCGCGTAGATTGAGTTTCGGAGTGTTCCTCCCTCTGCTATATTTGGGAAGAGTTTGAGAAGGACAGGTGTTAGCTCTTCTCTAAATGTTTGATAGAATTCTCCTGTGAAGCCAACTGGTCCTGGGATTTTGTTTGTTGGAAGATTTTTAATGACATTTTCAATTTCAGTGCTTGTGATTGGTCTGTTCATATTTTCTATTTTTCCTGATTCAGTCTTGGCAGGTTGTGCATTTCTATGAATTTGTGCATTTCTTCCAGGTTGTCCATTTTATTGGCATAGAGTTGCTTGTAGTAATCTCTCATGATCTTTTGTATTTCTGCAGTGTCAGTTGTTACTTCTCTTTTTTCATTTCTAATTCTATTGATTTGAGTCTTCTCCCTTTTTTTCTTGATGAGTCTAGCTAATGGTTTATCAATTTTGTTTATCTTCTCAAAGAACCAGCTTTGAGTTTTATTGATCTTTGCTATCATTTTCTTCATTTCTTTTTCATTTATTTCTGATATGATCTTTATGATTTCTCTCCTTCTGCTAACTTTGGCGGTTTTTTGTTCTTCTTTCTCTAATTGCTTTAGGTGCAGGTTAAGGTTGTTTATTCGAGATGTTTCCTGTTTCTTAAGGTAGGATTGTATTGCTATAAACTTCCCTCTTAGAACTGCTTTTGCTGCATCCCATAGGTTTTGGTTCGTCATGTCTCCTTTGTCATTTGTTTCTAGTTATTGTTTTATTTCCTCATTGATTTCTTCAGTGATCACTTCGTTTTTTAGTGTAATGTTTAGCCTCCATGTGTTTGTATTTTTTACAGATCTTTTCCTGTAATTGATATCTAGTCTCATAGCGTTGTGGTCGGAAAAGATACTTGATACAATATCAATTTTCTTAAATTTACCAAGGCTTGATTTGTGACCCAAGATATGATCTATCCTGGAGAATGTTCCATGAGCACTTGAGAAAAATGTGTATTCTGTCGTTTTTGGATGGAGTGTCTTATAAATATCAATTAAGTCCATCTTGTTTAATGTATCATTTAAAGCTTGTGTTTCCTTATTTATTTTTATTTTGGATGATCTGTCCATTGGTGATAGTGGGGTGTTAAAGTCCCCTACTATGAATGTGTTACTGTCGATTTCCCCTTTTATGGCTGTTAGCATTTGCCTTATGTATTGAGGTGCTCCTTTGTTGGTGCATAAGTATTTACAATTGTTATATCTTCTTCTTGGATCCGTCTCTTGATCATTATGTAGTGTCCTTCTTTGTCTCTTCTAATAGTCTTTATTTTAAAATCTATTTTGTCTGATATGAGAATTGCTACTCCAGCTTTCTTTTGGTTTCCATTTGCATGAAATATCTTTTTCAATCCCCTCACTTTCGTTCTGTATGTGTCTCTAGGTCTGAAGTTGGTGTCTTGTAGACAGCATATATATTGGCCTTGTTTTTGTATCCATTCAGCCAGTGTGTGTCTTTTGGTGGGAACATTTAATCCATTTACATTTAAGGTAATTATCGATATGTATGTTTCTATTCCCATTTTCTTAACTGTTTTGGGTTTGTTATTATAGGTCTTTTCCTTCTCTGTGTTTCTGGCCTAGAGAAGATCCTTTAGCATTTGTCGTAAAGCTGGTTTGGTGGTGCTGAACTCTCTCAGCTTTTGCTTGTCTGTAAAGGTTTTAATTTCTCCATCAAACCTGAATGAGATCCTTGCTGGGTAGAGTAATTCTGGTTGCAGGTTTATCTCCTTCATTAGTTTAAATATGTCCTGCCAGTCCCTTCTGGCTTGCAGAATTTCTGCTGAAAGATCAGGTGTTAACCTTATGGGGATGCCCTTGTGTGTTATTTTTCCCTTTCTGCTTGTAATATGTTTTCTTTGTATTTAATTTTTGACAGTTTGGTTAATATGTGTCTTGACGTGTTTCTCCTTGGATTTATCCTGTATGGGACTCTCTGTGCTTCCTGGACTTGATTAACTATTTCATTTCCCATATTAGGGAAGTTTTCAACTATAATCTCTTCAAATATTTTCTCAGTCCCTTTCTTTTTCTCTTCTTCTTCTGGAACCCCTACAATTCGAATGTTGGTGCTTTTAATGTTGTCCCAGAGGTCTCTGAGACTGTCCTCAGTTCCTTTCATTCTTTTTTCTTTATTCTGCTCTGCAGTAGTTATTTCCACTATTTTATCTTCCAGGTCACTTTTCCGTTTTTCTGCCTCAGTTATTCTGCTATTGATCCCATCTAGAGTATTTTTAATTTCATTTATTGTGTTTTTCATCATTGCTTTTGTTTCATCTTTAGTTCTTCTAGGTCCTTGTTAAATGTTTCTTGCATTTTGTCTATTCTATTTCCAAGATTTTGGATCACCTTTACTATCATTATTCTGAACTCTTTTTCAGGTAGACTGCCTATTTCCTCTTCATTTGTTAGGTCTGGTGGGTTTTTATCTTCCTCCTTCATCTGCTGTGTGTTTTTCTGTCTTCTCATTTTGCTTATCTTACTGTGTTTGGGGTGTCCTTTTTGCAGGCTGCAGTTTCGTAGTTCCCGTTGTTTTTGGTGTCTGTCCCCAGTGGCTAAAGTTGGTTCAGTGGGTTGTGTATGCTTTCTGGTGGAGGGGACTAGTGCCTGTGTTCTGGTGGATGAGGCTGGATCTTGTCTTTCTGGTGGGCAGGTCCACGTCTGGTGGTGTGTTTTGGGGTGTCTGTGCCCTTATTATGATTTTAGGCAGCTTCTCTGCTAATGGGTGGGGTTGTGTTCCTGTCTTGCTAGTTGTTTGGCATAGGGTGTCCAGCACTGTAGCTTGCTGGTCGTTGAGTGAAGCTGGGTGTTGGTGTTGAGATGGAGATCTCTGGGAGATATTCGCCATTTGATATTACGTGGAGCTGGGAGGTCTCTTGTGGACCAGTGTCCTGAAGTTGGCTCTCCCACCTCAGAGGCACAGCAGTGACTCTTGGCTGCAGCACCAAGAGCCTTTCATCGACACAGCTCAGAATAAAAGGGAGAAAAAGTAGAAAGAAAGAGGATAAAATAAAATAAATTAAGGTAAAATAAAGTTTTTAAAATAAAAAAATAAATATTAAGAAAAAAATTTGGGGGGCTTCCCTGGTGGTGCAGTGGTTGAGAGTCCACCTGCCAATGCAGGGTATACGGGTTCGTGCCCCAGTCCCGGAAGATCCCACATGCCGCGGAGTGGCTGGGCCCGTGAGCCATGGCCACTGAGCCTGCGCGTCCGGAGCCTGTGCTCCGCAACGGGAGAGGCCACAACAGCGAGAGGCCTGCGTACCACAAAAAAAAAAAAAAAGAAAAAAAGAAAAAAATTTTTTTAAAAGTAAAAAAAAAACGGACGGATAGAACCCTTGGACAAATGGTGAAAGCAAAGCTATACAGACAAAATCTCACACAGAAGCGTACACATACACACTCACAAAAAGAGGAAAAGGGGACAAAAATAATAAAGCTTGCTCTCAAAGTCCACCTCCTCAATTTGGGATGATTCGTTGTCTATTCAGGCATTCCACAGATGCAGGGTATATGAAGTTGATTGTGGAGATTTAATCCGCTGCTCCTGAGGCTGCTGGGAGAGATTTCCCTTTCTCTTCTTTGTTCGCACAGCTCCCGGGTTTCAGCTTTGGACTTGGCCCCGCCTCTGCATGTAGGTTGCCGGAGGGCATCTGTTCTTCGCTCAGACAGGACGGGGTTAAAGGAGCCGCTGATTGGGGGCTCCGGCTCACTCAGGGCGGGCGGAGGGAGAGGCACGGAGTGCGGGGCGAGCCTGCGGCTGCGGAAGCCGTCGTGACGTTGCACTAGCCTGAGGTGCGCCGTGCGTGCTGCCGGAAGGGAGGTATGGAGAGTGACCTGTGCTCGCCCACAGGGTTCTTGGTGGCGGCAGCAGCAGCCTTAGCGTCCCATGCCCATCTCTGGGGTCCGCGCTGTTAGTCGCGGCTCGCGCCCGTCTCTGGAGCTCCTTTAAGCAGCGCTCTTAATCCCCTCTCCTCGCGCACCAGGAAACAAAGAGGGAAGAAAAAGTCTCTTGCCTCTTCGGCAGGTCCAGACTTTTCCCCGGACTCCCTCCCGGCTAGGCGTGGCGCACTAGCCCCCTGCAGGCCGTGCTCACTCCGCCAACCCCAGTCCTCTCCCTCGCTCCGACCGAAGCCCGAGCCTCAGCTCCCAGCCCCCACCCGCCGTGGGGGGTGAGCAGACAAGCCTCTCGCGCAGGTGAGTGCCGGTCGGCCCTGATCCTCTGTGTGGGAATCTCTCCGCTTTGCCCCCCGCACCCCTGTTGCTGTGCTCTCCTCCGTGGCTCCGAAGCTCCCCCCGCCCTCCGCCACCCACAGTCTCCGCCGGCGAAGGGGCTTCCTAGTGTGTGGAAACTTTTCCTCCTTCACAGCTCCCTCCCACTGGTGCAGGTCCCGTCCCTATTCTTTTGTCTCTGTTTATTCTGTTTTCTTTTGCCCTACCCAGGTGCGTGGGGAGTTTCTTGCCTTTTGGGAGTCTGGGGTCTTCTGCCAGCGTTCAGTAGGTGTTCTGTAGGAATTGTTCCACGTGTAGATGTATTTCAGATGTATCCGTGGCGAGGAAGGTGATCTCCGCGTCTTACTCGTCCGCCATCTTCCCCTTCCATTGGGGTTTAACTCTAATACATCAGTTCTGGAAAAATAAATTAGTTCAAATTGTTAAGCAAAATGTTAACGTGTGTTAAATGTGTGGATAGATGAGATTTGTTGGTTGTGACAATTGGTATATTTCTGTATGGTTTAAATATTTATCATATTAACAAATTTTAAAATGTACATTGGTGTCAGGTAAAGCTGTGTTCTTATCCCCTTCCTCACATTTACTAGGTAACTTGGGTAAAATTATTCATTTCTTTATGTTTCAGTTGCTTGATTTTTAAATGTATACACTATTACAATATTCCCTACCTTTCTTAACAGTGTGAAGTGTATGGCCCAGTATTTGGAGAAAACATATGGTAACTGGTAGAAATAAAACAGCTTATTTCATGCAGCAGCATGAAACCAAAGAAAAGAGAATTTTTAAAAAGGGAAAGGAGGTATCATTTGTTTCACATGCAAGCTAAATGTTCAAATTACTGACATTGACCACTGGATTTGATGAGGTCACTGACGAGGCTTACCTGAGCAATATGGGGAGATTGGTGAGAGCAGCAGACTGTGGACATGGGTTGAAGAGGGGAAAGAACAGATAAGAAGAAGCTTGCAACATATTGTTTGAAACAAGAAGGCAAGGAAGAATCACCTATTTATTTATAGAAGCAAGAGAGAAAGCAGGAATTTTAAAAATGGGAAGCTGCAAATGTGAAGTATTTTAAGTAATTTGGTTGTGAAAGAAAATGGGTCAGTGACTAGGGATAGACAGAGGGTCTTGTGTGTGTGTGAAGGCAAGGATTTTGGTGTGTTAACAGACTGAAAGGAGAGGTCCAGGAGCAAGGGGGAAGATGATAATCTAGGAGCAGAGTGGAGCACTGATGGATCAAGGTCCTGCAAGAAAAAGCAGCGGTGCGAATTAAGGACACGCATGGTAGAGATGGCTTTAAGCAAGAGAGAATCACTTGTCTGAGATTAGAAGACCGTGAAGGGTCAAGTGCTGACAGTGATAGCGTTTACATGTGAGTGAAGGACAGTGAGGCAGTTTATGACTCTTACCCTCAACTTTGTCTGTGAAAGATTTGAGGCAGTGTCCTCCACTGAGAAAGAATGTGTACTTCCACTGTTGTTGTTTGTGTGCTTCTTCCCTATCAAGAATAAGGACTCAGGCATTGAAATACTCCAAAAAGGATGCTTTTTCCTCTGATGAGAAAATTGGATTCAGGCTCAAGTCTCCTTCTCTGAAGAAGGGTTTTTGTATGTGAACCATCATTGTTTGAGACTTCAAGTCGCCACGCTCATTTCAGAAAGTCATGAAAGGTTCACTAAGGGAACAGGAACCAAGATTGCACATTTTCTTGTCCTCTACAAAATCAGCTTTCCAAAAATAGACTCATACAAGCTGTAGTCACAGTGGAATGTCATGTTTCTATTATTGCGATGACATGAAATCATTAAACAACTGCTAGTAGTAAAAACAGTCATGTCTGGTAATAGAACTGCTCTGTGCCCATTCAAAGGGAATTGCATTTTAAATGACACATGCAGAGCAATGACGGGAGGGGCAGGGACTGAGACGTGACTTCCACAATAATTTATTACATGTCCTCCTTTGATCTTGCTGCGGCACTCATGTTCTTTGTTCTGAAAAGCGGTGTCATACTGACTGGAGTGCATGAACGCAGGTGGTAAGAAGGTTTCAAATTTTTTTGAGTCGTCTGCTAATTTTTTAATAATATTTCCTGTATTTAAGGAAAAAAATATTAAAAACATATTAGAAGTTCCTAATATCAAGATTCACCTCCTGCCTTCCTAATCTCAGAAGGTTTTTTTGGTCTAGACTTCTGTTTATATCACATATATCACACAAGCAGAATTATGACTACCTACTATATGTCAGGCATGTGATCTGTTAGTCCCCACATAATCCAGTGAGGTAGATATTATTACCATGGACAGATGAATGCACTGGCATCTCAAGATTGAACTCAATTTTCCACTATCAATTGGGATTCAAACTCCGGTCTGAAAAAAAATATTTGAGATTTAAAAGAGACACTGAATCAAATGTCACTTTCGAGTTCTGAACCTATTGAAGAATGGACAAGGAAGCTTTGACTTCCTCAGATGTTCAGATATTAACTTTATTAGTAGTAAAGGTGTACTGAGAAACACACTTGGTACATGAAGCCAAAACAAACTTCCTATCATCCCCCTAAAACCGGCCCCTGACCCCTCCTATGGTGAGAGGTGTAGTTACAGAGCAGATTAATTGCATGTAGGAATAAAGCCTGTCTCTCACCTTCCAAGAGCAGGTAGTACAGGTGCTCTAATCCTATATAGTAGAGCCACTCCTCTTCTTGTGGGGAGAGAAATGGTCAGAGGTATAGGATTGGATTCTAACCAACACCTTCAAGAGAGCCAGAGGTTTATCAGTAGAGGAAATAAATCATTCCCCCGGACATGGCACATACTTTTCCCACAGCATCTTATTCTATTAACTGGATTAGTTTAGTACACATAGCAGTCTTATGATCTTCCATGTAATGAGCTTCTTAAAAGTAACAAGTGTATTGATCAAACCATGACAAAACACCAGGAAACACACACTAGGACTGATGAAAGAACATTATATTGGAGGCATTCACCATGGTAGAGGTCTATGCTCTCCAATTTCCCATTGTACTTTGGGGGCTGCATACAGGAATCTAGCATATCTAAGCATTGACTACCAGGAGGCTTTTAAGAAACTAACTAGCAAAATGATAGTTCCTTCCCTAGCATGATTAAGGGCCAGAATCCATCAACTACATGTATGGCATCGTCTTAGCGCCAAGTCTAGTCTTGTTCTGCTAAGTTTGACATCCATAGATAAGAGAACACAAACCTCTTCCTTGACAGGGTCAGTGTGCTAATGTGTAAGCCTTAGAGTCCCAGCTCTTTGCCATCCCTGAACATGGCTGAATCTGGTACATCAGCATTTTACCAGGCTTGATTGCTTGAGCATTTTGCTGTAGCTACCTTCCACACGATCTGCAGGAGACCAACTCCTTCTTTGGTAGACTGGCATGTAGGGAATAAGTTTTGGACAAGCCAATTCTTACTTCTCAATGTTGGCTTGATTTTTGTCTTCTTATCACACCATGGTGCTTAGTACTGTGTACTGCAATGTGTAACTGTTGCAAAAAAGGAAATAATGCATAAATGAATGAATGAATGAATGATTATGTAGGAAAAAAAAGTGTAGTTACTTGGGCTGTTTTTCCCTCACACCACTTCTCCATTCTTCTCCTGTCAAGAACTACAAACAGATGCCTAGGTACTAATTAGGAATGGAAGTATAACTCTCTTCTATATGATAAATCTCCTTCTTTGATCTGAAACTCAGAATCACTTCATTGTCAAATAATCCTTATCACATCAACAGTGGAGTCGCAGATAAAATAAGGGTTCTCTAAGTCTCTTAATGAAAGCTCTCAAGTTTATCTTTTAGTTCCTTTTGAGATGTGATTAAGAAAAACCTCCCTTGTTTATATTTAAAAATCCCCTGGAATTAAATTCTAAATTCTAATAATAGCTAGCACTTTTGAATGTTCGATACGTGTGGGTGCTGTAATAAACACTTGACATAGATTATCTCATTTAATCCTCACAGAAACCAAATGAAGTATTTACTGTCATTATCCCTATTTGATGAAGAGGATACTGAGGCTCACAGAGAATTAACTTGTCCAAGATCATCTGATGTCGAGTAATCAAGAGTGAATGACCTGAAAGCACACACACCAGCTGGGACCAGCCTTTGATTGAGGGGAAAACGTACAGAGACAGAGCGATAGCAGGTGAGCAAGCTTCTCAATGCCAGGTGCACAGGGAACTGGTGAGTAAGACATCAGACTTGAGAGGGGTCCCAGTCTTGAGGTGTGGGGCTCCTAAGCTTCATTGTTGGGGAAACACCAGCTCTTCCTCTAGGATGGTTTGGGGCTGAGGTCCAAACTTTGTGGTTACAGTTCTGTGATGTAGCAGATTCCTGACAGGGCTTCCAGCCCTGTCAACCTCAGCATTTATAACTGAGAGTTTCTCTTTTGGTGGGATCAGGGTCCAGGACCCAAGCCCTTTGTTTAGATTATTGACCTTCAGCTGTGTTCTATCTTATCAGCATTCTATCAGGATGCCTGCCTTAAGTACTCAGTTTTAACCAGTTTCCATATCTTTTGGGTTTTAATTTCCAAATGATGCTGCTCTTTGAAGGAAGGGGGGATGGCAACTGTCTCTCTGGGAATATGGCCTGCTAGGTATCCAGGTCAATCAAATGAATCCTTGCCTATCACTGAGCTATTATGTGGTGGAACCTTTATTCAAGTACTACAGTCTGATGCCAGGGTCTTCCTAGTCTTAAATGATTTGCAATAAGAACTTGATATACTATCCATATGTTCATTTCAGGTAGTATCATAGTCTACAGTATATACTTTTCCTGTCATATATTATTTTTCTCATGTTCCTAGTTGGCCATTTTAAATACTTACATGTTATTCACCTATTTCTAACCCTTATAACTCACCATTCTGGTACTGTATGCTCTGTTAGTGTGGGAGATTTAATTTGGCTGTGAACCATCTAAAGAAGATATGTTGTTGACTATGGAATCGATAGGCTTATATACTGGGGTGCTGTTTGGGGATGGATGATAGGGAGATCCTAAGAGGTGGGGTTTCTTAGAAGAAAGGATAAATCCAAATTCAGAGTTTGTGACTTCTGTGCTATATATGGGTATCTTTAGAAGATTTTAAACTAGAACTAATCATATTAAGAACTTGTCTCTGTGTCAGTTGGGTTATGTGGTTACAGAGTTATTTGTTATCTTGAATTCTTTTTGTTTATGTCACAGTGTCTAATTTCAGTCTTTCCATTCATTCTCACTTTAACTTTATAAATTTATAAACTTTATAAACATAGACTGTATTGACCTAAGAGAAAACATCAGTAATGTAGCAGTGATAACATCTTTACCACCAAGTAGAAGGTTCATGAAGTCAGAGGTGTAATCTGTTTTGTTGATTGCCGTGTATACCTGGTGCATAGATACTAAAGCAAATGGTTGCTCAATGAACATTTATTGTTTTAACAAGGAAAATAATGCATTAATCTTTTGCTATGAAAATTAATTATTAAACCAGTTAAATTGTCTTGGGATTTCAAGGTATATTTTTAGTTGTGTTTACTTATTAAATTAGAGGTGAAAGGCAGGATTTTCATGCTAAGAATTCTTTAGCAGGATGAGATGGGAAATGCGATCACTGTTGCTTATTTTACCACATGCAAGTCTTTGGTTTTCACTGGTGAAGGGCCAATATTTCCAAAACGAATTTTTTAAAAAATCTTGTGATTGTAAGTACTTTCAGGCATGTAGAAGTATGTGTGTGTGTGTATGGGGAGGGCAGATAATGATTTGAAAAATATACTCATTTCTGGTGATCATCCTTGGTTTTGGATATATAGCTTCCCTCTCTCTAAAGAGAAAAAGAATGTTCATTTGGAAGGGACCAGAGAAATCCCTGCTTGCACATCTCTCCCCTGTAGATAGTTATCCCATATTATGTAAGATGCTGAGGCCTTATTTCCTAGTTTCATGTCCTTGCACAAGTTGCTTCATCTTCCTGTGCCTTCTTTCCCCATTGACAAAAAGGGAATAATAATAATACTGATGTCATAATTTGGTTGTGAAGAATCAGTGAGTTACTACATATAAAGTATATAGAGCAGTGCCTGGTGCAAAGTAAGCACACAATAAACATTATCATTACTGTTAGTTTCATATGCTAATGCATAAAACATTGCTTTATCCAAGCAACTTAACACAAGTCAGGAATGGATGATCTCTGGTTTTGGCACCCATGTTCCATAATCCTATAGAGAGCCTTCAAGACTCCCTAGTTGTCTCTTTATGAAAATACAGGTCAAATCAAACCAAAACACATATGAGAGACCACATAATGCCTGTTATGTCTGAATGAAATTGGGTGTCCTGGGACCCCTCCAATCCTCTTTGACATGTCCTCAAACTCTGAGAACGGCCTGGCTTCCTTTGCAGTGCTTTTTAAAACTGGGACTAGCCCAAGACTGACAATGGTGATAGATGAGGAACATTCTAGGTTGGTACCTCTGAAACCTCAAGTCACCAACTCTACGTGCAATCCCAATTCAGAAGAGTTTGGAAGGAGCAAAATGAGGTGAACACCTGATTTTTTTCCCCGTCAACATTTCCAGCCTAATATTGTAGGCAGAAGACTAAGACATGGCTTGTGATGGTCCTGCTAGGCAACAATACCATGGCAATGAATAGAAGCTCCTTCAGGCAATGAAATATGTAGCTTTTAAAAATGAAAAAAGGGGGCTTCCCTGGTGGCGCAGTGGTTGGGAATCCGCCTGCCCATGCAGGGGACACGGGTTTGTGCCCCGGTCCGGGAAGATCCCACATGCCGCGGGGTGGCTGGGCCTGTGAGCCATGGCCGCTGAGCCTGCGCGTCTGGAGCCTGTGCTCCGCAACGGGAGAGGCCACAACAGTGAGAGGCCCGCGTACCGCAAAAAAAAAAAAAAAAAAAAAAAGAAAAAAGGAATATGACTACACCTTTACATCAAAACACACATACACGGCCAGCTGGATTTCAAGAATGTGTGAAGATTTCTTGAGTATTATTTGAAGGTAGTCTTCTGATTTAGCTTTCTGTAAACTGGCTTTGGTGCCCTTCTTTCTCTTTCCCTGGCCCTTATGCATATGACACTCTTCCCAATGACCCACTCTCTGACTTTCTTTAGATAACTTGAAAATATTGACTGTACAGACACCAAAGGTGAAAGGGATCTTCATCCCCACTGAACTCCAAAGAGCAATTCTCTTTTCTCACTCCCAGAGGAATGTTTGTAATCTTGTTAGAAGTATTTCTGCTGTACTATAATGTCTACAGAAAAGAATAATGATCAAAGTTTCTCATTAACTACATTTTAATGGGCTTCATTAAAAAGTCAGCTTACCCCAGTCTCAAAGTGAAAATTAAAAAAAATTCACTTAATAAATGAAATACACATGTAAAAGTTAAGATGTTTTTAGTCAAAATAATATGATGAAAACAATGTAGACTCCATCACTGTATTTCAGAGTTTTTAGATCCAGGGATTTTTTTTAATAAAAAGTGAAAGGCCCCTATCCTTACAAAATAGACATATACACAAAATAAATCTATAAAAATTTTAAAGATAAATCCAAGAGATGTATTTGATGAAGCCTATTCAGATATATCATATAGAAATGTATAGATCTCAGATTAAAACCCCTGCATTGACTCAGGTTATTGCCAGACCCTTGCAGTCAGTGCATGACGAGACCCTACCATGCAGTGAATGGGTTACAGGTGTGCCAAGACCATAGTCCCTTTCTATCTTCAAGGCAGAGACATAGGGTCAAGGGTAGCTAAAACCTCAGGGTCTTTTTCCTCTCATTGTGAGCAAGCATGACAATTTCCCCCATTAAACTCTAGAAGTCTTATTTTCTACCTGATTTTTAACATGAAATGGGTTGGACATAGTGCTAAAGAATTAATTGTTCATTCTTTCAGTGAAAGTTTTTTGAATACCTCTTATTAATTATGAACAAGTGTGTTAGATATGGGTGGAGTAATAAAGGTGACTAGGTTGATTCTCTAACCTTGAGGCAATCATAGCTACAAGGGGAGATAACCAAATAATGAAGTAAACTACCTATAGGCCATATGTGAAGACCTGTTGGAGCACAGAGGAGAGTCAGCCTAATTTTATTTGGAATGAAAAGCAGGGTGAGGACGCTGAACTTTGCATTAGGTGGAGTTCACCAAAATGAGTGTATGACGCAGTATCATTTTGCCAATAAATAATTTTCTGTTACAACATTTTTAATGGTTGCATACTATGTCACAGTGTGGATATAACACACATAATTTAATTGAGCCCTTATTTTTTTGTCATTGGGTTAGTTCCATTTTTTGGCAACTATGAACAACATTGAGATAAAGATTTGTATGCTGAAATCATAGTGCATGGCCTGTGATTCTCTTAGAATACAGCCCTAGATGTGAAATTACTGGCTCAAAGGACCAGCAGTTTTTTAAAGCTTAAGTAAATTTTCTCAAGCTAACATTATAAAAGAGTAGGGCTTTGGGGCCAAACCTGAGTTCAAAATATAAACATTCCTTTTGTTGGTTATTGACCTTGGGCAAGTTGCCTAAGGTTTATTACCTTTAGTTTCTGCCTTTAATAAATGAGGATCATAATACTTACCTTAAAGAGCTGCTTTAAAAACTGTAGTGGAGGGCTTCCCAGGTGGCGCAGTGGTTGAGAGTCCGCCTTCCGATGCAGGGGACATATGGGTTCGTGCCCCGGTCTGGGAGGATCCTACATGCCTCGGAGTAGCTGGGCCCGTGGGCCGTGGCCGCTGAGCCTGAGCGTCCGGAGCCTGTGCTCTGCAACGGGAGAGGCCACAACAGTGAGAGGCCCGCGTACTGGGAAAAAAAAACAAAAAACAACTGTAGTGGAGTGTAATAAATACTTATCGAATCTCCCTTTTATTTTTGACAATAGGTACCAGTTAGTTGCTAAATCCTAGCAATAAAATTCAAATGTTCTAAATATTTTAGGTTAGCAACATTAATTTCTAACAGGAAATGTGCACTATCTAAATAACTGTGTGGTATAGTTGCACTCAATTCATTATATGGCCCGCATTTCGAAAATTCTGACTCCTTGTCCATATAAATAACTTTAAAATTGCTAGACTCTGGTCTGAAATTTGCTCCTAAAATATAGGAAAGTTCCAGAATTGCACAAAGAGACAGAAATCTGGGATAAAATCCATATTCTTCCACCTATTTCCTGTGTCACTTAATCTCTCAGACCCTCAGTATTATCATCTGAAAAAGGAACATAAGGTTACATTCTCTTTCTGCTTCAACAAATCAAATGAATAATATAAATAAAAATATATAGATGATAGATGGATCTCTAAATTGGTATTCTGGTATAACCCATTATTCATATTTGTTTTAAAATCTATCATGAATCTCTTTACTTATGGAAAAAAGAATAGGCATCATGTAAAGTGTACACTTCTCTCATGCTTGTCAGTGTATTATGAGTTTTTCATATTATCTTGATGTGGGGCACTGACTTGACGGATCTGGACTTATTTTTGAACTCTCGTCAGCATTCCATGATTAACGTTGCCCAGAAGAGAAATGCTATTTTGCATCCTGCATCTTCAGTGCAACTGTCAGCAAATAAGGAAGGCATCGTCTTTACCATCCTTATTGCTAACGTAAGAAGCAGAAAAGAACAGCTGGATTTTCACACACTGGGCTGGTAGAAGCACTGGCATTTAGTGAAATCTGTTTTCAATTTCTACCTACGTCTTTTTGCTTTAAGAATGGGAAAATAGCATTTTTATCCCAAAGCCTATTTTTAAATTCCAAATCTGGGATATTTACAGATCTCAAAGTTGTTCATCTCAATGTTGCTTTTCCTCCTTGACATAAAAATGCAAAGTTAATGCTGATTGCATAGTATCTATTTTGCTTATCTACTTTTACTGCTGTATTTTCTCTGTGTCCTAAATTCCCTGTAATGTTTCAGCTTCTCTCTGTTCTCAAATTTGGCTAAAATTTATAATGGCAGTGGGTAGAAATAATCTTTTAAAATGAAGAAATGGAAGGGTTAAATTTTGCTGCAATAAAAGGGCAATACTATAGCTCAGACATTTGCTCTTTAAACAGGAAAAAAAAAATCTGTAGCCTCTAGAGTTACAGTGGGCCAAAATTAGGTAGTCTATATGGTAATTTTGTTGAATCAGTTTCTTTTTTGTATTGCACACATGGTGGGATCGTGAAATAGTGCAGCCACTTTGTAAAGCAGTTTGGCAGTTCCTCAAAATGTTAAACATAGAGTTATCATATGATCTGGAAATCCTGCCCGTAGGTGTATACTAAGAGAATTAAACGTATTTCTACACAAGATTTTGTACATGAATATTCATAGCAGCATGATTCATAATAGTCCAAAAGTGGAAACAACCCAAATGTCTATCAACTAATGAATGAATAAATGAAACATGGTACATCATAAAATGAAAAGTTATTTGGCCACTGAAAAGGAATGAAGTACTGATACACGCTATAACATAGATGTACTGTGAAAACATTACGGGCAATGAAAAAATGGCCACATATTATATCACTCCATTTATGTGAAGTGTCCAGAACTGACAAATGCACAGAAACAAAAAATAGATTACTAGTTTCCAAGAGTGGGAGGCAAAGGAGACTGAGGAATGGTTGCTAAAGGGTATGGGATTTCTTTTTGAAGTTATGAAATGTTCTAAAATTAGGTTTCAGGGATCATCGCACAGCTCTGTGAATATACTAAAAACCACTGAATTACATACTTTAACGCAGTGACTTTTTGGCATGTGAATTATATCTTAGTTAAAGCTCAGATAAAAGTAACATATATTCATTAATAAAAAATAGAAATTGGGAATGGTGAAAATGAATGGGGAAGTCATGACTGAACAGTTTAGCATCATAAGCCTTTCATGTTTAACATTCTTTATAAACATTTCTATTTTTAATGACTTTGGAATGTCTTTTAACTAAATGAACCACAGTTCACTTAAGCATTTCTTTGTTTCAAGTGTAGATGATTGCCAACTACTCACTAGTATCAGATTTTATTTTTTCTTTTTTATTGAGAACCAGGCAAAGTGTCTGTGGTCACCGACACATACTTGTTATAGTGGTCAGTCTTCTAGGACCTGGACATATACTCCAGGACATAACTAGCAGCTGGCAGCCTGGTTATCATAGAGGTACTTGTCCTCTCACCTGGGTCACCGCTATCACTGTAACTCATTGTAGGAATAGAGACCTACAATGACACAGCCAACAGTCATTGAAAATGTCTTTCATATACTCCTTATATGGGGGAAAATGTGGGTGTCCATTTTTTTTCTCATTGAAAACGTATTTTAAGACTTCACGTAGCTAAACGTGGCAGGCAAGTAATTCACAGACTTGCAGGCCACAAGCTCTGATAGTCTAGGATGGAGAATAAGACAACAGATTAGTTGAAAAGCTTCCTGTGTCTTTTTACTAATGCAAGATTTAGTACATTTAAGGATATTATAATGAGATCAAATCAAAGTTACAGCAGAATGAGGGAATAAGAAAAACAAATGGAGGTCAAAATGTGCTTTCACAGTTCTCTGTTGCACCAGTTAGATCTACAGGGCAGAGACTTAATGCAAGTTGATGTGTGATTGCTCCAGTTTTAAAACAATGCAATTCAGTTTACATCTGGTTTCATTATGGCTATTGAGATAGCACTTGAGTAATTCAAAGATAAGAGAAATGGTAGGGGTAGGGGTATCGAGTGTATGTATGGAAGTGTATTTCGATCCTGCACTTTATTGTTATAACATGCAGGGATCTAGTAACTCTTTAACATGTAGTCTGTTATGATTTCATCTGATATAACTGAGAGCTAGCAGCTTTGCCTCTCAAAGAATTCATGTGGTCAGTCCCACTAAATGTGACACATTCACTGTGTGGTAGAGACAATTCAGAGAGTAGACTTAGACATACAGTCATATGACCTGGTGCTTAAACTAAATTAAAATGAGTGTGCTAATACTTTGTTTTCACCTCTTCAGCTTCACAGCAGTTTATAAAAGGGAGACTGTATGAGAAAAAGTCCCCATTGGGGATTAATGCCCAAGTCTCTACAAAATTTTACATAAAATAAACAGATATTATCATAGGACCTGATATGTTACCAAGTCATTTCATGGAGTAATTAACACATACCCTGTCCTAATCCTATGGGAATGTTTATATTACAGAGTTTACAGTATATGGAAACTGAGAAAGTGATTTTAACTTTTCAATAATCAAAGTATAAAAACAAGAACTGGGACAGGAAGTAAGAAAATCAAATCACATTTGTGAAGCCCCTATTCTAGCGCTATCCTAGAAGATTCTAAAGTGTTAACACATTCAGTCCTCCAGAAATCACAGGAGGTGGACTTCATTATCTCCATTTCACAGAGAAGAAAGCTGAAGGTCCCAGATCACAAGCCAATGTCTTAGGAGATTTGCAATTCAGCGCGACAGGTTTTAAAGCTTACATTTTTACTTTAGACCACATATTCTAAACCCAGTCATGATGTTGGGAAGATACTCTTCTTTAGAAGAGTCTGTAAGTGATGACTTGCAGTGTCACTGCCTTGCAGACCTTGATTAAATTCTTAATACAGTAGTCACCCTCACATTTTATTTGTTACATGTGTTTTCTAAAAGGTTATAATTCATTCTTTGGTAAGGGCACTGGGAAAGCCCAAATCAAAAGTAACTTGATTAGAAAAAAAAATGCTGTGGAAGGGAAGACTGGACTTTCTTCACATGTTCAATATTGTTCCTGGTAAAAACCCTTCCTGACACACACACACTTTGATCATACCTTAAATTAAAGTAAATAAACAAAAAGATAAAGGTAAGCTGGCCTCATAGTAACTGGATAAATGTATGGACTCCACAGCATCCACTAGAGGATGATAGACCAATGAGAGCTCAGTTCAGTCCTTACCCTGCAGTGGAGAAATCAATGAGAATGCTGCCGGCTTTGTTATTAGAGCACCATCCCATGTCTTTTCTAAATACTACTCCTTCTTACCATTTAACAGTGTATAAATGATACACTATGAGGCTCCATTTCTGTCCACAGTCTTTGAAGCTCTTTCCCTTCTGTATTCACTCCATTCACTCCATTCTTAGGGAAACCATTCTGGCTTCACTAAGGGCAGAGGGATGGATGCCAACGGCTCCTGGACCTAGAACCTTCCAATTCACCTTCAGGTACTAAGACAGCTTTACCAGCCCACAACTGACAACAATCATTGTGACCAAAAGATGTCATATTAGTTTGCTCACGCAGCCATGACAAAATACCATAGGCTGGGAGGCTTATACACCTAACATTCAGTTTCTCCTATCCTGGAGGCTGGAGGTCCAAGTCCAAGGTCAAAGTGCCAGAGGGATTGATTTCTGGTGAGACCTCTCTCCTTGGCTTGCAGGAAAGGCCTCATATGGCCTTTCCTCTGTGCACACACATTACTGGTATCTCTTCCTCTTCTTAAAAAGACACCAGTCCTAGCACAACATTGTAAATCAACTATACTCCAATAAAAATTAATTAAAAAAAAATCCTACTCGGGGGAAAAGAAAAGACACCAGTCCTATCAGATTAGGGCTTCACCCTTTTGACCTCATTTAACCTTAGCTACCTCCTTAGAGGTACTATCTCCAGACAGTCACACTGGGGGTTGGAACTTCAACATAAGTGAATTTTAAGGAGACACAATTCAGTCTGTAACACATAAGACTGCATTAAGTTGTTCAGAGGAATTATACTCCAGCCCCTGGATCTTTGTAATCACCAGAGGGATAGAGAGGGGAACTTTACAAATGCTCATGTCCAGGCCATACCCCAGAACAATTAAATCAGAATCTTCTAAGCTAGGGAAGGGCATAGTAAGCACTTTTTAAAACCTCCCCATGTAACTATAAATTTACATCCAGGATTAAAAACAGAGACTTAAGTTGTTTAAGACCTATTGGTCCAATGCTTAATGCATACAATGTTGTGAATCCTATTGGGGAAAAGGAAAGAAGAATTAATTCTGGCATTTTAAGCATATTATAATGTGCTTACAAAGAATATGTACTGTATATTATACTTATTTTTATCAATACACTGTATTGCATGATATACTGAAAAACAAATACCATATACCGTAGTGTACTTAGGGATGTAAGTACAAGATAATAGACAGTTCTAGAATCAGACAGCTAGGGTTCTAATTCTAATTACGTGATCTTAACATTCCTGAGAAAAATAAGAATGATGATAATAGTATCTATCTTTGTTATGAGATTAAATGAGATTATACCTGCAAAGCTTCAAATGATCCGTCAGTATTATTATTAGCAATAAAGAAGTCAAATGCAGAAAAACCGAAAGTGTCTATTTCCATGTATCTTCTCCCTGATACACTGAGATCCTCAATCTTTGAGATTCAGCAGTGTGTCCTTGCAAAGCCTAAATTATCTACATTTTATATATCAAAGTGGTGGGACTTGGGACAGTCAAAGGGCATATGGAAATAGCAGAAACAGTAGTTAAGGTCACGGTAGAGATACTGGAAAAGCTTCGAGCAAACTTCTGCCTATTGGAGGTGATTTGGGGACACTGTGAGGATGATGCTAGAGCCCTCACAGAGCATAAAGGCAGCCTTTTATAGGTCACTCCTGTTCTGTTGGAGTATTAGATTTTTTGTCATTAATTTTAAGAATCCAGAAACCCAACTTGCTGAAAATTTTCAGGCGATATCAAACAAACGTGTTTTGAGTTGAAGCTGCCCTATGTTTCTCAGCTTTTTCTAAAACACTGAGCAGTTCAGTTTGGCATTTCAATCTGTCTCCTCTTATATTTATATTATAAAAAAGCAGACCTGGTAGAAATGTTGCTTCTGAGCCCTGAGAATGGTGAAAGGATAAATCTTTTGTTCACTTCTGTTAGAGATGTTTCATTATTCTCATTTGAAGTGTGTGGGAAGCCTTTCCTGTCTAATCTTTAGCATTTTGATGAAATTGCCATAAAAAGCTTTTCTGTGTTTTGTGTGAATCTTTATCTCAATTGGAGGTTTAAAGGGGGTTAAAGGGGTCTATTTTCCTGCTATGTTTAAAGTATACTGCTTCTGTGTAGAAACACTGACCAGCTAAGGAGGGTTCATCTTAAATCATTCAGTGGTTAAATGCATGGCTTCAGAGCTAACCTGCCCAGTTTGAAATTTTGCTTTTGACATTCACTAGCTTACTTTCTCTTAGACTCAGATTACTTATCTGCAAAATGAGGGTAATGATGGCAGGTGCTTCAAAGTTGTCAGGAACATTAACTTCGCTACTGCGCAGGAAACACTTAGAACACTGCTAGGTCCATGGCCAGCATCACTCTGTGTTAAGGATTCCTGAAGCTTACTTTAAGCTGCTTTTGCCAAACCCACTAAAGGCATTAGTCTAATGTCTAGGAGAAAGAAAACTCGCCTCTAAGCCACACTGGTCTGGGTTTGAATCTTGACTCCTTCACTTAGGAGATGAGCACTTTTAAGTAGCAATCACTAGTAGCCTTTGTTAACTCATTTCTAAAATGAAGCAATTATAAGGTCCCCTTTGTATATTTGGTGTAATGATTAAATGAGATGCATTTACACTGTCACTGTCTGAGTTTAAGTCACGATTTATTACCTCTTGCCTTTGGGGTTGCGGAAGCCTCACAACTGGTCTTGCAGCCTCCGTTCTTACCCATTCACTAGCCACTCATCATGCAACAATCTAAATAATTTAAAATATAAATTAAATCATGAGACTCTCCTACTTAATATGTTTATTGGCTTTCTATAAATTTTTGGAATAAACGCCAGTCTTACAACCATGGTATATGTGGCCACGTCACAATAATCTACCCATGCCTAAATTTCCAAGCTTATCTTGAACACTGCCTACTCCCTTGTTCAATATATTCCAGTCACACTTGCTTTTCTTATGTTCCTGGAACATACCAAGCTCTTTTCTACCTCAGAACCTTTGCACATGTTCATGCTTACAAAATTCTGGCATCTATAAGGGGTTAGTGTTCCTTTCCAACCTGTACATCTCTACTCAAAGTCATCTCTTCAGACTGGCCTTTTCTTACCATCTGATCTAAAGTGGGCAGCCCTCCAGGGTGATCTACATAATACCTCATCTCTTTAGTATGTGTTGTCGTGCTTTACAATTATCTTGTTTATATATCTGTTTAGTTGTGCATTGTTTCTCTTCTCTGAAACTTGCAGGTAGGATCTTGTCTGAATTGGTCATCATTGCATTCCATAGTCCCTGGTATATATTAAGTGCTCAGTAAGTATCAGTGGAAGGGAGAAGTGAATGAAGGAAAAAAAAGAAAGAATGATAACATCAAAGGTGTTCAATATATTTTAGCACTATTAAAGAAAAAAAAATTTTTTATTTGCCATATATATATATATATATATATATATATATAATTTTTATTCACCATATATACCAAAATAAGCTGGAAAAGTAAAAAAAAAAACAGAAAAGAAAAAATTATAAAGACAAAGATTAATTATGGAATTGAAAAGTTTTACTAACAGTTAGAGAATGCCATTCATCAGAGAATCTGGACTTTGGAATGGACTTCTGGGGAGGAGAAAATGGAGTAGTCTTTTAAAGCCATGAGTCAGAAACTGTCTCTCAAGAGGAAAGTGGTGTCTCTCTCAAAGTGGTGTTGCTTGGCTATCAATCGCTGGACTCGTCCATTAGGTAAGTCCCGGAACTAGCTGGAGGTTATCCACTGTGCAAGGATTTTGGCACCAAGCTGCTTCTGCTACAATCACACCACACCCAACACGTTAAGTGTTCAAAGCAGAATATGGTACCCAGTCAGCTCTACACTGGCTTCAGCAGGCTAGCTGGTCAAATCGGGATTTGGCAGGGCCATCTCTGCCTTACAGCTTCCATCATTTCCTCTTTCACTGAGCAAGGAAGTCCATCTATAGATAATCTTAATTCCTTGCAGTCTGCATCATGGCACTTCTATTTCTAGAAGACCAGGATGATACTTTCTTTCCAAATCTGTTCTTGAAAGCTCTTGTCTCACTGAAATAGCTTTTCCTGTCTCCACCAGCTGGACACTCAAAAAAACATTATCTCAAAAGGACTTATTTTAGTTTTTCCATCCATCATCTGGAGAAAAAAATGTGAGGATTCATTCTAATCTAACAATTGTGTGTGGCTGCTTCAGAGAGAGAGAGACAGAGCCAGAGAACATACCTGGTGAAACGCCTCCTACTTCTCATAAACGTCCCCCACGAGTGACTTCTCCAGAAGACGTTCTCCCACAGGCTGACTTGAAGGGCAGGCACTTGGGGCTGTGAAGGTTGTATGTACAAACATATTCTCAGCAATACTGATACTGTTATTCAGTTCTGATTACTGACCTTATTGCAGGTGCCATTCTCAAAGCTTCCCATAGATTAGTTCACTTAACCCTCACATTCAACCAATGAGGAAACTGAGGCACAGAGAGGTGGATTGTGGTGTCTGAGGTGACCCATGAAATTGTGTGGCTGGGATGGTAACCATATAATCTGGCAGCAGGTGACTTACTCTTAACCACTACAGTCTATTCCCTAGATGGTGCTAGTTTTATAGTTTCTGTGTTTCTACATCTAGGTCTGTGGGATACAAAGGGCTATCACGCTTATCGAAAAAAAAAAAGTTTGCAACTTTGCCTTAAAAATGTTAATCATCCAAGACCAATGGCCTCTGAAGAAATAATTGCTTCCTGTTTGCTTCCAAGCAAAATTTCAGGCTTGTAATTATAATTCTACATCTAAAGCTGTCCAGTGTTTGAATCCTTGTAACCAAAGCAGCTGCCTTTTCCTCAGCATCTTAGATGAAATTTGCAGAACTCAAAGGTTTATATTCAGTATATTCTAGAATTTTGTTATGGGGTTTTCAAGTAAGTAGGATCCTCAGAAGGGCAGATATATAGAGTAAACCACCCATTCTGTTGGTCCAGGCGTCTATCTGTATCCCATTCTCAAGAAGACAGGAGAAATGGAAGATAAAACATAGGAGTTGGGCTGAGTTTAAGGATTCCCTGAAGAAATAAGGCCTTCCTTGGTGAGAACAGCCCAAGAAGCTGATAAAAGTGGTCTGTTTTCAAAGCAAGAGTTTCCAGTGACTTAGAATCAAAGTAATATAACATCATACTTTTTTGATACATTATCAACTATATGTGTATATAGTCTGAGTCTCTGAGAGACTCAATTTATTATTAAATAGTTGTTTGGGGGAAAATCATCTTTATACCACAGAGTATCCATTTCAGCTTCTTAAAGAAAAGATCAAGTAAAGAATATTGAAGAAGACAGCATTTCTATCTCAGCTCTGCTACTTGCAAACTGAAGGAGATTTAAGTCAGTCACTAAACCTTAGTGGTCTTATATCTAAAATGCGAAGATAAGAGTTCTATTTTAGGGCTCTTTTGAGGATTCATTTTAAAAAATGTATGAAAAGTGATTTTAGTGCCAGGCCTGATACATAGAGGACACTCAGCAAATGACAGTTAATAAAAGGAAATCATTATGTAGATAATACAAAAATCCTTAGTTTCAGGCTTCTGATTAAACGTGAGAGGAGGCAGCGGAATTAACTCCCTAATTAACTGATGAGCTAGTGTTTATTGTATGTAAACCTTGTAACGGGGTTTTTCTGTCAGGACCTGAAGGGTTAAGCCTAGAGCCGCCACTAGGTGTCATGTTGGGATCGCTTTTGGAAGCACAAGCTCCCTTAACTGGTTCCAAACAAAAAGAGGCACTTTCTCAGTTAATTTCAGCTACTGTTCAGTTTCATTAAATAGAGATTCTTACTCTGCACTTGTCACATCTTCGGAATCTTTTGCTTTGTCTTACAGGTATTTGCAACCATTTAAACTTTTCACCCCACCACGCAGATCTAGCAGGAGGTAGATTTTGAACTAGGGTAGGTTTGACTTAGTGGGGACATGCTGTAGGGAGAGAAAGATCTCTCTTAGTCTTGTAACCCCCATAATATCCTTTAGTTCCCCCATCCTAGGATACCTGAAATTAACATGGACACTGAGAAGTAATCTTGCTCTTACTATAAAATCTGCCACAGGGATGCAATTGATGCTACCCCTAGATAAGTTCCATATATGGAAATCTGGAGCACCCACTGGTTTTCTTCACCACACCCCTCATCCTCCTACTTTCCTACTTTCTGTGCACTACCTTTCCAGCCAATGTCCCCAGCATTATTCTTCTCTTTGGGCCGTTTGGTTAAGTTAGAAAGAAATTTTACAAATAAAGAGATCCAGATCGGAGTGTTAGTCATTCAACAATTTGCCGATTCCAGAAATACTGTGTTTTAAAAGAAGGTTTGGGGGGCTATGTTTTGACCACAGAGAATGGCAACTCAGCACCATTAAACGAGGTGATGGTGGAGGAAAAAGGATGATTTGAAGCCCGGGGGTGGTTTCCAGATGACTCTGTTCTGGAAATATTTCATATAGCTACCTGTTCTGTTATAAAGAAAGCTGTGTCTCCAGGCATGCACAGATATTTAGGAGTGGTTGTTAATACAAACTGAAGCCTTTTTTTTTTTCGGGATTGAATAGGTTAACTCTACCTAGATCAAATAAAAATAAAATAAAAAGGGAAATTATGCCAAAGAAATCACCTGGAGGGAAACAAGTATCTGTCTGAACCTATGAAGGAGAAGTCATAAGAAAAATGCAGAACCAGATAAAATCTTAGAGTAGTCAAATTGCAACCAAATAGTTACAAGTTGCTAGGATTTAAACACCTGTAGAAAGTCTCATCATATCATAAAAGAAATGTCCTTTCACTCCCTGGAAAATTTCTGATTTTTAACACATTTCAGAATAATTCATTCATACTATCCTTCCTTCAAAAATTATTTAGAATACCTACTAATAGTCATCATTCTTCTAGGAACTAAAGACATGACAATAAATAAGATCAAGATTGACCATGTCCCTACCTTTGTGAAACTTACATTCTGATTGGCAAAGCAGACATCAAAGAACTGAAAAAAATATAACATTTCAGAAGTGAGAAGTCTATGAAGAGAGTAAAGCAGGGTTAGGAGCTGGAGACTCACGAGACTACATGGTTTTTCATATAAGCTTTTGTAGAAATAAATAAGATAACGAAAATGAACAAGAAGGTTTAGGCTCGTTGGCTGTATAATCTTGAGCTGGTCCCAGAGAATTGGTTCACTTATCTTTAAAATAAGAATGATGCTGAGAGGTAAGGAGTGCATATATTTTATCTGTGAACTCTGGCAAGGACCTCTGAGCAGGTGACTTATGGCTGAGGTTTGAATTTTGAGGAGCCAGCCACAAGATCTATGAAAAGGCTTTGCAGAGAGAAAGTCCAGCTAGCATAAAATTTCTGCCCCTGGAACTGTCTTAGGGGGGTTCTAGGAATCACAGAACGGCCAGCATGGCTGGAGTTTCATAAGCAAGGGGTAGAGATGAGGAAAGGTGAATTCACTGAGAGATTACAAGGAATTATGTAAAATGCTCCAAGTGAAAATTTCTAGCATAGATTGCAGCCAATGTGATGTTGAACACACCTATCCAAAAAGTCCCCATTCCACCTGAAATAAAATTCACATTCCTTACTAACTCCTTGCCTGCGAAGTCCTCTTGATCTTTGCATCCTAAGATAGAGTCTTACACATGGAAGTGCTCAGAAATGTTCTGTTCAGTGAGTGTGCCAGCCTGTCCTGAAGAGGAATCACATCGTGGTAAACTCTGCTAGTTGCCATCCAGCCTCTCACAGCCCCCTCAGTTCCTGCTGGCAGAGTCTGTGTCCCACTGAAGTGGTTCAGTCAGCTCCCTGGGTCCCCTGCTGCTAAACTTTGGCAGGTAATCCAGTCCTGACCAATGAGACAGGAGAGAATACGTGAGAATGTTCTTCTTTCCTCATCAAGAGAGACCCCCAAGGCCTGTCAGTCTCTTCCCGCTTTTGAACATTATAGTGTGAGGATGAGGTGCTTAGAGCTGCTGCAGTCGTTTTCTATTAAGGGGGAAACCATCAAAAGCTGAAGATGATGGGAATATGGAAAACCCCTAGGTTTTTGGAGACATAATTTAACCATTGAATAAACTGGGGAATCACCATCTCTTGATTTACTGTTTTGGAAATTACTAAGTGCTTTACTGTTCAATTTTTACTATTTTATTTTAGTGCCATGCAAGGGCATAAAATCCACACTTAGTAAACATTTTTTTGTTGAGTGAACTTATTAAGACTTAATTCTTCAATAAACAAAGGCATTAGTATCTTACACTTTTAGAGGAATTTTACCCCAAGGATGAAATAACTAAAACAGTAGTCAGGACACCCGTGTTCTAGATTTTACTCAATACTGACTAAGTAAGAGTTGAGTAAACATAGAGGTCCCAGGAGACTTGCTTCTACTCTTTATACTTATGGTCTGAAGTACATGTTTGTCTCCTGATTATGTCTCTGTGACTTTTATCGCATCAGTGAAGTCACACTCCTCACCAATGTATCAGCAGCTAGAGTGCCTTGAAAAAGACCTCTGTGAAAACTATCTTTCCCATAGACTAAAGTTGGCCATACTTTTTATTTTCTACGACTCCCTTCCATATCTTTTGTTTACAATGCTCTTTTCAGAAGGACTCATGTGGCAGAGAAGAGGAACACGTGCCTTCTTTGTTTGGGTTCCAGTTTGTAGGTAGATTCTCAAATGCCTGCGTAACTTTCTCCTTGAAGCAAATGTTTCACTTGACATTCAAAGTGTGTTTACTGACATTTTCTGAATCCTGCAAATGTTGATATTGATAAGAGGTATTTAAATATTTTCTTATTTTCCACTTCCTAAAAAATCAAAGGATTATTATCAGTGATACCTGGGTAACTGTTATAAAGTATAAAAATTATATTTTTAACCTTGGTAACTGTTACAATTATTCATAGTAATATAGATTTCCACCACCATAATACTATTTTTTAAAGGAAATAAAGACTCTTAGAATGAAGTATAGTACATGAATATATTTCATGTTAGGAATCAGACAGCTGCTATGGCATATACAATGGAAGAATAGTATAAATTTAGTAATTCAAACATCTATGGAATCATCCATTGCCAAAATTGTTTACTACTCTTTCATTATTTTTATCATAGATTCTCATAAGTGAATTATGATATATTTTAAATTAATGAGTATTTTAAATACCGCCCAACTTTTTTCACAGAAAGTTTCTACTCCTATCTTTTCAGTTAGGAAAAAAATGAGGAAATGGTCTTGAGCTTAAGATGCTTGGTGATGATAACAACAACAGAGGTGATGGCAGTGATGGTGGTGAATTTTATCATTATCGGTACCAGCTCTCATTTATTGAGCACTTACTGTATGCCAGGCATTGTAATGAGCTGTTTACTAATAATACATCACTGTTTTTCCATGAAGTGTAGGTATTGTTATCCCTATCTTATCCAAAACTATCACCTAGAACGACTAAGTGATCTCCTTATTTTAAGTTGTTTGACAAGAATAAATCTTGAGAGAAGTAACGTGCATGAAGCCAGGAGAACACTGAGCATCTGAGATGACTGAGAAGAATTCATCATCTACTAGGGCAAATGGTAACAGAAGGAAGTGTCTACTGTCCATGAAAGGAAATTCCATCTTTACTGGAGAAAAAAAAAAACAACAAAAACAATTTCTATCTGTATATTTTGCTGGTAAGGAGTTCAGGGGGAGCCCTACAGATTTCCCTCAAAATATTTCCGAGCATTTCTGGGGAATAATATCACACCTGCAAATCCTCTAGAGAACAGAACACAGTGATGTGTAGGACAAGCAAACAGCTTTTCCTTTCATGTTATTTTCTGGAAGTTTTTTTTTTTAGCATGATACCAGCTGAGTTGCAGAGTCCATTAAAATGATAAGCCTGTCTTCCCAAATGTCAGGATAGGCGTCAGGCATCTCTTAGAAAGATCTGAATTTGGGCTTTATCAGCTAAAGAGCTTATTTTCTAAATAGTGTTGTCTTATATTGTATTCATGAAGGGTGATGGTGCGTACAGAGATCTGTAGATGAATCCACTGCCAATCAAAAACAAAAAATTCTTACTTTATTGCAGACATACCACTTAAAGTTAAATGTAACTGTAACTTGTTTGCTGTCCCAGCAAAATGGCACTTACATCACAGAAATTCCATGATTCAGGACAGGAGCTCAACTTCTTATTCTTAAGGTTTAGGCCAGGGAAACCACAGAAAGAATTTTAAGCCGAAGAATGAAAATCAGTTTTAAGCCTTTAATATCCATCTTCCTTTCAATCCCCTGTACTTGACACAAAATAATTAAGGTGTTTCATCAGACATTTAATTTTCTACCTGCAGAAAATTGGGGGCAGGCAGGCATTACTAAAAATTATCGTCATTGAATGACTAATTAGATCCTAGCATTAAATGAATTGTCAGTCCCTGGTGAGGCTGAGTTGTAATCTTAAAGACAACTTGAGACATGTTGGAGAATAACACGGGTGGATATGTGTCATCCCATCTATCCATCCATCCAACCATCTATCCATCTTTCCTCTCTCCCTTCCCTTCCCTTCCCTTCCCTTCCCTTCCCTTCCCTTCCCTTCCCTTCCCTTCCCTTCCCTTCCCTTCCCTTCCCTTCCCTCCCCTCCCCTCCCCTCCCCTCCTTCCTGCTTTCTTTCTTTCTTTCCTTCTTTTTTTCTTGAACCACCCAAAATCGAGACCTTCTGTTAAGTGCTAGGTAGTTGTTAGTTAACAAATATTGATTTCCCCTCTATTTAACACTGTGGTCTTATCCTTTCAATCTCCCAGACTGTGTCCTAAGAATGGAGTTTGATGGACTAAACTCAGAAAATTACAGATTGTCACTGTAGTTCATAATACAGGTTCTCATCATCATACTACTGTTATGTTGATGAGTGTCTTTGGATGGGACATTTAACTTTCCTGTGCCTCATCTAGAAAACGAAAGAGCCAGTCTAGTTAATTTCTAACAAGTGTTCTTATTTTTAAATGCTGTTGTTGCTGTCCCTTCTTTAAAAGCTAGCTGCTAGCCTAGAGAGTATTTCTCTCTTTGAACAAAATGTTCTATTATCATCAAGAGACATGTACACTTTACTTAAGGAAAATAGTTCTTTAAACTTCATAGGGACTTTAGGTGGAGGTGTTGGTACACTGAGAGTAGTACATTTTGAAAATACTCAGATTGGCATTTACAAATGTCATGGTGTTAATATTACTTGAGTATAGTGCATATGTAACAGATGTTACTCTAAAAGCCCAGGAAAAAAAGAAACTGGTTTAAATGAGCAAGTCAGAGCACTTGGAGAGCTCAGAGAAGAAAACTGAGCAAATCTGTGATGGAAAAGTAAATATCCATACAGATACACAGTTCCCTAGCATCCATGGAAAGGAACGTATTATTCCTTTGGTCCATTTTATGAATAAATAAGAGATTAAAAGGCTGGTGGCCTGAGCTTGAGAAGAGAGAGATATTTCCCTCATCTTCATGTCCTCAAACTCCACCTACATTCTAAGACTCAGCTGAATTTCTTATTCCCACAAAAAAATACCTTGGGACCACTCCCCCTAAAGGAAATATTTGTGTCTCATGTTTATCTATTATATTTTTAGTTTATGTCAGTTTTATTTTGCTCCTTCAATGAGGTATTTTTACCCACTGAATTAAGTGTTCACATTCATCTTATTTCTGCCACTGTACCCAAGATGGCACTTTGCACATAGTACATAGTTAATTAAAATAAAAAATTGATTAGTTGTACTAGTTAGTTTGTTGCCAGAATTGCAGCCTCCACCAGAGATCGCTTAAGATAATAAAATTATTTATTGATACTTTTTTCATGTATTTCATTGTAGCTCCATGGATTCTTTATTCAAATAATTTTTAATGGACAGTTTAAGGTGTATATTCATATCTGCATTTAATAGGAATCCATGGGAGATTTATTTTATAAAATTTACCTTCCTTTCTGTGCTTCTGCTATTTTACATTGTTTATACTTTAATTTAGGATAGAAGATTCACATGATAAAAGCACATTGTTATAGAGCTAGAAGAAGGTGACTAACTGCTCACCAAAGATGTGTTTCTCTTCCATAGGACAGACTATTGGTGGACATGGCTGCTCATCTTAGAACTACTGAGTCCTGTTGTCCATGTGACTCATTCCTACAAATAGAGTTTGAGCAGAATTGATGGGCATCACACTTCCATTGAAATGGTTAAGAAGTGTGAGGGCTTCCACTGTCTCTTTCTGCTGGCTAGAAGTAAAGGACTCTGAGGCCCTGGGACATGGCAGAAATACAAAATGAAAGAAACTTAATAACTGAGCCATGTGTAAAATTGTATCCACCAAATACTTTATAATAAACGGTTAAGTGAACGTGAAATAAACTTCTTATGTTGTTCAGCTGCTATGATTCTAGGGAATCTTCTGTTATAGAAATTAGCATTATCTTATCTAAGTTAAGGACTTTTATGAAAAACTTAGGAAACTGAGCCTTGGATATTTTAGCAGGTTTAAATAAGTTACAGTGTGCCGGAAAAACTCAGAACTACTGCAATTACCCATTGTAAGGGACTCAAGTAAGCAAAGAAAACAACAGATTAGGAGGAAGTTTAAAAGAGGTCAAGGAATGAAAGAAGGGTCAAAGAACTATCTCACTGATGATTTATTATCTAGAAGGAGTCCTTGAGCAAAAAGTAGTTGGGATATTCTTCCTCTCTCTTCCTTCCCAATGGGAATAACTCCTCTGTTCGTTAAGTTAGGTTTGATGCAGAGGACTAGCTTAGTGAATACTACATGTGATACATTACCTCCTCCAATTCTGTGTAGTCTCTAACTTAAAGGAAGACACACGAAAGGAAGCTTAGAGAGATTTATTAAACAAACAGACTTGTGCCTTTCACATTTTATTCAACTTGCTTACTTTACTGTCCATCTAAGGTTCCCCTCCATTCCATGTAACACAAACTCTCTTTCTGATATTATCCAATTATTCTGCATTTGACTTCATGGGAATATAAAATATGGAGGCATGTATCTCTAAGCCTAGGCATATCTCTATCACTTTACTATTTGGTAAATTTTATGTGCTTTGTTGAGGAAGATATTTTTATCCAGAGAAGTTTACTGAAGTCAAAAACAGAAAGACATGTGCATATCTTCTGGCTGAACCCTTTCCCTACCTATTGTTTACTCTCAGAAACATGCCCTGTTTGGCAGCCATAGAGAGAAATGACATTTTGTGCAGTGCTAATGATGCTGATTTTTTGAATGGCTTCATCTATGTGGACTGATTAATGGCACCTTTTTCAATGGCTAGATTGTGATTACTTATTTATATTTTGTCAAGCCAGCATTTGTGAAAAGACCAGGCCACGACCTGACAAGGCTAATTTAAATAGTGTTTACATTGGTGAGCAGTTTGCAAAGGGGATGTTCACACAATGTGATTTGTTTTGTTAACCTAAAGAGAAAAAATAATTGATGTAGGATTATTACCTTGGGAAATGAAGTTGGGACAGGAGGGATGGAGGGGACTGTAAGAAAAAAAAAAAAAGAAAAGCAAAAGAGAAACTATGTCTGAAATACATCTTTGCCTGCTTCATAATAGTACAATGGGGAAAATATGTAGCCAAGTGAAGCATCAGTTATTTTTTGAGGCTTAATGATGCTTAAGCGTCATTTAGTGAGCTCTGCAAAATTAGAAACCCTGACTTCAGAGGCATAGTTGGCCCTTTCTCCTCCATTGGCATCAGGCTCAGTACATTTGATATACCTACCATTATAGCAAAGGGAATATTTCATATCTGTATTACTTACATATCATTGTATGACAATATTACTACAAATGTAGTGACTTGAAACAATACACATTTATTATGTATAGTTTTTGTGAATTGGGGTCCTTCATGATGTAACTGGATCCTTTGCTCCAGGATCTTATCTTATGAGGCTGTAATCAAGATCTTAGCTGGGGTTGAGGTTTCATATGAGGCTAGATTGGGGAAGGATCCACTTCCAAACACATAGTTGATGGTGGCATTACGTTTTTTTTTTGTGAGCTGTGGGACAGAGGGCCTCAGTTCTTTGTTGGCTGTGAATCTGAAGGTAACCCTCAATTCCTTGTCACATGAACCTCCCCAACGTGGCCATTTACTTCCTTAAAGCCAGAAAGGGAGGGAGTCTCTAGCGAAAGGGCCATTGCAATCTCATATAATATAGTTATTTACATCCCGTCACTTTGCTATATTCTGTGGGTGAGAAGCAAGTCATAGGTTTCACCCACATTCAAGGAAATTACATAGGACATGAAAAACAGAAGGCAAGAATAATGGCATGTATTTGTATATAACCATAATCATATAATCTCAGCACCTAAACCCTACTGATATCCATATGTCCAAACAGGTCCAGAGAGATAAATGTTTAGCCAAATGTCATCTAGTGAGCTAACATTAACAAGAGGACTAGAATCCAGGATTCCTCAATATATCTAAAACCCTTTTTTTTCTCTTTTCTTATTTATTTGGCAGTAGCCACTTTATAAATTACTTTTTAGGATATAAGGGGTGCTCATTCATTCATTCATTCAAGAAATATATATTGAATGTCTGCTATGTGCCAAACACTATTCCAGTCCTGTCAATAAAGTAATAGAAAGGACAAGTCCCTGATCTTCTGGAACTTCCATGAAAGAGAGAGAAGACAATAATGAATGAATAACACATGTTAATGTGTAACTAGTCAGGTACTGTGGATGAAAATACACCAAGGTGAAGGCTAAAGAGTTATAGAGTAATGATATTTTAGATGGATGCCCATGGAAGACCTCTGATAAGTTTATGTTGAAGTAGAAAAATGAATGAATTGAATGATGCCTCAAATGATTATCTGTGATCCAGGGAATAATAACTGAAAAGGATCTGATCTCACATGTATATAAGAAGCAAATTTTACCTGTCTTCTTAGATAGACTTGGGTATGCCATTGGAGGTTAATGTCTTCCTCTGACACAGAAGTTAGATACAGTTTTCAAAGTCAGAGAGCAAGGAGCTGCCATATAAGGTTTGAACTTGTGTATTTGATTCCAAAATCAGGGTCCATGCCCCAGACGAGTGTGATTACTTTTCTTAGGTCACAGAACCATTTTTCAAATATATTTTATGCATCAATAAATAAAATGGATAAAGGTGGAGCTGCTGTGCTTGATGCAGTAGGTAGGCAGGAGATGTCCAGGATTCATCTGGTCTACTACCCATTCCAAAGGTCCCCAGTTTTAACCGTATCAGCCCCTTAAGGTTTAAACTGAAGAGCTTAGTTTTATAAACCATCCTGTTTGACCTTCTCTGGGACTACCCTCTGGTTAGCATGACTAAATATCTTAGCAATGAGTTGTTTATAAAGCTAACTTATTCACAATTTGACAAGGTCACTACGAAGTTTGGCTGTCATGATAGGAACTGGTGTTCTCTTTTGCTTTTCTCTCCCATTTAGGGATGGTAAGCAAGCTGAAAGACAGTTCGACTTAGCTCAATTGGCAGCAGGGTGGAAAGGACCACGTTTAATCAGGCAAAGGGACTTCTGCTGTAATTGGTCAAGTCTAAGGCCAATTAGAGCAAGGGAAGTTTTTCATGGCAAAAATTAAGTAGGGAGACCACAAGAGGCTCCAGGCACTCAATGTAGATTATCTTATATTCAATGTAAGTTATAAAAAAACACCAGGCAAGCTGTGGGTCTAGGGAACTGTGGCTAAGCTATGTCTACCCTAATTTAAAATAAAAAGAATGTGTGGGAACAAGTGCAAACCAATATTCTTGACATGAATGGGACACTATTAAGATAAATTTCTACAGATTGCAGAATAAAAACTTTGCCCTTAAGGAAAAAATAGCTGGAGAAAAAAAAAGAGGCCAGGGAAGGGTTAAGACAGATTGCAACAGTCAATTATTAATACAGATGAGCCAAGGCCAGCTGATGCTATCACACTTCATCATTAAAATTCTCAGTATTGGAATACACAACAGTAAGTTACTGCAATGGTACTTTCCTCACTGTGGCAAGAGGTGTTAATTTCCAAGGCACCAAACAAGTGACAGTGAGCTTCAGAGGGGCTCAGTGCTGAATGATTGGATTGTAATTATTCTGAAAGGGCTTTCATCATCATTACCCAGCATTCTGCAGATGCAGCATGTTTGAAAATAAACTGTGGCCGAACTAGAGCCATATCGTTTCAGATTTGAAACATCAAGCCTCTGGTTTGCTGATATATTTTTGTGTATGCAGTGTAGACAAACACAAATGTACTCAGTCTAGCATATATCATTTTAAAGTTGTTTAGCTATTGCATCTGCATCGGTGCAGACAAGGAAATCTATGTGCACAGTTCTTAGGCCATGAGAAATGCAGTGGAGGAGAACATTCATTCATTCCTGGCTTCATACATTCCTGCAACCTTTATGGTAAGCACCCTGCACTGTGCTGTCACGGCAATAAACAAGATGAATAAAACCCTGCCCAGAAAGCATTCCCTATCCATAGAGTTCTCACAGCAAATGTTTGGATTCTCCTCTTGTTTACACCCCAAATAGACAAGCTAATTATCTGTTTACTCTGCCCGTTTGCCTTAATTATAAGACTTTCAAGGCCATTAGCAGATGAAGCCGTTTACATTTCACAAGTAGGTGTGAATTTCACCTCTCTGACCCTTCACTCCTCTTGCCCTCCACTGGGGCTCAGATGGGAGGACAAGTGGGCAGGGCAACAGGATGAATAGTGATTCCTCTCTATTTCTACATAAAAAGAAAATAAAGCAAGTGCTCTTGAGAAAGGATCAATAACCTCGCATCATAGCGCACAGTTCTAAATGTCAAGTTTTTACAAGTATACATAACACGTATTCATGGATGATTGTCAGATTTCTGTGGTTTGCAATCTAGTTATGGGGCAGTGGACACAAGGACTGGTTAATTGTAGCAGTGGGTAAATTGTAATGAAGAGGCCCAGTGAGTGAGGCCAGCATTAGATACTAGAACCATTCCAGGAAGGGGTATGTCACTGTGGAGACATGGAGCTGATTTGTGACTGTAGGGAAATGAAGTGGGAATTAGATAGGGAGAATAGAAATAGAGTGGAGTTTGGGGGGGGAAAAAAGTATCATCCTAGGAGTTTATTTCCTAGTTCCCGTTTCACCTTTGTCTTCAACACCACCCCCTACTTTCATCCTATTCTCATTCTAATGTCACAGTATATCAGTCTATCCCTTTCTCTTCATCCCTCTACCACCATCTTGGTACAGGTCATTATCTTAATTAAAATAGCCTCCTGGTGGGCTTCTTTTCCCTTACTCTTTATTTCCTTGATCTTTCTGCTTCAACCTTAATGAAGCAGCCAAATTTTAAAAAAATGTAAACAAAGTCACATCAGTGTTCTGTTTAAACCTTCCACTGCACTTAAGTCCAATCTGCTTATCATGGCTGGCAGACGTGTGATCTGTCCCCCTACTAGGCTCTCCCAACAGAGTTTCTGTCACTTAACACTTTCCTCCATACATTCCAGTCGCACTGGCCCTCTCTTGGTTCCCATAACTCACAAGGTCTTTCCAGGATCAGAGCCTTTGTCCTTGCTGGATAATATTAAATTGTAATGCTCTATGTAAAATGATACTTAAATACATCATGGGAGTCAGAATTGCTGAGTATATTTTAAAATTATTAGATAGGTGAAAATTATATCTACATTGTACAACACAGGGAGTTTTTGAAGGTGTGATAAATGGTTCAGCTAACTTACCCAACTTCTAATTAAAAATTCTAGAGGTCCTTGCAGGATACTTTGACTTTCATTGTATTTTCAACCAGGAAATGGGTTATTATTACCAAGAACGTACAGGTGAGGAAACTGTGGTCTAGAAAGATGAAGTTGCTTATCTGAGATCACACACCTAAGGTAGTGGCAGAGTCAGACTTTGAACTTAGGTTTTCTGACTTGGTAATTTCTCACTTGAGTCCATACTACAAATATTGGAGAAAAGTGTTAGTTTTTATGTGACCTGAAATTACAGAGATATTCAACTTCCGATGTCTTTAATAAAATTTCACCTCTAACATCACATGGTTTCCAGTCTTCTTACTACAATGTAAGATTGGATAAGTGAACACAGCCAGGATTCCTTTAGTAGTTGCTTTCACCTAGTAATAATTGTGATGGTTCTGAATCAACTGGAGCATATAAATGGTATCAGTTTGCTTTTTATTCTCTATCAGATACTATTTTCAATCTCTTTGGTCTATGAGTGTTATTGCTTTAAACACGGATTTTCAACATGACCCATTAAGTGGTTATATTATTCTAAAATACTTGAAGAATACATCAGAGGTAAGTGTTAAGCAGCTGGGTCTGTGAATTGAGATGCAAGATGGTCCCACTTATACTGAACTCATCACTGTAAACTCCTTTGACAAGTTCTAATAGTTGCTAGATGCTTTTTCAGGTAATAGCTCAAAGAGAAAGAATACTTAAGCCAAGGCTTTGGTTTTTTTTAAGCAATTCATTAGCATATGCTAGATGAGCTAATCTACAGGCTAGATAAAAATCTAATAGAACTGAACTTGTGTTTGAACATTAGCGCAGTAGCAAAATGATAATGATTGGTTAGTATTATGTATTTACCTCATTAGTGGAAGCTGATGTTTTAGGATTTGGGAAGGAGACTGGATTGCAGTAACTCATTTGCACCTTATGGCTCAAGCAGAATCACTCTGGGTATTACGAGTTGACTCTCTTTTGTTCTACTACTAATTTACTGTAATACTCTGAGGGCATCCATTAAGGCCAGGAATTGATCCTCCGCATTTAATTGATAAGCTCAGTGTCTCCCTTTCTAACTCATTAGATTAATACCAAGAATACTTTCCAAAAGGAGCCCAGCAGGGCAGGAAGATCCTATATGACAGCAGTTAGTTCTTACGTGTAGGGCAATTTATTCTCCAAGGGCTACTTAGTGAGCCCAGTGGCGGTTCAGTGAAACAGATGAACATTGAGAGTATAGTTTTTTGTGCCTTTGACTTTCCTGAAAGATCTAGTTCTTTTAGCGATCACTCTTTCAATATTCATCAGATTTCCCTTCCTCCAAATTTAGTGTTATAAAAAGAATCCCTGAAACATCTAAAGTTCATTTACACAAGGTTGTATGTATGTGGCTATGGAGGAGGAAGTAAGGGTAGAAATCTGAAAAAACACACCAATGGAAAATAGAAGATATAATGTCTTGCTTTTCATATGGCCAAACCAAAGAGGGGAAACATTTCAATGAGAAGGGGAAGTTACATCACTCATTGAATGGGGAAATAGTTCATTCTGTAGCTATTAATATTTTACAGTTTATTAATGACCAAAATTCTTAAAAAGTTATTTCTTTCTCTCAGTGATGAGGACTGAAAACTGGGTCTGAAAGAGATCATGTCTCCTCAATGATTACCAGATCGTGAGGATGTTGAGAAGAGTTCCAACCATTATTTTGTCTCATCATCTCTTAGTTTATCAAGTTGGATTATATCCATTTTATTCAGTAATACCTGTAGTATCATGACTTGGCCACTTCCTTCTTTTCTGAGATTATATCCTGCTCTCCTCATGCTCAAGCTCTAATCACACAGATCTTTCAGCTTCTTTCCCATCTTAGGAAATTTGCATGCACTTTTAGATCTAACTACAGCATTCTTTTACGCTTCCCTTCTGCCTGGCTAACTGTTACTCAACTCTTAGGTCTTCACTTTAGTGTCATTTCCTTGAGGAAGGTTTTCCTGAGCCCCCATCCCTCCCTGACTAGGTTTCCTGTCCTGTATAGATATAGCTTACCCCACAGTAGCCCACACTTTCCCTATATAGCTCTTACCAGTTATTAACTTAAGTCACTGTTTAGTGTCTGTCTTTTTCATTGACTGTGATGTCCAGGAGGGAAGAAAACATGTCTGTGTTGCTACCAGCACCTACCAATCCCTAGGATATAGTAGATGCTCAATAAATAGTTATTCAATAAATGAATGGTATCTATGCCTAAAGTTAATGTCACAATTGTGAGTGGGGCATAGTTGTCTAGATTTCAAAAGTCATATTCTTTGCATTGTAGGACACCATTGCATGCCTGTTACCTGGCAATGACTTTCTACCTTAATGGGAACAAAAAGTGGTTTGCAGTCGTTAAAAATGATAAGTGAAGCAGGGACCAAGTAAATGTAAGGAAAGAGGCAGAAGAGAAAGAAATCAAAATGTTAGGAAAGTAAAGGGATATGAAACTTGTTAGGGGTGAACCAGTTAGTTAATGAGAAGGAAATGAGCAAATTACTAAAAGCAACCACAGTCCAATTGGTATTTCCAGATCAGGCCCTTGGGCCAGAAATGTGTTGTTTTGCTGGAAAGGTCATTGTAATATATTCACAATTCCTATTATAGACTAAGTCAAGTCACATGACCTCTTTGTCCTCAGTTTCCAATTTTGTAAATGGAGCATTAGATTACACAAGCTCTGAAATCTCCATCTGGAGACTCGGAATTTATTGTCTGAATGGTATTGCAGTATCACAGAGAACTAGATTTCAAGGCCCTAATCTAGGAATAAGGAGCCTTGGGGATTGCTTCTTTTCCCAAGTGCCCATGTTTTCATGATCTCTCCCGTTCCTCATTACGCATGTTTCATAGCCACGGGTGCATTTCTTAATCCTAGCTGGACCAGTGGTATCCAAACCGTCAGTACCTGTACATGGGGGCTACTTAGGAAGCTTGTTTAAAAGCAGATTCCTGGGTCTTACTTTTGAATAATATGACTGAGAACTCTGATATGGGTCCCATGAATCAGAACATTTTTACACTCTCTGGTGACACTAAGGCAGCAGCTATCTTAGGGGTCAGCATTTGGGAAATACTGGCTTTTTTTCTTTGGTTGCTCTGTATTGTCAAAGAATATTTGAATCAGTTTAGCTCTGCCCGTATAAGGAAAGGTTGAGGTCAGCAGGAAAAGTATATTGGATTATATCTAGGAAGTATTCTTGTTCAGTAGGCCAAAATAGGATGCCTGGTTTCTACCTTTATGCTTCAGTGGTACAATGGGCCTGGGTGACACTGAAGAAGTTAATACTGAACCCTCTTATGCACTAGTTATTTATAGAAATGCAGACTTTAACTAAATTATCCTGACTTATTCCTAATTTGAGGTACATCTAGCTTCTCAGTCTATCCTCTTTCCCACCCCTTATGTTTGGCTACGGCATTTGTGGAAGTGTTTGTCTTTATTTCTTGTCACGTTACTGTTTGGTATTAAACAGTGACTGCATTTGCCCCCAGACATGACTATGCTTTAATGGTGGGTGATGTGATTGCCTATATAAATTGTTAAGGCACTTAAATACTTCTGGAGAAACATGTCTATATAAATGGAAGCCATTATCATTGTGCTTAAATTGGAATTTCAAGTTTGAGTTTGAGGTCTTGGGATGGAACCCACTTCTGATTGCAGGGGAATCAACATTTCATATCATCAGTGAATTAACTCACTCGCGTTAAGGCACTGATTCTGAACATTGCTCTCTTAAGTATCGAAATATCCGACCAGTGGTGAAGGCAGGGAGGCAGGAACACATAGGCAGACAGATAAGAAAATAGAAGATGGAGTTCCATTAAGTTGACTTGTGATGCCAGGTGTGATCATACAGAGACCTCAGTGGGTCAGCCAGAGTTATATTATTGTCTTCTCTAGAGGTGCTAAAATAAATACCAAACTGGACTGCTCAGAACTCATAAATAGGAAATGCAAGATCTCTACATTTTTTCAGAAGGAGCACATTTTGTTCTTATTCAATAAAACACTTCCCCACAACTTCTGTTTGTACTTTGCTACCAGGTTAGCCCCCCCGCAGTGAACACAAACTCCTCTTTCACTACAATTCTTTATCCAGCCCATCCTCCTCGTTATAAGACAAATATGCAAGGCATAACCCCTTCTCAGGGGACTTCTTGTCTCCCCTGCCTAAAATCTCTTCCCTCAGGTAGGATGACTCACTCCAGCTCCTCCTTGAGGTCCTTGACCAGTTGCCAAGGGAGCTTCCCCCTAACTATCCAATTAAAATGCACTCTCATTGCCCATTCCTGGCATCCCCCAAGCCCTTTCTTCACTTCTTTGATCTTCATAGCCCTCATCACTATTAGACATAATATAAACATTACCTATTTATTGATTTATTATCAATTTCCTCCCTGAAGCATAAGAACAGGGATTTGGGCCTGTATTCATTCACTCCTATATGTTCAGTATCTGGAATCATTCCTGATGGTAGTCATTCAGTACATTTGCCGAATGAATGGTTGCATGACTGATAAATCAGCCAATATGCTAAACCAAACTTCATGCAAGTAATTGACAGGAACTTATCAGAAATGAGAGAAAAGAACCCTCTTAATTGACCTTAACTTTAATTGAATTTTCATTGTAACTTAAAGATACTTAAATTCATATAGTTGTTCTTTATTGTCTTCTTGTAAAGTCCTAGGAAAAGGTCCTTGTAGGCTTAGATAATTCCAATATGTTGGCCTCAAGGTATCACTTGGGTCTTCTACAAGTCTGCTTCTGAAATTACCTAGATTAAAAAAAAAAAACTGGGTAGGAAATGTTATTTATTTATTCCAAAAAAATTAATTTCCATTTTGTGTCAGGTTTTGGGACAGTCTATAAGAATACGATGGAATCCAGGTCTGCACAGAAAGTCCCTGCTATTGTGACTTTAACGTTTAGTTGAGTAAGATTGGACAATTAAACAAGCAGTAAAATGTGAAAATTCTAGGATATGCTATGAGGGAATAAGTAAGAGATATTGCAGGAATCACACACATTTTACGAATATCAGATAGAAGAATGGTGGCTGGGAGCAGGACCTCAGGTATCCATCGTGGGAATAGAAAAAAAAGGGGGGGGAGGGGCAGATTCAAAATATATTTGCGCAGTAGGACCAACAGAATTTGGTGACTGGTAAGATATAAGAATATGAAATAAGAAGAAAGACATTAATGAGATTCTCAAGTTTCTGGCTTGTATAACTGCATGAACTCAGCAGGATACAGAACCTTGAAGAGAGAATATAGTCTTTAGGACTATGAGAGAGAATTAGTTCAGTTTTAGATATGTTGGGTTTGAGAGGCCTGTCCAAAATCCAGGTCTAGGTATAGGTAGACAGTTGTTTAAAATCGGAGCTCAAGAGAAGGTCTAAGCCCAGGATACATAGATCTGGGAAGCATTATGATAGAGATAATAATTTAAGTCGTTGTTGATGAGAATCACCCTGGGAGTGTGCATTCTATGACAAAAAGCAGTTGGGTATATCAGAGAATAGCCTCACTTAGTTGGTATAAAAAATGCATTATGAGGGAAAACTGTATGACACAATTTTGAAAAACAAAGGAGAAAAAATTACCCAAAACAAATTTGATTCCAGGCAGCCACCCTGCATTGGAGAGTCCAGAACAGTAAGAGCAATACCTACACATTGATTGATTTACTATTCTTCTTATACCAGTAGCTAGACCAGTTACAAGAGAAATTATATATTCCATCTCCAGGGATAAAAAAACTTAATGATCTACTACTTTTAGCTCTGTGACTTCTACAAGAGAGTGTATTTGCATTTTTATTTTATTTTGTCACTTGACTCAGTAGTCAGGAAATAAAGTCTAGAATTTTAACTGGAGATAAACTATTATTCCCATTTAGTTATTTTGAAGGGACCTTAAGTGATAAGCTTATGCATATTGCAAAGCTCATACACAAATTACTTGATAAGCTCAGTCCACGAAATGAGCTCCATTATGATGTTGCAATTATGATAAGTTTATTTGCCTGTTCTTTCAGAATCACTTTGTGTGTGTGTCTCTACCGTAAACACAGCAAAATAGTTAATGTGATTTTGTCTGTCATCTGCTGTAGAATAAAGAATATTGACACAATGCTCAGGTATCCTGTAGTTTAAAATTAATGGTCATTTATCATAACACGTAATTTATGTGCATTTGCACATGCAAAGGGTTATGATATCAGAGGAATATTTATCTCAAAAATTATGAATTTTAAAATTCTATTCTGAGAATAGACTGTCCTTATATTACTCGTTTATATTGGTTTGGCTCATTTCGTGAGACTGTCGAAAAGTCCTGTGGCATGGCTATTAAATAAAAATAAACATTCAACTTTAGGCCATGCACTGAAGTTGGAGAGACACTAGTTCTGTCTTGAGAAAGCAGGAAGCTCTTTACTACAAAGTGATTTTCAACTTGGGTTTTGAAGGGTGAGTGTGAGCTACCTAGACAAACAAAAGTAGCACAATCATTTCAGGTAGAAATTTCAGGTAAAATGCAGCATGTGCAAAAGATCTAGAATCACATATGGTTGATCCATTTTAAGGATTACAAAGCATCATTTAATGAGGCTGATGGGTAGAGTAAATGTAGAAGAGCTGTAACTGATGAGGCTGGAATTGTTAATGTTCACCAAATTTCAGGTTAGCTTTCATTTAAAATTAAATTGATCTCCTCCCTCCAGAGATGGGATTGTGGAATTGGTAGTTTTGAAACCCATAACTTTCACATTTCAAATAAATCCTGTTCTCTAGTCCAGAAAGAGCTGTGAGTCAGTCCTATACAATCATCGCACAGTAAAGCCGAAGCTTCGTTACGATTCCAAATTACTTTACATTTTCAGTGTTTCTCATAGAAGGAGCTGATTTTCCCAGTTGGCCTCACAAGATCATTTAAAATCAATTCAAAATGGTGCCCAGGAGACTATTCTACTTAGAAGAGTTTTAGAAACCACATGTGTTTCACACATATCAGAGAGTAGAATGCTTTCTAAGGAAACCCACTGGAACTGCATCCCAGATGTCTAGCTTCTGCCACTAACTAGCTGAGGGAACTTGGGTTTCTGGACCCAAGTCAGTATTTTGGCTTCAGTCTCTTTATTTATAAAATGGAGAAGTTCAAAGAAACAATTTCCAGGACCCCTTCAGCTTCTGTATTATGCAAGTTTATGATTTTACTTTCCTGAACATTCTTAATTCTCTTGGACGGATAAAAACACACAGTGATAGAAACTATTTGTATATTGAATCAATCACTTTTCAGTCCATATCTTGTGTGAGGTTCGAGGAATGTAATATTATATAAGAAAAAAAAACCAGAATTAGTCCTTATAGGCATGAAGCTTACATCCTGATTGGAGGAGGAGAGGGGTTTTAATGAGATAAACACAGAAATAATCTGTGGATGAAAAACAAATGGGGTAAGAGCTGGGAAAGAATAAAGAAAACCTCCAGGGACTATGTGAGCACACAATGGGAAGAATCTGATATTGTTGACACGGGGACCCAGGGATGGATGTGTTGGGCACTGAGCCTTGTCAGGGAGGGTCTCTCTGCAGAAGTGACTTTTGAAGGAAAGAGATGGGCTTGAACCTTCTCAGAATGGCTTTGTGATTGTGGTCAGTCCTGGGGAATCAGCAACTGCCTCGGGAACATATGGCCTTGCGATCTATAAAGGTCAGGAAAGCAAATTACGGGCCATGTTTTATGGGTTTACTAGAGTTGTATGTACAATTCAAGATATGATAGAAATTTAATTTCAGATCATGAAAATTGATTTGATGGCGTTCAGACATTTTGATTAAGAACATGAATGCAAAATCGCATATTTTGTAACTTGGCACATTGAGTATTTCTCCAAATTATGTTTCCAGATAGCGAGTCAGGCTGTGCACCAGGTCCCCACTCCTTTATTAACACCAGGCTAATCTGAGTCATCTCAGAATAGCTGTACTTGGTCATGTCTTGTTCCTGACGTTGCTGTTTTGGCATCTACGTCTGCCTCTGTGTGGCAGGTCTGGATGAGCTGTAGTAGGTAGTAAAAGGGCAGCTTATCATACCTCAGGGGAGTGTTGGTCGGAATTGGACATAATGGAGTGCCCAGGAGCTGGCCTGGTGGTCATTCAGTGGTTTTCTTAGTGACATAAATGAGAACAGGAAGGCAGCACATAGGTGGCCTTTCAGCCTACCTGTGATAATCAAGCCCAGAAGCATCTAGACTAGATCACCTGATAACTGTAATTAAGTAAACCCACCTGCTTAAGTTTTAATAAAAACTATTTTCTTGCAATTTCATTTAGAATTTTTTACTGTGTAGAGTTTGACTTACTTGAGGGTATGCAAATTAAAATATCTAGTGTATGAATGGATTTGGAAATTAAACCCCAAATCTGAGACTTGCTGTCAATTAAGGAGTCAGGAGTGTATGTGATATTTGAAGCTACGAGAATGGTTGAGATCACCCAGGTAAAGTATAAAGTGTATTCTTTATCATATTTTTTTTTTCAGAAATGATCCCACTTTGGGGTAGGTGTATCTATTTTTCATGGGACAGAATTACCTCATACTATAGTAAGAGAAAAATGTCTTCTATCTGTCTGACCATTTATGAATGAACTGAGAAAAATGTTCTCAGGTCTAATCTAGTGATTTATTTTCCATTAAATACCTAATCATGATTTTCCTGTATTCATTTTAAGATGGAATTGAAATGAAGACATTGAAGTGTGTACTATTTACTTTTGTCACATAAAAAGTAATAAAACTTACTACTTTTCAATTGCTGTCTGAGTCTCTGCGGCAATGATCTTGTCCTATTTATTGCTATAACTTCAGTGCTTTCAGTGTTGAATTTATTTTTAATTTTTAAAAATCATGCCAAAGGATTTTTTCACCATGGTATATAATAGAGCAAATTGAATTATAGTTAATAAAATATTATGCAGCCAAATATTCTACCTAGAGAGTCTGCCTCATTTTTACAATATAATCCCTTAATATTTACTTTTGTTCTGTATTCCTGTGCAGCATATGTTATAGAATTGCCCTGTGGGGCAGCTGTGTGATTGGGTGATTGGATTATAGTATTTTAGGATACCAGTGGGCTCCTATGGATTGGTGTGCAATTACATGTGGATGAACTAAATGAACTAGTCATGGGATATAACTTTGAAGAAAAGGCAGACTCAGTAGCAATGATCTACTGTGTTTTAATTTGAGGCTGTGTTTTAATTTGAGGCTCTTTTTTTTAATTGCTTGCCCTCAATGCTGGAAAGATGTTAAGGAATTAAGGAGAAATGGCATAAGGGATACATTGAAAAATTTTGTATTTTCTTAATCTGGAGATGTTATGAGAATATTTATAAGCAAGGCTTGGAAAACTTTTGAGAAAGGTTTAAGAACGTTAAGACGACCTAGATTTGAGTTTTAACTTTGGTTCTTACACTCTGTGTAACTCTGAGCAAGTTACTTAATATCTCAGAGTGCATTTTCTTATTTGTAAAATAGAGATAATAAAACTCCTTCATAATGTCCTCATGAGGACGAGTGATCATGTATGTAAAATACCAGCATAGAGCATTGTTACATGGAACGGGTAGGTCTGGCTCCACTGGTACTTTGCTCCAACAGTGATCTGGGATTTGTAGTGATGAAAGAAGTGATTTAACTTTTATGATAGCCATTGACTTTTTGGCCTACACTGAGATTTTCCTGCTTTAGACAACTGCTGGAGGGCATTTCTGTCCATGGTTTTACCATGAACTACCCCACTGAACGGTAGCCAACTGAAAAGAAATCTCAGTGATTTCCTTAGGCATTTCAATTCTGAAACTAAAGAACTTAGATGTATAATTGAACATTCCCTCAATCTTCTAAGCATGTTACATTTGGATTCACGTATTTCTGGATCAAATGGCAGCCAAGTGCAAGGGCCTGTCCTATCTTCATTTTACGTTAGTCATTTGGTTGCTGATGATTCCCAAAATCAAAGTTATAATGAAATTGATCTTGGAGGTTCGAAACAATTCTTAGATGGCAAGTTTACTCTTATAAAAAACTGAGAGTGTCTACTGCATAAATTCAGCCATAAACACTTACAGATGGAGAAAGGTAGCTTAACTTAATGATGGAGAGCCTAGATTTTGGAAGCAAGCATCTTGGGTCAATTCTGGATTTTACTGTTCATCAGATGTAGTAAGCTGTTAGCCAGGTTACTTAAACTCTGTGTGTTTTTGATATCTTTTCTTTTAATATAGGATTGCATAGATTAAATTAGCTAAACTATGTGGAGATCTTAGAACAGTACCTGTTATATAGGTGGTCAGTAAATGTTAGCAATATAAGCATGTTGTCCCCAGATATCAAACAACCACAGAACCACCATGCTGGCCTGGTGTCTGTGTCCCCTGGGGCCATTGTCCTAACCACTCATTCTCTTGATTTGCATTTTTAACAGGTAGTATCTGGTATGTACACTCATAGCTGAGGAATAATCTCTGTTGATTAGCCAGTCAAATTACTTGAAACACCTCTCCAGATCCCATTCAGTACATAATTAGCGTTTATTTCAATTTTGCTATCCATTATGCAAATTCATTGCAGGCGTGCATCACAACTGGGTAGTATGTGGCTCGTGATTTTTTTTATTGGCGGTCATTGAGATGAGAGATGGGCAGGTCGTAGGAAGCTTCTGCCTAGCTTAATTTGGTGACACTATTCTCTATTTTGGCCAAAGTATCAGTACCATCACATTAGTTTTATTATTACTGTTAATTAGATGTGAGTGTCAGAAAAGTGTTTCCAGTTCTGGAACTGATTAAGTGATGGAGCAGTTCCCCACGGTTGATTTGCTTAAGCCAGACTGAGCAAAGCATGGAGTCAACACATCCCAGGGAGGAGGGGTATGAATTAGGTGGTAGAGTAAATGTTTTCCATTTCCTGCTACATTATTTGATAATGGAATGTGCAGATCCACTGGCACTGGAGGCGGCCTGTGTTCTCTGTGCAAATGAATGAGATGTTCAGGTGCATCATCACAGTCATTGTCCAAAAGGGAAAAGCACCGTCAGCAGCTACCACCTGCCCAGAGGAATCAGCAGAAAAATTAACCTTCTGTGTTGGGTTGTAGTGCTGGGAAAGGGTTTCGTTTTCAATCCAAGCATGCCAACAACTTTGTGCACTTGGCTGTTTGAAAGATCTAGTAAAATTTGGGTGACATAAAGTGACATTGCTATTGATGTGTTTTAGTTACATATTTTGTTCCAGAAAAAAATCTGTGTCATCTATCTATCCATCTATCTATCAAAGCAAAATGTACCTGATTGGTTTTGCTGTATCCATCCATATAGTAATAAAAGTGATGGCATTGTAGTAAAATATACCAGGCTCTGATTCAATTTCTAGTAAGCAATTGATAAATTTTGGGCATGATATTTAACCACTCTAAGCTTCAGTATTTTAGGGGGTGTGGTGGTATGGGTAATATTGGGCATCACATGGCATTGTTAAGGGTGAGTTGCAATTGTGTCTGTTAAATGCCTGGTGTAAGGGAAGTGTCATACATATGTTGGTTTGCCTTCATTTCTCTGACATAACATGGACCATATTCAATCAACTCAACTTGACAGATATTATCTCCCCAGAACTGTGCTAGACTCTAGGAAAACAGTAACAGAGAAGACAGACATAACTCCAGTCCTGTTTGGCTCACAAATTATTATGAAGACACAAAGATGAAAGGAAAACATGCTGGGTGGGCCTATAGCAAGGGTACTGGGGGCCCAGTGTTCAGGGATAGCCTCCTTGAAGTATTTTCAATCTGGGATATGAAGGCAGAGTAGGGGAGTTAGGAGAAAGAGCGGTGGGGCTCAGAAAAGAGAGCATTTCTAGCAGAAGGCACAAATTATAGGCACCTTTGAGTAAGTGAGTTTACTGAAAATAAAAATCTTAATTTTTATTTTATGGAAGCATACCCACCCACCAATGACAATTCCATGTGCATTGTGTTGGACACTATAGCATGAAGTTTAAAGGTATGATTACAAGTGATTCTGTGGCCAAGGTATGTATTTTGTATTAAGCAGTAACATTGGCATGATACATAAGCTAAGTATTTTCACCATGCACTTGCTCATTCTAAGGAACAGTGATGCAGTCTACTCTAGGGACTAGGGAAAATATAGTTAAACATGTGTGGCTTTCCCATCAGACTTTGAGGACCAAATAGATTTATTAAGTACTTTCTATGTTCCAGGTTCTGTGCTAAACACTTTATGTGCAACATCTCATTTCACTCCAAGAGGTAAGGACTATTATTTTGCTGATCTTTGGATAAATAAATGGACACTTAAAGTCCGTATATCATTTGTCCAAGGTGACAAAGCTAGAACTGGATACAAAGCAAGAGAACTTTGGAAGCTTCATTAGTAGCCATCAAGCTATTCCAAACTACCAGACATCCATTCTCCTCCAAGTCTGAGCTAAACTGAGTTGTATTAAATATGGCAGGAAGAAAAGGACCGTCATTTGGTTTCCATAGAAATTCCAAGTAACCCATGGGGCAGAGCCTGGGCAGTGGAGCAAGGAATTCAGAAGCTGCCTGACATGGTACAAGTTATTGAAACTCTCTGAGCCTCAGGTTCTTCTGAAATGGCAATATTAATAATGTTTACCCTCATCTGTAAGTTGTGAGGATGAAATAAGATGTATTGTGTGTAACATGTTGAGGGCATTACTTGGCACAAAGGAAGTGTCACCTCCCAGATCTAGCCCCAAACTCTGTGAGGTCCTCCACAGAACAGCATCCCTGAATCATTAATAAACCATGGGAATTGTTGAGGGGATTATAGGGGAGGAAAACTTTTCCTTTATCCCTTCTTGGTTTTGTGGCTGGTGTAATCATTAAATTAACATAGGACAGATTGACAAGAGAAGAATACATTTCAATTTCATATACACAGGAGCTCATAGAGGTCCGATACTTGGAGTGACCAAAGCAGGCAGTTTTCATACCTTTTAGACAAACCGTAAATTTGTGAGGAATTTATGTGAGGACAAGACAAAGAAATTTGGGTTTGGAGTAGTAAATTAGTAAAGAAGTAACAGGTTTGTTGACATAGCCTTCTCAGCCTTGAATTCCCTGTCTCTGGTGATGTCTCTCTACTGCCTGGTACAGGGAGAGTACCTTTCACATGGGAGACTGATTTTCTGTTTTTAAGGGGACAGAGGAGGGTCAGAGTGTCCTTTTCGTACCAACCGCTTCTTAAGTAAATTTCATTCAAAATAATCAATATGCTGAAGTGGCATATTTGGGGGCAGGCTGTCCTGAACCCCGTCAGGGTTCAATAAATAATATCCCTCTTCCCTGCCTGGGTTCTAGACTAATTGAGAAATAAGTCAAAAATAATAGAAAATACTAAGGCCTGTGGAGGAATCATGTCTTCACTGGTGGTAAAGACAAGATTAGGGAGCATATCTTAGCCTGAGAGCCCAATAGGTGGTGTTAACCCAACCCCACATTGGATAGACTTATCATCCAGTTAAAGACATCGCTGGCTGGGGAAGCTGACCACATGGAGGGGCAGAGGAACGCCTGCTCCCAAAGGGAAAAGACTGAATATTTTATTCTTCCCCAGTCTAACAATCATGTAAGTCTCCTGTCTCACGAGATGCAGAGTAGACAAAGGTGGGGTGGGGGTCACGAGAAGCCAAGGATATTACCCTGACTTTCTATCGTGTAGTATCAGGAGCAGGGCATTAATGTCTCCTTGGTGAGACCACCATTGGTGAGAGCCCTGCAGCCTCCAACGCTGAGACTTAAATGACCTGTGCAGATTCCTGTGCAGATTCCTCCCTGACAGGTCTGGTCTCTGGCCTGGAAACAGGAGTGTTGGGACTTCACACATTTTTCTGATCCTGTCCTGGAAGCATGCTGACTCCCTAACAAGGGACATCTGTGGTTGTAACACTCAGGGTCTCAGTTCCAGAAAGAACCTATGTCAACCCCTGGTGAAGACCCTGGCCTCAAGCTCTGTTACCTTGAGTCCCTTCATTCTTTTGGTCCCGGGCTGACCCACCAGGGGTATGTTTGGCTCTTGGTCTGCCCTGTGGTTTCTTGTCACATGAGCCTCTGACTTCTAACCTCTGACCTCAGATCCAAGTGCAGCCGGCTGCTGGCTCAGTGACCAAGTCCCTGAGATGGCAGCCAAAGGCATAGGCATCCTGTACTGGTTGTCCCTCTTCCCTCCATGGACATCTTCCTAACTAAGGGGAAAGCTGTGGGCTGCTCGGCTGTCCCACACCGGCCCCTCTGTCGCTTCTTGATCAGGAACCACCTGCAGGCAGGACACACAGGCCACTCCAGTCTGGCCCCTGATGGGGCTACCTGGCCACCTAGGAGGACAGGCACCCACACTGAGAGAGAAGAGCTCCGTTCTGGGGGCTGAGTGGCCACCAGCAGCCATGGTAGGGAGTGGGTACACCCCACACAAATCACACGGGAGGCCTCAGGTACATGCAGTGTCTGATCAAAGCTCAGGCTGACGGTGAGCCAGGGGTCAGCAGAAGTGGGTGTGAGGACAGAGGACTGACCACGGTCTGCTGTCCTCACAGACTAACAGGGTGAAAGCTGGTGTTTGATGCTAACGAGCTCTCTGACACTCAGGCAGTCCTGCTGGGTTGAAAACCTAAGACATCATTACTCTAAATTAGCAATTCCCTCTGCAACAGCGGAAAGACACTGGTTATTTTCTTACACTCACATAAGATGTACTGTATTAGACTCCACGCAGATCAAGCATTTGGGGCACAGCTAGCAATGCAATGTAAAGTCAGGTTTTGACACAGCATTTCAAAAACGTTAACTTTCAGAGTCAGGATTTTTCGTAGGTGACCCCAAATGTTCATGGCCATGATTTTAACTGAAAGGTATCTTACGCCTGTTGGTTTCACTGACGTGCCCATAAGAACCCTGTGAAGACAGAAAAGGTATTTAATACCACTGTACACTTAAGAGTAGATAAGGGTCTCATTAAGCATCCAGATGTAACAGTATACACCTCAGAGAATCTTACCTAACGTGTGAATATGAGTATTATAATATTTTTCAAAGTTCTACTAGTAACCTGTTCTATAGGATATAACAGTACTCAGGGAGACAAACAAAAATAAGCAGGAGGCAGTCTCATTAAATCAGTTTAGCAAAGTTCTTTGCTATAGGATTTCTCAGTCTTTACTATGTTAATGTTTGAGTGTTATATTTAATGTAAAAATTATGAAACACATGGTATAATTTTGCTCTGCTGCAAAAAATGGACTACTGCTCCATTTAGATGACCCAGAGCATATGGAAACAATATGTTTAAAACTAAAATCATCAATTCTCCCTTCTACTTGCAAGCAAGTTCCAGGATGCTTTTACTTCCTCCATCCCAATTAATGGAAGCAGCAAGTAGGTGTTTTGCAAGGATAACACCTGAGTCACCTTCAGCTCAGCTTTGCCATCTTCTCTCCCCTGTTCATTTGGTTGGCCACCGTGTTGTATTGATTCTTCCTCAAAAAGGGAACAATTTTTTTTTTAGTAAATAAAATGCCCTTTTCTTTGATTCAGGCCCTTAATATCTCTCTTTACTACTAAACTTTCCTTCTCTGTGTTCCCATAGCAATTTATACAAACGTCTGTTATAGCCCTTAGCAAATTGTTTGATAGTCATTTGAGTGTTTGTATCCTCTGCAAGACAGTGAATTCTGAGAGGGAAAATATTATGTATCATTATTTTTTATTTATTCTTACCATAGAGTCAGCCACCTGCACTATACTTAACAATGTTCGTTAAATAGCTGAATAAAGCCAGGCATCCCATTAACCTCTTTTCAAGCCTTTTAAGACTAATTGGAGAAAAATGAGGGAATCACCATTTGGATGTGTGGCTGTTGTTCATTAGACAGGCAACCCAGATGCAGAATAGAAATTCTTAGTTCAAACTGCTAAAAATGTTGAATAAATGGGTAAAAATCTGTACTGGGAAAACACATACAAAAATCTTTACTCCAATATAGTTTATATTTTCGTTTATATTTTGAAGACTGCTATTATAAACGTCTTCCAACAGAAGCACATAGAGGAAAATTTGAAAGTTCTAGCCATACATTAATGAAAAGAGAAAATTCCAGAAAATACACACACAGTATGATTCTATTTATATAAAACAAGTTTGCACATACACAGAGACACAAATGCAAAGTAAAAAGACGAGAAAAGTATATAAAAAGTGGTTACATCCAGGTTAAAGAAGGGAATCAAGAGGGTTAGGGAGGCAGTGAAAAGAGACTTCTAGGCCAAGCTTCTATTTCTCCAGATTTTTCTCTGACCCTTAGCACTCTGGAACAATGGTTTTGTTCCCTTCTTCGACTCCCTCATTTGCTTATGGGCCTTGCCCGTTCTGCCATCCAGCACAGCTCTTGAGCTTTTTATTGCAGCAATCTTGCTTCTAAGTCCAATATTTCTTTTTCTTTTTAAAAAATGTCCATGCAAGCCAGTTCTTCTCTAGTGGATAGGATCAGGTTCTTAAGTATCTCAGAATATAATTTTAGCTCTTTCAAAGGGTTCTGTTTGCTCCATGAAGTCTGGGGTCTTGCGGATCATGTTTTTCCTGTGCACTGAGTTCGATCATTTTCATTGCGGCATTATTCAAGGGTTTGATAATTCTAGATTACCTCCTCATCTTTCGATTGGAAAATAACTGCTCTCTGATGCTAATGAACTGATTTGCCTCTGAAAGTGTTTGATGGCCTGAATGTGGAAGGGAGGAACAAGGATAGCTTTCGTTCTGGGTGTGAGAGTCCCTTTTTATTTACATTTCCTTCTCCCCGCACACTCCCTGCTCTATACTATACTGGGGCCAAGGTGTCAGCTGACCCTTCTTTGTATACCTTTCAGAGGGAATCTCAAAATTCCTAACAAACCTTCCAGGTTTCTAAATGATGAGGTATAGCCTGACAGCTAAGAATGTATGCTTTGGAATCAGGCACACATTGGATCTAAGGGAGAGAATCCTAGATCTTTTGCTTACCAACTGCATCAACTTGAACAAGTTACCAATTTTTTTTCAGTGCCTCAGCTTCCTTACCTGTGAAATTGGGGAAAAGTAATAGTATCCTTCTCATAGGCTTATTGTGGGAATAAATGCGTTAACTCATGTAAACAGTATCTGGCACACAGCAACCACTCACGAAAGGCTAGGTATTGTTATTCCAATCCTCTTAAAAAAATGAACAAACAAACAAAAACAAAACAAAGCAAAAAACTCTTCTTTATTTGAAGAGACTTTAGAATCAGGCCTGTTTGCCTGGGCTTGGCTTACTCACTTGGGGCAATTCTCTTTTTTTTTTTTTTTAACATCTTTATTGGAGTATGATTGCTTTACAATGGCGTGTTAGTTTCTGCTGTATAACAAAGTGAATCAGCTATATGTATACTTATATCCCCAGGGGCAATTCTCTTTTAATCTCATGTATTAATTCTCATTTTCTGGATATAGAGCAGAGCATGTATGCTTAAAAAATCATATCAAAGCCCAGTGAGGAGATGAATGAAGCAGGGTGCTTATTTTTCCTTCTTGTTGAGATGACGATTTTGCCGGCCCCCTGCTTACGGATGTCATAAACAGAAAGCTTTGCAAGATACGTAAACTTTTGATACAAGAGTATAGGAGCCCAAAAGTAATTTTTGTGACTTGTGCCAATAATGGCTTTAAGGAGAGCAAATCCTGCTTAGGAAAAAATTGCACGGTTCGGTGCAGTCCTGATGTTCGTATATTTGTGTTTAATGAATTTGATATGACTCTTCTTTGCTGTATCCACGTAGCCTTCATGATCTGTCTCCCTCATTTCTCTAATATCCTTTTATTCTGCAGTCCCCGTCTCTTCCTCCAGTTCAATCAAACTGGCTTCCTAGCTGATCTGTTAACCTGTTGGGTATCCTTCCTCTACAAGGTTTTTGCTTTTTCTCTATTCCTGCCTGGAGCACACCCCCCAGATACCTGATTAGCTAATTACCCTGCCTCCTCCAAGCCTTGACTCAAATCTCACCTTGTCAATAAAGCTCATCTTGATTACCCTCTTTAGTACTGCAACTGCTGCCCTTGACTTCTTTCCACTTTCCTTACCATACTTTTGCTTTTTGCAAAAGCCTGTCACCTTATAACACTAAATAATTCACTTATTTTTTTGTGTGCTTATTGTAATATAAGCTCCACAAATGCAGGACATTTGCTCTGTGTGTTGATGCACTCCTAGTGCCTAAAACAGTACCTGGCCTGCAGTAAGTGTTCACAAGATGATCTTTTGCAAATGATTGAATAAACATATAGAATAGTGACCAACTCACTAATGCCAGGTATGAATTTTTTTAAACCTACTTGTGGAAAAAGATCATCAAAATGTTGGCAATGGTGCCAACGCTACCATCACATTGTGAGATATTAAAGGGACTGAGCCATATTTGTTTATTTCTAATGAGTAAAATATTTATTCCAGATCCAAGCATATTGGCAAGAAAATTAGTGACATATTACAATTAAGGTGATAGTACTGCCATTTGTGGTCAGTTTCAGGGGGTCATGTTGGGTAATCATGTCCTTCCTCACCTTAAAAATATCAGACCCTCCATCATCCAGTTGCAGCGATGCCGCGGCAGACATGCATGTGCTCTGTTCCTTCTATTACTGTGATCTTTTCTAACAAGTCTGTTTATTTTTGCTTTGCGTAGATGGATCTGTGGGTTTTACAAAAAGTCGATTCAGATCATTAAATCCTACACAAGGCTGAATAACAAAACAGAAAAATCTGTCCACAAAATGCTAAAATCCTTCCTCTGACTCAGAACCTTGCTTTTCTCAGTCTTTGAGTCATCACGTGGAAGATGGTTTTATTTGTTTAATTCCAGATTTATGGTGACTTTTGCCTGAAATGGATGTGTGCAAGGAGGAATAATTTATTGGGTGAGAAAGATCAGGCTTTAATTTGCAAACCCATAAAATTCTTAAATGGTTTTCTCAACTTAGGAGGAAAGAGAGGGAGATATTAGTTATATTCTGTATATAATAACCACAAGCAATGCCTAATATAAGAATAGCAAGAGTAGGGAAAGGGGAGAGAGCATTTCTGCAGAGATCTGCTTTAGCTACCTGAAGAGTGGATATGTCCCATGATACGCTGCTCCAAAAGCGCTAAGCTGATAAGAACCCATCATTTGAGGAGGGAAAGCAAGGAACCACTTTTTAGGAATGCCATGGAGGGAGGCAAGGGGTTAATCATCCCCTATACTTGAGTCAGGCAACCCCATCAGTCTTCATCGTCCTCTTTTAATGCCGCCACAAGTGAACTGAGTTAAAAACAATATGTTTACTATGCAATGAAGTGTCAAGATAAACACCATCTCAATAAACATATAATCTGTAGAATATGTTCCTGATAAGGGAACTTCATGTGGACCCTCCTAGTGTCCTTTCCAGTAAGCTTGCAACTCCTAGGTTCACGGTGAATAGAACTTCTGGGGCTACGACTGCCTGTGAAGTATACTTGAAGGTACATCCTATAACGGCGTTGGTAGGGATGAATCAAAGAATCCCCTCAAGCTGTGGTTGGCAGGAGTGCAGGAACTAAGCCCCTTTGGCTTGTGTTGCCCCAGAATTAAAGCTCAGAAAGAAAGCAAAGTTAGTTCATTTGCAGCACAGAGTCACTCCATTGGAATTGTCCATCTAGACTTTCTGATACGGTTTCTAACACCATCAAATGAAATGGTTATCGGAACCCTTTTTACCCGCACTTCATTGTCCTTTTCCCAAACTACAGAACCACACTTCTCACCTGCTCTGAGCCTAGCCTGAGGTTCTCAGTAGACCAGCCATTAAATATAATCATACCATTCTACCTAATTGTTTTCTAATTGAAAATTTCAAAAAATTCTTCATGCCAAATCCTTTACACTCTGTTTTATTTATTTATTTTTTCTGGATCTTTACAATGGCCCTGCCATGGTCCCAAAGAACAACTGAAAACATGCCATGCAATTGTATGTCTTACTACATCTTAAGATAATAATGGCCTGCTTCTTTTTTGCCAATAATATAAATTTATTCTGCAATGTATACAGTTTTTTAAATAAACTTATTTATTTTTATTTATTTATTTTGGCTGCATTGGGTCTTCGTTGATGTGCACGGGCTTTCTCTAGTTGCGGTGGGCGGGGGCTACTCTTCGTTGCGGGGCGCGGGCTTCTCATTGCAGTGGCTTCTCTTGCTGCGGAGCACGGGCTCCAGACATGCGGGCTTCGGTATTTGTGGAGCATGGGCTTAGCTGCTCCACGGCATATGGGATCTTCCTGGACCAGGGCTCAAACCCATGTCCCCTGCATTGGCAGGCGGATTCTTAACCACTGTGCCACCAGGGAAGCCCCCTGTATACAGTTTTGAATGTCTGAAAGTTTACCAGAATTTCATTAATATTGCCTCTTCCAGAAAAAAGAAAGTGTGCATTTTTAATTTGCCTTACACACAGAAAACTTTTATTCTTTTGAAAACGCTTTATTCAAGCCTGATAATTTAATTTAAGTCACCAAACAGTTTCTGAGCACATGCTTTCGACCAGACACTGTGCAATGTCCTAGGGAAAGAGAAGTGACTGAAAAATTGATCTTCTTCTCAAGGAATGATAGATTTAAAAATAAATCATAATATAAGGTGATAAGGACCACAGTGGAATTAGGTACAAGGACCAGAGATAATACAGAGGAAGACATAAAAATTGTACCTGATAAAGGAGGATGAAATAGGGAAGCTTTACAGAAAAGTGTTTTCTCTTTCATCCTCAGCATCTAGAATAGTGCCTGATAGACAATAAATACCAGAATTATGAGTAAGTTTTGAAGGCAAGTTAAGGTTTAGTTTTATGGGTGTATTAGTTTCCTATGGCTGCTGTGACAAATTAACACAAACATGGTAGCTTAAAATAGCAAAGATTTATTCTCTCACAGTTCTGGAGGCCAAACTTCTAAAATCAGTTTGACTGAGCAAGAATTAACGGGTTAACAGGGCTGTGCTTCCTCCAAAGGCTCTAGGGAACAACATGTTCCTTGCCTATTCCATCTTCCGGTGGCTGCTGGCATTTCTTGACTTGTGGCCACATTATCCTAATCTCTACCTCCGTAATCACATCTTTCTCTTCTTCTATGTGTATGTCAAAGCTCCCTCCACCCCTCTTTTAAAAGGACACTTGTGATGGTATTTAGGGCCCATACAGCAATCCAGGTTGATCTCATCTCAAGAGCCTTAAGTTAATCACACCTGCAAAGAGTCTTTCCAAATAAGTTAACATTTACAACTTCCAAGGATTAGAACCTGATATCTTTGGGGTCACCATTCAGCCCACTTCAGTGGACAAAGAAGGAAACCCCGAGAGTACAGGATTAAGGGCCCATCATTGTGATAGGCATGATGTTAGTGAGAGAAAAGAAATACTATGCCACAAAATACCATTTTTAGTAAGTTGATTTGATGACGATGGTGAGTAAACACAACGTACTTCCTAGTCTAAGACAATCCTGTAATATTTGTTTGCTAGAAATTCATCCTATATTTATTCCAAATCCTACATAGATTCCACATTGTACTTAATATCTGAGGTTACTCATAGTTTCTCCCTCAGTTAAGTGATGAAATCTCCTTGATCTCTGCTTTAAGCTTTCAATCATTCATTCCTAAATGTATTCAGTACACATTTATTGAGTCAACAGTGCGAGCCATGTACTATATTCTAGGGATGCAAAGATGAGGGGGAAAAAACCCAATACTAAAGAGTATCCAGCTCAATTGAGTGACGCATGCACTCAATATCTAGCAAATGAGGAATGCACAATGTGCTATGTTTGCTCTAAGTTTGTTGTAATTTAATAGTGCTATTATGGAGATGACAGTTTTCATCAGATTTTTAAGGGTAGTGGAGTTTACAAGGCAGCATGGAGGAGAAGGGAACCCAAGCAGTCGGGACAGTGTGAGAAACATGCAGAGTTACTAAGACTTATGGATTTGGAAATCTACAAGTAGCTTGATTCACCTAGAATACAAAATGGAATTGGTAGTCGAAGATTAAGGTTGAGAGGCAGGCACGAGGACCATGAAAAACCTTATTCATTATGGATAGGAAGGTTAATCCCCAATTCTAATTCTGTTTGGGATTATCAGATACGGACTACGTACTACATGTAAAATAGATAAACAGCAAGGACCTACTGTATAACACAGGGAACTATATTCAATATCTTGTAATAATCTTGAATGGAAAAGAATCTGAAAAAGTATAGATATATGTATATATATATTTGAATCACTTTGCTGTACACCTAAAACATTGTAATCTACTTCAATAAAAAAAATTTAAATTATGGACAGGAGTGAATCCTGAATATTAGAGCATAACAAAACCCTTACCTTATTACCTCATTTTACTGATTGGCTAGTAGTGTGGGTTTATTGATAGCACAATTTCCCTCCTTTTCCCAGAAAGGAGACCAATGCCTTTCATATAAATGACCTTTCAAAGACCTCCTATTCTATAGGGTTATCCTTTGACTTCGGTTACTTCCCTCTAACTTTGCATAATATTATCTATTTTGAAGCATTATGGCACTCCAGGAATTCATTAGTTTGGTATTGGAATATTAGATTATGGAAATTTCTTGAAATATCCTCTTTCACATTTGAAAATATTTAGTAGCACTAGTGGGTGGATTTTAGAGGTGAATTATTCTGTGCACATTTTGGAGATAGTTTTTACAGCAGTTTTCTATGCTAACTAGACTTGGGTTCATAAAGTTGTACTTTCTCCTGTGGTGGCTAAAGATATTACTGCTGCCCCCCACTGATCCAGGAGTTGAATTTCTTTCATTGCTCTGTGGGCTATCAGGCTATCAAGGACTTCAGAGAAAACAGGGGTTGAAATCTGGATTTTACAGGCTGGAAGAACAATCAGCATAAGAGAGCAGAATGGCGTGGGCTGTGATTTGCTGTTAGTCTGGGTTTGAATCTGAGTTCTAGCATTTGTTACCTCTGTGACTTTGGAGACGTCATCTCCTCTCTCTGGATTATCAGTTCCTTACTTGTAAATGAGGATAACAATGTAGTCTGTATCATCAGCAATATGTCTTCACATAGGTGTGGGCAGTGTACAGGGAATCCACAAGGGCTAGTGACCTCAGTGGTCTTTTACTACCTGTGGACCTGGAGGGTGAGTGAATGTAGTGATTATCAGAACCTGAAATCACAGAGAACTATATGGAAAGCGCTGCCTAACTAGACCTTCTGCCCAAGGACTCAGCCAGCTGTGATCTTTTTAGAAAGGGAACAAGGAATATAAAGACCCTGACCTTTCTCTCCTTCCTCCTTCCCATGTTCTGTCAGTTTTTCCCAACTGACAGCCAAAGGAGAAAGGAGCTCATAGTTCACACAAGTTCACAGATAAGGATGAAGGGAATGATGGATAGAGTGGATATACCTGGGCAAGCAGAAGCAGTCCCTCATGTAGTACTAACTACTTTCTGGGAATCTAGGAGAGTTAAATGAGATAATACATGTAGAACATTTTACATTCACCTTAATATGTTAGCCATTATTTAAAAGTGTTAGCCACAGTTTTCTTTTTCTTTCTAAATTTTCTATTTAAAATGGTTTAGCTGTTAGCATAATGAGGTCTTTTTTAATGTTTTGACTTGTAGTTATCTATGTGTAGAATTATTTACGGGAGATCTTTGTTAGAGACCTAAATATGGCATTCCTGTGGCCACCATGTGTGAAATGCTTGCTTACAGCATATGGAATGTAGAGCCAGAGGAACCTGGGTTTGAATTTGCAGTTCCATCACTTCAGGTGTATGAGACCTTCACAAGTTGATTAACTTCCTTCAGCCAGATTTTTCCATTGTAGAGGAAGGATGCAGACGAGTGTTCCCTTGTGAGTTTGCTGTGGGATTCCACGGGTCCATGCTTGCACCCACGCCACACAAACCCTCACCCTGTGTGCTCACTAAGTTGTCCATTTCCTTCCTCGTGTGGATGCCCTGTCCTGTCCACTTCATTGGGACTCAGATTATTAAGCAAGAAGCTGTTGCTCCAGTGCCTTCAATGCAGCCCATTCCACTTAAAATCCAAAACACCTGCTATGCTTTATCTACCTTTTATATAATCAACTGTAATAAGGATTCTGCAGCCAGAATTTAGCTGACAATTTTGTTGGTGATGAACTAAGCTGAGGAGAAACTAGCTGAACTCTTTTTAACAGGAGGGTCTCCTGTGGAGTGAATGGGTAGCAGAAAGTTGTTAAATCAGCAGACATATTTCAGAGACCCAAACTGCAAAGAATATTTTAAGAGATGTGTATAGGAAGCTTACTGATGGCAGTAAAATGGACTAAGTTGTATTTGCTTTGTGTGCGTCTACGTTGGGGGGAGAAAGAAGGGGTTATGGAAGGATTTCCACCAAAATATGAATTGTGCTTGTGCCTTGGTGGTTGGATTAGGAGGTAGTTTCTACTTTTTCCCTAACTGAAATTGTTTTCTCTTTATCTCTTTAAATAATATTTTGTTTTATTGATAAGAATAAAAGTAATAAAATTATTTTACTTTAAATTATGCTTTTAGTGGAAAAAAGGAAATCAAAGATCACGCTCAAGAAACAACAGGAGAGATTTAGATTGCATTTGGAGAAAAAACTCTAATATCTGAAAAGTAATTGCTGTTCAAAACGTGGAATAACATCATTTTCTAATAAGCAAAGACTTTTGAGAACCTACTATAGGCTTACTACTGGAACTAAAGTTTAAGCAAGCATTCAGACTTGTAGACAAATATTTAAATTATACCAGCAGTTTTTTCAACTAAGTAGAATGGGATGAAAGAGAAAATGGTCATTAATTTTTCCTGGGTGTGTCAAAATGGCATTTTTGGGGGGACTTGGAGTACGAGTCTGATTTTGGTAGTGAGAGGAGGGGAAGGACACTTTAGTCGGAGGGAAGGCCATAAACAAAGGCTTGATGGCATCTGAGTAAATGACACACTAAAGACATACATTGTCTGTTATGAAATGTATAAATCCTGACTTGTAAGACCCATATAGACAAATGTATGGTTCAAGGATGATTTAAATGTAGTCTTTTATGAAAGAAAGGCAGCAGATTAACAACAACTCTGCTGAAAAGAGGATATAGAAATACAGAAAATTATATGATTTTGATTTAAAAAAATAGTTCAATTGACCTCATCTTCGCTAAATTAAGAGGACTCTCTATATGGTCAGTGTGCTTTCTCAGTTACTCTTAACTTCTCTTTCCTGATTTTTTTCCTTCACTCCTTACACCCCTTCATCCACCAAACACCCAAAGTTACAGAGCTTTATCTCCCTCCAGGATATCTCTGTGCCCGAATAAGGCCAACCTAGCAAAAACTCCACCTTTCCCTCCTTTTCACTCACCTCACATGTCTACAGGAAGGCAGCTAAGCTCAATTACCCTACAGATTTCTTGAATTGGAATCAATTTTACCCTTGCCAGTATTATATTGAAATAACCTCGAATAATTGAAGCTTTCTTCGCCACTTCAGATATTTGCCCGTGTATTTTTTTCATGTGGTCCCACAACCCGAGCGAGCCATCGTCGGGGAGGGATGCAGATCTAGACTCTGCCGTGAGGCTGTGATGGCATGGAGCGTAACAGTAACAGTTAGCATAAATACCATCATATACCAGGCACTGGACTGAGTATTTTGTATACAGTGCCTCATTTCATCTTACAACAACAGTGTGAGGTCAGTGTCATTAATTCCCATTTTATACGTGAGGGAAGTCTCAGCCAAGGTTACCTATTACTATGTGATAGAACTCAAACACCAACTTGATGAGCTCTTAGATGTTGTGTTATAACTGTTGTAGGGCAGAGAACTTGTCCAGGAATGAGTTTTCTTGTTGTTTCTTGGGTAGCTTACTAACGGTGTATACTTCATAAGAAAATAAAAGACCATCAAGGTTATTTTTGTCTTCAACTTTTCATACAGTTTTCCAGAGCAAGGCGTCACAGACATCAGTGGCCATCAAGGACTAACTTCATACCTGATCCCCTGTGCCTCAAAATCAAGTTGGGTGTTTGATTCAATTTGCGTTTCTTTAATGGCAAATGATCTTGAGGATCTTTCATGTGATTATTTGCCATCTGTATATCTTCTTGGGTGACGTGTCTAATTAATGCTTTTTGAGTATCCAAGTGTTTATTATGTCTCAAGTTGTAATAGTCCAAAGTCAATATGTTTGTAGGTTTAAGCACTGAAAGATCTACTATAAACATCATGTCTCTGGCATCTTAAGGCTTTATTTCTCGAATTCTCTCCCAGACTGGGGAAGAAGGGCAGTCAAACATGGAGTAGGCTGATATAACAAGCATGATATTTTTCTCTTAATTTTACCAGCCAAACACTGACCCTGATGAACATACAGCTAAGTGGCCTTTGCTTTTTATGTAGCTACATGCATTTGTGAATATATTGAGGGTATTTTTCTTAGTGAGAGCCCCTCTGAAGAATCTGAGTGCTTTGGAATTCGTCATTACCATTCAACAAATGAGGACATCATTTAGAGAATTACCAGAGAAGAGGACATATCTTGGTAACTTTTTTCCAAAAAGACATTATAACTAGAAGATGAGAAACACCAGAAAGATAATAACACTAATTTCTACAAACACAAATTTATTTTCATTACAATTACTAAGTGATTGTTTTAAAAACTGAAATCACTCATGATATGTTAGTTTGGATGGGACCCCACAAAATTTAGTTTAAGGAATCCATTTTCAACCATAAACTCATAGAATTTTTAGAGTCAGTGAAATTGTCTTATGGGATTTCTCTTCCACAAATGAGAAGATTATCTCCAGAGAGACCAACTTGCTATGTGGCCTTGGGCTAATCATATAGTAGATTGCCATATAATGCCTGACTTCTGTGTTTTGTTTTGTTTTGATTTTCCCCTGAAGAGAGCATACTTTCAAATCTTTCAAATGCATCAATTGGAAAAAACAAAACAAAACAGAAACAAAAACAAAAAACAGTCTCTTTATAAGACTGGCTCCTCCACTTTGGAAGGAAAACAAAAAAGGGGGGGAGGGGCGGGCGGGGGATATTCTAGGATTTAGCACATAGCTTCTTTCAGATCAGGTTCTGATTAAATATTTGTTAAGTGAATGTGCTGAGGAAATACAATGATCAAATTTCTTAACGACATCCTTCCTTTGCTCTCCTAAGCAATGCAAAGAATGAGAGGCTGGTAGAATTATTGGGTTCATTGCTTTTCTCTTTAGCAGCCGACACCTTGTTAAAAAGGAATTCTAGATCCAGTCAAGGGAATGTTCACTAGTGCTTAGAGCAAAATGTTGCCTGCTGTGAGGAGGGAATGAGTCCATGTCATCCACAAGCAGTATGGTCAATTAAGCACCTGACTCCAAGGTGGACTGATGGAGCTCTTAACCTTGAGAGTTGATGGGGGAATATTATATTTGGTGGTTAAATTTATGCAGAGGAAAGTTAAATGGCCCAGGTTAAGACCAACAATGAGTATATTCTTCATTCATTCATTTAATGAATACTTAATGCAAGGCCACTATTTGCTGGATGCTGCAGGTATAAAAAGAAATACAAAATAGAGTCTCTGATCTAAAAAAAGGTCACATCCTATTAAGACGGGCAGACTCATACACTCTTAATTTTAACAAATTCTGTAATGTTGGTTTTTCCAAAGTCTTGTGGTACATAGAGGAGGAAGCCATAGGTTGGTTTATTTGAGGAGGATATCGATTTAGAGAATATACTCAAGTAATATGTATTTGATCTTGGCCTTGAAGGATGAGCAGAATTCTGCTGATAAAAAGATTTCTTTCAGGATTAAACCTTCAGGTGGTTTTCAACCACTTAAATTTCCTGAATTTTATGGTACTTAGTAAAACAGAAAGAATATTTGAAATGTTCACTAAATACCAACTCTGTGCCAAGGACTGTGCTAGGTAAAGAGCATTCTATGGTTGCAGGACTGTCCCTGTACTTACAGTGAAATATGCAGTCCAGAAAAGGAGGCAGGCAGAGACAGGAAGACTTACTACGGAACAGGGTCAACGAATACTTTCTGTAAAGGGTTCAATAGTAAGTATTTTAGTCTTTGTGGGCCAAATAGTCTCTTTGGAGACTATTTGACTCTGCCATTGTAGCATGAAAGAAGTTGCAGACAATAGTAAATGAGTGAACGTGACTGTTTTGCAATAAAACGTCATTGACAAAAACAGGCAGCACGCCAAATTTGGACCATAGACTGTAGTTTGCCAGTCATTGGATTAGGGTGTGATAATTTCATGATGGAGACGAGAAGGGAGGAAAACTCAATTACTAATTATGAATAGTTTAAAAAATGAATATGTAGTAGATAAGAAGAACCGATCAGTTTTGTAAACCTAAATAAAGAGGTAAACTGAGGCAAGCTCAAATTACCAGAAATTGCGTTTATCCAGGACTAGCAGAGCAATTGTAATTGGGGAAACACATGCTGTAACAAGCCACAGGGGAGTCCCTGGGATGGGCTGCATTTATGGGCAAGGAGTGCAAAGAGGTAGACATCCAGCCAGAATCCAAGCAAAAAGTTCCTTGGCTTGGGGATGGGGAGAGATTCTTGGCACATCTAATTGGTCAGGAGGTTAGTCTTGGGTCTTCTGTAAGTCAGGTATTTAATGGAAATCAATCTCTTGGTTGAGTTCCATTCTTGAGGGCGCATGCGTGAGATTCTCCATTTCATGTCTTCTGGTTCCGTTTTATATTAAAATCCTTTCACAGCTTCACTAGTAAAGAAATTCAAATGCAAACAACCTTGTGGTATTAGTTTTCACCGTTCAGATGAGTCAAAGGTTTAAAAGTGTGACAATGTGTGAAATTGGCAAAAGCGTTTAAATTTGTGCAATTCTCCTTGAGAACTGTCTGATAAAAGGTAAATAAAGCTTTAAAAGATAGCATGCACAAAACCCTTGCTAACTATTTGCTTTGCTCAATACACTACTCCCCCCCCATTGGGCCTCATAACCATTATGTGGGGAATATTATTACCTCTACTTTACAAAAGAAGAAATTGAGACTCCAAATTGCTAAGTAAGCTGCTCACTGAGCAAGCGTCAGAGACAGAATTTGAACCCAGATCTGCCTCTAGACTTAGCCTTCAACACACTGTAACATACTAACCCTGTGCTAGCAAAACTTAATATGTGCATTATTTTTATTGCAGCGATTCTGTAACTGGGAATTTATCCAAAGAAAATAAGACAGGTGCATGTGATTTAAGCGCAAAGTATTACAGACTCTTTAAATGTCCATCAGTGAGGAATTGGGTAACTAAGGAATAATCCAACTATTCAGTTAAATATAATATAGCTTTGGAAAGGGTAAGGTAGAGCTATGGCTATAGACATGGAAAGATGGATGCGGACAGGTTGAATAAAAAACAGGCTGTACATTAATTTGCATTGTATGATCCCATATCATTACATATGATCCCCATATGTATATAATTATTGTACAATATGTACAATATGTACAGTATTGTATTAATGCTTGGATACAATGAAAAGGCTTGAGAGATATGCAACAGATTCATAATAATGGTTATCCAATGGGCGTGGGAGTATATATTCAACTCTACATTTAAGCAAACAGGCCTGAATTTTTTTTTTTTTTTTTTCAGTTTAGAATTCTTCTGTTTTAGGGTGGGCAGAACTAGAAATAAGCTCTTTTCCATTATGCATTATTTCCTTGAACCCTGAACTGGTGTCTGGAGTGTCTTGTCCTCTGTCAAATCACATTTCAATGGCTTTGGGGCTATCTTGGAAAGCAATCACTGTGTACCCTTGCTTACAGCCATTTTATTCCCAGCTGAAAGCTACAGCAGAGCTGTTTGAACATTACACTCTATCTTGAGCAGCTGTGGTTTATGCTTTCATTCACTTTTGCTCAACATCATCTCTGTCTTCCCTTGTGCTTTAGTGGGATATAGGTGAGGCAGTAGGTTTGAAATGTCCCTGGACATCCTCTGGTTTGGAATTAGTGATCATTGCTAGTGACATTGAGCAAGTGACATCCTTTTAGTTTTCTAATTCTTACAAACTCTAGAAAGTGTGCTTATTGAACTCAAAAAATGTTTCAAACAATTTATCCCTTTGACAATGCTAAAAATGATGCATGGAAACTGACTTTAACTAGGATATGACAGAATAACCTGAAAAGGATACATTGCTTGTCAGGTCTGGCCTCTCAGCTACTATTTCTCAACCTTGGTAGCACGTTTGGAACAACTGGAAAGCTTGTAGAGAATTCAGATGGTTCTATACCCAGAGAGTATGATTTCATTAGTCTGGGTGGGATCCAGACTAATGGTGGGATGGCTTAAACATTTCCTGGGTAATCATAATTTGTAGTTGGGATTGACAACCACTGTTCAAACTCTTTTATTTGGGGGTTACATTTTGGATGAGATATTTTAGAAAACGAATCTCCCAACCTCCTGATGGGTCTATGTCTCATCTTCAGTGGAAACATCATTGTTTTTGACCTATGTCACTCTCCTTTGGAGTCAATAAAACATTGAAAAAGCCTTGCATATGAATAGATATTAGCAGCCTTTCTTTCTTATCTTTTATTTATTTACTTATTTATCAGACCCTGCATTATTCCTCAAAGAATTTAAGGTGACATAGACGCTTCTATTCATGCAAACAAAGTAAGTGGCCTTCCTGATCCTTTAATTGAAGTTCTTACTTTAGTTCTGGAAAATTTATTATTTAACAAGCACGCCTTCATGTTGCTCAAAGACTACACGCGTTCTATTACTTTTTGAGTTTTGCTTCAATTTTAACACGTTTGTCAAATTTTAGGATCAGAGTCATTGAAATGTTATATTCTGCATTGGCTTCAGATATTATGGTAATATTTTCAACGAAAGAACAACTTTCCTACTTTATCTCAGACTTTTCCCTCTGACTCCCCTTCCCTGCCACCAAAATAAAAAGGCTAAAGTAGGAATAAGAAAGGAATATGTCTTAAATTTTCTGTAACACAGATGTAAATTATCCTTATAAAGATCTGGTTTATTATTCTATCAGTAATTAGAACATATTTCTTGGCTTCTGAAATGAATGACACAAACACTGCTTTTTTGCACTATAAATGAGGAAATGCTTGTTTTTGTTAAATTATATTTGTGTAAGTCATTATCATAGTAGCTTATCACTTTGACAAGCACATGATTTTTAAAATAAAACAACTCTAACTCTCCGAGTTGAATTTTAATGTCTTTCTTTTATATCAAAACATAGAGAACTTTGATTGATTTTCGCTCGTGAGCCTTTTTTTGTTGTCAGAGGTAATCTAAAGTTTATCAGGAATGCTCAGTCGGTCTCTCTGCAATCACTCTTTATAGGTATGCACAAAGCTCAACAGCTTAGTCCCATTCTCACAAATGGAACTTGTCGTCAGCAAGTTCACAAGAGCATCACATCCTTAATAACTGTAGACTATTGGTTCCTAAAGAATAGCTCCCAACTCTACTCAGTACTCTGTAATAACCCATATGGGAGTAGAATCTAAAAAAGAGTAGACATATATATGTATAAGTGATTCACTTTGCTGTACAGCAGGAACTAACACATTGTTGTAAATCAACTATACTCCAATAAAAATAAATTAAAAAAAAAAAGAATAGCTCCCAGATTAGCAGCATCAGGATCACCTGGAAACTTGTTAGAAATGCAAATTCTTAGGCCTCACCCCAGACCCACTAAACCAAAAACACAGAATGGGTCCCAGAAACTTAGGTTTGAACGAGCCCTACACATGATTCTACTACACATGAAGTTTGAGCACTGCTGTTCTCTGGACTGTGAGCTCCCTGAAGGCAGGTGTCATGAGTGCCCCATCACGCCTGGGTTCCTGATGTCTAGTAGAGAGAGGGAATTGGTGAGTAAATGGAAGAATCTGCTATGCAATAGCAGGAGCTGGAAACCTATTAACTGATAGCAGACGAACGTCTGCAGATACCTGTAAGATATATGATGGCAAGAAATAAAGATGAGCTAGTTTCCGACTTTCATGAATGTCAGTTCTACAGCTATACCAAAGAATAATGTAGGGTCTACAATGTGTTATCACATCCTTTTATTTGCTTGTAAATCTTGCCTTGAATTTATCATTTTAAAGAATGATTTGTATTAATGTTAATACACAGACTAATCCTTAGGAACGAGCATTTGGCCTGACGTTAGACCTAAATCACAGCCAGTGAATTAACTCACGTTACAGTAGCATATCTGATCGTGTAGAGATGGATTAACCTAGAGTCTGTCATACAGAGTGATGTAAGTCAGAAAGAGAAAAACAAATATCGTATATTAATGCATGTATGTGGAATCTAGAAAAATGGTACAGATGAACCTAATTCCAGGGCAGGAATAGAGACATAGACATAGAGAATGGACGTGTGGATACAGCAGGGGGAAGGGGAGGGTGGGATGAATTGGGAGGTTAGGTTTGACATAAATACACTACCATGTGTAAAATAGATACCTAGTGGGAACCTGCGGTATAGCACAGGGAGCTCAGCTCTGCTCTGCGATAACCTAGATGGGTGGGATGGGCAGGGGGGAGGGAGGTCTAAGAGGGAGGGGATATATGCATACATATAGCTGATTCACTTCATTGTACAGCAGAAACTAACACAACATTGTAAAGCAATTATACTCCAATAAAAATACAATAAAATAAAATTAATGTCATTTAGTGAATTGATATGAACAATTGAAGCCTTAGGTTAATACTTTCAAACTTTTTTTTAAAGAGTTGGATCCTTTTCTTTAAGTGCAGTTTTACCCAGAAGCTCTGTATGTCAGAGTTAAAACAGAATGGCTTTGCTTAGAGCAGGATGAGGATATTGCTACCAGCCTCCCCTCTTGGCTGTAGTGGAGCCTGTGTGGTTGGCAGTTGGGAGTCTGGGGTCATTGCAGATGAAAGAAGTGTAGTTTAAAATATCTTGTACTAGGAAAACACTTTCTGACCTGTGCAGTTTCAAATGACATTTATGTAATGCTTTATACTCTGCAGAGCATTTTTGCTTTGAAATCAGTTTTAACTGTTGTTGATAACTGATGATTCATGTCAATTTTGACACTACTACGCCTACTTCTAGAAATCTGGATATCATAGACGTTCCTAAAACTTTCCCTCCTCTGACCCTCACGGTCCAAATGGTAATGATAGATAGATAGATAGATACACATACATACATATATATGTGTATGTGTGTGTGTGTGTGTATACATTTATACTTTTTCCTGGATTTTTAAATTCTCCAACAGCTAATGAAAACCTGTATCACCTGGCCATTTTCTTTCCTATCTAATTCCTTAACAACTTCATATGTGGCAAACAAAAAGCAAATCCTGACTTAGGTAAGGAGAGACTTCATTTGAGAGGTTACTGAGAGGGGAAAATGGCTGTGGGACCAGGGAGAGGAGGGCCATTGCAATAGGGAGAATGCTCAGACGTGAGATCTGCAAACATCGTAAAGTTAGGCAGAAAGAGGCTTTTCTTTTACAGGAAGGAGGAACAAGGCTATAATGAAGTAGGTGTGGGGAAATGTGATGAATGAGATGAACAGGGAGTGGCCTGATCAGACTGTAAATCAGGGAATGTTTTGCCCAGAAGTGGCCCTACTCTTGGGTGCAGTTGTTAAATAAATGGTATGTGTTATCTCAGGCTTGAAAGTGGGCCAAATTCAGGGACCTCGGGGAAGAAGATAATCAAAGTTTGGTTAACAAACATTAACCAAACCTGATTAATCAGTGAAGACAAAACAGTACAGCTAATCATTTATGAGGCAAAAACTGGGAATTTGAAAAGCCTGTGTCTGGCCTTATTATAGGTAAACAGGGGGACATCCTTGAATCTTATCTAAGTCGTGTGGGGAAGGGTGGCTCCTTTTAAGAAGATGGCTCCTTTTAGGAAGGTGATTTCCAGAATACAAAAAGGGTGGGAGGTGGGATTTCTTAACAATCAGTGTTTTCCAGGATCAATGTTTAAATCCAGATCTGGGGCTGGTTTCACTCTGCTGTAATGTCACAGAAGACAGGGAGATACGGGAGATGGACCATCTTATAAGATGGCCAAAAGACCATCTTCTAAACCTAGAGCATGGAATTGCCCAGGTCAGAAAGCACTTTCCTAGAGCAAGGTAATTCAAGCTATGCTTCCCTCGGTCCCAGTGCCCCACCCAAGCCTATGACACAGTCTCCAATACAGCCCAAGGGGAGGCTGCTAGCTGTATCCCACCCATTCCGAGCAGAGCAGCTTTGCTTTAACTGTCTGACATATAGAGATTCTAAAGAGATCCAACTGCTTAAAACTTTTTTGAAAAGTATTAACTTAAGACTTCACTCTGACCCACAACAGTTCCTGGATTAACTTGAGGATTCTGCTGGCTAGATTCCTAGATTCTAGAAGTCTAATCGACTTGTTGGTGCTTGGATAACCTATTGATCAAAAACCCAGTATTCTAGGTCTACTTTCCTTTTCTCCTAAACTCAGACTTTTCTTCACTTGCCTATTTTTCTTCAACCTCCTCAATATTATTGCCATGTGTGGATCTCCATCTTTCCATCTTGGTCATAGCCAATTATATTGTATAGACCTCTCCCACCTGGATCTGCAAGTTCTAGAATATTTGTCCCAGGGAACAAATGCCACACTTTTATTATGGATATGAGCAAGTGTATCATATAAGGAAAAGTACAGCCTAATTGATAAAATTTACATTGCTTGTAAGTACCTTGCCATAAATTAGTTCTACCTTTTTGACCATTTTCTAACTGGTTGTTATTCTTCACTTAAAAGGTAGAGTTGATTCCAGATACAAAATCTTGTTTATGTAATTATTTTCTGCTTATTTTTAGAAATAGATTTTGAGTGCTCAATCAGATAAGAAAGTACCACTTTTGTATATGGTTTTTAACCATGTCTACTTTTTAGGAAGATAAATGTAGCTGTTCCAAACTCCTTCTTTAAAGCAAGATAAACAAACCAGTCCCAAATAGCTTCTGAACATAATCACAAGTAGAAGGATCTGTTTACATCCAACATGGCTTTTAGAGGGAAGCAAAGTGTTCTCAAGATTTAGAAGCTGTCTTTAAAAATGTTCTTTGTTTTGTTTTAAAAGGAAGTTTAATTACAAAGAAAAGCTTGGGTCCTCCCTTGGGGTATAGTATTTTTATAATGATAATAGTCTTTTCATGTAGTAATTCTTTCATAGATAAAGTATACTTGTGTTTGAACTTGTTGAAATGCTTATATCCCCAGTGGTTTTTTAGAATATCTATTTAAGGAGGAAGATTGATGCAATCATGAGAGCTGACATCTGGTACAATTGGATATTTACAGTTTAGCCTTCACAGAGGTCTTTTTCAAATGACTTGTAGAGATTGCCTTATACATATTTTGTTTACAGGAATAGCATGAGTCTCAGATATCATTTTCATGTCCTGTTTAACCTCTCTTTCAATATTCAGTATCAGATGCAGAACTATCCATTCCTTTATGGTATAAGTCCACCCAGCTATCAATGTATTCTTCCCCAAGGAGTGGGGGTCAATGAACCACTCCTTCACTGAAGGGATGAAGATGGGGGGGGGGTCTTCCTCACCCATCACCTGCTGCCACTTTAGACAGGAGGCATGGAGACTACACTTATACTCACCTGCAGTGATTATATTGCCAAACACTCACAAATCTGTCCCACCACTAATCAGTGTCAAAGCCAATTTCAGCTCCTGGATCCAACCACCTCCAGACATTGAAACTTGCCTCGCCAACTGAAGGCATGCTTCTTTCAAAGGAACTGCTATCAGGTTCTACAGAGGTCAGCATAGGCTGGTGCCCAGCACGTGGATCTGATTACTCCAAATACAAACTTGTAGTAATTCCCTTGGGTTCTTGGGAATTATATAATTTCTCTCTAACATTGGAAACCATTTGTGGAGTTCAGCTCACAAAAAATAAGTAAATGAATGCATAAAATGGTAAAGCCCTTTTTAGAGCTCCAGTATAATAGCTTTGTATGATAAGCTCTTTCACTTAAAACCGTCTTCCAGGTGGCATGCCCAGGGCAACTGAGAGAAAACGAGAACACTCGTTACCTGCAATAGCCTTTCTTACCTCCTACCTGAGTCCTAAAACCAGTTAGTTCCTCCCACTTATGAAAACAATTTTGCCATAATTTCTGCTACAAATTGATTGACAGAATTTTTCAGAATAAATTCCTCCTTGATATATTATAAAAATTTCCAGAATATGATATTTCACTCTTTTGGAGAAATGTTTGAAGGCTGGCAAAATGACAAACAAAACCATTGGTAGTTACCTAGTTTTTTTTATTTATCTTGTTTCTGCCACATGTTCTCATGAGTCAGTTTTCATCTGAACAGCTCTGATTGTATATTTTGGTTGTGGTTAATTTAAATCTAAAATGCTCACCCACCAGCACCCTCCCTTTTGTGTCATTAATGATGGGGGATATACTCCTTTCAGCTATTCCAGGACTCAAGTGAACTCAGCTTATCCGCAGAATTTTCTGTGATGGTGAACAGAAAATGTTTTATAAGCATATGAATGATCAGGAATAAAATAGTTTTTGTGCCATGCTTGTTGTTACAAAAAATTGGCCATGTTATTTAAAATATTGCCATTTCCCCAAAATCCATGGTATTAGTATGATATTAGTATTGTCATTCTCCTCATCCATCCTGGGTATATAAATTGTTAAAGAAGGGATTCAGTTTGTGATGGTCCCTCTAAAGAATACTTTATGACTGCTAATTAAAACCAGGTATTTTGGGCTTCCCTGGTGGCGCAGTGGTTGAGAGTCCGCCTGCCGATGCAGGGGACACGGGTTCGTGCCCCGGTCCGGGAAGATCCCACATGCCGCTGAGTGGCTGGGCCCGTGAGCCATGGCCGCTGAGCCTGCGTGTCCAGAGCCTGTGCTCCGCAACGGGAGAGACCACAACAGTGAGAGGTCCGCGTACCGCAAAAAAAAAAACAAAAAAAAAACCCAGATATTTTATTTAGATTGTGACACAAAATGAATACAGCCATTGTCACCCTCACACTTAGACATCAGCTTGTGGTAGTGATTGTAGGGGGCAGGGCGGGTGTTGAAGCAGCAACAGTTCCTCCTAGGCAATGAGTAAATGCAGATTTGCAATTAGATCCAGGAACTGAGATGAGTTGATAGCTGGGCTGTGGGGAAGAGGGAAGTATGGAAAAACAGGAACTGGAAAGGCATCATGGATCTAAAAAGAAATTGGCTGATGTGGGAGGAATTGAATCTGAAACCAGAAGCTAGGATAGAAAAGGACTCCAAGCCTGAGTAATGTCAATAGTTCTTCAAATTAGCCACATTTTCATTCAGCCTTCAAATTTGAGTAACTGTTGTCAGGAAAATATCAATAAAGCACAGGGCTGCAAATGCCCTACCTAACATCTTTCAGACGTGCCTCCGCACCCTATAGAGTGCAGTCCAGATCCTTGACACATCACGTAACATGCCCTTTAGAACTTGTGTACTCCCTGCCCTTCTGGCTACTTTTCTGGTATTCCCCATCTGTTTTATTCATCATAGAATAAGTTGCAGTCCTGAAAATTACAGTGAATTTCACCTCTGATCCATTGCACATATTGTTTTCTTTGCCTGGACCACTCTAGAACGCCCAACACCCACCGCTAGAAGTGTATTTTTAGTTCTTGGCATACAGACTAAGAAACCAGAAATCTTATTTCTTTATCTGTTTATTCTAGTTAGTTTCCCCCATTAGAATGGAACTTCACAAAAGTAGAAAATGAGTCTGTGTTGCTCTTCACTGTATAGCCACTTCCTAGGATACTACCTGGCACATAAGGAGGCACTTTATAAGTATTTGTTGAATAAATGAATGAATGGGTGAATTGATAGATTGATGGATGGATAGATGGGTGGATGAATGGATAGACAGATGGTTGGGTGGCTTGATGGGTGGAAGATATATACTCAATAAATTGTTATTTTTTTTATGTCACATAAACACTTAAAATTGCAGCTGTCGCAAAGGGCATGTTTTCATGGTACCAGATCTAATTCTTTTGGATATCTGGTTGATACTTTAGCCAGAATGTATCTTGACTTTTTATATTAAAACAGTTTCTGTCTCTGGAGCTTTGAGAGGGACTGAATGTCTCTGAGTAATTGATATCTCTGATATCTGAGTATCATTATATTTCTCAATGAGTCATTGATTTATTGATTTTTATAATGAGATCATGTTATCCCTAACTCACCAACTTTCAAATAATGAGACATGTATTACTGAAAGGAGTAGACTTAAGTGTCATGGTGTTTGTTGATTTTTTCTGTCATTGTTTGGGTGGAGGATTTTTCTTTTTACCCACTGTTATGGGTTTTGTCCTCCAAACAGACATGTTGAAGCCCTAACCCCAACTCCCTCGGGATGTGACGTTATTTCGGAATGGGGTCATTGCTCATGTAATTAGTTAAAATGAGGTCATACTGGAATAGGGTGGGTGCTTTACCCAATGATTGGTGACCTTGTAAGAGGAGGCAAGGAAGGATCCACCCTTAGAGGCATCAGCATAGCCCTCCCAACACCTTGACTGTGAACTTCTAGCATCCAGAATTATGAGAAAGTAAATTTATGTTGTTTTAAACCAGTCAGTTTGTGGTACTTTATTATAGCAACCCTAAGAAATGAATACACCACCTTTTAAGACAAATTACTTTGGAACATTATTTGCAGTCCAAGGAGGAGATCCTAGGATGACTGCTAAGATGGACACATTCAAGAGGAACTCTAATTATTTCTTAAGGAAGTTAAGAAACTTTTAGCTGCATTTGAGGTGCTCTTGGTATTGGTCCATCATTTGCTTCCCTCCTGCCTAACTGTTCTCTAAGGTCATTGGAAACCATCTTCCCTGTCCCCTACCATCTTCACCCCACCACACACCTCCAACGGTGAGCTGTGAACCTTGGAAAGATAATGTTGCAATGGATGAGGGAGCCCAGAGAGGAAACTATATTAATCAAGTGTCATCGAGATGGCCTTAATCTCTGAAAACCTTCACATCCTTTGTCCCAGGTCACATCTAAGAGAAGAAAGGCCATGGTTTTTGCTCTCATGTGTGTTTAATACTCCTTTTTATCTCACACTGACTCTGTAAGATTAAATAGCAGATATCTAAAAATTATTTTAGGCACCACCTACCTAAAGGGAAAAGATAGCATTTTATCTTCTGAGGAGGTACATTAAAATCACATATTTAGTTTTTCTCCTGTTGATCTAATCTTTGGATTAGCAGCTGAAAGTCAGGCACCTTTTACTTTGAAAATAAATCATTGATATTCTCATTTGTATTCTAGAAACAAACAATAGCGATTTGCACTATTCTTCTACCCACATTGTCCTTTTTGGTATCTGCTTATAGCTATTAATAGAGTGATTACTTAATAACGGAGATTAATTCAGTTTATGGAAATTGAGCAACTTTCTTTAAAAATAACAGGATACATTTTACTGCATTATGATCATAAAATTAAAACATGCTCTTTGTAGAAAATTTGAATAAAATAAACAATGAGGCAAACAAACCACCCACAATCATTCTACATATTTGTCTTTTAATTTCCACTATTTTTCCATTAAGGTTTAATAGCTGTGCTTAAACTGTAGTTTTAATTTACTGTCTTGCTTTTTTTTTCACTTGTCATTATAACAAATTTTTTTCCCATTACACAAAATATTTTTTGCAAGCATCATCTTAAATGACTACATAATATTCCTTCATTAGGATATATTATAGTTTATGTATATTTTGCCCTGTTTCAGCAAATTCCTTTTAATAAAAACTTAAAACTTTTTAAAAGGTTAGAAATTACCCATTTCAAAGATATTCAAATGCAAATTGAGACATCTAATGAATGAACACCTATGTTCAAACTACATCCATTGGTTGGTGGTATTCTGTAGAAGCTCTGCCATTGTCCCTGGAGATATGATGATACACTCATTTTGCTTTCTTCATGCTAGACTCTGTGGAGGATACCAAGATAACTCAGTAACAACACCTGCACTCCAAGCACTTAAAAAAAATATACAAAATAATAACTATAATTAAAGGAGAAAAAATATCCTGCATTTGTACATATACACATGTTATTGTAGTTTAATAGGGAAAATTTTTCTGGTAGGGGCATCTGGGAACTGAATATGGAAAGGCAGAATCTGAGTTGGAACTTAAGATCAATATGCTGAAGATACTTGTAAATTTGAGTGGGCTGAGTGGAGAGAGGACTGTGGGAAGGAAAGGTCAGAACTATTATTTTTAATGGAGACTAGCAAGTACAGAGTATCTCCGTTAACCAACTCCAAGTTGCGAATAACCAGTTCCCTCCCTGATTTCGGTAAGTTGTTATTTCTGATGCTCATGGCATATTGAATTCTAGGGCTACTAAGCCACTCTAGAGCACATTCACCTCTTTTTCTTTCTACAGACTGATTGTATGCTTAATAAACTTGCTTTTGTTGCTAAAACTACTCATATCAATGTTTCTTTTTATTTTAAATATACAGTAATTTAAAAGTATGTTAGCCAAAGAAATAAAGGTGCAAAAAGAAAGGCGGCATTTTTTTTGTGTGTGTGAATGCTAAGTTAATGTATTGAAAAAACACAACATAGATGAATCACTAAAAAATTACAGCAGAATTAGGAGTTGGAGAAGAGTCAAATGTAAAAGATTGGAAGAAAATTTTAAAATATTAAAGGATCGTGCATTCAAATTGCTTCACAAGTATCTCTAAAAACTTATTTCATTCTAAAGAAACTAAAACTGGAAAAAGTATGTGATTCATGCACTTGGTGAATCCATAGTGAAAAGAAAAAAAAGGCCTATGATTTGCATGAAATGACTGGCAAACGAATGTAAATATATGCATTTTTTAATAGATCAAAATGTTTAAAATTTTATGTATAATTTTTATTAACCTCCTTTTTAATATACTCACCAATCAAAGATGAAAAGCAAATACACACCGAGTAAAGGAGTGATTAGGTCATGTGAGGATTTGGATTCTAGATTAAGATGTTGGAGCTTTAGTTGGGGTATATGTGGAAGATACTGGCAGATTTGGGGTGGAGCTGTGGCATGACCAGGAGCATCACCCTATGTGAAGAACAGTCTGGCCGGCCGTCCTGCTCAAGATGAATTGGAAGGGTCCGAGACTAGAGGCAGGGAGAATAGTAAAGACTTCTGTGAAATAGGACAAGTAAGGTGTAAATATGGCCTGAATTATAGGTAGTGAAAATGAGGATAAGAATTGATATTTTTCAGGTATAACAGAGTACCTGGCCACTTGCGTAAATGTCGTGTCAATGAGATGATACCAAGACTTTAGGCTTGAAATACTAGATGGATGAAAGTGACAATAAGAACAATGGGAAACAGGAGGAGGAGAAGCACAAGTTTCATTTTGGATCTGATCAGCAGAGAGTTCCAGTTACATGCCCCATTCCTACATCCCAATCCAGGGCATTTCATCTCCCTTGGACAGCAGACAGCTGGAGACAACAATCCAGAGCTTGGTAATTGGGACTCATTTACAGAGAGGAGATAGTTGAAGCCATAAGAGGAAAGATACAGAAACAGTCTGAGCCAAGCGATCCCAGCCTCACACAAGTAAAGGCAGTTGAGAGGTTAAGTAGGAGTAATTAGTTAAGTATTATATAGAGAGGGAAAGGCCTATAATTTATGACAGATGAGTTGTTGTTGGTGACCTTAAAGAATCTGTTTAATATAATGGTGGGATTCTTCAAGGAGCCAAGGAAAAAGTCTTTGGGAGGGTCATGAAATAGAGTAAGTGAATGGGACTTCTAAGAAATTTGCCTTGAAAATGAAGAATTAAATAAAAGTACAATAGTAATTTGAGGAAGGGATCCTTTTAACAGTAAGAGAGGTCTTAGGAAAATGTTACATTGAAGAAGATAAAACTGCTAATGAAGAACTCATCTGAATTTTCACTTGAGAAAAATATTTCGTTTGTCAATTACAATAAAACACATTTATGCACCAACTAAAATAGACTTCTTTAATGTCATGTGAATAACGGTAGTCCACTGGGAAAGTGTCTTTTCTAAAATAATGTAAAGAGATTGAGCTAGGATTATCTAGAAATATCTGTATATGTATATTTAGGACAAAATTATAATATGAAAAGAAAAGTAGAAAGAGAAAAAACACATGCTTTACCAGATTTTGGGAAATGATATGGCCTAGAGCAGTGTGTTCCAAATCATTGAACATGTGCTATGCAGTTGGGACTCAGAACAGAAAAAAGTTTCATTTTAAATAATATTTAAATAATACTGGGGCACATAAGTACAGTGAAATTCCATTTTCAATTTCATTTCATTTCATCTGGATTATGTCAAGGAGAAAGGCCCAGTTTGGTGTTAATAGGTCTTCAACTTGCTCACCTCTTTTTACATTAAAAGAGAATGGGCAGCCACCTCAGAGTATATATGAATCAATGATATTTATCAAGAATTTAATCATTTGCTTTAATTAAATTAATTTTATAGTTATATTTTATGTAATGAATTATATTAGTTTTCCAATTATGTTAAGACATAAAGTCTCATTTAAAATAAGTTTAAGCTAAACAAGTGAGGTAATTAAGTACATACTCAGTAAATAATAGTATAGATGATGGGGTTATAGCCTCACAGTAGTGAAAATGGTACCAAAAGACAGGGGCTTGGGAAACATTGTCTTAGAAAGAAGTTTTAATTTGGGAATTAGAAAACATTTGATCTGCCAATGGTTAATTTGTTGTTTTTTTGAAAAGTTTATGACCATTCAGAGCTTTAGTGTCTGTGTTTGTCAATCAGAAATACTCATTAGGAAAGTGACAAGGTCACATGAACCAATCCATGATGAACAAATTGCGCAATTTTCAGTAGTAGGTCTCTAAAATGCGTTACCTGTTTGTCTGCATTCCTGCTTTTCATGAAAGTTGTGATTTGCCCAAGAAAAACACATTCTAGGAGAGAATTTCATCTATTGACTTAACTATTGAGCTCTTAGTCTACAAGGCAGACACTGTCCAATCTTTTGAGAAATACCCAGATCTGTTCTCATATAGCTTACAATCTTGTGTGAATAAAAATAAATTGCCAAGTATAGCTGATTCACTTTGTTATAAGCAGAAACTAACACACCATTGTAAAGCAGTTACACTCTAATAAAGATATTTAAAAAAAACAATAAAATAAATTTCCAGTTCAATTCAGGTATTAAAACCTATAGATGGAGGTCTTATGCAGCTTCATCATATTACCAAGCTATATTATTTCGTTTTAGCTGCTGCACAAGTTTAGGACTGCCAAATGGAAAGAGATTTTTTTTTTCCTGTTGAATGTATAAAACACTTTAAAGGTTCTTCACTTCCATGATAAGGTAATTGTTCAATTCATATGATTGTTAAAATAATGAATTGAATATACGTGCAAAGCAATTGCTTGACATTAAAAAACACAACAGTTTAGTTTCATCATCATCACAATACTTTGTGTTTTAGATAAAGATAGTTGATCGCCTAAAGCTAAAGTTGGAAAATCTCATTACTGCTGGGCTTACTGATTATCTCTTGGTTTTAACAAATGAAGAGTATCTTCATGTCCAATCCATATTGGACAACATGGATTTTTTAAGGTCTTCCTCATGTGATTATATCTTAAATATTTTTATTCTAGGACTAAACCTGGACTTTTATCAATATATGTATAGAGGTTATCATCAGAAAAAAATATCTGGTTTCTCTGGTTTTCACTTCAGATTTTAATGGCCAGAGCCTGGAGACAGATCACTTCAGTTACCCCCCAGGCATATCTTTGACCACATCGGAGCGATTCTGGACTATAGTTGGAACTGTGTTACCATGGTTTATTTTCCCTGTGTCCTTGAGACAGTGGTTTATTTTCTCTGTGTCCCTGTATCCTGTGCAAATACCCTAATGGTCCCAATGTTGTGGCTGAAAATTCATATACAATAACCTCTCAGCCCTCAAACTAATAATTGCTTTCCAAAAAAAAGTTATCTTTTTACACACCTCATGTGATCAGGTACCCTATCCCTCACCCAGCCCTGGGATTCTGGCTCCCAACTCCCTGCAGTACTACTTAGCTTATTATTTTAAAGACACCATATATCTGTTTCCATCTGTTCTTGAAAAATCTATAGGAATAAAGTCTACCCTGATTCGTGAGGAATAGGCTTGATACAAATATGTAGATAGTTTCCAGCTTCGATTTCCCAAATTCTTGAAAACTGCCAGGCTGAGTGAAAGGGTTAATGAATAGAGGACACATTTTTTTTCTTGGATTCTTAACACAAATGACATTTTTATTCATAAATAATCACCACTGGGCTTCCCTGGTGGCGCAGTGGTTGAGAGTCTGCCTGCCGATGCAGGGGACACGGTTTCGTGCCCCAGTCCGGGAAAAGCCCACATGCCGTGGAGCGGCTGGGCCTGTGAGCCGTGGCCGCTGAGCCTGTGCGTCTGGAGCCTGTGCTCCGCAACGGGAGAGGCCACAACAGTGAGAGGCCCGCGTACCGCCAGAAAAAAAAAAAAAAAAATCAACACTAAAATAGAACAACTAGCATTGATGTTAATGACTAAACGTCTACATTTACATTTGGTTAAGCTCATGGTGAATTAATAAATGTTGCAGAATGGAGAAAAGGCAGTTCTCTAGCCCACCGGCACTGTTGAATGAAGCATGTACAACAGAATTCTTTGGCATGTAGAACTTGGCTTATATGTTCTACTGAAAAGTATTTGGTGTAGGAAAGAAGTTTGGATTAGGGGGCAGAAGACAGAGTTCTAGGCATGTTGTCCTACTTACTAAGCATCGGAGTATCATAGACCGGTATCTCTAATGCCTCCGTTGCTTCATCTCTAAGTTGATGCTAATAATATCCACTATTTCTATCTAGATTATAAAGTGAAATAACATATATTAAAGCACTCTTTAAGAGGCAACTTACCATTTTTGATAATTGTGTTCATCGCCATTATTATTATCTTGAACTCGTTTGAGGGTATAATTGTATCAATTCACCAAATAGAAGCCAGTAGGTTGTTTCTGTCTACAACTGTGCATAACCTTAGGGATAGGCATTTAGATTTCAAAAATCAATTGCCTAACTGTAGGAGAGAGAGGACATGCTGTGGCAGTAGTTCACATAAAAACGTTTATGGGGCATTGAGTTGATCTCAAGCTTAACATGAATCCACAGTGAGACGTGGCTGCAAATTTCTGGCATTATTAAGAAGAAAAGAGTTTGCATGGCACGGGAAGTTGCAGTCTCATTCTCTGCATTAATCCAACCACACCCAGAATACTCAGTGCAATTCCAAGCATGCATTTTAAAGAATTAGAGGGAGACTAGAGTGATTCCAGGTTGATAAAATTTGTGAGGAGGCCTAGAAAACATATCACATAGGAAGAATTTGAGTGAACTCAGGGAAGCTGAGAAAGGAGTAAATTTATTCTGTCTTCTTCTGAAGCTAGAACCAGTGGTAGAATTAATAAAATACCACATTGTAGCTCATTATGAGAAAAGCATTTATAAAATATAGAGTTGCTTGAGAGCAAGAAAAGATGCCTTACTGGGTAGAGAATTTACTGTCTTTGGAGATACTTCAAGAGAAGTTGTATGACCTTCACAAACACCTATATCGTATGGGCATTTCCAGTTGTGTTGGAGTTTTCATTGAAGATCTTACAGATCTTCTGACAATTCAGTGTATATAATAAGGCTATTGTACTCAAGATTGCTATAATATATTTAGTATATCCAAAACATCATTTTCTGAAACCCGTGGCATCCCGATTTCAAGAGATGCTGCTCTATTCAAAATATAACCTACCGATAAAATACAATTGGAGAACCCCATCTTCTATAACTCATCTTAGAAAATGATGACACATAGCAGTAGACTGAAAACTCTTCTAATGATAAAGATGCCTGTTAACTATGTTTGGCCCAATTTTTCTTAACTTACTTGATCATGCAGTTTTATTTATTCACTCATTCATCTATCTGTCTATCACTATCTACCTACCTATCTGCATATAATCTCTTTGTACCAACTGTGGAACTAACAACTGGCTCAAGAAACCATATGGATATATGAACATTCTGGATAACTTTCTACAGAAATTATCCAAATCCCTTTTTAAAATGTATAAGATACATCTTATAAGTTGAAATTTGGAGCCATTGCTATTCTCAAACGTAAGGCAGTTTGCAGAATTCAGCTCAGTTCATCTAGCTCCTGGGATGGGAGGAGATGAGATAAAACTGCGCACTTGAGTATCAACACTTCCCAGCATCATTCCAGCTATTAGCAATGACTACTAAAAAACTTAAAATTGGACTTGATTCTCAGCAGAACCAATAGACCCAATATAAATATTTTCTACCCTGCTATATATTGAAGTGTTGAACTGTTACCTTTTCAAAAACTGAAGTTCTGAATGAGTCTACAGAGTTTTCCAATATTTTCTTGATAGCTCACCTTGCTGTTTCCCTTCAGCCCCCATCCCTCAGGTACCAGATCCTTGTTTTTGTTTCTTCATTACTCCAGTTTCCTAGTGTACTGGTTGCGAGGAGTAGGGGGATTCTTATGCTGGGTACCAACAATCTGCCATTGTTCTGACTTTTCTCCTAATTTATGCCAGCTTCAGGTCATGCTGCCTCCCCACTTTTTGTGTGGATTTTTCTAGGTGAGACTATTTGCTAGTGATGCCGACACCACCTCTGCTGTTCCGTTCTCAGGCAGACTCTCCCTAAATTGTTGGCTGCTTAGAACCAGAAATCACTGACCTACTTGGACTTGATCTCTGCGTCCCTTATCTAAGTTGACAGTATTTGCTCTATGACTGCTAACATCTCCTTTCCTCAGCGTCTTCCCTTTTATTATACCCTCTAGCATGTGGCTAACCACATACTGGCAATGTGTGTTCTAACCTCATCCTATGATCTGAGTCTGACAGGGTCCAATAAAATGGTCATGCTAATGAAGAGCCTCATTACAAACACACATCGTTACTCTATTGTGTTGGCTTATACTCATCTCTCCACATGATTATATTCTAGCTTGAATTACCTAACAAGCATTTAATTGTGTAGTAAAGGCTACTGGGTAATGGGGAGGGGGAGACACAAAGAAGAATTTCAATTAGGTATTTTAGGGAAAAGAGTACACAGATATATGTGTGTTGGAAATTTGTCAGAGCACCTGAGTACAGAAGTAGCCATTTTCAGAATTCGGAATTGGAACACTGATGTAAAGGACCTACTGTTTATCAAGCCTGTCCCTTTTCAATGTGAGAGAGGTTAATAAGACACAACCACAAGTCATTAGCTTTGTGAGACTGTAATCACAATAAGATCAAGGACTGACTTTCCTTGCACCCAGTGTATCCTGTAAAGTCATGGTTCCTGCCACAAACAGATGGCAGTCTAAAAAAAGAATAATTGCAGAAAGTTTTAAAAAGGGTATCTTTATGAAGAACTATGGATTAAGAGAAACCAACACGAGTTGGTAAAGCATCTCTAAGGCTAACAACCACAGGTGGCCTCCACTAACCTCAGACCTGAAAGGGCAAAGATAGTGAGTGGTTCCCAGAAGCCCATGAGAGCTATAGCATTAGGAGGGGACATTTTAGCTTTGATTCTAGCCCTGGCAGTAGCATCCAAGGTGGATGTCCTGACAGCTGTACCAGCACCAGTTACCAGGGTCCAAAGGCAGGACTGGCTGGGTGTTGTTTCAGATGTCAATCTTCCCTTAATTTCTGCTAATTTTCAAGGCTTTCTTTCAGTCTCCTGTTGATTCTCTCTGTTCCTTCATATCCTTCCGATAAATCCCTTTCCTGCTTAAGTTAACCAGCATTTGTTTCCACTGTTTGCATAGAAAAAAAAATCTTTTATATTTGTCTAAAGGACCCAAAGATAACAGATCAAAATTTAGCTTTCTCCTTTAAAATTCTGAAAGAGGATGCTGCTACCACCCTTTTCAAGGTAAAAGTTTCTACATAATTCTACTTAGGTCAGTTTTTAATAGCTAGAAGTGAAAATTCAGCATTACAAAATGAAACTATCATCCCCAAGCTCACTTACACAAGAGTTGTTTATTTCAATAGTTGAGCTCTGTTAAACATAATCATGTTAAATCTGAGTGAGGCGAGATCCAATATGGATTTCAAGTGTGAGCCAACAAGAAGGTCCTCATAGGAAACACAAGATTCACAATCTGGAAAGTCATGGAGACTGCCTGGCGGTACCTTACTCCTCTAATTTGCATAGGCAGAAACCCTAATCCTTGAACTTGTGAACTCTAGATAGTGAACTAGTCTCTTGAGACATTAGAGAGGGTTATGGTTAAGGCAGTTTTACTCACCTAGTGGGATTACCTTCATTTTAGATAAACCATCCCCATGTCTTACTCAAGTGCATCAAATTCCTGTTTGTGAGTTCTTCCAGAAATAATTTAACTTTGAGTAGCTCCTCCACTCACTAGCTATGTGACTTTAGGGTAGTTAATCAATCTCTTTGCATCTCATATTTTTTCATATGCAATATTGAGATAATTATAGTAGCTTTTTTATATGTTGGAAAGTGGGATTAAAATGACTATTCATACATTGTACTTACAACCCTGCTGGCCCTAATGAATGCTCCATAAATGTTAGCTAAAAGATACGTGAATGTGACCGGCAAATAACAACCAAGAAATACAGTGAAGCAATACAGAAAAATAAGAGAGAAGGCAAAGAAGACCCATGGACAATGATAAATTCTTGAGAGTCTGGTAACTATACACTGTCCTTGAGTTAACCATCTCTTGTGTTGACTACACAATTCACAATGTCCCTTATAAGTAAACAAACAAGCAAAAAGAAGTAAACACAGAACAGATACTTAGGAGCAGCACAACTATTTTTGTGTGTGTAAAGATGGGACAGGGATTTCTTTCAGAAGGCTTCATAAATAAATAGGACACTGTATGATGTAATGAACAATGTCCTTAGAAAATACCCTTACAATGAGTGATGAGCTCTACAGGGCTGTTTATTTTTCAACAACCCTCAAACTAGGTCAATGGCATCACAATGAAGTTTGTTTAACTAAAAAGACAGCATTCTGCTACACGCCAAGTGGAAGAGGTTCTGGGTATGGAAGAGAGAGAATTGGAAGTGGGGGATTGATTTGCCTTCTCAGAGGAGAGAGAAGCTACTCAATGACTGGTGGAAGGGCCATCAGACTGGAAACGGTGAAAGTGAGTGTATCAATTGAGAAGTAAATCAACTGGTCATCATAACAAAATTTAAGGGTTTTAGGGATGCGTTAAATGTGGCTTGTAGAGAAAGGAATGGACACTGGCCAAAACCTAAATAAAGAATAGATTCATTTCTGAGCTCTTGACTTTTGTTAAGAAAGGACCAAGACACAAATTCTGCGTTGCTGTCTGACATTGGTCCCTACCTCCCAGCTTTCAACTTCAGACTGCGGGGCTTAGAGTTCAATCTGCAGTATGTTGAATGTTTGACAACTTTTGGGGGCTGAGGAAACTGTCAAAATAAATTGCCTTCATAATGCAAGAGGGAAGCCAAGCTCCGCATTCCTCTCGATACAGCAAATGTGCACACTCAGCTAGAAAAACAGCATTGTGCTTCAGCAGCCCACTGGATTAAGGAGATATATTGGTCATGGGTGAATTTCCAAGGACAGGCTTCAGAATTTCATCGCAGTTCTTTGGTATTTGCATATAAGTCAGTTTCATTTTCCTGGGGCAATGCCTTTATTATGGGCACATCTACATTTAATAAAGGAGTGAGCCATTCTAGTGCTAGTAATTTTTAGAATTACTGCCGAAATTGTTTCTTCCTTATCTTAGGTCAGTCACCTTTAATATTTAAATGCTGACGTTTAACATATGAGAGTTTAGCTGTTATCAATATCTTTCACTATTAAAATAGGTTTTGTGATCCATCCAGTATTAAAATCCCCATTTTTATTTTAAATTCTAGCACTCTGATAATGAAAGTAAAATAAGTTAGTGTGAATTTTACTTTAATTCCTAACTAATAAAGAGATTTCCTTCCACTTTTGACATATTTCTTTTGGGCCATTTTGTTCATTTTTTCAATAATAATCATCAGGGAAGGGAGGCAAAAGATTCGGTTTGTACTTTTCACTGATTTAATGTCACAGCAAGATATCCTACAACTTGAGCATGTCTCTGACTTTATGTCCTACTAAATACTTTCATGAGAAAATTTAAATTGTTATGTTAAAGGAAATAAAAATAATGACAACATAATGCTTAATCCTACCAATCTTAGAAAGCAATGTCCTTTTTATAGGCCACTTTATTTGCATGCATAAATTTGCATAATTCCAATTACGGTATACAGACTAATATTTGTGTTCTACTATTTTCACTCAATATTATATCATAAAATATCCACGATTTTACTTAGATGTCATCATTGCCATTTTAAAGCTTGCCTAGTATTTTGTCGTATTCAACATTTGTATCAGTAAACCATTCCAAAACTTAGTGGCTTAAAGTAAAACCATATATATAGTTCTCAGGACTGCGGGTCAGCAAGTGGAGCTGAGCTGAGCTGGATATTTCTTCTGGTCTCAGCTGGGCTCTCTCATGTGTCGGTAGTCAACTGCAGGTCACCTAGATGACTTTGCTTTGGGGACTTGGCTTGTTTTCAGCTAGAGCAATGGGAATGCCTGGGCCACAGGTTTTTCATTCTCCAGCACACTGACCATGGACCTGTTTACAAGGTGGCTGTCAGGGTTCCAATAGGAAAAACTAGGAGCTTGGGTTGGAATTGGACAAACTCATTTTCATGGTTTTCTGTTGGCTAAAAGCTAAGCCTGTGGCCAGCCCAGACTCTAGGGGTGAGAAAGTAAGTACAACTCCATTTTTTGATGTTGGAGTTGCAAAGTCACATTGCAAAGGGCATGACTGTAGGGAGGGATAGATACTTGTGGACATTTTTCAATATTAAATATTTCTATTGTAATTAATATTGCAGTGAACTTCATTTTACTTATAGCTTTTGTTTGTTTCTACTGTATAATGTCAGTAACATCAAAAAAAATTCAGGATAAATTCCTGGGAGTAGAATAATAAAGGAGAGGTAAGAATATCATTCTTATGATAACATTAAATGAATAGAGAGGTTTGAGTCATTTTTCTCAGTTTCAGCAACTGTTAATATTCTCACTTGCTTCAGTCTCATTCCTCCACCCCCTTCCCATTCTACCCTTTCTCCAAAACAAGTATAATATATAGTATACAGTGTTGCTATTGGAACTTAGGAAGTGCTCAATAACATTAGCTATTATTATTATTATTACTTTATTATAACATTATATTTTGCTTTCTATCACCAGACTTTCTGCAACTGTGCTACCTTCACTTGTTTTTGCTCTAGGATTGGTCTATCATCACAGTTTATTCATTAAAAGAAATTATTGTTATATTAATGGATATAGATTTAGATATCAGCCATTTACTGTTTAATTTCTATGTGACTAGACTTTGTTACATTCTATGTATATTAACTTAATTCTTTTGGAATCTGGCAAGCTAGGTATTTTCTTATCCCAATTTTATAGCTGAAAAACCTGAAGCTTAGGTTAAATAGCTTGCCCAAAGTCACACAGGATGCATGTGGTAGAGCTGGGATTTGAATCATGTTTATTTGAATCCAAAGACTATAGTCAAAAATACTCTGTGTTTGTCTTTCCTCTTAATGATACATATTTATATACAGATCCATTTAAATCTAATACAATGACTAGGTACACAGTAGGTACTAAATAAATAGGGACAGGATGATACTAAAGGAAACAGAGCAAACTTCTGGCTCAGAAACAAAAATCTTGCCTGGGATGTAGGCAAATAGGATTAGTAACATCTTCCAAAAAAGGAGGCAAGGCTTCAATGAATAGATTGTGATTCAGGAACATAGCTCACTTCACCAGAAAGGAAATTGACAAGGACAAGAGTAGGCCATAGGCTGGAAGACCCAGGTTACCAGGCAGATAACTCAGATTAGAACTTACAAATGGGGCCAAGGTAAATCTTGGCTATCAGGTCTAGGACACACATGCTGTCTAAATCATGAAACGATGGTCAGAATCCAGCATGAGATGGATGATTAAAGGGAGACTAGTCTCAATAAATCTTGGTGCTGATTCCAGTGGACCACAAACCTGGGGAGAGGCTCAGCCTCCTTGGTAGTGAGGAAGATTACAGCCAAGATATCCTGCAAGTTACCTAATGTACAAGACAAGATTTTTTTTCGTTATCCTCATCGTCTAGTGATTAATCATTTCACATTGAAACCTTCAGCAAATTTTAAAAGATGCAGAAAATCTCCTTTTTGAATTGCTGAGTAGCTTCCAGAAAAGTGGCTTTAGACAAAGCCATCATATGCCTCCAAACCTTGCAGTAATGATAGAACACATGCCGCTTAATGTAAACTCACAGCCCGGTGCTGAGCAGACATGATTAGGCTGTCATCTTCCCCAACAGCAGCAGCAGGAGAAAAACAAATAAGTAAAATCATCTTATTCATATTTATTAGGGGACTTTGCAATTGGCCTGATGCCCTGATGTAGTTGACCTTTTTTTTTTTTTTTTTTTTTTTTTTTTTGCGTTACGCGGGCCTCTCACTGTTGTGGCCTCTCCCATTGCGGAGCACAGGCTCCGGACACGCAGGCTCAGCGGCCATGGCTCACAGGCCCAGCCGCTCCGCGGCATGTGGGATCTTCCCGCACCGGGGCACGAACCCGTGTCCCCTGCATTGGCAGGCGGACTCTCAACCACTGCGCCACCAGGGAAGCCCCTATAGTTGACATTTTTGCTTGTTGTCTTGACCCATGAGCTGAGGACCAATTTAAATCAATCCATTCATAACCTACAAAAAAATCCTGACGTTTATAAGGTGATACCACCCCAGTGTTCCTGTTTCTTAGGGCTTCACCAAATGCTCATATTCATTAATTATTAAATTGGTCAGCATGCTTATTTTTTGTAAAATTTAAAAACATAATAATATGACTAAACTTATAGGCAAATAAAATTTTTAGAAAGTTCACTTGTTTGCCTTTTAATTCTGTTTGTGTACGATAACCCAGCATATGCTAATTTATGTATGCACAGTCATACACACACACATTGAAAAACATGCATATGTACCCATGCATATACACACGCACACTCCTGTCTGTGTTTTTCTGACCACTTAGTGGAAATCAGAGTCCAATGAGAACTCATCACAATCTCAAGTAAATTGAATGTACTCTGGCTGCCTTTTTATTTGTATTTTAGAAAAATCTGTGCCAGTGCCTTAATTCTCGGGTATGACCATTACGGAAAAGACTTTCCCAAAATATGCATATAATGATGTGCAAAAGGCAAGAAGGAGGGAGAACATGACTGAAACTATAAAATTATAGTAGGTACCCTGTCATTCTGGAGAGAAACAGACACACATTTGTTTAGAGAATTTTATAGAAAGGAAAGAGCTTGCTCTGCGTCCATCACCTTGATTCAAAGCCATTACTCCAGCTCCCGTGATTTGATTATGGAATACACCAGCAGATTGACAAGAAAACAGGTTAAAGTTCTATAACCTTCCTGCAAACAAACCCAGGCCGCCCTGCTCACCTGAGAGACAGGATTTAAGGCAAAAGAAGAACCCATTCTCCTAGTTTATCCAGATCTCAGCCTTCCTGTCCGGGACTGTCAAGGAGATGCCGATTTCTGCCAAAGTGCCTGCTCTCCAGGAGATACTGAGATTATGAACTGGCCAGAGAGGCTCAACTTATTTCTGTCATGAAACAATCAGTGTCAGCACGTGAAGAACTTACCTCATCGGAGGCAGAGGTGACATCTTGACACATCAGCTTGCCAGAGAGTGCAGGACCATGATAGCTCCTGGCTTTTGGCATCCTGGATTCATTTACTTCCCAAATCGGTAATGCAGCGAATTAACCTTGTCTGAGGAACTTTTGCTTATATTTGTAAGGGTCGATGGGTATAAAATAGATAATAAGCAAAGTATTTCTAAAACGTTTATCATCATCTCTCAACTTGCTTGTTACTAAACCTCTTCTACTAGAGAAATTTTGTACTATGAGAAATCTTGTGTCCGATGCCTGATGGGATAACATTGAATGTGGACACATTTCTAGACTCTAGGATGGATGGAGCATTTTTCTGTAAAATTGATGCTGACAGATAGCCTCCACAAAGGTACTGATGAGCTTTATACTTGTACCAACATCAGGTATGCAAAATCCATGCAAGAGATGGCTGCTTTTACTCGTGCTTCTAAATTAAGGTTATGTATATGCCACAGGTGCTCTGTAGCCTCTATAAGTCCCTTAGTTCCAATCACAGTGGAACAGCCTTTCTGTAAGTTAATGTTCCAAAATTTTAAGCTATGGAGATGCTGGACTTTCACCCCTTCACCCCTCCATTTTAACTACTCAGACACCTGCATGTATTTGTATTGCCTTTTTCATTCTTCTTCTTTGCCAACCATGGAAAAAACCCAATTAGATTTTGATAGGATAAAGTGAAAGCTAGAGGAGATTGTTTTTTCACCTTTTTTTTTCTTAATTGGAGGATAGTTGCTTTACAATGTTGTGTTAATTTCTGCTGTACAGCAAAGTGAATCAGTTATACATATATCCACTCTTTTTTAGCTTTTCTTCCCATTTAGTTCACCAGAGATCCCTGAGTAGAGTTCACTGTGCCATACAGTAGGTTCTCATTAGTTATCTATTTTATACATAGTAGTGTATCTGTATCAATCCCAATCTCCCGATTCGTCCCATCCCCCCTTCCCTGCTGGTAACCACAAGTCTGTTCTCTACATCTGCGACTCGACTCTTATTTCTGCCTTGCAAACAAGTTCGTCTGTACCATAACAATTGGTATTTTATCTGAAGGAAGTGGAAGTTCAGAAAGAGTGGTGGTTACTAATTCCGATATGTTGACAGAAAGCAGCATTAATAATTCCCTCCCCCAGGCCAGGCACGCTGCTGTGTGCATCCAAATTTTGTAATTCACTGGCATCTCATAAAAACCTTGTGAGACAATTAATGATGAGTTTTATTACCTACAGCTTCAAGGAGGCAGAATGGAGGGGTTGTGAAGAGTGTGTAAGGGCTTTGGAAATAGCTTGCTTGCTCAAATCATGATGCTCCCTCTTACTAGCTGTGTGACTTGAGACCCTTCAATTTCTTCATTTATAGAATGTAGATAATAATAGCACCTTCCTCCTATATTGATGATGAGGATTAAATGAATTAAGACATAAATATATTAGTATAATGCCCAGCACAGTGGTTCTCAAAGTGGTCCCCAGACCATCAGCATCTGTATCTCTGAGAACCTTTTAGAAATGTACATTCTTGGATCCCAACATAGGTATCCTGAATCAGAAACCCTGGGGGTGAGTCTTATTAATATGTGTTTTCACAAGCTCTCCAGGTTATTCTGTTGCTTGCTAACATTTAAAAACCACTGGAATAGGACACTGTAAGTACACAAATGCTAATGAGAAAGAATGCTCCCTTTTACGAAAGAAACCAGTTCTGACCTTGTATATTCAGTATTGAAACTTTCCGAACATTTGGATTAATATCAAGTGGTGAAGAGTCAAGAAGAGATGAAATATTGACATTCAGTCCTGTACAAAGATATTTTTAATAATGGGGTGATAAAACTTGCAAACAGTAATAGTGAAAAGTTGAGCACAGCATTATACACATCAAAGACTGTAGATATTCACCACGTGTGGGCTAATTTTTTGTCCTCAGGTATATCAGGGATGATAACAAAAGCTAAAATTTAGCTTAAGCTCTAAGAGTACAGTTTAGGAATAAAATCTCAGTTCCACTATTTATCATCTTACTGAGACTGGATAAGTTATTTACCTTCTCTTTTTCTTCATTTACTCTTTTGCAAGATGAGAACGATAATCATACATAATAGTTTGTTGTGAGAATTAAATGTAAAGTGGAAACTACAGTTCTCAAAAAAAATCAGTTCTCGAGAAATACTAGTTATTGGGACTTCCCTGGTGGCGCAGTGGTTAAGTAAGAACCCACCTGCTAATGCAGGGGACATGGGTTTGAGACCTGGTCCGGGAAGATGCCACGTGCCACAGAGCAACTAAGCCCATGTGCCACAACTACTGAGCCCACGTGCCACAACTACTGAAGCCCACACACCTAGAGCCCATGCTCCACAGCAGAGGAAGGCACCACAATGCCTGCTCACCGCAACGAAGAGGAGCCCCCACTTGCCGCAACTAGAGAAAGCCCACCTGCAGCAACAAAGGCCCAACACAGCCAAAAATAAATAAATAAATATAAAAACATTTGAATATAAATATATAAAACAGTTATGTATATTTTAAGAAAAGAAATATTAGTTATTATTAAGCATGAGTTTGTGCTCTATATGAAATCATTTAATCCTCTCAGTAACCACACACAGTAAGCACTATTCTTATGGTCCTCCTCTTGTGGATAAGGAATTGGAGAGTCAGAGATTGAAAAACAAGCCATACCTCTCTCAGCTATTATGTGCTAGAGCCAGGATTCAAACTGTAGGATCTAATTCCAGAGCCATCCACTGAAATAAAGAAGGGCAGTTAGTTGTTGGTGTTTCTGACTTCCCCTAGAGCAGTAAAGAAAATAATTAGGTCAAGAAGAAACCTGAGAAAGATAAGCTCTGAGGCACTGGTCAAGGTTCTCCAGGAGGAGAAGATGGCATTGCTTTTTGTCTTTGATACATCCTGTCATGGTGGAGGAAGAATTAGAGACCATTATCTCAAACATTGATCTTAAAAAAATAAACAATGTTGGAGGAGAAAGGAACACCCTAAAGTTGAGGCAAGTATTCCCTTCCTTGTCCTTATTCTTAAAGAGATGAATTAAAGAGGTTACTTTGGATTAGGCTTAAGAGCTGCAGTGAGGACAAATTATGTTGTGGGAAGGGTTTGACAAGCCATTTGATTCCTTTAGCAAATCCCCTTCCCCTTTTAAAATATTTTTTTAAGTACCAGGATACAGGTACAATATAAAAGAGAAGATATTTTGAGACCGCAGGGGAGACTTGCCGATATTTTGGGTTTGTCACTTGATTAAATCATAGCTCAGAGTCCTTGAGGCCTCACAAGAATATACAATGGGAAAAAGACAGTCTCTTCAGCAAGTGTTATTGGGAAAGTTGGACAGCCACATGTAAAGCAATGAAGTTAGAACAACCCATACATAAAAATAAACTCAAAATGGCTTAAAGTCTTAAACATGAGACATGATACCATAAAACTCCCAGAAGTGATCATGGGCAAGACTTTCTCTGAGATAAATCATACCAATGTTTTCTTAGGTCAGTCCCCCAAGGCAATAGAAATAAAAACAAAAATAAACAAATGGGACCTAATCAAACTTACAAGCTTTTGTACAGCAAAGGAAACCATAAACAAAATGAAAAGACAGCCTACATAATGGGAGAAAATATGTCAATGATGTGACCAGTAAGGGCTTAAGTTCCAAATATACAAACAGCTCATACAAGTCAACAACAAAAAAACAAACAACCTAATCAAAAAATGAGCAGAAAACCTAACTAGACATTTCTCCAAAGAAGAAATACAAATGGCCAATAGGCACATGAAAAGATGCTTAACATCACTAATTATTAGGGAAATGCAAATCAAAACTACAATGAGGTACCACTTCACAGCGGTCAGAATGGCCATCATTAAAAAGTCTACAAATAACAAATGTTGGAGAGGGTGTGGAGAAAAGGGAACCCCTCCTACACTGTTGGTGGGAATGTAAGCTGGTACAGCCACTATGGAAAACAATATGGAGGTTCCTCGTAAAACTAAAAATAGAATTACCATGTAATCCAGCAACCCCACTCCTGGGCATATATCCAGACAGAACTCTAATTCAAAAACATACATGCACCCCTATGTTTATAGCAGCATTATTCACAATAGCCAAGACATGGAAGCAGCCTAAATGTACACCCACAGATGAATGGATAAAGAAGATGTGGCATATATATGCAGTGGAATACTATCAGCCGTAAAAAAGAATGAAATAATGCCACTGCAGCAACATGGGTGCAACTAGAGATTATCATACTAAGTGAAGTCAGTCAGAAAGAGAAAGACAAATACCGTATGATATCACTTACATGTGGAATCTAAAATATGGCACAAATGAACTTTTATGAAACAGAAACAGACTCACATGGAGAACAGACTTGTGGTTGCCAAGGGGGCTGGGTGGGAGAGGGATGGAATGGGAATTTGGGGTTAGCAGATGCAAACTATTATATATAGAATGGATAAACAACAAGATCCTACTGTATAGCACAGAGTACAATATTCAGTATCCTATGATAGACCATAATGGAAAAGAATATTTTTTTAAAAAGAATGTATATATATGTATAACTGAATCACTTTGCTGTACAGCAGAAATTAACACAACATTGTAAATCAACTATACTTCAATAAGAAATAAAAAATAAACAAAAACAAAGCAAACCAAAACCAAAACCAGAAAAAGAAAAAAAAGTCCTTGAGGCCTCAAAGTTGTGACCCTGAGGCCAAAGCAATGTGGATTTCCTTCTGACTTTGCTTGTGGTTCTGAATAAAGCGTCTGTGATTTTTCTATAGCATATATATATAAACCATCTCTATCGTGACAGTTTCTCCCACTTCATGATTATATAAAATGCTTGATTCAAGATTATATGGACTTGCTTTAAAAAGAACATATGAGGGCATGAAGCTGTTATTTTAGTAGTTGAAATCCATCATTAAATGTAATCCTCACCAGTGTTTTCTGAATTTGAGTTTGATGGTGAATGTGGGTATGCCGATTTTTCCAAGCAGCACCTCAAGCATTAAGTATATCAGACATCCAGTAAACACATTTTCTATTATTCTTGATAGGTTGTTAGGTTTTACGTAAATCAACCATCATAATGACCTGGGTTATTGTGGAATACAAGAAAGGTTCACTTCACATTTAGAATACATGTTTCCAGTGGAAATATTGAGAATCTTTTAAAAGGAGGACATTTTCTGTCAAGAGTCAATAATTCAGACAAAAGGTAAAGCTTTATAATTAGCAATATAATAATGATTTTATGAAAATGACATTTTATTACCTTCACCCACACATAATACACAATTTAATGGACAGTAGTACAATTGACAAGTGGATTTCTTTTCTTTGGCCTCTCCCATTGCGGAGCACAGGCTCTGGACGCGCAGGCTCAGCGGCCATGGCTCACGGGCCGATCCATGTTGGATCTTCCCGGACCGGGGCACGAACCCGCGTCCCCTGCATCGGCAGGCGGACTCTCAACCACTGCGCCACCAGGGAAGCCCCGACAAGTGGATTTCTTAATGGACCTACTATCTGAGACTGTCTTAAAGAATAATTCTGACTGAAGTGCCTCCTAAAATTCAGACTTTGGGGGAAAGATGAACAAAGAGAGATACTTCTCTGCCTTTATATGAGATAATAGCACTAAAGAGAGAATCTGGATGGTAATCAAGTAGGGACGCCTTGTTTGTAGATTATAAAGCAGTGCCAGCCCCCCAACCCTTAATTATGGTAAGGCTCTACATGAAAGAATGGGTAAATAGGTAAGAATTTGGCTATATCAAGTAAAGCTCAGACAAGTACTACAAGAGTAAGTGAAAAATGAGGGTGCAGACATCAGCTTGTCTGTTGTGATGGTTACATGGTTTAGAGGCTGAGGGTGGGGCTAGGAGAGAAGAGGCTTGGAGGATCCAGACACAATATAATGATACATTTGTTGTACTTGATAAGAATCACTTGTAACTAGCCCATTAATTCTTATCAGGAAACATTTTATTCTCAAGTGTTATGTTGAGCATTTGCCCTGAAATTATGTTTGTACTCTTAATTGGCTTAGAGAGTGCTTTTTTTCTTTTTTTCTCATCCCATAAAGGTAAACTTAAGTTTCTCAGTGACATAATCAAACCTTCTCATTTAAGTGTCCTTCAAATTAATGAATTTGATATATTCTGTGGATTCTTTTTTAGCTTCTGTTTTAGAAGTACAACATAATTACTCTCTAAAAAAACCATAAATGACATATTTTAATTAGTATGCCAATTTATATTTGAAGATATATTGCTATAGCTGTTTTAAAAACACTAAATTTTTTTTACAGTTTTATAAGAAAAAGTCCAATAGCAAAACTATTCAAGAATTCATATTAAATGCTACCAATTAAGTAACTGCAATGAGAGGTGTTTATTAATATTATTCTCTGATGTATTCATTACTTTCACTACAGAAATATGAGAAATAGCATTAAAAAGAACATTTATAAACCAAATGATGACTTAAAACAAAAGCAGTATGGGCTTCCTTGGTGGCGCAGTGGTTGAGAGTCCGCCTGCCCGTGCAGGGGACACGGGTTCGTGCCCCGGTCCGGGAGGATCCCACATGCCGGAGCGGCTGGGCCCATGAGCCATGGCCGCTGAGCCTGTGCATCTGGAGCCTGTGCTCCACAACGGGAGAGGCCACAACAGTGAGAGGCCCGCGTACTGCAAAAAAACAAAAAAAAACCAAAAAAACAAAAAACAAAAGCAGTAGACGCTGAGCAGTAGATTGAGAGGAATGGATCGCAGTATAATATGGCATGTAGCAGCATGGACTTCTGAGTCATGTAGCCCCAGACACTATCTCTTACTAGTTAGATGACATTAAACAGTTTTCTTAACTTTCCTGAGCCTCAGTTTTTTCATAGATAAATTCTTAGGAGGCTGAGATAATCAACAGAAATTACATGTATAAAATACTTAGCACAGTGCTTGATGCCAGATAAACACTTAATAATACACTTTAACCATTAGTATTATTAAACGTCACAACTGTACGTGGCAAGCTGCTGCCATGGCTCTGCCCCACTCCTCACCTCCATATTTCCAAACACACACACACACACATACACACACACTTATAATAAGAAGAATGGAAAAAATATAGTAACAGAGTATAATAAAATTAAGAAGAGAAAGTCCTGGACCAAGAACCCAAGGTCCTAGGTTGATACTTAAGTTCTGTCACTGAGTTGCTGAGTCACATTGGATAAAAAATTTTCTCTCTCTGGTCTTCAGTTTCCTTGCAGTTAAGATGAAAATTTTGGGCTCCCTGTATTTCTTGATTGAATGTTGCAAAAAAAGGTGAAATGATAACAATACTACCTCCAAATGACACAACAAAGGACAAGCAGCCCTGCAATCATTCTTTCATTTGGTGCTTCATGAAACGAAAGATAAGTCTCTTTTTTTTGTATTATTATCATTTCATTTTTTAAAACTCTTCTTTCTTACTTCATCTTAATAGGTTTGTTCCAAACTGTGTCTTGTATTTGTATTCGCCTTCCTGACACAATCCTCTGAATTACTTTTTGAAGTTGGACAAGCTTTTTCTGCACAAGTCTCTTTACAATGAGAAGCTGTTTCTCTGTTTGTAAATTTCCAACACAATTCCTCCATATGTAGATAAGCCATAGTTGCCCCTCAGTCTGGATTGCTGCTTCAGTTATCTGAATAACTCTTGATCTTCCCAAGCAAAGCTGTTGAGTCTCTGTGCCTTCACTGAAGGTATTTCTTACTGACTTCCTTGGATTCATTACACCTTACTGTATAGGTTTTAATTCAAGAAATATTTATTGAAAAGCTACTGTATGTACTAAACACTGAGAACAGAAACAAAAATAAATGAGATATATACCTTTGTTCCTAGAAAGCTTATAGTCTAATGAGCAGACAGGAACATAAACAGATAAATTAAACACAATCAATTGAGTATGTGGGTGGCAATATGTATAAGATACAATGGGAGCTGGCATAAGGTAACTCTACATTTAACATTCTAAGAAACTGCCAAACTGTTTTCCAAAATGGCTCTAACCATTTTACATTCTCATCTGCAGTATATGAGGGTTACAGTTTCTCCACAACCTTGACAACATTTTTTGTCTGTCTTTTTGGTTATAGCCATCTTAGTGGGCATGAAGTTATATCTCTTTGTAGTTTAAATTTGGGGCTTCCCTGGTGGCGCAGTGGTTGAGAGTCCGCCTGCCGATGCAGGGGACACGGGTTCGTGCCCCAGTCCGGGAAGATCCCACATGCCGCGGAGCGACTGGGCCCGTGAGCCATGGCCGCTGAGCCTGCGCGTCCAGAGCCTGTGCTCCGCAACGGGAGAGGCCACAACAGTGAGAGGCCCGCGTACTGCAAAAAAAACCGTAATAATAAAATAAAATAAATTTGCATTCTCTAATAATGTAATGATGTTGAGACTATTTGAATACTTCCTGACTCTTTGTGTGCCTTCATTGATGAAATATTTATTCAGATTTACTGTCCATTTTTTTAACTGGGTAATTTGAGTTTTAAGATTTAAGTTTTAAGATTTTATTTTTACATATTCTGGATACATGTTCCTTATTGGATATGTGTTTTGCATATATTTTCCCTGAATCTGTGGCCTGTCGTTTTGCTTTCTTGATGGTATCTTTTGAAGTGCAGAAGTTACTAATTTTGATAACATCTGATTTGTCAGTTCTTTTCTTAGGTTGCTTGTGCTCTTGGTGTCATATATAAGAAATCTTTGCCTAACTCTGATACAAAGATCAGCTCCTATGTTTTCTTTTAGGAGTTTTAGAGTTTTAGCACTTACATTTAGCTCTGTGATTCATTTTGACTTAATGTTTGCATACAGTTTGAAGTAAAGGTCTAAATTCATCTTGAGAATGTGGATATCTAATTGTACCAGCATGATTTGTGGTAATAACTATTTTTCCCTATTAAACTGCCTTAGCATCTTGTTTACAGATCAGTTGACCATAAATGTAAAGTTTATTTCTGAATTCTTAACTCTTTGCCAGTGATCTATGTCTATCCTTTGCAAGTACCACACTGTCTTGATTACCATAGCTTTGTAGTAAGTTTTGAAACCAGAAAGTTCAAGTCCTCCAATTTTGTTCATTTGTTTAAAAAGATTGTTTTGGCCATTCTTTTATGCTGTCTTAGGGAACATTGCTTTATCCCTTAGGCAATGGAAACAATTATTTATATATAGATTATCATCTCTGTCATACTGTCAGCTTCTTTAGAGAGGGGAGTTTGTCCTACTCATTGCTCTCTCCATAGCAGCTGGCACATTGTATAGCCTCAAAAGATATTTGTTGAAGCCATAATATTTACATTATGCAAGGTGACATTATAATTTCTCAGTGTAATTATTTCATATACACTGATGAGATTGGATAGACTGCATTGGAAAGAACAACGGGTTGGGGAATGGAAACCCTGATTCCAGTCCTTCATCTATGATAGGCTAGTGTTTGACCTTGAGAAAGTGAGGAGCTATTCTGAGTCACAATTTGCACATCTATGAAGGTGACATTAGTGTTAATTGTTTTACAGGATATCTTCTGGCTCTAAAATTCTTTTTCTTTTTCAAAGTGACTCCTTCATTTTATTTATTTATTTATTTATTGGCCACGCCACACCACTTGCGGGATCTTTAGTTCCCCGACCAGGGATCGAACCTGTGCCCCCTGCAATGGAAGCGCAGAGCCTTAACCACTGGACTGCCGGGGAAGTCCCTGGCTCTAAAATTCTTTGTTAGTGTAAGATAGCTTTACCAGTCTTAGGAAAAATGATATTTTACTGACCAATTGCTATGGGACAGGTAGTACAATAAAAGGATAAAAGACATGTAAGGGATGATCTGTGTTATCAAGGAACTTGTAATCTAGATCAGGTTGTAAGATATACAGATGTAAAATAATGCTTTATTTTCAACATTCATAAACATCATTATTATAGAATATTATACCTTCTTTTCTTTTATGCCTTACCTTTGATATGGACGGCTTCCTTTTACGTTGACATTCAGGTATGGAATGTAATTCTGCAAAATTCCAGTTATACCTGGCTAGTCATCGGCATCTTCATTTTAATACATTTTGATTTTTCTTAGTGCTCAAGCTTTGTGGATCAAGCATAGGAATTTAGTTACATTAGCATTCTTTGTTCCTCTGCTTTAACTTATGTTACAGAACAACTATCTCATATGCCATATTTGAGATTTTGGGAATGAGAACAGAGTTGTTTAAATCCAGTGAGTGCATTTCCTCTGCCCTTTGATCAGAAGCATTGCGTGCAATCTAAAAATGTTAGAGGAAGAGAGAAATGGGATGAATAACCCAAATATAGTATCTTATTTCAGAGATCATTTACTATTACAGCAACCAAAGCAACCACTTCTCAGGAATCCCAAGTAGGCAGCTCTACTCTCATGGTTTGCATTATGATTTTTCATTTAGTATAAAAGTGGTATTTTAGGGCCTTCCCTGGTGGCACAGTGATTAAGAATCCACCTGCCAATGCAGGGGACACAGGTTTGAGCCCTGGCCTGGGAAGATCCCACATGCCGAGGAGTAACTAAACCCACGTGCCACAACTACTGAGCCGGTGCTCTAGAGCCTGCAAGCCACAACTACTGAGCCCATGATCCTAGAGCCTGTGCTCCACAAGAAGAGAACCCACTGCAATGAGAAGCCCTGCACTGCAATGAAGAATGGCCCCCGCTCGATGCAACTAGAGAAAGCCTGTGCACAGCAATGAAGAAAGACCCAATGCAGCCAAAAATAAAAATACATAAAAAATGAAAAAACAAACAAAAAAAGTGGTATTTTAGCCACACAGTCCTGTGGTTTGTTAGAATATATTTCTCTAAAAGTTTGTATATGGCATCAGAAATTAGTTACTTTTTAATGAATTTTGAAAAACAAGCCTCAGTGGGCGCTATTTAATTTTTCTTCTTCAAAAAGTTATTCTTGGATGTTCAGCCACAAGGCAAGAGTACTGGAGAGTATAATTGACTAGAAACACAAGTTACAGCAATGAATCAATCGTATTACCCATGGAGGATAAAATGCAATAAGTGGGATAAACGTTTCATATTCAAACTTCTTCAGAATCAACCTTATTGATAGTAATGACTGCTGCTTCTTTCTGTAAGGGAGAGAGTGTAGAGTAATACCCAAATTGCCTTTTCAGTGAAGAGAAATTTGGTATGTTTAATTCATTTTGTAGGTTTTGCCCTAAGGGTTTTACACCACTACCAGGTCTTTTATTAAATTTATTTTCTTGGGTCACTAGGGTACAAGCAAAAATTCACAATCTGTTTTATTTGAGACTCACAGAAAGTTATTTGATATAGATATTTAGTACTGAAATGTTTATTCCCAGAATGTTAGTCTTAGAGTTTTAGGAATGGATTTCAGTATCTTTTGTACAGGTTAATAATTTTGCAGAAAGCAAGCCATCTGAGCTATGCTATTATTTTATAGGTTAATGAATCTTTTATCCATAAAGAGAGCCATCAGAGACTGGCTAAAAGGTTACAGTGACTTTAAAATTGAAGAAAACTGAAGGGATCTGGGATATCTGACCAATGGAAGAATTGACAAATATAGTCAAGGATGTTACATGAAGAGTGACCACAGTGATTTTCTCTAGAACTTCTAAGCACAAAATTTATAACATGAAATCTCTTCATTGCCGTGACCTCTCCTCCCAGAGTGGAAACTTGGGGTTTGAGGGAAGGGAGCAAAGCAAAGAAGCAGACTATATGGGTGTGCCCCCCCAAACCAAGACTTACTTTCTTCACCTTCCTCTTCACTTCTAGAGCCTGCTGTGCTTTCAAGAACGTTGGGAAAGCCTACAACTCTAGTAGCTTATCACAGGGAGGAGTATTTAAATAAGTGGAGGTTATAGTGGCACAAACACAGGGAAGCAATGAGGGAAAGAGTTAGATTAGAGATGTGCAAAGCACCAGAAGGACGTAAAACTAGGAGGGTTCAAACTTCCGATGGCCACCGTGTGAACAGGGATGTGAGGCAGGGTCACACCTGGTTCGTGCAGTGTCTTGGTGTGATTCAGGAAATGAGTCCTTTATTCAAGATCTACCTTTTGGAAAATTTTTGAAGTGAGACAATTTGTGGCCATCTACAGGGAAAGTATCATAATAAATGTATAAATCCCTGATGTCTAAGAAGTAAGCTACATTCCTTTAGAGGTTGGTAAAATTGCTCCTGGTAATCTCTTAGAATGGAGTAGACAAATTATCTGAGGGATTGGTTCCAGCTATTTTATGAGGTGATATTGGAGGTACCATGATGGTTGTTCCACAGGCTACTAGTAGTCTGGAGTACCTTTGGGGTGTTACTATTCTCAGTTTGGAATGGCAGCTATATCCTGGGGGCTCCCTCAAATCTCACATAGTAGTACACTGTTCCTATCATGGTGGTAGGACGGCTACCCATAATCAATACGTACATAATAAGACCATGGTAACACTTCTGTCTAATCCGTATTTAGGAATCCTTAGTTTGCATAAAGAGCTCATCGTGTTGACACAACCTGGCATCTATGGGATGGAACAGAGGTATTCAGAATGGAATCATATATTAGAACTCAAACAAAGGTCTTCTAGAATTCCCCAGCCAAGTTTTCCTTCCAGTGTACCATGTTATGCTTTTCCCAGTGGTGTTTAGGCTTCTTGAATATATCTTGATATGTTATGTCAAGTTGGGTGAGAAGCTGTCACAGTCCTACTCCTGGAACATGATGCATGAGCATCTGGATCCTTCCATGCTTTCTGTGCCTTCAGGAATCTTCTGAGAAGGTCTGTCCAGTGGCTTGGCCACTTGAGAATCTGCCCTGTCACTTAGGAAAAAACAATGCCTCCGTGGGTAGGAACTTGGGACTTGCCTTGTTTCTAAACCACTTACCCCTTCGTATTCATTCTCTTTTCATACCTTTGAAAAGCATATAAGGTATTAGAATAAAAATATCCTGGAAATGGGAGTCATGCTCCATCAAATGTATTCTTGCTGCAGCCAAGTTGATCTTTACACGCACTAATTAGAATACGTCATTCTTCTAGATAAAATCTTTCGGCAGCCTTCCTTTTCTCCTTGAATAGAGTCAAAATTTCTTACTGTGGCTTACAAAGCCTTGTCTGGATGCTACAGCCTTTCTTTAACACCCCTCCTCAGGCTCCCCACCCCCAAGCCATTACATTCACAAATATCCCAGCTAAGCAAACTGGATAGACACTCCCTCTAGGCCTCTTATTTCTCTCCTCCAATCTTTCTTTCTGTCTTCCCTTCCTTCCTTCCTGTCTCCTTTTCCGTTTCCCTTTGTTTTTGGTCATTAGAAACACAATGGAACACTGACGCAGTTGCCACTGAAGAAACAAATGATCTTGGAGAAAAGCGTATAGTCTTTAAGATTACCCCCAGAATGCTGTTCATTTTTCATCCCATTCATTGCTGCTGATTAAAGTCTGACTGATGACTTGTCTCCTGGCTTCTATGATGGGATTGATATCTTTATATCCGCTTTAGATTACTTCATGCTTATTTATTGTGTATGTACTTTTTTCCCCTTTGAAATAAAAGAATAGTATCAAGATTTAATGGTGCTTGAATCACATTATCATCCTTGACCTAAGTGGCTTGGAGTAATAAGGTGAAGTTCTGTAAAATGGGAAAGAATATTAATCATCTAACTTTTGAAAAAATAGAATTCTGTACTTTGCATATTCATTCAAGCTAGAGTGCCCTGGATATGTTGTATGGTCAATTAGAGTTAGAGTTAATTTGAGCAACCACTAGAATACTAATTCCATGAGGTCAATACTATATTTTATTAATCTTTTTGTCCCTGATATTTCAGAGGGTACCGTCCTTAGTAGGCTCTCATTAAATATTGAGTAAGCGACCATGTACATAGTGAGGAACAATGTAGCATAGAGGGAATCAGCATATGTGTTCGGGTTTTAGGAGTAAAAATAAATTGTTGTCCTCTTCTCACTCTGAGGCCTGAAACAGTTGAAAAATCAAACATAGGAGTCAGACAGGTAAAAAATTAAATATCAGGTTCGACGCTAATAAAACTAATTCTGAGAATATTTCTTGACCTGCAATCAAAGTGTGATTTCCTAATATAAACCCTGCACCCCTGAACTAAAAAAACTTAAATAGTCTGTCAGAGATATGACTACATCGTTCTCGTCTCCGTTCCAACCCAACTCCTGTCTCTACCCCAGGCCTGGGGACAGGCTCTGCCTCTGTAGGAGAGAAAATGTTAAACAAACTTCTGAGAAGAAGATGGGTCCCCCTGAATGAAATCTCAGCGTACTGAGCTACAGGGGCCATGTTCCTTTTCTCTATCTCTTCATCAGCTAAGTCATTCCTCCTCCCAGGGAGAAGAGTTCTGGTGAAAGAAACCTTACGGGTTCCTTTCCATCTAGGGAATTCTTTCTTCTTTATGAAAACACAGGAAGTAGGCATTAAGTATTCACAATTTCCTCTTCAAAAGTTGGATAAAAAGGAAATCTGAAACTTCTTAATGGACTTAGAGGAAGATATCAGAGAAAGGTCAAAGTTGTATGTTAAGGCTTGAAACTCAGCCTTTAAGCTTTAAACGAGTTACACAGAAGAAAATAAAGCCACTTGTCACATTCTCTATAATTATTTTTGACCTATTTTTAAAAAATTATTCAATAAATAAATATCTACTGAATATCTACTGTGTGGCAGTTGCCGTTCTAGGTAAGAGGGATGGACCTTTAAACAAGAGAGAGATACATCTTGACCTTGTATAGACCTTACATTTCAATGCAGAAAACAAAATAAAGGCAAAAAGAGAAAAAAAGTACGTAATATAAACTAAATAATGAAAAGTACATTAAGTGCTGTGAAGAAACATGAAGTAGTGTAATAAGGAATGATAAGAAATAGATAGCTATTAACATGGGATCATTGGAGAAGGATTCTCTGAGAACATGATATCTGTGTAGGAACCAGAAGAAAATGAGGAAACCAATAAAGCAAAGTTCCAGGCCAGGGCGTTCCAGCCAGAGCTACTAACACGTGCAAAGTTCCTGAGGCAGAAACTAGCTTGTGAGGGGAATGTGGCTAGTTTGGAATGAATAATAGGAGGATCTTTTAAAATCGGAAAAGAGTAAGGTCTGGTACTTTGGATTTTTTTTTTTTAACATCTTTATTGGAGTATAATTGCTTTAAAATGTTGTGTTAGTTTCTGCTTTATAACATAATGAATCAGCTATACATTTACATATATCCCCATATCTCCTCCCTCTTGCATCTCCCTCCTGCCCTCCCTATGCCACCCCTCTAGGTGGTCACAAAGCACCAAGCTGATCTCCCTGTGCTATGCGGCTGCTTCCCACTAGCTATCTGTTTTACATTTGGTAATATATATAAGTCCATGCCACTCTCTCACTTTGTCCCAGCTTGCCCTTCCCCCTTCCTGTGTCCTCAAGTCCATTCTCTACATCTGCGTCTTTATTCCTATCTTCCCCGGAGGTTCTTCAGAACCTTTTTTTTTAGATTCCATATATATGTGTTAGCATACGGTATTTGTTTTTCTCCTTCTGACGTACTTCACTCTGTATGACAGAGTCTAGGTTCATCCACCTCACTACAAATAACTCAATTTCGTTTCTTTTTATGGCTGAGTAATATTCCATTCTATATACATGACACATCTTCTTTATCCATTTGTCTGTCGATGGACAATTAGGTTGCTTCCATGTCCTGGCTATTGTAAATAGAGCTGCAATGAACATTGTGGTACATGACTCTTTTTGAATTATGGTTTTCTCAGGGTATATGCCCAGTGGTGGGATTGCTGGGTCATATGGTAGTTCTATTTTTAGTTTTATAAGGAACTTCCGTACTGTTCACCATAGTGGCTGTATCAATTTACATTCCCACCAACAGTGCAAGAGGGTTCTCTTTTCTCCACACCCTCTCCAGCAATTATTGTTTGTACATTTTTTGATGATGGCCGTTCTGACTGGTGTGAGGTGATACCTCATTGTAGTTTTGATTTGCATTTCTCTAATGGTTAATGGTGTTGAGCATTCTTTCATGTGTTTGTTGGCAATCTGTATATCTTCTTTGGAGAAATGTCTATTTAAGTCTTCTGCCCATTTGTGGATTGGGTTGTTTGTTTTTTTGATATTGAGCTGAATGAGCTGCTTGTAAATTTTGGAGATTAATCCTGTCAGTTGCTTCATTTGCAAATATTTTCTCCCATTCTGAGGGTTGTGTTTCATCTTGTTTATGGTTTCCTTTGCTGTGCAAAAGCTTTGAAGTTTCATTAGGTCCCATTTGTTTACTTTTGTTTTTATTTCCATTCCTCTTGGAGGTAGGTCAAAAAGGATCTTGCCAGACCACTTCTGGCATAGCCACGGTGGCTAACCAGCATCCCGTCTCAGCTTCTCCCTCTAGAGCTTGTGGACAAGGGTATAGGATCAAGGATTCACATTGTGATGAAGAGTGATAAGGAGATTGTTTGCACACTTATGGGATTTGATGACTTTGTCAGTATGGTACTCGAAGATGTCATTGAGTTTCAAATCACACCAGAAGGAAGAAGAATTACTAAATTAGATCAAATTTTGTTAAATGGAAATAACATAACAATGCTGGTTCCTGGTGGAGAAGGACCTGAAGTATGAATAGATTTCCTTGACTTATGCTAGATTCTGTTTTGTCTTATAATGAACAAAATAGAATTTTTATTTTAACCTTTAAAAAAAAAAAAAGGATCTTGCTGTGATTTATGTCATAGAGTGTTGTGCCTATGTTTTCCTGTAAGAGTTTGATGGTGTCTACATTTAGGCCTTTAATCCATTTTGAGTTTATTTTTGTGTATGGTGTTAGGGAGTGTTCTAATTTCATTCTTTTACATGTAGCTGTCCAGTTTTTCCAGCAGCACTTATTGAAGAGGCTGTCTTTTCTCCATTGTATATTCTTGCCTCCTTCAGCAAAAATAAGGTGACCATATGGGTGTGGGTTTATCTCTGAGATTTCAATCCTGTTGCATTGATCTGTATTTCTGTTTTTGTGCCAGTACCATAGTGTCTTGATTACTGTAGCTTTGTAGTATAGTCTGAAGTCCGGGAGCCTGATTCCTCCAGCTCCGTTTTTCTTTCTCAAGAGTGCTTTGGCTATTTGGGGTCTTTTGTTTTTCCATACAAATTGTGAATTTTTTTGTTCTAGTTCTGTGACAAATGCCATTGGTAGCTTGATAGGGATTGCACTGAATCTGTAGATTGCTTTGGGTAGTATAGTCATTTTCACAATGTTGATTCTTTGGTAGTTTGGATTTTAAAACAAACGAATAATAAGATTTTTTTTTTTTTCCTGAAGGTAGTGGAAAACCACTAAAGGTTTAGAGCATAAGAGTAAAATGATCAAATGTAGTTTTAAAAAACCTTACTGGATGCTTTCAGTAAAATGGCCATATCAGTGCTAGAATGGAAGCAGCCAGACTCCATTAAGATAATTATCTAGGGGAAAATAAGAGGACTTTAATAAAGAAGCATTTACGGACATATAGTCATATGATATGCTATTCAAAGGACATGGTGTTTTTAGGGGAGCATGTAGAGAAATCATATAAAGCAGAAATGAAGGGCAATAAGTACACATATTCTACTTCTAAGTATTTAGAGTGGAAGAGAGAAAAGCAAGGAAGAGAGAAAAGGAAGGGAGAAAGAGAGAAAAGGAAAGAGAGAAAAGCCAGGAAGAGAGAAGGAGAGAAAAGGAAAGAAAAGGAAATCATGTAAAGCAGAAATGAAAGGCAATAAGTACACATATTCTACTTCTAAGTATTTAGAGTGGAAGAAAAAGAGAAAAGCAAGGAAGAGAGGAAGAGAGAAAAGGAAGGAACGAAGGGAGGGAGAGAGGGAAGGAGTGAGGGAGGGAGGAAAGGGAAGGAAGGAAGAAAGAAAGAGTTCAAGGCAATTGATCACCAAATAGTTGATGTGCTCCCACCATAAATATGATGGCATTTTGATTGGCTCACAAGTTATTGCTGCAGGTTGGACTCATTCTCCAAACAAAGTAATAAATATTACCTTTTAGAGTTATATTCAGGCATGTTGCTGATGAGAAAAATATCAGCTTAGGTATTAGATCTGCCTCTGGATACCTGTATGAGTTTTGGACAAACCTCTTAATGATCCTTTCTTTCCTGTGAAAGATGGATGGGAAAATGATTGAAGAACAGAGATGTACAGAATTTGATTGAGATGAAGTGGTTTTGCAGAGCTGACTACATACTCCAGAGGCACTTGGATAAATAATAATCACTGTTATTAACAGATTACCTCTATGGATACATACATACATCACAGTAACATAATACCACCAGTAATCACTGTTTAGTCAGACACATGCTATGTTCTAGGAACCGACGAAATGCTTTCCATAAAATTTCACAGAGCGCTTCAGTCACACTTACCTGTTCTAGAATTGAAAGAACATCTTTTAAGTTATTTTCATACTAATGCAAAATGTATTTCATCATTGCAAGCATGTGACATGAGGTATCTCAGTAAGCATCATTCTGATGCCCTCTGATCCACTGCTTTACTAATTATAGGTCTGGCTGTCAGCATGTTCAATAATTTTGTAGTTAGAGTAAGCAGCAGGATGTTAGACTGAGTCATGCATAAATACGACAGTGGACAGTATACTTGGTTGGGAATGTGAGGGAGTCATTCAGCATTGACAGAATGAATTGATTAGAGGCAGCTTCATTCTCTTCCAGCTGTTATCCCTCAATAAATTCTCTTCCAGCTGTTATCCCTCAATAAATCTCAGAGTGCAGTGGCTCTAGAGAATGCCCAACATGACTCTCTCTGGATTCGGAGAGGCCATACCATAACCTCTTAAGGAAATTAGCCCAGTTGAGATGTGGATCATTCACTGTACAAATATCTGTCAACGTGTAATGGTGACTGAGTGTCCCTGGCACAAAGCACTGACCAGGCACCGTGAGGAATTCAAAGAGAACAAATAATAGTAATGTGGGGTAGAAAGCTTCCATTCTCATGGGCTGCTTCCTCTGGGACTCATTCTTCTTGAATACCTCATGTCACTAAGATAGCAGACATCAGTGTCTGAGTGAGCTCAGATGTGTATTTTTTATTTTTCGAACAAATGGAATTGGGGGTTTTATTTTATTTTATTTTAAAAATTTTTTTATTGGAGTATAATTGCTTTACAATCTTGTGTTAGTTTCTCCTGTACAATGAAGTGAATCAGCTATATGTATACATATATCCCCTCCGTCTTGGACCTCCCTCCCACCCCCGCATCCCACCCATCTAGGTTGTCACAGAGCACCAAGCTGAGCTCCCTGTGCTATACAGCAGGTTCCCACTAGCTAGCTATTTGACACGTGGTAGTGTATTTATGTTGAACCTAATCTCCCAATTCGTCCCAACCTCCCCTTCCCACCCTGTGTCCACATGTCCGTTCTCTACGTCTCCGTCTCTTTTCCTGCCCTACAAATAGGTTCATTTGTACCATTCTTCTAGATTCCACATATGTGTGTTAGTATACAATATTTGTTTTTCTCTTTCTGGCTTACTTCACTCTGTATGACAGACTCTAGGTCCATCCACATCTCTACAAATGACCCAATTTCGTTCCTTTTCATGGCTGAGTAATATTCCATTGTATATATGTACCACATCTTCTTTTATAAATGAAAGATTCTTATCATAAAGTTAATTAGGTTGAACTATACAAAAATGGCAACATCCATACATTTTTGCTGTATAAAAACTGCGAATATTTTTATGAGTTAACCTAATAGTATATTTTCATTGTAGAAAAAGAAAATATTTGAAAGAATTGAAGATGGAGAAAATATTTAAAATCCTGCCATGCAGAGACGTCTATTATCATTATATTTGCATATTTCATCCCAGACTTTATTTTATGCATTTAATGCAGTTTTGATAATACTTTATTGGCAATGTTTTGTCCCACTCATTTATTACTTCTTGATTTCAAATTCTGGCTAACAGTTTTCCAGCTCTGAGAAATTGTGTATATTACTAACCTCATCTGTACAATAAAGCTGAATGGATCTAATTCATAGGACGTTTATGGGACCTAAAAGAGGTAATACATGGAAAGTGCTTAGGACATGCCTAGTACCTGGTTAGTTTTCAAAAAGAAATGTTAACTATTAGTATTAAAATGGAACAAATACGTATCTGTTATTGCAAACTCAAAATCATATTTAATGACTACATGATATAATAACTCATTATATGAATGCCTCTGTTTATTATACTCTTATTGTAGGCCATCTAGTTATTTTCCCCAAGTTTTGCTCAAATAGTACCCAAGTTACACTTTCTCATTTATTGAGAATAACAGTGAGACTTGTGCTTTGTCCATAAAGGAGATATAGCTTGAAGAATGGCCCTAAGGAATTCCAATTCTTTCTATTCCAAAAGGATGGGAAAAGTAAGACTTTTAGAATTAGAAATTCCTGAATTCAAATTCTGTCTGCCCCTTACTGGCTGGGTGTCATTAGGACAATTGTTTAACCCTGTAAGCCACAAGCAACTTGTTCACTGTTGGTGTTAGTAGTGAGCCCATGATAAAAGTGGTTCTCATTATTAATGCCAGAGGGACATTATTAAGAGGCACTGTCTTCCATTTAGTGGTCTTTGTTTCTTTGTTTAAATGAAATGTATCAGTAGGACTAAGCTGCACCTCCTGCCTATATAGTAATGCCAATAGTTCTCCTGATCTGGAAGGCGTGCATGTCACCTTTCACCAACACAAAGGGTCCTCAATGACAGCTGGACACCCATGGTCTATTCTTTCTTGTGCTGCAGTGTTAGTGGTTGACTAATGTTTATCACGAAGTGGCAGGTGTCCAGGGCAGAGTGGCTGCAATGGTCAGTGGTAGAAAAGTTCAACTGGGTTAAGTTTGCTCTGTGTCCTCAGAGATGTGATATTTCTTAGTTATTGTTTGACGACTATCAAGTGCATACATCTTTTTGAGGCTAAAATTATGTTCGTTTGTCTAATTTAAAACAGCAGTGCATCTTCATTATAAAGAAATTTGAAAGAGATAAGTAATAATAAAAAACAACAAAACAGAACATATAATTCCTTCCCTTACCCCAGAAATGAAGACTGTGAGATGTGCACACCTTCATGGTTATTTTTTCCGGATGGTGTTCATTTCTCTCTCTGTCCCTCCCTTCTGCTCCCTACCTGCCTCCCGCTTTCTCATATCGTACATACTCTTGATATGTTGGTTCGTCTCCCTGTATAATTCATATTATGCACATTCTTCTTACACTAGATTCTTACTTAACGATATATAGCAAACATCTTCTAAGCCAATTAAGTTGAAAATTATCAATTAGCCAATTAACTAAATGGTTCTGCATATACTTGCAGTATCATTTTTAATGGCTAAATACTATTTCTTTAAGTACAGGCAGCAGAAAAGTTCCTATTATTGGACATTTAGCCTGTCCATGAAAACATTTTCTTTGGAACATCAACATTCAATTCTTATAATTAAATTTTGTTTCCAGTCATCTTATTAATTGCAAATATTCGTATCTACTAGCACAGTATTTATATTTCCAGGGATCACTTCTAAATGTTTATTGCATGGTTATTTTTAGTCATATTTCTAAAAATTATAAGTATGTAATTTCTTTCATTATCCCTTTTGATTTTGATGAAACATCTGTTGTTGTTTTAACATAATTTGCAGTCAATTCAGATGGTGGATGAATACGGTGTTAGTAATTTACAAGAAGTAGCTAAAAGTCTATGATCCAGACATTGTAAGTTACATGTCAGGTGTACAACTGAGGATATTAGATGCTGTATTAAGAAAATGCAACATTAAATCAACTGACTCCAAGCCAGGCTTCTTTGTAAAAATGCACCAATATTTTTAAATTATTATAGATTTAACAGTCTGAACTACACTTAATGTTTGAATAGAAGATTGTTTGAGCAATGATCCTGTGAAAGCTGGCCTTTACATTACCTGGGATTAATGGTCAGTTCCTTGGTTAATGTCCTGAGTTTTCTGGACCAAAGAAAAAGTCATCTGTACTCTTACTCACCAGTCATTAACTGGAGTAATGATGGATTTGGTGAAAGCATCATTGCTGCTATGACAATAATTGGCACTTTTAAGAGCTATCTTGCTTATTTTATTCTTCTTGATTGTTTACTTTAGGTTACTCATCAAGTGGCCATTTGAAATAATTGCTTATTTTTAGCTTCATAATTATCAAATGTCATTTATTAGGACATAGGCATACAAACCTACACATTTAAATTCTTGTGTACAGAAAGCAAATAAGAAACTATGTAAACTCTATACTGACTGGATCTAGGATGTAATTATTCTTTGTATGTGTGGATTCCAAAAATATTTTCTGAGCCAGTATTAAATCCTAACAGAAATATGGGATTTTATGTCCGGCATATGTGTACTTGTACAAGAGATGGTTATATAACTTATTTCCAAGACGTATGTATGTGAGATTGTTTTTGTAGGGAGCCAGATTGTAACACATAGCTTGGAAATAACAAGAATCCTTTAAATAGTTTCCTATGTTTTTGTTATTTTAAATCCAAAAGAGATAAAAAAAGAAGTTGGTTTCTTATCTAGACTCTTCTGCTAATCAAGTCCTCTAACAAAAAGGTTCCGTAGTATTGGAGACAATCTCCATTTTATGAATAGACTCCTTCAGGACTTAACTTGAGGCACAGTGCAGTTTTTTTTCTCATATCTCATTTTCCTCTCTGACCTATTTAAATTATTACTTGTTTAGACTTCGGGAAAAATAAGGAAAAAATTACTGCCCTCTTTAAAATCATTGTTTAATTTTATTTTTCCTTTTCTTTTTCTCCTCAAATTATGACCTTGGTGGTGAAGCGTGGTTCTTAAGCCAAATCTTAACCCTAAAGATAATCCTACTGCTTCAGTATCCTATAAACTGTTTTCATTCTCCCAAAGAGGCCACTTAGTGGCTGTTCATTAGGAAACTGGTTTAGGTAGTAGGTGTTATCAGTGACTATGGAATAGACAGATGACAACTACCATTATTTATTGATAGTGTGATAAATGCCAAAGCATCGTATTAGGCATTTTACGTATAATCTCCTTCAATTTTTACTGAAAGCCCCCCAGGAGATAGGCATTATTGTCCAATTTTTAGATTAAAAAAACAAAAATCAGAATTATTTAACTATTCGCTTTAGACTCAGGCCTTGGTCAGTTCATTACTGTTTTTTTTTTCAGCCACGCGGCAAGTGGGATCTTAGTCCCCCCACCAGAAACCGAACCCACGCCCCCTGCAGTGGAAGCTTGGAAGCTCAGAGTCTTAACCACTGGACCACCAGGGATTTTTTTACTTACTAGATGAGCTTGATCATATTACTTCTTTGGGCCTCGCATTATTTGTTGTCGAAGGATAATAGAATATACATATCATAGGGTTTCTAGAGAGATGAAAAGAAATAATGTTTCTAATAATAACTAAGTGTTTGGTATTAATACCCCAAATCACACTTTTCCTTAGTTTCTGGGAGTGTACCACAAACAAACTCATTTTATTAGAGAACTCATTAATTCATCATGGAAGCTCTATAAAGGAAAATTTGAAGACAGTGTACTATGAGTATTCTGGGACATAATAAGATGCATGTAGGCATGGTGATTTAAATTCATGGGGATTTTCAATAATTGATGAATTAAATATAATTATAGATTGTGAGAGTAATGAAGGTAAATTCGGTTATATAAATGATTTCTTCTATATTCTTTTTCTTATGTAATTAACTTTTTCCTTTTAGATAATGAAACAATGCTCTCAGTTTCTTTGTTTTGTTAGTATGCCTCACATAGTACTAGGATATTAAGTGCCCATTATATAATTATGATAAAGTGCCTTTAAAGGGTGTCTCTGGACCACACATACCCTGTATGCAGAGAAGATTAACACAGACCTGAGACTGCTGTCCTTAGACAGGCTTGTTTGTGAAGTTGACTCTTCACTGGTGCCTAAACTTGGATTTTGGGAGAATCCCTACCATTCTCAGATTTGAGAGTGGCTCATTGCAACTAAGTGAACAAACAATATGGTTTGTGTTGAACACCTGCTTTCTTTTTATGAGTCTGGAATTTTGGTATATGCAAGGCAGAAAGTGCCTAAGTAGTCAGTCCCCAATAAAAACCCCAGGCACTGAGGCTCTAGTGAGCTCTCCTGGTAGATGGCATTTCACATGTGTTGTCAAAATTCATTGCTAGAGGAATTAAGCACATACAGTGTGAACCCACTGGGAGAGGACTCGTGGAAGCTTGTCTTTCATTCCTTCTTGATTTGGCTCCGTGTGCCTTTTGCCTTTGCTGATTTTGCTTTGTATCTTTTTACTGTAATAAATCACAGCCATGAGTATGACTATATGCTGAGTCCTCTTAGTCTTCTTAGTGAATCACTGAACCTGGCAGTGGTCTTATGACCCCTGAGACACCCTAGATAAAGAATCACCAAGATGTCTGAATCTGCACACCCACACCACCTCTAGGAAATGGTAAACCTTCATTCAGGTCATTAAAAAAAGAGGATAGGAATGGAATGAGGTGAGGTGGAGGGAGTGGGGTGTGTGATAAAAAAGTGAGAGAACATAAGCTATGAGGTAGAGAGGATAATTGGAGATAGAAGGAAGGAGGTTATTAGTGCCTTTGAATGATTAAATAATTATCTCTTCTTCCTCTAACTTGTTTCAGAGCCAATTGAGAAATAAGGCAAAGGCAGAATGTGGAAGCCAGATTACTATCTTTATTACTTATAAAAACTGTGTTTTACTTTATAAAGGCATAATTATTGAACTCCCAATGGGTTTGCTATTAGAATTAGAAATATTTACCTATCCTAAGGGGTTACGTATGGCTTGTTCTGTCATGTCCTTCAGTTACTCTTATGAGTTCTTTACTAACACAAGGAAACACCAGTAATGGAGAAAAATATCACTTAATATTAGAGACTGTGGCAAATAGGAGGACTGATGATTATTTCACATGCTCTCCATTACTGAGCGAAATACAAGAGAAGTAGAGTCCAGTGATACGGAAGCTTTTTTTGTTTGTTTGTTTTGTTTTTTTAACATCTTTATTGGAGTATAATTGCTTGACATTGTTGTGTTAGTAGCTGCTGTATAACAAAGTGAATCAGCTATACATATACATAGAGCCCCATATCCCCTCCTTCTTTCTTTTTTTTTTTAACATCTTTATTTGAGTATAATTGCTTTACAATGGTGTGTTAGTTTCTGCTTCATAACTAAGTGAATCAGCTATATGTATACATATATCTCCATATCCCCTCCCTCTTGCGTCTCCCTCCCACCCTCCCTATCCCACCCCTCTAGGTGGACACAAAGCACCGAGCTGATCTCCCTGTGCTCTGTGGCTGCTTCCCATTAGCATCTGTTTTACATTTGGTAATATATATAAGTCCAAGCCACTCTCTCACTTCGTCCCAGCTTGCCCTTCCCCCTTCCCGTGTCCTCAAGTCCATTCTCTACATCTGCATCTTTATTCCTATCTTGCCCCGAGGTTCTTCAGAACCTTTTTTTTAGATTCCATATATATGCGTTAACATACGGTATTTGTTTTTCTCCTTCTGATGTACTTCACTCTATACGACACAGTCTAGGTTCATCCACCTCACTACAAATAACTCAATTTCGTTTCTTTTTATGGCTGAGTAATATTCCATTGTATATATGTGCCACATCTTCTTTATCCATTCATCTGTTGATGGACACTTAGGTTGCTTCCATGTCCTGGCTATTGTAAATACAGCTGCAATGAACATTGTGGTACGTGACTCCTTTTCAGTTATGATTTTCTCAGGGTATACGCCCAGTGGTGGGATTGCTGGGTCATATGGCAGTTCTATTTTTAGTTTTTTAAGGAACCTCCATACTGATCTCCATAGTGGCTGTTTCAATTTACATTCCCAACAACAGTGCAAGAGGGTTCACTTTTCTCCACACCCTCTCCAGCATTTATTGTTTGTACATTCTTTTTTGATGATTGCTGTTCTGACTGGTGTGAGTTGATACCTCATTGTAGTTTTGATTTGCATTTCTCTAATGATTAGTGATGTTGAGCATTCTTTCATGTGTTTGTTGGCCATCTGTATATCTTCTTTGGAGAAATGTCTATTTAGGTCTTCTGCCCATTTGTGGATTGGGTTGTTTGTTTTTTTGATATTGAGCTGCATGAGCTGCTTGTATATTTTGGAGTTTAATCCTTTGTCAGTTGCTTTGTTTGCAAATATGTTGTCCCTTTCTGAGGGTTGTCTTTTTTTCGTCTTGTTTATGGTTTCCTTTCCTGTGCAAAAGCTTTTAAGTTTCATTAGGACCCATTTGGTTTTTTGTTTCTTTGTTTTTTTCCATTCCTCTTGGAGGTGGATCAAAAAGGATCTTGCTGTGATTTAAGACATAGAGTGTTCTGCCTATGTTTTTTCCTCTAAGAGTTTATAGTGTCTGGCCTTATATTTAGGTCTTTAATCCATCTTGAGTTTACTTTTGTGTATGGTGTTAGGGAGTGCTCTAATTTCATTCTTTTACATGTAGCTGTTCAGTTTTCCCAGCACCACTTACTGAAGAGGCTGTCTTTTCTCCATTGTATATTCTTGCCTCCTTTATCAAAGATCAGGTGACCAAATGTGCGTGGGTTTATCTCTGGGCTTTCTATCCTGTTCCATTGATCTATATTTCTGTTTTTGTGCCAGTACCATACTGTCTTGATTACTGTAGCTTTGTAGTTCAGTCTGAAGTCCAGGAGCCTGATTCCTCCAGCACCGTTTTTCCTTCTCAAGATTGGCTATTCGGGGTCTTTTGTGCTACCATAAAAATTGTGAATTTTTTTGTTCTAGTTCTGTGAAAAATGCCATTGGCAGTTTGATAGGGATTGCATTGAATATGTATACTGCTTTGGGTAATATAGTCATTTTCACAGTGTTGATTCTTCCCATGCAAGAACATGGTATATCTCTCCATCTGTTTATATCATCTTAATTTCTTCCATCAGTGTCTTGTTCTTTTGTGCATACAGGTCCTTTGTCTCCTTAGGTAGGTTTACTCCTAGGTATTTTATTCTTTTTGTTGCAATTGTAAATATGAATGTTTTCTTAATTTCTCTTTCAGATTGTTCATCATTAGTGAATAGGAATGCCAGAGATTTCTGTGCATTAATTTTTATTATTATTTTTTTTTGCGGTATGCGGGCCTCTCACTGCTGTGGCCTCTCCCACTGTGGAGCACAGGCTCCGGATGTGCAGGCTCAGCGGCCATGGCTCACGGGCCCAGCCGCTCCACGGCATGTGGGATCTTCCTAGAACGGGGCACAAGCCCACATCCCCTGCATCGGCAGGCGGACTCTCAACCACTGCGCCACCAGGGAAGCCCTGTGCATTAATTTTGTATCCTGCTACTTTACCAAATTCATTGATTAGCTCTAGTAGTTTTCTGGTAGCATCTGTAGGATTCTCTATGTATAGTATCATGTCATTACAAACAGTGACAGTTTTACTTCTTCTTTTCTGATATGGATTCCTTTTACTTCTTTTTCTTCTCTGATTGCTGTGGCTAAAACTTCCAAAACTATGTTGAATAATAGTGGTGAGAGTGGGCAAACTTGTCTTGTTCCTGATCTTAGTGGAAATGGTTTCAGTTTTTCACCATTGAGAACGTTGTTGGCTGTGGGTTTGTCATATATGGCCTTTATTATGTTGAGGTAAGTTCCCTCTGTGCCTACTTTTTGAAGAGTTTTTATCATAAATGGATGTTGAATTTTGTCAAAAGCCTTCCTGTATCTATTGAGATGATCATATGGGTTTTATCATTCAGTTTGTTAATATGGTATATCACATTGATTGATTTGTGTATATTGAAGAATCCTTGCATTCCTGGAATAAACCCCACTTGATCATGGTGTAAGATGCTTTTAATATGCTGCTGGATTCTGCTTGCTAGTATTTTGTTGAGGATTTTTGCATCTATGTTCACGTGTGATATTGGCCTGTAGTTTTCTTTCTTTGTGACATCTTTGTCTGGTTTTGGTATCAGGGTGATGGTGGCCTCATAGAATGCGTTTGGGAGTGTTCCTCCCTCTGCTATATTTTGGAAGAGTTTGAGAAGGATAAGTGTTAGCTCTTCTCTAAAATTTTGTTAGAATTCTCCTGTGAAGCCATCTGGTCCTGGGCTTTTGTTTGTTGGAAGATTTTTAATCACTGTTTCAATGTCAGTGCTTGTGATTGGTCTGTTTATATTTTCTATTTCTTCCTGGTTCAGCCTCAAAAGGTTGTACTTTGTTAAGAATTTATCCATTTTTCCAGGTTGTCCAGTTTATTGGCATATAGTTGCTTGTAGTGATTCTCACGATCCTTTGTATTTCTGCAGTGTCAGTTATTACTTCTCCTTTTTCATTTCTAATTCTTTTGACTTAAGTCTTCTCCCTTTTTTTCTTGATGAATCTGGCTAATGTTTTAACAATTTTGTTTATCTTCTCAAAGAACCTGCTTTTAGTTTTATTGATCCTTGCTATTGTTTCCTTCATTTCTTTTTTATTTCTTATCAGATCTTTATGATTTCTTTCCTTCTGCTAACTTTGGGGTTTTTTTGTTCTTTCTCTAATTGCCTTAGGTGTAAGGTTAGGTTGTTTATTAGAAATGTTTCTTGTTTCTTGCGTTAGGATAATATTGCTATAAACTTCCCTCTTAGAACTTCTTTTGCTGCATCCCATAGGTTTTGGGCCATCGTGTTTGCATTGTCATTTGTTTCTAGGTGTTTTTTGATATCCTCTTTCATTTCTTCAGTAATCTCTTGGTTATTTACTAGTGTATTGTTTAACCTCCATGTGTTTGTATATTTTTACACTTTTTTTCCTGTAATTGATATCTAGTCTCATAGCGTTGTGGTTGGAGAAGATACTTGATACAATTTCAGTTTTCTTAAATTTACCAAGGCTTGATTTGTGACCCAGTATATGATATATCCTGGAGAATATTCCATAAGCACTTGAGAAGAAAGTGTACTCTGTTCTTTTTGGATGGAATGTCCTATAAATATCAATTAAGCCCATCTTATTTGATGTGTCATTTAAAGCTTGTGTTTCCTTATTTATTTTCATTTTGGATGATCTGTCCATTGGTGAAAGGGGGTGTTAAAGTCCACTACTATGAATTTATTACTGTCTGTTTCCTCTTTTATGGCTGTTAGCATTTGCCTTATGTATTGTGGTGCTCCTATGTTGGTTGCATAAATATTTATAATTGTTATATCTTCTTCTTGGATCAATCCCTTGATCATTATGTAGTGTCCTTCTTTGTCTCTTCTAATAGTCTTTATTTTAAAATCTATTTAGTCTGATATGAGAATTGCTACTCCAGCTTTCTTTTGATTTTCATTTGCATGAAATATATTTTTCCATCCCCTCACTTTCAGTCTGTATGTGTCCCTAGGTCTGAAATGGGTCTCTTGTATACAGCATATATACGGGTCTTGTTTTTGTATCCATTCAGCCAGTCTATGTCTTTTGGTTGGAGCATTTAATCCATTTACATTTAAGGTAATTATCGATATGTATGTTCCTCTTACCATTTTCTTCATTATTTTGGGTTTGTTATTGTAGGTCTTTTCCTTGTCTTGTGTTTCCTGCCCAGAGAAGTTCCTTTAACATTTGTTTTAAAGCTGGTTTGGTGGTGCTGAATTCTCTTAGCTTTTGCTTGTTTGTAAAGGTTTTAATTTCTCTGTCGAATCTGAATGAGATCCTTGCTGGGTAGAGTAATCTTGGTTGTAAGTTTTTACCTTTCATCACTTTAAATATGTCCTGCCACACCCTTCTGCCTTGCAGACTTTCTGCTGAAAGATCAGCTGTTAACCTTATGGGAATTCCCTTGTGTGTTATTTGTTGCTTTTCCCTTGCTGCTTTTAATATGTTTTTGTATTTAATTTTTGATAGTTTGATTAATATGTGTCTTGGCATGTTTCTCCTTGGATTTTTCCTGTATGGGACTCTCTGCACTTACTGGACTTGATTGATATTTCCTTTCCCGTATTAGGGAAGTTTTCATCTATAATCTCTTCAAATATTTTCTCAGTCCCTTTCTTTATCTCTTCTTCTTCTGGGACCTCTATAATTTGAATGTTGGTGCATTTAATGTTGTCCCAGAGGCCTCTAAGACTGTCCTCAATTATTTTTATTATTTTTTCTTTATTCTGCTCTGCTGTAGTTATTTCCACTATTTTATCTTCCAGGTCAGTTGTCTGTTCTTCTGCCTCAGTTATTCTGCTGTTGGTTCCTTCTAGAGAATTTTTAATTTCATTTATTGTGTTGTTCACCATTGTTTGTTTGCTCTTTAGTTCTTCTAGGTCCTTGTTAAATGTTTCTTGTATTTTCTCCATTGTATTTTGAAGATTTTGGATCATCTTTACTATCATTACTCTGAACTCTATTTCAGGTAGACTGCCTATTTCCTCTTCGTTTGTTTGGTCTGGTGGGTTTTAACCTTGCTTCTTCATCTCTTGCGTATTTCTCTGTCTTGTCATTTTGCTTAACTTACTGTGTTTGGGGTTTCCTTTTCACCGGCTGCAGGTTTGTACTTTCCATTGTTTTTGGTGTATGCCCCCAGTGGGTAATGTTGGTACAGTGGGTTGTGTAGCCTTCCTGGTCGGGGGGGAACTGGTGCCTGTGTTCTTGTGGATGAGGCTGGATCTGTTTTTCTGGTGGGCAGGACCAAGTCCAGTGGTGTGTTTTGGGGTGTCTGTGATCTCATTATGATTTTAAGCAGTCTCTCTGCTAATGGGTGATGTTGTATTCCTGGTCACGAATTGTTTGGCATGGGTGTCCAGCACTGGAGCTTGGTGGTTGTTGAGTGGAGCTGGGTCTTAGCACTGAGATGGGAATCTCTGGGAGAGCTCTCACCAACTGATATTACATGGGGGCGGGAGGTCTTTGGTGTTCCAGTGTCCTGAACTTGGTTCTCCCACCTCAGAGGCTCAGGCCTGACATCTGGCTGGAGGACCAAGACACTGTCAGCAACAAGGGTCAGAAGAAAAGGGAGAAAAAAAAGAATGAAAAATAAGATAAATAAAATAAAATGGTTTTTAAAATAAATTTAAGACATATTATTAAAATAAAAAATAAAAAAGTATAAAAGAAGAGAGCAGCCAAACCAATAAACAAATCCACCAATGGTAACAAGCGCTAAAAACTATACTAAGATAAACATAAAAATCAGAAACTAGTCAGTCACATATGGCAAACCCCAGTCTACAGTTGCTTCCAAAGTCCACTGCCTCAATTTTGGGTTGATTTGTTGTCTATTCAGATATTCCGAAGATGCAGGGCACCTCACGTTGATTGTGGAGTTTTAATCTGCTGCTCCTTTGGCTGCAAGGAGAAATGTCCCTTTCTCCTCTTTGTTCCCACAGCTCCTGGGCTTCAGCTTTGGTTTTGGCCCTGACTCTGCATGTAGGTTGCCCTCTGGTGGCTGTTGTTCACACAGCCAGGAGGGGGTTAAAGGAGTGGCTGATTTGGGGGCTCTGGCTCACTCAGGATGGGTGGAGGGAGAGGTACAGAATGCAGGGTGAGCTTGCAGTGGCAGAGGCCGGCATGACCTTGCAGTGGCCTGAGGCATACCGTGTGTTCTCCTGAGGAAGTTGTCCCTGGATCACGGGACCCTGGCAGTGGCGGGCTGCACAGGCTCCTGGGGGAGGTGTGGAGAGTGACCTGTGCTTGCACACAGGCTTCTTGGTGGCTGCAGCAGCAGCCTTAGCGTTTCATGCCCGTCTCTGGTGCCTGCGCTGATGGCCACTGCTCGCGCCCCTCTCTGAAGCTTGTTTAGGCAGTGCTCTGCCTTCTATCGGCACATAGGGAGGGAATCCCCTCTCCTTGGGGCCCCTGAGACAATAGTCTCTTGCCTCTTAGGCAGTCCCAGACTTTTTCCCGGACTCACTCCTGGCTAGCTGTGGCACACTAGCCCCCTTCAGGCTGTGTTCATGCAGCCAAGTCCAGTCCTCTCCCTGGGATTTGACTTCCGAAGCCCGACCCTCAGCTCCCAGCCCCGCCTGCCCCGGCGGGTGAGCAGAAAAGCCTCTTGGGCTGGTGAGTGCCGGTCGGCACCGATCCTCTGGGAAACTCTCCACTTTGCCCTCCGCACCCCTGTTTCTGCGCTCTCTTCCGAGGCTTGGAAGCTTCCCCTCCACCACCCCCATCTCTGCCAGTGAGGGGGCTTCCTAGTGTGTGGAAACCTTTCCTCCTTCACAGCTCCCTCCACTGGTGTAAGTCCGGTCCCTATTCTTTTGTCTCTGTTTCTTCTTTTTTCTTTTGCCCTACCCAGGTATGTGTGTGGGGGTTTCTCGCCTTTTGGGAGGTCTGAGGTCTTCTGCCAGCGTTCAGTAGGTGTTCTGTAGGAGTTGTTCCACCTGTAGATGTATTTTTGATGTATTTGTGGGGAGGAAGGTGATCTCCACATCTTACTCCTCCGCCATCTTTCGGTGTGAAAGGTTTAACGTTAGGAATTCACACCCGGTAAAGTCTCCTCTGTAAGATCAGATGTATTTTCAAAATAATTTGTTTCACGAGGAAGCTCCAAGGGACTTCCAAGCCAAAGTCAGATATTCAGAGTCTGTTCAGAGACAAATCTGTTAAAAAATTAGAATATTAAAGAAAGGATTTTGTTATAGGTAGATCTTATGGATGTTTCTGAACTATCTGGAGTATTTTGATATATCCTGCTCACCTGCTACACTACAAGTATACTGTCAAACTTATTAGTGTGGCTACAGGTTCAGCTATTGTACTAGAGATTCCAAATAACAGCAAATTAAAATATAGTCTGTCTTTGATATCACATCATAGTCTAGGCTAGGCAGGGTTGGGTCCATGATGTTAGGAACCCAGGTTTTTTCTGTCTTCTGTCTTCCCTAGGGCATTGCCATCTATACATGATTGAAGATGGCCTATCGCTTCACACACATTTTTGCCTGCAAGAAAGAAGTATAAATTTCCTCAATTTAGGAATATTGCCTGGAAGTTGCACATTTTGTTTTCCTCACATCATTTGTTGTGATCTTGGGCTCATGTCCATACATAGCTGCAAGAGAGTCTGGGATATGTCTTTTTCTTTTCTTTTTTTTATATTCTGGAAAGCTATGTATCCCACTGAACAAATGGGATTTCATTGCTATCAAAGAAAATAAGTGTTATTGGGGGGCAACCAGTATTTATTTACACACTCCATCCGTTTAGCCATCTAAATATCTCAGTTCACCATCCGACTCCATTACCATTCTAACACATTCACCCACTCTGCTAATGAAAAATTCCAACCTCTATTCTGGGCTATCTGATTTTATAAAGCCTTCTTCATATTTTTGAACGTGATTTAGATTTTGTCGATGAGATCTGGGGAGAAAGAGTGAGATACAGGTCCCACTGTCCATTTGGTGACTCTGTGGGTATAGAACGTGCATTTTGCAGTTGCAGACTGCAGTAGACACAAAAGAGTTCTTGAGTGTACATCAGCAGCTGCAGTTCACTGAGTTGTGGCAGCTTCCCTGGCCGTGGCTGTGCTATGATTGTGGAATCTTTCCAATATTAGCTGCTTCCGGTGGTGGCAGCAATCGTGTGGTTCCGAAGCTAGCGGCTGTCGTAGGAACTTCTCAAGTTCGTGAGAAGCGTCTGATACGTAAAGATTCAGAAAGGTCCTTGGAGTCCAGATTCTGTGTTCTGGCTTTAGGAGTAAATTCTTCAAGCATAAAGTGGTCTGTTGCCTCCACTTTTCCAGTGATTCTGTGCACCATTTAGCATGCTGTAATAACTCATTTCCACTTAAACTAGCTAGTATGAATTTTGTTCTTGGCAACTGAACCCTTCTGACAACTTAGTAGAGCCATCTGATAAATAAGTCACCTCACTTATTTGTTCATTCATGTGAACAAAAGATGCAGTGCCCTCAAACAACTTAGAGTCTAATAACTGATAGCTAATAGTTACTGACAGTTTGCCATGTGCCAGACATCTAAGAGTTTTTCCAGTGCTAAGATATTTAATGCCAATAATCACCTATGTACTAGGAATAACTGTATCCTCGTTCTGTACATGAGAAAACTGAATTTTTGAGACATTTAGCAGATCCTGAATATACAAAATATGTAGTATACAGTCCAGTTAGCGTTTGAAATCAGATAATCTGGCTTAACAGTTACAGCACTGGGAAGACATCTATTAAAAATCATCAATAAACGCGTACTAAATTAGTTGCAGTTCTGGTAAGAATGATGAAGGGGAAGTACATGATATCAGGACAATGTAGAAAAAGTCAAAAGATGGATCAAAACCATTGGGCATGTTGATGGGTGCCATTGTAAGTTCTGTGGTGGGGGGAGTAATAATTTACATTTGCATGTTTACAAAATCACTCTGACTGCTGAGTAGAAAACGGTTTGAAGTGTGAGCATGTACAGATGTTCAGAGACCAGTTAGCTGGATATTACACAAGTAAATCTGGAATGGCCTGGGTGTCAGCTATGGCCATGGGAATGGAGAGAAATACAAAAATGTGACTGATATTTGGGAGGTAGATTGAAGAAACAGTGATGATTGATTTAGTATTGGAAATGAGAGGGGAAAACTAGTGCAGGGTGATGTCCAGATTTCCGATTTGAGAAAGTAATTAGATGTCGATGCCATTAATTCCATACTCATGGACTATAGTTGCATCCTTTGGATATAGCAGTGATAGAGTAATAGTAAAGAAGTAGAATCGTACTTAGAATTTTGTCACCAATTCCCTGCCGGAAAAACTGTATGCTACATTTTTCTGAACAAACAGTGTTAGTGAGTTCCACAATATTGATCAAAAAAGACTGATCTCTATTTCCCTAGAGACTTATTAATCTTGTTTGGCCTTATCCCATACATCACCAGGGATCAAACCTTAAGAGTAAACCTTTTTTTTTTTTTTTTTTCTTTTAACTTTTAACACCTTGTGAAGTTACTCTTTCATGGGGGCTGGGATTCAGACGCTTTGAACTACATTCCTTTTGTCTTAAAAATAGATTCTGAGGCCAAAGATAAAGTCAACAGGCCTGCCACAAATCATAAAGAAAGACATTGTAAACTCCTTTCTGTTAGAATATATAATTACTGTCATCATTAAACTAAATATTTCAGATCACTAATAAGCCAATGAAAATAAAGCTGACTTTTTATCATTTAAATTGAGGAAACATACTGTATAAAAGGTGGCCTGTAATTTTAAAAAATTAAAGTTCTGAAACATTATATAGCAATGCTTTACCGTATTTATTCACCAATAAGTCCCATGACTTAAAAGTGTTTGTTTATTGGAGAAACTGTTTTTTTTTTTTAGGTATTAACAGCTTAATTTTACTGTTACATTATCAGTAGCACAGTAGTCCCCAACAGAATGTTAATGAATACAATGATATTTTATCAACTATGGTAATATAATTTCAGCCAAACTAATAACTTTGATATTTTATGTAATGAATGCAGACTTACTATGGGTCTTTTGTTCTTTATAATACTGAAAATCAGGCATAAGGCCTCAATGTGCATACATGGTTCATTTTGACATATTGAAAAATATAATTGAAATATTACTTTACTCATTTAAGGGGAATTTGGAGTTTGATGTACAAAGATTCAGAAACTGTTGGTTTGGAGGAAAATGAATCCTTTACTTTAAAAAGCTGAAAAACTTTTTTGAAAAGTAGAGAAAAAATGAGTGGAATGTTTACATTGTGTTTGGTGTGTCTTAAAAATCTCTTCTGAAGGAGAGAATTCCCCTTCCTCCAGGGTGACTTGAAAATAATGCAACAGGAGCTCAGCTTTGCATTGAGATTTACATTGTCTAAATATTCCTCTTCTAGTGCTTACCTGCTCACTTGCATATCTGTTACCAATCAGGTACTAAGGATAAGGAACAAGGTTTAGAGTTATAATCTCTTAAATCCATGTTTTGCTAATCATTGTTGAGTTCCATAAGGAGGTGATCTTTGCTCTCCTGGAAACATTTCCAAACATTCAGAGCCTTAGCCATCTCCAGTTCCTGGAGAATAAAGGAACGGCTATCAGCAATGATGGCCACCTTGCATTAGGCACACTGGTGAGCACATTGCTTTGTTTGATCCTCCAGTACTGCTTATCAGTGGTAAGTAGTACTGTTATCCCCATTTTATAAATAGCTTTGAGAGGTTAAGTAACTTTCCCAGAAACACACAGCTAGTAAGAGGTAGAGCCAGAATTTGCATCTAGATCTGTCAGACTCTGAAGTTAAGGCTTTTATTTTATTTTTCTTTTATTGTTTTTTTACTATATGATAATAACATTTTTTTAATGCTGGAGATTTGAAAAGTCTCTGTTTGTACCCCTGGTGAAAGATATCCGAATTTACACTGATTGAGGTATATGGCCCGTTAGTCATTTTCTGTGGCCCTGGGGAAGAGTCTTCATTATTACCCTATATGTCTTCTGAGGGGAAGTCTTTTAAATACTCTGCACCCTTCTTTTTTATAGCTTCCTTTTTCTTAACTGGGCAATCACACTTACCTCCAGTAATTGACAGCTATAAGGCAAGCTGCCATGTTTAAAGGCAACTTGGATCTCTGATGATATTCTGGGCTCTTGAAATTTCACATGGGCTTCCTCCAAAAACATAAATTTCAGTTCCTCCTGCTTCGCTGAACTTCAGAGTTGTTATTGTTTTTTAGGATTTGGACTTTGAGATAGTTAGCTCTTGAATTAAAGAACAAAATGTGTGTGTGTGTGTGTATATGTTGATGTGTGTAAATATGTGATTAGAACAGTTTAGTTCTCAATGGTTCCATAAAGGAATTATTTCTTTCAAGTGTCATTGAGAAAATGCTGGTTCAACATTGCTCCCTAGTTTAAGATGCACTATTATTTTTTGTACATCTAGGAAAAGAAAATACTACTATTATAATTTTACCACACCATTGATTGAAAGGTGCTTACTAAGTTTATATATTTAAAATTTGAAAAATATTGTCAATTTTAAACCAAAGTGTAGCAATACCAATTCGTCAATATTATTTTTTGTACTATGGATACATGTTATGATATCCTGTAGTTTTTCTTCTACACCAAAGACTTGGAATTGCTGGCTGACTTCATACTGTATTGATTGGCAGAGCTTGCCTACTGGGTTGTGATAAACTGATCTCATGGCAACATGGTGAAGATTATCTGATCAGGTACATATAGCATTCTTAGAAGAATGCATGGCTCACAGAAAACACTAAATCAACAAATCAACATTAACTCTCACCATTAAAACCATCACCACCACTACCATTAATGCTTCTGCACCACAACTTCAAGGGAGGTACACCAGTATGAAAAAGGCAAAAATTAGCTGTGGAATCTATATGTTTTCCAAAAGTCCCGACATGATTGACTTGGGCAGCCAAGTATGAGAGCCCAGGATAAAGTATGGCATTTACTTTTTTTTCTCTCCAAGCGTGCATCAGTATTCAAGAAGAGTTGAAAACTAAGAATGGATCTGTCATTCTTGTTCTTGAGCATTGGATAGATACCTTGATTTACTTCTCTGTATATGGAAATAGCCAACTCTTGAACTTCATCAGCTGGAAAATTAAAGAAAAAGTATCTTTTCTAGTCTTGTGAGCTAAAGTTTGGGAAATTATACATGCAGATAAAATGCCTGAGTTGATCTCAGGTAATATTAGGACTTTATCTTCTAACTACTATTTGAAGTATGCTAAGCATTTTGACATGGAATTCTAAATATCCTTTTGAAAAATTAGGTTTCAACCACCTAAGTTTGTATTAATATAGAGGATACATTAGTTTTAATTTTTCAGCTAGAATTACAAGATTTGATTTTAGAGTGTATAACATTTAGATGGAAGAAGGCCGGAAGTATCAACAGTGACATTTAAGGGTTTATATTTGCCAGACAATGTGTTTAGCATTAATACATAGTATCTTTAATTCTCACAACTTTAAGAGACAGGAACTATTTATGTTTCCAAGATATAGCCAAGGACACAGGCTCAGAGAGATTAAGTAATTTGCCCAAGATCACACAGCTAGTAATAGGAAGAGCTGGTGTGTTTAAAACCAGATCTCTCTGACTCCAAATTTCTTTTTCTTAGTCACTACACCAGACCATGTATGCTTTTAGTTTACATTTTAGAAGAAGAGGTTAATTCTCTCATTGCTGTTAACTGGTTCTACTACTGTTTCTTTTTGGGAGAAGATCTCTTGATAGTGTTCTTTCCTTGACAACCCACGGATTCCCTACAGGCATTAGCTCACATCAAACCCTGTGTTTTCTTTGGAAAATATTATTCAACAAATATCAATTAATATGTGAGATACTGCATTGCATACTCGAGAGGTCTGCACAAAGATGTGGGCTCATAACTCAGGAGTTTACAACCTTGCAAACATCAAAAATACATGAGAGGGCTTCCCTGGTGGCGCAGTGGTTAAGAACCCACCTGCCAGTGCAGGGGACACGGGTTCAAGCCCTGGTCCAGGAAGATCCCACATGCTGCGGAGCAACTAAGCCCATGCACCACAACTACTGAGCCTGTGCTCTAGAGCCCGCAAGCCACAACTGTTGAGCCTGCATGCCACAACTACTGAAGCCCGTGCCTAGAGCCTGTGCTCCGCAACAAGGGAAGCCACTGCAATAAGTCCGCACACCGCAGTGAAGAGCAGCAACTAGAGAAAGCCCGTGCACAGCAACGAGGACCCAATACAGCCAAAAATAAATAAATAAAATAAATAAATTTATTTAAAAAACCCCCAAACACATGAGAGTAAGGAGCCTTGCAAACTTAGACATTCTCCACAGATTCACCCAATGAAAGTATGTATTTTATTCTCTCACAGTTTTCCACTGGAATACACCACACCCTTCCAAAGCTGGATGGTTCATGATCTTTTGCCATCTTGTCACAACAGGCAAATAGGAAAAATATGTCTCTTATCTCTGCTTCAATTTGGACTGACCAGATTTTGGTTTTCTAAGGGTCTCTACAATGTCCATTTTGCCTGTCCTACCAATGCTTTCGACACCTATGGTATAAGCATTTCTTATTAAGGAGGATATAATATATAATAATGAGACCACAAAAGGTCTCATTTTACCATCATGGATGTCCTGGAATAAATCAGAAATGTGATTAGAAAGTGTGTGTCTTCCTCCATAGCTGTATCATTTATAGTGAACCTGAGGATGCAGGAGGATTCCCTAGTAGTGTGTGTCAATGGGAAACACAGTTCTGGGCAGGCTGATGAATGTGGGCAGGTTGAAGAAGTGAGTCAGTGTTCCGTGCTGTGTTCTTAATCACATTTTACCCTATAAGCTTAGTTTTTGGTAAGAAAACTGCTCAATCCCCTCAATAAATAATGACCTGCTTACCAGATAGTGGAGGATAAGTTGCATTTGACATCTTTCTATAAAATATTGATATTTATCCTCCTAACCTCCTTGCAATTATGAGTTGAACAATAAGGTGACTAGTAGAATCAGATTAATAACACTTTGAGGATTAACTAGGGTTTCTTTGTCAGATTTTGTCAAATCTTCAAGATTTTCTTCATGCACAGCTAAATAGCTGTTGTGTTTGAAATTTGCTTAGAAATGTTTTTCTTTATGTCTTGTACGATCTGGTGAAAAAAAAAAAAAAAAGGTGCCCTAACACCAGTAGGCCAGTGTGACTTTTCTCTAGTGCTTTGTTCCATTATGATGCTCTGAGACAAGGGGTGTGGGCATTTCATATTCTAAAGGGAAAACATATAATTCAGCAGCCAAACCACTCATTGGTGAAAAGGGATTTTACATTTTGTTCAAACATATTATCACTATAATAAACACCTAACTTAGCTATATTTTGAGACCTTTGGTTCAAGGAGAAGACCTAATGGGAGAAGTGGGTGGAAGAAATCAGCAGTAGGTCAAAGGAGAAGGAGAAAAAGAGAAGAAACCATATTAGAATATGAAAAGCAAAGAAGAAAGCAAGCAGCACAAGAGATTGGCAGGGAAGGAGTATATAAAGCAACAGGTAAGAGCAAAAGCTTTGGAGCAGATTCACCTGCGTTGACTTGCTGGCTGTCTCACTTGTTAGTTATGTGACCTTGGACAAATTATTTCACCATATTTCCTTTATTGAAAATGGTAGTGGTGATCCCTGTCTGTTTTCCATGTCATTGTGAGAATTCAGTGGCATTTTACATTAAACAGCTAGCTCAGTGCCTGCCACACGTTTACTGTCAATAAGCAGGAACCCTCTAGAAGATTTTATTTTCTCTAGGGGAAAAAAAATTGGGGAGGCAAGGGAATTGCAGATAGAATTGGAAGTGGTAGATTTGCCAGACACTGCAGTTTCTACTCTCATTCAGGGTCAGCCACACCAAATGCGGCTAACCCCTGAGCCAGTCTCTAATTTCATGTTAATGTTGTTCCAACTCCATATTTAGAAGCCAAGCAAATGGTCTGACCCACCCGCCAACATCCATATGCACCGTGTCTCCGAGATGAGTCTCCATTGGAGCTGATTCCACTGTGTGCATTTATCTGAGTTCATGCAGTCTTGTGGCATTTCATTCTTCATGGTCTTCCTGGGAGCTGATTTCAGATGCACACATCAATCAGAGCCTAATCAAGCTCAAAGCCAGCAGCTTCTCAGGGTATGAGACAAGCAACCATTGAAACCAGTTCAATCAAGGTGGCCCTTGGGTTCAGAGACCCCCACCTGAGTGCCTTTTAAATTCAATAAGCACTGATGAAGCAGCTACCCATAGGGAGACCCTTACTGTACAGTATAAATACATCTATCCCAGAGCAGCCATAAATAACACTCTTTGGTTTTTATGCATAATTAACACTGAATAGTAGCTAGTAGCTTGGCTGAATTGTAATGACACATTCTCAGGCTACTTTTGTGTGCCTTAGCTTCAGAATAAAAGAATGTAAAACTATGAACCTATAGCCTATAGTGTGTGTGTGTGTGTGTATGTGTGTGTGTGTGAAAATTTTTCCATTTTTGTTTATTGATTTATTTTATTCTTCATAGGACTGTTAAATGCAACTTTATTTCTAGGAAAAACACTGGGAATCACAATGGTGAATGCCCTTTGGCTCTCCTTATTTTAAGCTGAGGTTTCCCAGCAATAGGTAGATAATAAGGCGAACCAAAACCAAGGTTGTTCTCCTTATCCTGTGGGACCTGGTGCAAGAGAGGGCCAGAAGCTTAGCAGGCAGAAATAACTCCTCAAATAAACATGAATTTTGAAGGCAGCAAATAATCTTGATGCTTGGATGTGCTGGTATGAGGTTAAGGCTGCTGGGTGAGGATTTTCTGCTGCATTCTTCTGGGACCTTTTCATTCAGTGCCTTCTTGTCTATGTAAAATAAAAACAATTCTCTCTTGTCTTTGATATTTCCATGGAGGGGTCCATTGACTTCATTAAAATAATGCAGTTTTAAGTGCAGTCTACTTCATATGGGATTCCTCACATGCATTCGCACTCAAAGATCACTTGCTTGCTTGCTTTTTGAGACACATTTGAATTAATGATACATTGGATGTGTAATTACAGCTTCTCATTTAGAAAACTTGATTGATAGATACAATAACTCAGATGTAATAATGTTTCTTTCCTGTGACTTCATATAAGCTCAGGGTCTGACAATTTGGCCATTGTTTTCATATTAGGAGACAACTGCAACCATCAGAAATGTACCTGTGTCCAAAGTAACTAGAAGAGGACTCAATGATTGCCTTATAGACATTGTAGAGAATCTGTTGTTAGGATGAAACAATGCAGGACTGCAAGAAGGTATCAAATTTTTGCCCAGACAAGCAACTAAAATGTAAATTTTAGGGGAATTTGACCATGCCAAAAAAAAAAAAAAATTAGCAGGAATGCCTATGAAGATACAAGTACCTCTAACTGCATAATCGCTTCTTGAATCCAAAGCTCAAATAAGAGCGGACAGTGAGCCGTTCCTGTGTTAGCCTTAATTGGAGATGGTGATTATTTCCTAGAAATTTGGAGAGTAAGGTATTGTAAGAGAACTATGATGTTTGGGTTGACATCCCATGCCTAAAACTGAGCAGCCTTGCACTAATCACTTACTCAATGTCTTCCTGAGTCTCTCCACCCAGAAAAAAAGCAGTAGAAATAGCGGAACATGTCCCTTAGAAAATGCCTTTGAAATGCTGTTCAGAGTAGCATTTACGGACGTGAATTCACCCTTCAAACTAACTTCTGGATTCGTTTTTGGATATGGGGTTAACAAAACAGAAAGTTATAAACTCTGGACACCAGAAGTCACCATGACTCCCACTATGAGTCCCATTATGTGATGATGGTGGTAATGATGACCAGGTCAACACCTTAAAAGGAAGTGGACACAAACCCCATCCCATCTGGGGGTGGTGGGAGGAGAGTGACCTATTCAGTATCTCTACAGCTTTGAATAGAGGAGGAAATTGCATTTTCCTCATCACCTAGGTCTGAGCTCTCCTACTGTCTTTGTTCAGTTTAAGAACTCACTGATAGAGACATGGCATCTCTTTTCTGAACTTACAGACCCAGATATTGCAACATACCGTTTTGCTCTCGTGTTCCACATAAACCACACACATAAGACATGTAATTTATATATATATTTATTTATTTTAGCAGACATTCTTGAAGGTTTTTTAATCTATTTTGAGCAAACATTTTAGCAACACAATTTAAATTAAACATGTCTATTCCTTCAAATCCTTGCACCTTATTTCTCCCCAAACTCTGGACTTTTGTGTTAATGTTGTTTGTGTTAGATATAGATAAAAGAGAGAGAGAGAGAAAATGAGTGGCCCATGATAGAGGTTTAATAAAGGCTGGCTGTTATTATTATCTAGAAGCGTGTATATATTATTTACTCATATTCTGATAAACTTATTATAATATTTTCTCATTGGAAATTTAAGTTGTTGAAAATCCGTTGAAGAAATTTATGAGCACCATTGGCCATTGTTAGTCTCACCTTCACTGCTGGAATTGATTCTCTCAAGGAGGAAGTTTGTTTCTTCTCTCAAGGAGAACAGCTTGCAGCAAAATGACTCAGCTTAAACACTTCCTGCAAACTGGCTTCCCCTTGGCTTCATTGAGAATTGGTGGTGGTGGGAGGAGTTGGGAAGAGACTCCAATACTGAAGCACTCAGCACAATTGTCCTCTCCAAGGCCTGACTTGGATTTCCAGGACTATTGAAGCCCATTTCAGGGATTGGCTCCCATTATGTCTTTTTGTTTGTTGGTTTAATTCGTAGAAAACCATGCCTGAAACAAGCTTAACCTGCTAGGTAGTGAGCTTGAAATATTGCTACTCCATAATGAAGGCCATTGCTCATGGACAAGCAGAGAGTTGGTTGTTAAATTGCAGAGTTTTCAAGGACTTTCTATGAACCCCAGCTATAATTCCAAACTGGTATTTCACTAAGTCAGAGAGGACTTAAAATGGCCTATTTCCCCTGTTCTTTCTGGTAATTTGCTGTAAGTGCTGATTATTTTGTCAAGCCTTTTGAGCTCGATGCTCTGCCTATAATATCTGCAGCCTCTGATGGACTGTGGTTAGGGCAGTAAGTGTTGGAAATGAAATGTCTTGTTTATTTAAGAAAAGAGTTGAAAGTGAAACAGTGTTTGCTCTGCTTTGGGGAAGACTGAGTAAATGCTAATGAGAGGTAATTGGGAGTCTTTATTTTAATATGAAAAATCAAGCACAGACAATGCCTACATGCCCAGAATGGCAAGGCAAATGATTTCATTATAGAATAAAGAGCACCCTTAAGATGAAACGATCTCTGTTTATATTTTATTCAGGAGGTTTAAGAAGTCACATATAAAATGTAAATTTATCATCCTTTATGCCTGTGTAGTTAGTAAATTTACTTTTAGTACTTCAGAATCCTTAATTTTGTGAAGTTTCCTTTTAAAATCTAAACAATACATTTTTAAGAAATTTAAGGGCAAAGAAAATCTTGACAATTAGTTATTAATGCTTAGGACAGCTAATCTAAAATGGTCTAGTAATATTTTAAACATAAATTTATTTCAAAGTTATGTCTGAAGTAGTATTTTTTAATAATATCAAGTCCAAGGAAAGAGGTCATCACATATCCTGCAAAACTTTAATTACCAAAACAATGCAAAGCACCATGGGTCTCTTTACTATGTATACATATTGGAGGCAGGACTATTTAATTACATTTAATAAACATTCTTGAGCCCCTTGTTGTATGCTTAATACTATACCAAGTAGGCACTGAGGGGAAACGAGAGAGGAAGAGAAAGAAATGATGAGAATTACAAAATCGATATCACACAATCCACGTTTTACTTAAAGATCTAGAAGCTACCAATCTACTTTTGGACAGCTAAAACATATTCACCACAGAACTAAGGACCAACAATTCTATAATCAGAGCACTGAACAAAAACAATAGCAATCCTAATAAAAATTACTAGAACCATTACAATATGTTTGATATCTATTCAAAAAAAGCTACAGGAAACATCGGACTTCACATTGAGCATGCAGGATGATGAGGGTTATTTGATAGAACGGGATATAAAAAAGAATTGAGGCTGTAAGTTAGGGAGACTTGGGAAAAAATGCACAAAGATCAGGGAAAATTGTACAGTGAGCACTTCCAAGCCACAGCATGTGTACAAACTAAGCAAAGAGGAAGCATGAGGAATAAATAGACATCCTCAACACAACTCTATTCCTCTAAGCCTTGCTACTCCATCGTACTCTGAAACATATGAGCATGCCAGGAAAAATCATGTATGAACCAACATTATTTATGCCTTATATTGTTATTATTTCCTATTTATCAAACACAAATGGGCTACTTTACATTTCAAAGACACACATTGTATCAGAACAGATGGAATATAGGAATTTAGTGAAGGCTTAGTAGGGAAGAGTGATTTTGTCCTAAGCCAGAAAAATGGGAGTTTGGATAAATAGATTAATCTTGTACATCAAGGACTAATGACGTTATTCAATACTAAACTATAGCATTGTCAATATGCACAACAAGAATTATGTTACAACATGTTAGGTACCTATCTGGGTGAATTGGTGAAGAAATAAAATAGTTTTAAGTGGTTAGAGCAGCTGAAAGTTATGAATCACTTTTTTTCCCCTAGAGCATTCTTTTTTTTTTTTTTTTTTCCAGTACGCGGGCCTCTCACTGCTGTGGCCTTTCCTGTTGCGGAGCACAGGCTCCGGACACGCAGGCTCAGCGGCCATGGCTCACGGGCCCAGCCGCTCCGCGGCATGTGGGATCTTCCCGGACCGGGGCACGAACCCGTGTCCCCTGCATCGGCAGGCGGACTCTCAACCACTGTGCCACCAGGGAAGCCCCCCCAGAGCATTCTTTAGGGATGTAGAGTAAGCATGGGTTTTAAAAATCAGACCCATTTGGATATAAATCAGAGATATGTTCTTTTTAACCATGTGATATTGAGTGTCACCTTTGATTGGTCCATCTCCTCATTACCCACCTCCAGTCCATTATAAGACCTGCCAATTCTATCTCCAAACCACACCCAATCCCCACAGCCATGACTCTTGTCCAAGGCAGCAGAGCCTCTTTCACCACTTACTCTCATATGATTGATCCTCCCAGATCATTCTCTACATGGCAGCCAGAATCATCTTTCAAAATGTAATTCTGATCATGTCATTCCTGTGCACAGAGTCCTTCAGTGGTCCTTAGCAAGGTTAAAAAAAAATCAAGCTCCTTATCTTGGCTTTCAAAGCTGTTTCTTGCCTAATTCTCTGACCTCACTGGATACCACTCTCTATTTTATTTACTCCTCTGGGCCACCCTGGCCATCCTTCTGTTTCTCAGACGTACCAAGATTACCCTTTCCTCAGGATCTTTCCCTTAGCTTTTCTTATTAATTGGGATATTTATCCCCAGCTCCTCAAAATGGCAGCTCCTATCACCTTTTAACTTGCTTCTTCAAAGTGGCCATCCCAGACTCAGCTGTCTCTCATGCCTGCTCTCTGAGCTATAACATTCTTTCCATCACTCTGTGTCATATCACTTGATTTGCTCCTTAGCACTTATTAACTAAGAATCTTTTTTTTAAAAATTTACTTGATGATTCTGTGTCTTCTCCTCTCTCAACAAGATTCTTAGCTCATTTAGGGCAAGGATCATATTTATTTTGTTTACTATTATATCTCCAGCACAGAAAACAATATTTGGCAATAACATTTACTGAATAAATAAGAAAAGTGTAGTTTCTCTCGTATGAAATTGGAAAATAATGCCTCCTTTGCAGGACTGTTGAGATTTTATGCCTGGCACGTTCCATGACATGCAGTACAGATGCTGCTCACCAAGAATTAAGTCCCTTCCTCTGACTTCTTATATTTGAAAATATATTCTGCTTTAAACTACTGTTGTGGGTTGTATATTAGTTTTCTTTGGGGGGGGGTCAAAACAAATTACCACAAACCGGCTGGCTTAAAATAACAAATTTATTAACTCATAGTTCTGGAGGCTAGACATCTAAAATCAAGGTGTCAGCAGGTCCTTGCTCCCTGTCTGAACACTCTAGGGAAGGATTTGTTCTTGCCTTTTTCCAACTTCTGGTGGTTGCCAACAATCCTTAGAGGGAGTCATTGGTTTGTAGCAGCATAACTCTAATCTCTGCCTCCATCTTCACATGCCTGTGTTCTGTGTGTGTGTGTGTGTGTGTGTGTGTGTGTGTGTGTTCGTGTTCTCGTGAGAGCACTAGTCATTGGATTATGGCTCCCTTGAATCTCATCTTAACCAGTTGCATATGCAGAGGCCATGTTCTTAAACCATGTCCCATTCTGAGGTTCTGGGTGCATATGATTTTTTGAGGACATTATTCAACTCATTACTGGTTGTTTTCCATAATATTATAAATTCCTTGAGGACAGGGACCATGGATTCCTGCTTATCTCTGTATGCCCACAGTAACTAGCAAAGTTATTTCCTGGATTTGATGCAATAGATTTTTATTGATTATTTTGGGAGAAGTTTTGGTGGTCAAGCAATAGAAGAAAGAAAGAGTACATTTGTATTAATATATGTAATGGAAACTTTTGTCCTATGAAGGAGAAGACAATAAACCAAGCAGGGCAACTAGTCATGTGGCAGGTTAATTCTTCACCCCCTTAAACAACTGTGTTATTCAAAATTTAATTCCTATGCAACACTCTTAAAGCACCAGGAGAAAATACTAATTCAAAGAAGGTATCCTGAGTCAAATTTGGGGTATTTCCAATCACTTTGGAAAAGTAAAACATGCTTCTCCTTCTATATTATTATTTAAAGTATATACACCTTTTTATTATCAATCTTGATTTTATTTTCATAGAGTTATAGACTCTTTGGGCCTGAAAGTACCTTTATGACAACTTACAAAACTCTCCTTCACTTATCTGATATTTGAATCCCCCTATATCATTCTAGGTCTTTGTCTAGCCTAAGAGTAGCTATGGTTTATTGCTAGAATATAAGTATCTATATGACGGAGATTATGTCTCTCTTATCATCCATATTATCTCCAGCACCTAGTACAGTGAGAGGCATAGGGCAGACGTACGACAAACGAGAAATATCCGTTAAATGAGTAAATACATGTATATCAAATCATAGATTTCAGCAGGGTTGTCAGGGAATGGACAGATGCTATGTCAAGTAACTTAGAGAATGGTTCCAGGGTTCACTTTTAATACCTTTTGTTTTGCTTTGGCCACCCACACAGATATAATGCAAAACTGCAGGTTGCAAGAGTGCTTGGCTCTAACCCAAATTCTAAAACACCCATCCAAGTAGGCAAAACTAAACTTTTATTCATGCTATATATTTGCAGTCTTCCCATCTACAATAGCCCCTACCTAAGATGATTCACAGGACAGTCTCTTAGTCCCGTGCCTGCAATGGCTGGCTGGAGTAGTGAGAAACAATTGAGAAGGGTGAACTTATGCTAAAAAGGTTAGAGACCAGTTTGATTCCCAAAGCAAGGCCTAGACTAAAACACATTACCTGTGTGCTGATGGCACATGGAAAGTCTAGTAGTGAAAATAGGAAGCCTTCCCTTTGGGAGGCTACCTACACTGACTGATATTTTGGTAAATGAAAAAAATCCTCAATTCCTATGTGTTTCCCTCACACTTGAGAGTATGCGACGACTTTTTCCAACATGTTCCCATGATATCTCATGCTTCTCTTTTTACAGCACTCATCACACTTGTGATTATATTTTTAAGTTCTGCATTCCTTCTGACTTGTACACTCCATGGGACAAGAACCATGTCGGTCTGTCCACTGCCAGATCCCTAGTGCCTAGCATAGTGCCTGGCCTGTAGCAGGTAACTGCTTGTTTTATGGAATTAAATTTAACAGAGTCATGTTTTTGATTCCAAAAAGCAGGTTTCTTCTCCCAGATGAATCAATCAATTGAAAAGACAAGTTGCTTTCCAAATTACAATAAAAACCACCAGCTCCAAATTCACTTTTCTGTAGCTTTTCAGTCTTCTTCCAAGTATGTTTTATATTGCTGTTTTTTATCCATCTTGCCAGATAAATAAAGTCACCCTGAATCATGTGCTTCCTATCTCTGGGAAGCCATATAGTTCAACTCCTCCATTTATATATTACAAAATGGCCTTGATTAAAACAATAAATGTTAAAAAAAAAAACAGTAGAGGGTCAACGTATCTATTAGAAAGTAAAGAAGAAGAGACATTCAATCAATTCACTTTAATTGATGATTTGATGGTAGATGGTTGGTTATAAGTTAAAAGGCCAGGCTACTCAGACCTTTGGACTGGAAATGACACAGTTTCTCTGTGTTATATTTTAATCAGCAACTGTGGCATTTTAGGCTAGTGTGGAGTTTTGGAAAATAGTTACCTTTGAGTATCTCCAGCAATACCACTCATTGTTTAGCTGTTTTAAAAACCTCTGACTTATTTGCTAAGGAGCCAGTTAAAAAACCAACCAACCAACCAACCAACCAGCAAACGAACATTTCTTGAGAACTCCCTTCTCTGAATGTCTTCTGTCTGATAGGGAGCAAGTTTTATGCTCTCTGTTCAGTTTCCTACCCTTGCTTCCATGTTGTTGTAAGTCGTCCAGTGAATGTTTATCATTTTAAATTAAATCCCTTTCTCAGCAGAGAAGTGCTGTATTGTTCATCTCAAAAATATAGGAAATAATTAACCTTCCTTTCCTATGGCAGCCAAAAGTCTGTGTGAGGGAATAGGTAACCGGAGGGTGAATGATAGTTGGTATAGGGATTCCAAAGCAAACGAGGATCCAGAAATGCACAGGAAAAGATTTGTGTCAGACCTGTGATTCAGAGCTGGATTAGCAACTCATACTTGGTATCACACATTTTTGTCTGATGACTTTTCTGATCTTAACTAATGAATAGTTCCGGTCGCACTAATACATGACTCAGTGAACAGTGCAAGAGACTTAACATGACAATTAAGTTCTATAACTCCCTAACATTGGGATTGCTAAAGCATTTCCCATTAGAGGAGACAAGTAGAAATTATTGTGCTAAAACCATTTCAGTTAAAAAACACTAAATATTCTTTCGAGCCCATATAATTAAGACTACAAAGACTTTTAACATTTTAAATAGGAAAAACATGAAAAGAGATATAACTCCTTTAAAATCACCTCAACATGGGCCTGTACGAAGTTGCATAACTCAATACTTTCTAGTCTAGAACTATTTTGGGGCCCTCCAATTGAGAATAGTTCATTCAATTTGTATCTATATTAGTTATCTATTGCTGTGTTACAGTATTACCACAAAGTTAGCAGTTTACAAAACATACATTTATTATCTCACCGTTTCTCTGGGTCAGGACTCCAAGCATGGCTTAGCTGCATCTTCTGTTTCAGGGTTTCGCAAGGATGCAAGCAAAGGTGTCAGCCAGGTCTGGAGTTTCATCTGTCTGTGACCGGGGAAGGATCCTCTTCCAAGCTCACATGGTTATTAACAACCTGTAGGGCAGCAGGTCTTAGTTACTTGCTGTCAGGCAGAGACTGCTCTGAGTTCCTTGCCATATGGGTGCTTCAGGATGGCTGCTTGTTCGATCAAAGTCAGCAAGGGATAGTTTTCTAGCAAGAGGAGTATTTAATCTTATGTAACAGAATCAGGGAATGACATCCCTTCACCTTTGCCATAATATATGGATTCAGAGCAAACCCTGAGTCCTGCCCACACTCAAGGAGAGGGGGTAACACAGGGCATGAGTTCTAAGAGGCAGGGATAATTGGTAGTCATCTTATAGTTTTCTGCCATACTTGTCCATGAAATGAGAATCAGTGTCTCTTGCCTGGTTGATGGCTTTGAACCGATAGAGCTAAGAAACATACTGTTTGATTTTCAGAAGCACAAATTTTCAATTCCAAATGTGTGTTTTAGTTTCAATTCTAAATCTAATCTAGAATTAGATTTAAGGATTGGTGCAATTTGGTTGAGAAGAGAGGAGTAAAAAAGAAATTGGGGAACTGATAAAGGACTTACAACTTTTATGTCACCAAAAATATATGAAAGAAGAAAAAGTTAATATGATTATCATTTTTAAAAATGGAATGATTAAACACCAAAAGAGAACAAAAATCTCAGAATAAAGAATATTCCTTTTATTACATGAATTTAGTTTTTATTTAAAAATTCTAGACTTTTGTTTTTATTTCTTTACTACAGACCAGTAGAAAGGTAGTCACCACCACTCACCAGTTCTCAGATTTGCATTCGGGAACTATTGTAGCATAGAGATGAGATTCTCTTTTAATAATTTAAGATGTATAGCTTGCTTAACTCCTAAAGAAGTTAACCAGATTTACAACTTAAATATGGAGCAAAATGAAACTTTTAAATATGAAAGGGAACAGAGACTATTAAAGGAAGCAGATGGAATAGACAATACCAGATGCCAAAAAGAAATGAGCAGAAAGTAGGGCACCAAATTTGGCTCTAAGGTCTTTGGCCATCAAGTTTCCTTATGCAGATGACAAGTTTGGATAAGAGAATGTGTGACTCTAACTGAGGAGAGATTATTTTTTTCCTTGGAATTGAACTCAATCAGAATTTAGCCCATGAGTTCTTCTGTTAAGGAGTCTTATCTTTCTTAGAGTTTTCTAGAATTTTGAGCAATGTCTTTTAAAGAGAGTTGTTAATATTTACAGAGGAAGTAATACTTCTTCAGACTTCTCCCTTATCCTTCTTTATCTCCTTTTAATCATTGTAACCATTGTATCACTCATGGTGAGTAAGGTGGATACAAAGGAGATAGGATGGCTTGGTACTCAAATACAGTGTTTTATTCCAGGATTATGTTACCTAATACAAAGCAGAACCTAGAGGATTTAATACAAGGAGATAGAGATAGGAAGATTGAGTGGTTCAGGTGATTATTATTTCCTGTCTCTATGAAATCTGATAATGTTTAAAAAAATAAACTTTTTTTAGGTATAATTAACATATGATAATCTTGTAAAGGTGAACTCACTCTTCTTTGTTTGCTCTTAATAATTATATTGGATGCTAGGGCATGCTATATGCTATTGGCCTAAGGTGAAGAAAGAGGAGAAAGATTCAGTAATGGAGAGGCCAGTGAACAAGGAGGACAAGGTGGAATTTAACAAAGAGGCCCAGGCAGGCAGGAGAAACACAACTAGAAAAGCTCTCCTGTGAGAAAAGCAGAGGGAGAATCACAGGATCATAGCATTTCAAAGCCATCCACTGGAAAAGCAAAAACAGGAGAATGAAATTCAGACAATCTCTGAAGAGCGTAGCTTGAGAAAGGTCTCACAGGGGTCAGTTTAAAAAAAAAAAAGAAAAAGGCCATTAGAATGTAATTGATTTTTTTTTTTTTATTGCCCTGAGACTCTTGCAGGGGCTGAGTTCCAGGTATGCCTTTGGTAAACTGAATTCTTCATGATAAGAATAATTGAGTAAAGCATGTGATTGCTACAGCAATTCAGAAGTTAGAGGAAAAGTGGAATTACCTTTGTTCTGTTTCTGTGAGAGTAGAAATCAAATTTGGTTAGGCTAATAAAAAATGTTTTAAGTATTTGTTATTGTATTCATTGTTCACTTCTTTGCAGTTCAAATATGCAGAGAAGCACAAGTAAGGAATGGAAGATGATCTAGATCAGTAAAATCATCAGCAATTTACATGTTAAATGTCCCAACAGATCTTTATGCAGTACAACTAGAGAGAGCTTTTGGAATGGAGGACACAGATTTTTATTAAGAGCTCGTAAAACCATGGTATCAAACTTCAGGATGCAAAATATTGTGTAAGAAGTTCGAGATTTTTTTTTAATGAAAAAAAAAAAAAAAAAGAGTCTCAGAGATTCCAACTCATTCAGCTTGAGAAGCTCTAGAACGTAAATTTATTACAAACTCCCGGGGCTTGTCTAATGCTGGCCGTCAAAAGATCACATCCTGAGAGACACTGTCTTAGAGGAAATACAGCCTTAATTTAGTCTGGAGGTAATTCTTTGTTTTCAGCCTTCTCAGTAACTAGGGAATCTATAATTCGTTTTAAGAATCACCATTTATTAAGAGCTACTATACTTGGTATTGCTTATATATTTACATGTAATTGACCTCACTACAACTGTTCAAGAAATATAATAGTATATCCAATTTACAGATAAGTACACTTAAGCTGAGAAAAGTTAAGTAAATTTTTCATGGTCACAGAGCTATAAAGTGATGAAATTGTGATTCAAATTCAGTTCTGAGCGTTTCTAAACACTGCATTCTTCCCCTCTGTGCCATGATGCTTCCCAGAATGCCTCCTTGATATTAACTGCTAATACTAGTGCATTTGGAGTTATTATCAGAGGAGATGGTAAAAATGAACCCATAGGGTTTCCCCTGGTGGTGCAGTGGTTGAGAATCCACCTGCCAGTGCAAGGGACATGGGTTCAAACCCTGGTCCGGGAAGATCCCATGTGCCATGGAGCAACTAAGCCCGTGTGCCACAACTACTGAGCCTGTACTCTAGAGCCCGCGAGGCACAATTACTGAGCCCACATGCCACAACTACTGAAGCCCGCGCACCTAGAGCCCGTGCACCGCAACAAGAGAAGCCACTGCAATGAGAAGCCCCTGCTTGCCACAACTGGAGAAAAGCCCCACGTGCAGCAACAAAGACCCAACGCAGCCAAAAAAAATGAACCTATAAATTAACGTTTTCCTCCAGATCAGTGGAATTGTCTTCCATATCCCATCAGATGGGATATGGAAGACCCATGCTCTAATGGGTCATTGGTAAATTCTATTTTATTCATTAAACAAATGTTTACTGATTGTCAACTGTGTACCAAAAATTGTTATAGATACTTACAGACCAGCAAGACAAAGTCCATGCCTTTAGAACCTTCCATAATGTATTTCTAGCCACTCTGTCCTGGAAAGCCACCATCCAAATCATTGGATTCACAATCTTTATGCCTGGGATACCACTCAAAGCCACATAAGCATTATGCCAATGCCCAGGACAGGGTATTTTCCCATTTTAGTAAATGACGCAGAAATTCTGTTACCTCTAAATGCAAAATTCATCTTAAACCTGTACATTTCTTCTTGGCTTCACTTCCACTTGGTCCAAGCCACTGTTACCTCTCATCTGAATACAATAACATCCTATTAGCCATTCTCTGATTCCGTCTTTGCTTCTATCCAATCCGTTTGTAACACTGCAGCATACTGACTTAACTGAGTTAACTTTCCAAAGCTTAAATTTACTCAGGGTGTGTCACTACTTCAGTCCCTTCAGTGGATCTCCATTGTTCTTAGCATAAAACATACTCTTTACAATGGCCTACCAAGCCCTGCGTAATCTAGTACCTAACTCTTGAAACTCATTACAGATTAGTCTCCCCATTGTTTGCAATGCTTCAGTCACTCCCCCTTCTTGCTTTATGATCCAGCAAGCCAAGCACATTCCTGTTTTCAAGGCTTTAGACTTATTTTCTCTCCCAAGAGCACTCTTCTCCCAACAGGGTCCTTGCTCGCAACACAAGGTTCACTGCAATATCCATGGCACCTAGTACAAGATCTATCAGATAGAAGAAACTCAATCAATGTGTATAGTATAATGGAATAAGAGACCAAGATTTTAAATCCTTACAATAAATCTATAGTCATCACAAAATGATACCATAGAGCTTTCTGAGATGAATGAAAATGCAAAATATCTCCCGGTAACCTATTAACCACTATACAAGGAACACTAGACATTTTCAAAAGTACTGCTGCAAGGTGAAAAAAATAAATAAATGGAAGAGGGATCAAAACTAAACTGAAAGGCTTAGCTCAAATATTTCCTCTCATGCACATTCCCAGGGCACTTTGCTGGGTTAACTCAAATTTCAATTTATTCATCTACTCATTCACTTACCTTTTCTTGAATACATTTGTTTTTAGTATCTACATCTTAAAAAGAAAAGGTTAAAACAAAGTATTCTGCTGCCAAGGATTTTAGCATAAGGTAGAAAAGTTATGACGGGGACAAAAATAAGTCAAGTACAAAGTTGAGAGAGGAATGTGCTGGGTGAGAGATCTATTGATAAAATGTTTTAGAGGAAAAAGAGGAGAAAAAACTCTAGAGGGGACATGAGGATTAGCTTTATAATTTTCCCTCAAAGGACAAAGAACTCCAAAAGCATGGATGGATATGTCCCAAGCAGAGGGGCACCAGGAGAAAGGTATACAAGGAAGGAAGTCTGGGTACATTTGGGTTTTCTGGAACATAAGCGCTCAAGGCAAATAGTGAAAAATATAAAGAGGTGAGACTTGGACTTGATTATACTTCACAGTCCTGACAAACGCTATAAGAAATTAGATTTTTAACTCTCTGATTAATATGGAGTGATCAGCAATCTTTGAGCGAGGAATGGGGTTACCAAGGCTCTACTTGAAGGAGCTAAACCTGGGTAATCTTTCTTAATTTAAAGAAATGTTGTTTTATTTTGTTATTATTTTTCATTTAAATATAATTCACATGCTATAACATTCACCATTTTAATATGCACAGGTTGGTGGGTTTTAGTATATTCACAACCTTCACCACTATCTAGTTCCAGAACATTTCCTCACCCCAAAAAGAAACCGCATACCCATTAACCAGTCATTCCCCATTATTCCCCTCTCCCCAGCTCCTGACAAACAATAATCCACTTTCTATCCCTATGGAGTTGCCTATTCTGGACATTTCACATAAATGCAATCATATGATATGTGACCTTTTATGACTAGTTTCTTACACGTAGAATAATTTTTTCAGAGTTTATTCATTACGTGTCACATATCAGAACTTCATTTTTATGCCCAATATTCCATTGTATGGATAAACTACATTTTAATGATTTATTCCTCAGTTGAGGGACATTTGGATTTTTTCCTACTTTTTGGCTAGTATGGATAATATAGCTATGAACATTCATGTCCAGTTTTGCGTGAACATATGCTTTCAGTTACCTTGGGCATATACCTAGGAGTATGCTGAGCTCATTATGCAGAAACAGGGTGGACCTCCACCCAAAATTTGGTTTGCATGTCAAGACTGATGTTGCCACACACATACCAAGAGGGTATGAAAAGTTTTATAGCAATGAGGCTTTCAGGGGAGAGCAAGGCAGGCCTCCCATGCTGGCCCGAAAATTGCTTAAGGGAGAAAGAAAAGAGGACTGGCTTCAGGTTTTTATTTTGTGGTTAGAGAGTAGAGCCTGGGTGATGTTCCCACACAAGGGAAGAAGGTTGAGTAGTTTGAACCTCCCAACAGTGCTAAAAGAGGGAGTACTTGAGCTTTTGTATCAGTTTGGCCAAATCTGGAGTCCAAGAAAGAGGGAAGGTTGAGACTTAAAAGCTGTTAGCCTTCAAACATCAAAAAATGGAGTTAGATCCTATTACAGAGTAGAGTTGCTGGATGGTATGGTGATTCTATGTTCAGCTTTTTGAGGAACTGTCAAACTGATTTCCACAGTGGCTGCGCCATTTTACACTACCACCAGCAGTGTAGGAGAGTTACAACTTTTCCACAACCTATTGCCATTATCATCATCATCATTATATTATAATTACCTTAATGGTATTAAGTAGTATCTCATTGTGGTTTTGATTTGAATTTTTCTAATGACTGACGATGTCGAGCATCGTTATAGGTATTATTTGCCTTTTGTGTATCTTCTTTGGAACAACATCTGTTTAAATCCATTTGCCAATTTTTAAAATTGGGTTGTCTTTTTATTATTGAGTGCTGAGAGTTCTTTATATATTCTAAATACAAGACCCTTGTCAGATGTATGATTTGCACATGTTTTCTCCTATGCTGTGAATTGCCTTTCCACTTTCTTCGTGGTATTCTTTGTTGCAAAAAAGTTTTAAATTTTGGTAAAGTCCTATTTATTAGTTTTTTTCCTATGGTTGCTTTTGCCTTTTGCTGTCAGTGCCAAAAAGCTATTGCCCAACTTAAGAACTAACATTTACACCTATATTTTATTCTAAGAGTTTTATTTCTAATATTAGTGCTTACAGTTTGGTCTTTTATTCATGTTGAGTTATTTATTTTATATGGTTTGATTTAGGGGGTCCAAATTCATTATTTTGCATGTAGATATCCAGAAACCGAGTAATTCTTTATTCAGAAGGGTTATATTCTCAATTTGCAAATATCACTGTTCTTATGATAGTCCCTGTAAACCATAGACTATAACTGATCCCTTAAGATCTGCCAAATGGAAGTAATTTATGAAGAGTTTTATTATGTTTGCTTCTTTTTTTTAAACATCTTTATTGGAGCATAATTGCTCTACAATAGTGTGTTAGTTTCTCCTTTATAACAAAGTGAATCAGCTATATATATACGTATACCCCATATCACCTCCCTCTTACGTCTCCCTTCCATCCTTCCTATACCACCCCTCTAGGTGGTCACAAAGCACCAAGCTAATCTCCCTGTGCTATACGGCTGCTTCCCACTAGCTATCTATTTTACATTTGGTAGTGTATATATGTCTGTACCACTCTCTCACTTTGTCCCAGCTTACCCTTCCCCCTCCCTGTGTCCTTAAGTTCATTCTCTACATCTGCATCTTTATTCCTGTCCTGCCCCTAGGTTCTTCAGAACCATTTTTTTTTTTTTTAGATTCCATATATATGTGTTAGCATACAGTATTTGTTTTTCTCCTTCTGACCTACTTCAATCTGTATGACAGACTCTAGGTCCATCCACCTCACTACAAATAACACAATTTTATTTCTTTTTATGGCTGAGTAATATTCCATTGTATATATGTGCCACATCTTCTTTATCCGTTCACCTGTCGATGGACACTTAGGTTGCTTCCATGTCCTGGCTATTGTAAATACAGCTGCAATGAACATTTTCGTACATGACACTCTTTGAATTATGGTTTTCTCAGGGTATATGCCCAGTAGTAGGATTGCTGGGTTATATGGTAGTTCTATTTTTAGTTTTTTAAGGAAACTTCATATTGTTCTCCATACTGGCTGTATCAATTTACATTCTCACCAACAGTGCAAGAGGGTTCACTTTTCTCCATACCCTCTCCAGCATTTATTGTTTGTAGATTTTTTGATGATGGCCATTTGACTGGTGGGAGGTGATACCTCATTGTAGTTTTGATTTGCATTTCTCTAATTTAATGCTCAAATGATGTTGAGCATCCTTTCATGTGTTTGTTGGCAATCTGTATATCTTCTTTGGAGAAATGTCTGTTTAGGTCTTCTGCCCATTTTTAGGTTGGGTTGTTTGTTTTTTTGATATTGAGCTGCATGAACTACTTGTAAATTTTGGAGTTAATCCCTTGTCAGTTGCTTTATTTGCAAATATGTTGTCCCATTTTGAGGGTTGTCTTTTCATTTTGTTTTCCTTTACTGTGCAAAAGCTTTTAAGTTTCATTAGGACGCATTTCTTTATTTTTGTTTTTATTTCCATTTCTCTAAGAGGTGGGTCAACAAGGATCTTGCTGTGATTTATGTCATAAAGTGCTCTGCCTATGTTTTCCTCTAGGAGTTTTATAGTGCCTGGCCTTATATTTAAGCCTTTAATCCATTTTGAGTTTATTTCTGTATATGGTGTTAGGGAGTGTTCTAATTTCATTCTTTTACATGTAGCTGTCCAGTTTTCCCAGCACCACTTACTGAAGAGGCTGTCTTTTCTCCATTGTATATTCTTGCCTCCTTTATCAAAAATAAGGTGACCCTATGTGCGTGGGTTTATCTCTGGGCTTTCTATCGTGTTCCATTGATCTATCTTTCTGTTTTTGTGCCAGTACCATACTGTCTTGATTACTGTAGCTTTGTAGTATAGTCTGAAGTCCGGGAGCCTGATTCCTCCAGCTCCGTTTTTCTTTCTCAAGATTGCTTTGGCTATTCAGGGTCTTTTGTGTTTCCATACAAATTGTGAAATTTTTTGTTCTAGTTCTGTGAAAAATACCATTGGTAGTTTGATAGGGATCGCATTGAATCTATAGATTGCTTTGGGTAGTATAGTCATTTTTACAGTGTTGATTCTTCCCATGCAAGAACATGGTATATCTCTCCATCTGTTTGTATCATCTTTAATTTCTTTCATCAGTGTCATATAGTTTTCTGCATATAGGTCTTTTGTCTCCTTAGGCAGGTTTATTCCTAGGCATTTTATTCTTTTTGTTGCAGTGGTAAATGGGAGTGTTTCCTTAATTTCTCTTTCAGATTTTTCATCATTAGTGTATAGGAATGCAAGAGATTTCTGTGCATTAACTTTGTATCCTGCTACTTTACCAAATTCATTCATTAGCTCTAGTAGTTTTCTGGTAGCTTCTTTAGGATTCTCTATGTATAGTATCATGTCATCTGCAAAGAGTGACAGCTTTACTTCTTCTTTTCTGACTTGGATTCCTTTTATTTCTTTTTCTTCTCTGATGTGGCTATAACTTCCAAAACTATGTTGAATAGTAGTGAGAGTGGCCAACCTTGTCTTTTTCCTGATCTTAGAGGAAATGGTTTCAGCTTTTCACCATTGAGAAAAATGTTGGCTGTGGGTTTGCCATATATGGCCTTTATTATTTTGAGATAAGTTCCCTCTATGCCTACTTTCTGGAGTGTTTTTTATCATAAATGGGCGTTGAATTTTGTCCAAAGCTTTTTCTGCATCTATTGAGATGATCATATGGGTTTTCTCCTTCAGTTTGTTAATATGTTTTATCACATTGATTTGTGTATATTGAAGAATCCTTGCCTTCCTGGGATAACCCCACTAGATCATGGTTTCTGATCCTTTTAATGTACTGTTGTATTCTGTTTGCTAGTATTTTGTTGAGGATTTTTGCATCTGTGTTCATCAGTGATATTGGCCTGTAGTTTTCTTCCTTTGTGACATCCTTGTCTGGTTTTGGTATCAGGTTGATGGTGGCCTCGTAGAATAAGTTTGGGAGTGTTTCTCCCTCTGATATATTTTGGAAGAGTTTGAGAAGGATAGGTGTTAGTTCATCTCTAAATGTTTCATAGAATTCTCCTGTGAAGCCATCTGGTCCTGGGCTTTTGTTTGTTGGAAGACTTTTAATCACAGTTTCAATTTCAGTGCTTGTGATTGGTCTGTTTATATTTTCTATTTTTTCCAGGTTCAGTCTTGGAAGGTTGTGCTTTTCTAAAAATTTGTCCATTTCTTTCAGGTTGTCCATTTTATTGGCATATAGTTGCTTGTAGTAATCTCTCATGATCCTTTGTATTTCTGCAGTGTCAGTTGTGTCTTCTCCTTTTTCATTTCTAATTCAATTGATTTGAGTCTTCTCCCTGTTTTCCTTGATGAGTCTGGCTAATGGTTTATCAATATTTTTTATCTTCTTATAGAACCAGCTTTTAATTTTATTGATCTTTGCTATTGTTTCCTCATATTTTTTTTCATTTATTTCTGATGTGATCCTTCTGATTTCTTTCCTTCTGCTAACTTTGGGGTGTTTTTGTTCTTCTTTCTCTAATTGCTTTAGGTGTAAGGTTAGGTTGTTTATTTGAGTTATTTCTTGTTTCTTGCAGTAGGATTTTATTGTTATAAACTTCCCTCTTAGAACTACTTTTGCTGCATCGCATAGGTTTTGGGATGTTGTGTTTTCATTGTCATTTGTTTCTAGGTATTTTTTGTTTTCCTCTTTGATTTCTTCAGTGATCTCTTGGTTATTTAGTAGTGTATTGCTTAGCCTCCATGTGTTTGTATTTTTTACAGATTTTTTCCTCTAACTGATGTTTAGTCTCATAGCATTGTGGTCAGAAAAGATACTTGGTATGATTTCAATTTTCTTAAATTTACCAAGGCTTGATTTGTGACCCAAGCTATGATCTATCCTGGAGAATGCTCCATGAGCACTTGAGAAGAAAGTGTATTCTGTTGTGTTTGGATTGAATGTCCTGTAAATATCAATTAAGTTCATGTTGTTTAATGTATCATTTAAAGCTTGTTTTTCTTCATTTATTTTCATTTTGGATGATCTGTCCTTTGGGGAAAATGGGGTGTTAAAGTCCCCAACTATGATTGTGTTACTGTCGATTTCCCCTTTTATGGCTGTTAGCATTTGCCTTATGTATTGACATGCTTCTATGTTGGGTGCATAAATAGTTACAATTGTTATATCTGCTTCTTGGATTGATCCCTTGAGCATTATGTACTGTCCTTCTTTGTATCTTGTAGTAGTCTTTATTTGTTTGCTTTTATAGCCAAGAACTGTCACATTTTTAGACTACTTAGCTTTCTCTGTAGTTCAGTAAATAGCTTTGTTATCTGAGCCACTTTTCACCATAAACCTGTTTATCATTTCATGAGACTTATGATCAGAGCAGTGACCAGCAGAGAAAAAAAAAACGACACTGATGTGAAGATGCTGGGTGTTGGCTAGTCTCACTCCCAAATAACTGATTCAGTGATGTAGAGTGGTCAGTCAGCCTCAAGATGTACACAATTTAAATTCTTCTTCTAACAAAATTAGAAATAACTATAAGTCAGGGATCTGTGGAATTGCTCTGGAATACTCCAAATGATGACTGTTCTGTCCCCAGTTGCCATCACGTTTTTATCAAGAGCAATTTCTTTAATCTTCTCTTTGCCCTAGAGTCACACACTGTGATATCTGTAGAGTTGGTTACATAGCACATACACCGTCGCTGAGCAAATATTTTATTTTCATACTCCCTCTGGAGCCTAAGAATTAGAGTCAGAAAGGCATACTAAATGGTCCCTCCACTTATTAGCTATGTGCTTTAGGTTACTTGGTCTCACCAATCTACGTCCTTGTAGAGTGAAAGAGGAAGAGGAAAGGAAATGAACCATGGTGCCATACCTGGCAGTCAGAATACATTAGCATGTGTTACAATCATATTGTGATAAAGATGATACATAGTTATTACTTTATTAGCATTTTCAAGAACAAATTAACCATTAAAGCTCTTTGAAATGATGGTGTTAACCCACAATATAGTGAGTTCAAATGATCCTGCTAATAGAGCAGAGCTAGTTTGTCTGCTCTTTTTCTTTCTACTGCTGAGCTCTCTGGTCTTAAATCTTAGGAGTCAGGATGAAAAATACAAAGCACACATAGTTCTGTAAGTTTTATGTTTGTTACTTCCTTCTAGTAGACACAATGGCCATAAATTGAGAAGCGTGCTGTGAGTTTTGTATGTACTTAAAATTTACCATCTAGAAAGTTACATTATTCCTGGGAGTGGGTACAGGGTGCTTTTTGACTCACCCTCATCAAAGGTTCACTTCTCACATGGAGCTAGGAAAATAATTTCCTGATAGAAGTCAGCCCCCTACAATAGTTGGACTCTTTTCGCATTACATAGAGATTGCTAATCCAGTCTGGACAGGGACTCCTTGGGCCCCTCACGTCACTGAGATGTTTTGTTGTCCTCACCAAAGCTGTATGAACTCACCATTGGCCTCCTCTCGTCTGTTTAACACCAAGGGATGACATATCTTTACCGGAAGTCAGCAGGAGCTCCCAGAAAAGGAGGAACATTTGGACGTGGCAGATTAAAGGCACCAGTGTCAACCCGTCCTTCTGTCTCCACGGTCTGGATTACTCTATCCATTCAGTAGCAAATGTTGAGTAGTAATTATATTTCTACTAACTTGCTTTCAAACGCCAGGAGGGTATAAATATTCCATGGGAGTGAGACAGCTTGGAGAAATGTAAAAAGAAAGGAAAAGGGTCTCTTGCAATGCCAACCATTAACTATGCTGCCTGGGTTCGCCGTTTAACCATTTTCGGTGCCTCAGTTTCCTCACTGACAAAATAAAGGAAATCAAGCAGAACACTCTTAGGTCTCTTCCAATTTTAAACTCTGTATGTGAGTCATTAAGGAGAAATATCCTTTGTCTTTGCATAAAACTTATGCAATTAAATGACATCAGTGTACAGTCTTGGCCAGTAAATAGCAAACAAGGGAAAAAAATCAGTGATGAGTAATGATTTTCAAGAAATGCTTGTTGAAATGGATGACAGCAAGCATCTAACTAAAGCTAAAGAAAAATGGATGTTAATGAACTATAAAGAGGGCTCAAGGTTACATATTCAAGGGAGAAGAACAATAGACTTCAGATGTTTTGCCTTACTTATCCCACATACCGAAATGCCCCTGTAGCTTTTATGGTTGAACTACAGTGAAAATATTCCAGGAGAGACTTGGATTAATACAGCTACACTCAACCACACCAAATACTATGACATTTAAAGGCAATTTAAATGTCTTTTAGCTCATGGGTAAGTTAGTTTCAGTGGGGGGAGCTTTAATACAGTTTTCTATACCAGTGTATCATGTAATTACACTCTAAATAACTTATGAAATTGGTACATATTTACTTTATTCTTCTTTGAACTTCTGAAATCTATAGCACACTATTTAACTTGTTGTTAGATCTGAACATGGACTGTATGTATGCATGTACGTATTGCCACCATTTTCATTTGTAAGTTCCCTGATGGCAGTTAACAAATTTGCTTCTACTGTTATTCTCACCAGGACCTAGACCCAGTCTGGTCAAAAGGATATCATTCCAAAAACTATTACTGATTATATCTCTCACTGTTTTGGAATCAAGAAACCAGTCAAGATTAATAAGGGATATTTGGGGAAAGACTATTCTGAATGCACTGATTTCCTGAATTCTCCCTCCTATGCTAAACCAGTGTCTAGATGACCAATGGGTTCTTTGGCAAAATCATTATCCGACATTCACACCAAAGCTTCCCTTTGTTTATTTATGTCTACTTGCATTGCTGCTTCTACCACTGTGACATGGTGCAAAGTTTTTCTTTAATTCTTTCTCTTGTTAGTAGAATGTATATATTCCCTCTTGCACTTAAACAGAGGACTACCAATAGCATTATTATTCATATTGTCTAGCTAAAATTTTCTTGGGGACATGTGACACTCATACTTTAGCCTGTAAGATCTCACCCACAGGAAAGATGACAGTTTTCAAATTATCAGAATGTAGGAATCTTCTCTCTACTGCTCCACATTGTGTGTATCTGTTAATGGGGATGGGGGGTTGCATACATGTTCTGTGAGTTTGAAAAGTCACTTGACCTCTCATTTCAAAGTTCTCATCCATTAAGTGGGGACTATAAATCCTTATCTATCATTCTTGGTGGTTGTGAGGTTCAGGTGAGAAATGTGCTAAAATGCAGTAGAAATGGTATAACATTGAACAACGCTCACTAATGATATAGACCGTTATGCATGATTATTTAGTATCTGTATGATTTTTGCCTCTTTTACATGATGGTGATAACAAACATTAGCGGTGATAGTGTAGTGTCAGAGAGCTGTGGGTACAATAGCTCATTTTATCACTAACTACACAAGCTTGGCTAATTTGTCTAATTTCTCTGAGCCTCAGTTGCCTCATCTGTAAAATGGGCATAAGAATAACCAGGCATTCTGGATATTTCACTGAGATAATGTATGCAAATGACTTAGCCTGACACAGAGTGAGGACTGAAGCATTAGACATTATTATTGACCTTGGAAAGTAAGTGGAAAGAAGAAGCCTTGATATAAACTTCCTTACACAGCAAGTTTGAAGAATAGGAATGACATATAACATCTTCAGTGAATAAAATACCCTCGCCACGTCCAACGTCTTGGGAAGATAGGAAAAAACTGCTTACAATTCAATAACATAGTCTTTTTACACGTGCTCATGGTTTGGTCTAAGGCCATAAAGTTCAAGAATCAAGAAGATGTGCGTTTCTCTTCCTAGGACCCACCTGTTTGGGATACAAGTCAACCTCAGAGAACCAGGTTATCCCATGTCCATTTCAGGCACTGCTGAAACATAAGGAACAGTTCAACTCTATCAAATCGAATGATCTGAATTAAATCCCTTATTTTATATTCCTTCTCATCATGCCAAAAGGTTCTACTCTGTATCATCTTTTGGGGTTTCAATGAGGCTTGCATAAAACAAAGAAGCAAAAAACAGGTGACAGTAGTTCATTGGAATGAGAAGGTACAAACCAGGGAGTCCTTTTATCCGTTAATTGTCTCACTGCTCCCGATTACCATCCATGCCAATTAGAGCAGATCAATGTCTTCCCATGTGTTAAGAACTAAAAGACAGCTGCTCGTTTACTACTAGTCGTTTGTGTCGGTGCTTTGTCTGAGGTTTTTCATCTATTATTTCACCCAGGGTAGAAACGTTTAACCAAAGAATGAAGGTATCTCTGTGACTGACACAAATTAACATGTGAAATATGGGTCAGCATGCAACTCTATTATTCTATTGCCCATTAGCAAACTGGAGATTTCATTACAGCCCAGCTCCCTGAAGATCTAAGAGAAAAATGATGTGGGTGAACCTCAGAGAAATATTAGAGAGAAGGTGATGAAGAAGGGAGCTTTAGGGAGGTGGAGAGAGCAGAGTTATGGCAAGGAAATGTGCATTAGACAGTGAATTATGCTTCAGTTTTAATCTTTCCACCTACACTCCTTATGGTCTCTCCATGTGGCTCATTTTTGCTCTGACTTTTAAGTAACTTAAAAGTATAAATTGTAGAGAATTTTCTTTAGGGGAGGGACATAAAGTTAGATGCCTATAACGGAACTCAGAGGTCAGATTTGGGTGATTTGCTCGTGATATTAGCTCACAAATAAGCCTTTAAGTAAATCCTTGTTCCATAGATTCCGCACCTGCTTCCTATTCCCATGGGAGGTTTTGCCTCTGTTTACAAGCATTGTAACTGCAGTTCAAGACCTGGGTGTTTCAGAAACCCAACAGATCTGCTGTCATTTGACAAAGGTTTATCATCATGGAGCAAGTAGCCTGTTCTATATCAAAGAGGAGACATTCAAGACACAAAAAGGTTAAAAAGTAAACTCTTAGAATTGTAAACCTTCTTAGTTGGGATGGGATTACAATTCTTTTTCTTCCTCTTTTGTCCTTTAATTTAGAGATCTGTGCTAGAGAATGGAGGTGCATAAATTCTTGTCAGCATATTTTGATTTGGGAAATTCATCTTTAGCACAGTACATTTGTAGAAGAGCAAAAAAGCAGTCCCATACAAATTTCAGAAGTGCACATATGTGTGAGTGTATTGAACGTATGACCATATTTGTGGGTATATACCTATATACATTTGTGAGCTTGTGTGGATTCTGAGTGTGTACAGGTGCAAGTGTGTGAGAATGTGTGTGTGTGTGTACATATTCAAGTACTGTATATTTGAATTGTGTGGGTTTGGTGTGTATGTGTATGAATATATGATCATAGATTATGATTCCACCGCTCACTGTGAATTCTCTCAGCTTTTAACGGTCATGTGACAATGTATGGGATAACACTCTGTGGAATCCACAGTGCTATACAAGTCAATTTCATTGTTATAGATACCTACATAAAATGCACAATTTTAATGCTTTAAGAATGGGACAGTTCTGCAAGTCAATCATCAAAGCGTCTGAATATCTTTATGCCTATATTTGGTCAGCAAATCCAGTTTAAAACGTTGGGAGATAGATATAGAGAGAAATATCAATAGATAGATATTATATATGTGTATATATATATACATATAGAGAGATAGATATTATATATATATATAAATACATATATTTGAAATAAAACTTTTATATCCTTCTGTCATTCCTAACTCATGAGCTTCCCTTCCCAATAATTTTGAAAAGGCATTTCTAATACCATTAAAAACAAGCTCCTTTGCCTATTCTTTATCCCCTCTCCCCTTGACTTGGCACCAGTAACTGTAGCTATTCTTGCTAAGAATTTCCCGTTAATATTTTGCAGTTTTGGAACAAGATACTCCTCTCTATGCAGAAAACTGGAATGAGAGTTGCTTCTGCATATATGACAGTGTTTCAGATAAGATGGTTCTCATTTCTGAAAAGGTATTCACTGTAATATTCCAGGAAAGCTTATCCATTTTGTAGGTGACCTCTTGGATTCTGTTAAAAGGTAAACTGAGGCATATTAAACATTTTAAGAGTCTATTTGAGCAAAAATCAATTTGAATCACGAAGCATCCAATCTAGCAGATAGAAAGGAGCTCTGAGGAGCTGTACAAAATGAAAGACTTTTATAGGCAGAAGGGAGCAGAAATGAGGACGTTACACTCAACAAAAAAGCTGGTTGGTTACTGCAAGGTGTCCTTTAGGAGATAGCAGGGGTCTGTCAGATAGATGACCTAACTAGTGTTGATCACGTGATTCCCGATTGACTGGTTTAAGATTACATTTCTGGAAAAGTTAAAACTGTAATTAAGTCTTAGTTTGGTGACGTGGGTCTTAGCATAAGCATCTCCATTTGGGCCTGTTGTCTTGTTTTTAACAATTCTAAAACAAATTCCTTTTAATACCAATTCTTTTAGTGGGACTAACAACTTCCTTTTGTTTTAATGTACATTTATAACCCAAGTGGTGTTAAGTAAATCTGCACAGAACATAGAGCTGTTCTGGGGCATACGTAGCTCACTCTAAAAATTTTTTAAAAAAGAAAAAATAAATTAAGTTTTTAAACAAGGAAGAGGCTCCAGTTTCTTGGAGGATTGCATCTAGCTTCAAGGGTCATTAAATACCAGAAGAAGGTTCTTGTATATTTAATCAGATGGAATACTTGGGATTGAGTTGGGTCACTATTAAACCCTTTGATTTTCTAAAATATCACAGTTTGTATCAATTGGAGGTGTTTAGAAAGAAGGTGGGCAAGCCGTTGTTTGTACTTTTAGATTCAGGTTGGGAAGCCTTTTATCACGAGTCGGAAGGCTTTCTCTGTACTTGAACTCCCCTCTCGTGGCTGAAAAAAGGCTGAAGTGTAGAGGCTGAGGAGTCTGACTAGAGATCACAGTCCAAGGGGAAAGTGTGTTTCAGCTGAGAATCAATATTGAGAGAGTGCCATTCATTTTTAAGTACAATGTGAATTAAGTCAGTGTTCCTCTGAATCTTTGATTACTCCTTTGCTATATGTAAAGTCCTTGCTAAAGTTGAGGTGTGTGTGTGTGATTAGAGGTAGCGTGTGTGTGTGTGTGTCTGTGTGTATACACACCTATGTACGTAATTTAAGGTATTCAGGGTTTAAAGGACCTGAGAGATCTCAGGACTCTGCACATAGTAGATATTAAGTAGATATTTTCTTGTTAAGACTTTTTTTGAGATATACAGTCTTTTGAAAATGTGTTGAAACCATTCCTAAGAAAAAGCCACCCATAAACACATACACAATTTTACGTAAAATGCCCAGGGAATTAAAGATTAGCTGAAGACTGTTGTGGATACACAGAGACTACTGAGCCTCCAAATACATCTCCACAAAGCAGTTTAATTTCTTTTTCCCACAAGCAAAAACTGAGGCCAAGAGGGCAAATGAATAGAGGAAGACTGGTATAAAGTAGTAGGGAAGGATGAGGCTTGTGTCAAACTGAAACCACAGAGCCCTTCCAAAGGAGGTTCTTTATACCACTCCAGCCAGTGCTTCGCAGGTGGGAAACAGGCCCAGTGCCATCAGATTTCCTGGTATGTGAAGAGAAGTCTAAAAAATATTTGTTTAAATGTAAAAAAATTTTAAATTTAAATCAATGATAACTAATACCAGTTATTTAAAAAATAATGGACTGGGGATTTCCCTGGCGGTCCAGTGGTTAAGAATCTATGCTTCCACTGCAGGAGGCACAGGTATCATCCCTAGTTGGGGAACTAAGATCCCACATGCCGTGCGATGCAGCCAAAAAATAAATAAATAAATAAATAAATAAAATAATGGATTGGGCAAAAGAACTGTCCTAACAGCCTATTTCTGGTTACAATTCAACAGTTTATCTTTCTTTCAAATACTGTATTTCTAACTATTCAGATTGTTCCATTCATATTACAAATATTCATTAAGCTTTGATATATTCAAAACCCTGGGCCAAGCCCTGTAAAACGTACAAAGATGAACACAAGAATATTTGATAGCCCTGAACTTAATATAGGATCTTAATGTATCATAGACAAAAAAGGTCATGCTGATGTTTATGTGGAGAGAACACTTAGTGATACGGAAAAAAATAAAGCAATGTTCTGGGTCCTCTGATGGTTTGCTGTATTTCTATCATGTTAACCCATATGACCTGGCATGCAGCAGGGTTATACCTCCTGTAAAGTCCACAAGTGTTCTCTCCTTGTCTGGTCTGAAGTCTACTTTAGACTGTTATCGATTTCGTGGTGGAACTGGGGAGGGATACATCCCCCTGGGGATATATGAGGCTCGATGGAGAGAGACTTGACAGCAAAAAGAGGGAATTATATTCAGTTCCCATTCTTTCCTTTAATTGTTCCTTAGTGCGATGGCCCCACAGTACTTGCAAATAAAAAGAATCCCTTCCAGCCAGAGTTTTCACAATAATAGTAGTGCATACAGGAATCATTCTACAAATACAAATATCCAACTTATTCCTATTTTAAAACTGGCAGGGTATGTTTAAATTCAACTCTGTAATGCCTGCCCTACACATTATAATGAAAACAAGAATTTGTGAATGGGATTTCTTTGTGCAGAACGAATATGCATGTGTAAGTGTGTGTGTGCGTGCGCACGTGCAAGCTTCCTTCATGAACATGAGTGAATACATATTTCTTTCCTTGTTTTCCTGAGTTTATAAACTTGAACATATATAAAGTCCCCACAGACAATCTCCAAATGTCCATATGGCCAAAGGTTGACTATATTATCTCTTCTTTTTGATTCCCTTATTAGAACCAACCGCCTCTCACCTTGTAGGGTCCACAATAGTGTCAGACTTTAGGAGTAGGCAGCAGGAAAGCTTCCTGCTGAAATTGGAAGGATTGGGGGAGGCAAATAAAAGAGAAACAAGACTAAGAAAATACCTCACCCAAGGATTTTAGAACCTGGTGGGAAATTAGCATTGGAGATGTAAATGAGGTTAGGGAAATTAAGAGGATTAATTGGCTTACAAGGATTTATATAAAATAAAAAGATCACTGAAACCCTTTGGGATCTCCTCCCCCTCAACAGAATTAAAGCTGGTTTTGTTCTAGATGTCTGTGTGTGTTTATGTGTGTATGAATGTGTGTGTGTGTGTGTGTGTGTGTATGTATGTGTGTGTGTGTGTGTATCTCTTGCTTTGCGGCTACTTCTGATTTGTAAGCATTGGACCAGTACTTACAAAATAGGAAATACGAAATACATAAGGACATTTGCTTTCTTCCTCAGTGTACCACCTGTGCCTAGAAGCTGACACCTGAGTAGCCTTGCCTGCCTGATTGCTATGTTGTCATTTGCATTGTTATTAATGGTGATGGGTTGGAATTCAAGACGAAAGGGGATTTACAGCCCTCCCAACATTTTTAGACTTTCTAACAATCTGAAATACAACCATATTAGAAGTAATCGTTTTTAGTATAGTTCATCTCTGGTAGTGGCCAGACACGTTTTTCATAGTCGGCTGTCCTTTAGCTATGGACTAAAGGGTGAAATTGCAGAATAATTGAACTTAGAAATAATACTGTCTAAAAAAATTTAAACCACCAAAAAGTAGAAAAATTCACGTGAGCAATAATAACCTGGACAACCGTTAGCAATTTCATTGCTAAACCAGGAAAGTCTCTGGTAAATGAGGATGAAGTGGTCACCCTATGCATAAATCCTGAGAACATCATGAGGTGGAAGCACAGAGACTCTGTCGAGTTGTATCCCAGCTCAGTCCTTTCCCTTACCCATCCATAGCATCATGACTGTCTGCGCTTTGACTCCTGCCTCAATGCACTAGAGTATATACTGCTTCTAGGCCCAGGACTTAAACTTATCTAAGACCCTAGTCAATGTAGGTCACATTTCCCTTCCAGGCTTGAGGTTTGTTTACTCCTCCCACATTCTAGTTTTTCAGACCAGTTTCACTATAACTAAACTCTGAAATGACCCCAGAATATTATTTTTACCCAGTCTTCCCCATGAGGACCTAAGCAAGCATAACGATGCAGCTGGGTCTTGCTCTCATCTGTTGAGTAGCCTGAGGCTGACTGGATAATCATCAGAACACAGCTTTGACTGGGGACAGAGACTGACAATTAAGTGTGTCGAAAATAGATCCTTCTGTATTAAAAAGTGTGCTGGTAACATTTCATAGTACCGAGTAAGTGTGTATATATTTTTTCTAATCCAAAGGACAGAGAATTGGTTTTATAAAATGCCAATGTTTATGCAGAATGGTGCTTACCTGTATGTTGATTCTGAGTGGTGATAATTTAATAGTCTACTTTGAAGAACAAAATGGAATTATCTTTATAAATACTCAATTAAAATGAGCAAAACAAATGCATTAACCATAACTAATTTAAATTATAACACAGATATGAAAATTTATTGCGATATATTATTACATATTTTTCTTTTTTCTTTTTTTCAACTACTAAGTGGTGGGCAACATGTATAATATCTATGAAATTAAAAGAACTGCGTTTTCTTCATAAACTAGATATTTTCAGCACTTTAATGTTTGTACTATAAAATGGCATTGGTTTAGTCAGACCCTATTGATAAACTATTTTTGGAAATTATGATAAACTATTTAAAGTATTCTGTTAATAGCAATATCGTAAATTTTGTGACACACTTTTTATCATAATTAAAATGTTAAAAAATTGACTTAAGAAAGGCGAACTGCCATTGAAGGTTTCAATCAAACCCTCTCTCTTAGGGTTTACAGGGAACTTTCAGTTTGGAACAAGATTTTCAAATCCCTTTTCTGGATCACATAGTTAGGTGGGTGTTAATTGCAGAACAGAGAAAGAAAAGTCTAACAGATTTAGTTGCTTCCCAGAATCATGATGTATTGATATAATACTTCAACCTGAAGATCCAGCTCCACAGTCTTGATAAGAATCAAGCCTGAGTTATTTCATCCATGCTACCCCAGCAGAGGGTCTGAAATTAACTTCTTGCAGAAGGCTTGAGATTTTTAGGCTGGAATGAACTCACAGGTACTTATAAGACAATCGAGCTGTATCTTTCTCCAAAACTCCCATTGTGTGTCTCCTATGCCTAGGTTATTTTTCTTCTGTTTATTCCCTTGTTCCCTGCTGGAATTAGAGACTTTCCTTGACACCCAGTTTAACTGGAGATCTGACAGCCTACCTAATCCTTGAACCATTTTACCCACAAGGAGATTTTTTGAAATCATGGGTTTTGTCTTTCTCCCCGATGTACCTTTCTAATCAAAGTTATGAGGGGACAACCTACCAGTATCACCTTTGCCCAGGGTTGGCTTCTGGCCTGTCTCCATAACCAGAGCAGTTTCCTTAGATATGGATACCAACCCAACTTATGCTGCCTTTTCTGGAATTTGGGGTCTCGGACTACTAGTCTTCCGAACTGAGGTGCATCTCTAGATCCAATTACTATCGAATCCCAATTTTGCGGGGTCTTAATTTTCTCTTCTCTTCCCACTGGACTTGGTGAGCACCCAGCATATCCCATTACTGAGAACACTTAGATTATTAAGTTGAACTTAGAATGGTTTATTTTCTGGCAAGCTGCTGTGGTGGGCAGAGTAATACTTCCAGAGTGCCTGAGTTATAATGTTAGATCTTTGATTTGTTAGCTGTATAAACTTGTCAAGTAATTTAAACTCTGAGCAGCATTTTCCTCATATTTGGATAATAACCTCTAGACACTTTGTTTTGTAGGTTAAATGAAGTAACATACTAAGTAGTCCTTTGTAGTCTCTGAACATTCAATGTTATCTTTTTTATTTAGCAAGGATATAGTAGATGCCCACAACAGCATGAGCACTACACTAGTGCTTATAGCAGAGAAACGAAGTAACATGGCACAGCCCCCAAATTTTGTAGTCTGGAGGGAAAGCTAAACGGTGGCAGTGTTGTTATCAATAACAGCAGTAGTGCTTCTGTAGTCACTGTGGGCCATTGCTTGACCTTTAGCCTCTTCAGGCAGAGTGTACAAATACCGACTGATCATTTTCAGTAGCATCGTCTTCAGGTAGAGAGTCCTTCAGCTCTAAGGAGTCTTGTGAAGGTAATAACATGATTTTTCTTAAAAGCTACTTGGTTTGAGTCATATATTGGACAAAATTCTGCATTGGTAATTTTATACCAGTGTGTCTTACATTTTCTTTAGCAGGCCTAATTAAACTGAGATAAGGAAAAAGCAAGAGAACAGCATAGAGTTTTCAAAGCCAGAAAAATTTTAGAAATGCAAATGCATTTTAAGTGTATTTAAACCTAATAGCTGGCTTCATATATAATGAGTGTTTTAGAATTTAGAAGTATGAGAATTTATATGTATATTTGAGTTTATATCTGTATGAATGTATATATATGAGTTTATTTATATATATGTACATATATATGCATATAACCCCAGAAATGTCTATACAGACAACACATATTTTTTTCTTTCTCTTATATTCTGATGTCTTATTCCAAGTACTCTATGCCAACAGAATTTAAACAAGAAATTTACTTTGGAATCATATGTGATGATAGAAAACTAGGTCTACTATTTGAAAGGCTTCCCCAAGGGGCTAATGATTTAGCTACTCAGTCTAAATTGTGGTGTTCGTAATGGTGTTTAATGGTAAGAAAGCGGTTGTGATTGTCACTTTTGTATGTTCTATGACTTTTGGTTGGAGATATACACAGCATTTTGGTATCCTGGAAAGCTTCCTCCTGCAGTTCTATCTAGGCTTTTGATACAGTGTAAGAAGGTCAGTCCCCAAGGGTATCATTGAGGGTTATGATACAGGCCTGAATGTGATCAAAAACAGTATTTCAGAAGCCTGGAGGATTCCTTTTGAGGCTGTCTGCACTAAATGACTCTCCTATCTTCTCCCTTAGGTTCAATATGTCAACTCAGTTCTCTTGAGGAATAGCTGCATCCCTAGGGGAGCTCAGCATGTAAAAATAATGAATTGAAAACTTTAGAAAGTGTGTCGTATTGTTTTCTCCATAGCTCTGCCTTTTTCACTGCTGCACTTTCCATATTTTCAATTAACAATATTAGTAGCTATATATTGCAGACATTAATTATGCATGTTTTTATAGCCTGTATGATATATGGCAATTTAAAAAGACTTACGAACATTGAGTTACTAAATTACATACTAACTTATATTTCTTGATGTTTCCTTTATGTCCTCTTTTACCCCCTCCAGTACCCCAGCTTTTGTTCTTAGCTTGGCAAATCCCTTCTTGTCCTCAAGAATCATCTCTCCCAGGAACCCATTTTATTCCTTTCTTCCTACCATGTTTGGGTTGTATGGTCTTCCTCTGTGTTCCCAGAGCACCTCATCCACACTTACATCATCTATTCTTTTGTTTATTCATCACATAGTCTTGCCACAAACATATATTAAATGCTTATAGTGACCTAAAATATTCTGTGTTGAAATTACCTGTTTATAGTAGTCTCCCCCACTGTTTTATAAGCATCTTACATGTAGAGATCAGGTCTGATTTATTTTCTAATTCCCAGGTACCAAAACAATTCTAGAGACAGTAGATGCTTAATAAATGTTTGTTGTACTGACTCACTGATAGAAGCTGTGGGGTACTCTTATCAGAGCTAATCTAATTACAAGGGTAAATGAGCCAACGCACTGTGTGTTACTGTTAAATCATTTGATCATTATGATTCGCAAATATAGTTATATTCAAAATTATCCTCGGTGCTTTCTCTGAATAGGAAGCATACTTACCATAGAAAGCTAAAGCTGAAGAAGGTAGCAGCCTCCATGTAAAGCCTAATGTCAGAGATCTCAAACCTGCAGTTGTTGAGAAATACAACCCACAGAATATATTTTGCTTGACTGATAGACCCACACAGTATTTTAAAGGACATAAAAGTAGGCAGGTGTTATGCTTACATAAGCATACAAACAGCTTACCATGGGCAGCCTTACAGACTGCATATGCTAAAGGCACACTCCCTGCAGGTATTTGAGTTTGGGGCCTCTTCTATGTGGTTTGCAAAAATGCTCCCACGTATAAAACCTGCTGCTTTGTCAGCACGTCTATTCAGTTGTGATGTAATTTACTCGTTTGGGCGATATTGGATTACCAAAACTAGGCTTTTGTGTCAATTTTACAAATCATTTCCCAGTTAACATCTCTTTAGGATAAAAGAGACAGTTCGATGGTAAAGTATCTCTCAGCAGTATATTCCGTAAGCACATAGCTACACACGTTAGTGCTTATACGCGTACGTTGTGTGATGCTGGTTCTCACAACTTGTTACATTATACATTTCTCTCATAATCTTGTGTCGACTCCAAATCTCTAGTCACATCGGCAGAGGATCTTTTTAATCTCATAAATAAATCAACTTGTATGAAAAAACTTCTGTCAGTTCAAAAGATGAAGTGATATTTAGGTACACGGAAAAGGAATAAGGCATTCCGAGCAGAAGAGACCATACGAACAAAGATTCAGAAGGGTAAAATGAACTATTTGGCTTATTAGCAAAGGATGTCTAAGGAGGCTAGAGAATTTGAAGTCCTATTAAAAAGAATGATATGGTAAAGAGTTTGGACTTGATTCTCTTGTATAGCCTTCTGAGTGTGTGTTTTAAATACTGCAAACAATTTCCATTTCAGAAAGAGAGATGACGACATTGTGGAAAGTAATTAAAGGAGGGTGAGACTGGGGTTAAGGAGACCAGTGAAAAGGAATTGCAATAATAGTAGCAGGAATTGATTTGCAGTAGTAGAGAAAATAGACTGAATTTGAGAGACCATTCCTTTGTAGATAAAATGGGAGGAAACATAAAGTATTTTTTTCAAAAGTCTATTTTGAAAGAAAACGTTTCAAGAGCTGGGACCATCTCCTCACAAATGTTTGTAGAATTTTTTTTTTAGATAATTAGATTGGTATTTGGTTAGTTGAATGTACTGAAGTTAGTTTCCAGGTGGGTTAGACAACATTTAAATGTTTATATTTCTATCACTTAGTTTATTTAAAAAACAGATGATTCTCCCATTTTAAAGGCTGGCATTCCTAAGAGAGGTTACATTTGGTTAAAATTATGTGAATTTGGTCCTCCCTGATGGTGCAGTGGTTAAGAATCCACCTGCCAATGCAGGGGACACGGGTTCGAGCCCTGGTCCAGGAGGATCCCACATGCCGTAGAGCAACTAAGCCCGTCCACCGCAACTACTGAGCTTGTGCTCTAGAGCCCATGAGGCACAACTACTGAGCCTGCGTGCCACAACTACTGAAGCCCGCATGCCACAACTACTGAAGCCCTCGTGCCTAGAGCCCGAGCTCCGAAACAGGAGAGGCCACCGCATTGTGAAGCCTATGCACTGCAACAAAGAGTAGCCCCTGCTCGCTGCAACTAGAGAAAGCCGCGCACAGCAACGAAGAACCAAAGCAACCAAAAATAAATAAATTAAATAAATTTTTTTAAAAAAGCTTGCTCTAATGTACAAAAAAAAAAATTATGTGAATTCATTTCCTCAACAAATAGCATCTCCTTTGTGCTGAGTACAACTAGTTTTAGGCCTTAGGCATATAGCAATGATTAGGAAAATTTGCTTCCCTCATGCAGCCTATTTTTTTTTCATAAAGATTCTCATTATTAACTATTAATATGCTTTCTTGGATTTTTAATTAATATTTTAATTTTTATAGAGTGTAAGTAAAGAATATCACTGCAGTGCTGCTTGAATGCTGGGGCAACACCAAGAAAAACTACATAATTCAAAACTGTTTCAACTCACTCTCAAGAGTGATTGTGAATGAATGACAAAAAGCCCAAAGTCCAGGTAATTAAGAGGGAAATGTGAAAACCCTATACCCTGCAACATTATGCAAATTGAGTTATGGATATTTTAATTAATCATCCTGAGCTTGACTAAGTTAAATCTTATCCTGTCTTTAGGAAACTGCTCAGAATCTCCTTATGACTCTCTATCTTAAGTTGTTTTCCTACGGGAAAGTTATAATAAATAAATAAGCTAATTCACATTGTTTGGAGAATAATGGTGTGTACGCTCCTTGTGAACACAGAAGAATAATTTAACATTAAAATTATTGTGATGATTCAACTCTTTTTTCTACCTGTTCTTTGTTTGGTGACCTTATTAGTTGTCTGTATGTGAATGCATTATTTCATAACCTTCTGTGTACTAAGTTTTGGATTGTCTTTTAATTAGCATTTTAATTGCTCATCAAAGTAATTGAAGACAGAGTGGGAAAATGGAGCATTTGCTAATCCCTTTGGCACCAGTCAATGCTAAGTTTTCCCAAGGTCAAGTGCCTTCCAGCGGTACTAATAGAAACTTGCATTGCTTTGAGCTCCCTGGCACATGATATGACAATGCAGGGACTGGCATCTTTAAGAGTAAGAGATTATTCTTCTTTCTTTCTTCCTGAGTCCTTGGTTTAGCAAAAAAAAGTAAGAGTTGATCACTTTACAATGAAGAGATGAGAAGCAAATAGATATTCTCTCTGTGATCCAGGTTAGGTCAGATTAGAATAGATGTTTGCTACCTTTGTTGAGATGTGAACTTGTTGGATCAATGCTGGGCTGTTTGTGAGCAAGAGAGAGAAATTTGACATGATTTGTTTACTTTTTAAATATAATACTGAGTGCCTTCTATGTTGCAAACATTGGGCTGACAGCAAGCTAGGCGTAAGTTCTAATTATAAAAAGTAAAGAGTAATAATTTTTCTAATTTTATAGACCACACTACCCCCATCCCACAAAGTGGTGTATAAACAAAGGGAAGATACATCTACAAATGGATCCTAGGAGGAAGGACAGTGTAGTGCAGAGGCCAAGTGCCTGGTGTGAATGCCAGGTTTGCCACCTACTTGCTATGTCATCTTTCTGCGCCTCATTGAAGTTGCTGGGGAAAAGGGATGTCTCAGAAGACCATCGGGAGGATTAAGTAAATTAATACTTGTCAATGGTTTAGAGTCATCGTTAAAACATTTCAGCAATAGACAGTAAGTCCCCTACATACAAACCTTGAAGTTGCGAACTTTCAAAGGTGCAAACGTGTGTTCACATGTCCAGTCACGTAAGTTAGTTCACGTGTCTGGTGTACATTGTCTCACGCATGCATCCTCTACAAGTGGTTGTGCTTTTGTGTACTTTTACTGTACAGTACTGTATAGAGTACAGTGGTACAGTATCTTTATTTCAAGCCCAGGATGTCTGGAAGCAAGTGTAAAAGCAATGGTGATGTAGCTGGTACTGCTAAGAAAAGCTAAGTGCCAAGGAAGGACAAAGAGAGACAAGAGGAAGAAGTAAGTGAAGAACCGAAGAGATTCACAATGCAGGAAATGGCAAGGGGACTTTCTTTATTTGAGGAGGCACTGTTAGTTTTTGAGGCACAGGACCCAAATGTAGAACAGTACATGAAGGCTGCAGCAGCTGTTCAGAATGCAATCCAGTGCTACCGTGTCATCTATGACGAGAAAAAAAGAGTTACTACCCAGATCTAGAGTTACTACTCTAGATCATTTTTTCTAGAGGGTAGGTAGAATTGTATCCAGCTAGGAACCAGAACCTGTGGTTGGTTTCACTCAGTGTCAGGCGTGAGTGAAATTGCAGCTTGCCCTCCGTCTCCTATTGCTGACGATCCCTCAGCTCTACCATCTCCCACCTCCTCTCCGTCCTCCAGTCAGTAACTCTACTTGCCTGTTCACTCGATGCCAGCCCCTGTGTGCCAGCTGTTGTGCTGGACTACTGTACTTCGCAAGATAGTATACAGTAAGATTAAAAATGTTTTCTTTATTTTTTGTTTGTTTTTTATGTATTATTTGTGTGAAAAGTACTATAAACCTTTTACAGTACAGTACTGTAGAGCTGATTGTGCTAGTTGGGTACCTAGGCTAATTCTGGGACTTAAGAACAAATTGGACTTATGAATGTACTCTCGGAATGGAATTCATTTGTATATAGGGGACTTACTGTGTTTTATTTTATTATTTTGACAATGAACACAAGATTAATCCAGTTTGGTGCCCACAGTATGAAGACCAAGATTTCATGACGAAATTGATGTTGCTGTTAAAAAGTGAACATACTTTTCTCAGGCCTGAAAATATGATCCAGGTCATTCTTGCAGATTGGATCTGCTTAACTAGTCCTTCACCAGGATGTGTAAATGTTTCTTTCTCATTCATATACCTGTGCTTGCCTTCTGGCTAACATCGTATACCTTTACACAGAGCTTTAAAAAAGCCAGTATGCCAGTACCCAGACTTAGATAGTAAATAAATTAAGGCATAGTTTGGCTCTCAGGAAGGACTATTTACTTTATCAAAGATGGATGATGAGGAAGCTGATCACAAACAAAAATAGAAGAATTAAGGAATTGATCCAAACCCAACTGAAAAAAAAAATTGCTTGTCCAATTATAATTATGTCAGTTCAAGTCAAGCACCTTACAAACTGACAGAGGATAACTGATGAATGGCCAGTAAGTTTGGCTTGAACAGCAGGTCTGGTTTGGGGGCAAAAGGATAGCTATCCCTGAATTTATTTTTTAATTTCAATTTTTCTTTCTGCTGTTCAAGCCATCAATCTCCTATCCCTAAATACGACCCTAAAAATAAGTACAGTATTTTTCAATGTGGACAATTAACAGTCTCTCAAACCTGTGTTGTGAGACTTAAAACATTTTTAGAAAATTTTACTATTTTTTTAAAAAATTTATGACATGCAGTCTGAATTAAGTCTGCCTACTATGCAAACACAGTTTTAAAATATTCTCCTGGCTCTCTTTTCCAACCCCATTACTGTTCTTAAGCTCCTTATGTCTAGAATTTCTGGAGTTGCTCTGTTTAGAATGTTACTCTGTTGAGTTGATAAAATACCGATAGAGATGTTTTCCCAGCATTTACCATTTCATTATTTTATCTTCATTTTAGTTTTTCAGCTTTTATAATTTAAAGATATCACCCTTTATCCCACTTAGTTCTTTTACCTTGGATGTGATTTTATGTGATATCACTGCCCTTCTTTCTTATTTTGTTCATGTTTCCTTCAGGTCCTCACTTGTCCTTGTATTGTTAATTTTAATATATCACATTGTTTGGAGTCTCATATAAACTGCACATAGTTAGATACTGGTTTGACCAATATGATAATCTTTAACGATAGGCGAGTTTGCCCTTTTTTAAATTTGTTGATATAATTAATATGTTTAGTTTTATATCTGTCAGTTTTTAAATTTCCATTTGCAAGGTCAGTAAAAAGCAGAACAGGGACTTGACATTGTGTCTCCTACTGTTCAGAATGGTTTTCTCTCTGTCTCTTTCTCTTCCATTTATATTATCTTTCAAAAAATCAAAATGCATTGTAAGTTTTATATAGTTATACTGTAGAGTAAGGATATATGACTTTGGAGTCACCAATTTCCACATCTGGATTTTTACCCACAGACATGGGAGTCACAGTAATTCCTGAGATAAAGTGCACTGGTGCTAACCCCTGACCCAAAGAGAAGTCAGTTTTCCACGCTTTCTGTAGTTTATCATTTTTCCACTCTGACAAAAGGCTACAGTTCTCATTTTCAGGCATAGCTTCTAAAATGTGTTTTCCTAGGTCACCAAGTTGATGATGGGGAGAGTTGCATTTCTGTTTTTAAAGTCACAATAGAAAATCTATTCAGTTGCTTCACTAATGTCATCTCCTCCCAGCCTTTGAAATGTCCATTATTTCAGACCCAAACCAGACCAGTGTGACCATTGACAAGTTATACACATGTACAAAACACATTTTGTCCTCTGATGGAAAGAGGATGTGTACTATTATACCTGGGGTTTCTCTTTTCTTGGTACTGGCAAAAGGCCTAATGACCTAATACAGATCTAATTCATATAATGATGTACCACCTGTGACCTGACAAGTGCTCTGAAATACAGTACATAGAGCATCACAGACCTCGTAGTGCCCACAACAGTTCATCTAACTAACTCAGAGTTCTGTGTAGAGGGCGATTGTCCTTGCTTACCTGTGACCCAGGTCCTTCCAGGGCACTTGATTAAAGGTTTACTCAGATTAAAGGTTTAATTTACTGTAAGGGTAACAGCCTAAGACTCTCAGCACCTAATGTCAAACAGTGTTCTCTCAACAGTAGTCTATGTATCCTACTTGTATATACATCTCTATATTTTATGTATATTCAGAAAGGGGAATTGCTTTCAGTTCAGTTATGTATATACTAATAAAATTCTAAGCTCATAAAAGAAAAGTTAGCACAAGTGCTCAGGAAGGCATTCCTGTGGAGAGGTAAGATAACATATGGTGAATAGTGATTCAGTCAACATGGATTATCTAAGTACATATGATGTACCCAGCACTGTACTAGCACCATGGAGATATAAAAAGGAAAAAAAAGTTGATTTTCTTTCAAATTTTTCAGTGGAAAATATTGATGGAAGTAAGCCTTTCTGAGTGAATACAAGAAACTTCTGTTTAAAAGATTCTGTGTTTAGGATGTGGTTATGAGTTTGTCATAGAATTCATTACATAGAGAGGACATGGCACCTTCATGCGTGTAGAAGGGTGTGGGAAGGGGATCTTTTCTGAAAGAATACTCATTCCTGAGGTGACACACCTAGAAACAAATTCTGTTTCTTAGGCAGACAGCAAGGACTTTAAGGAACAGCCCTTGGTATACACAATATGGAAATCTTTGTTTCTTTATCTGAAAGAAACTAATGTTATCATGATGTCTAAACAGGAGCTCCTGCAGGCTGTTTCTGGACATAGAATATCTGGAGTGATGGTTATAGGATAGATTTGAGTTATAGGATAGATAACTTGAGATTTTTGTGTATCAACCTTTTATCAACCAACTCTCAAAAAGTATTAAAATCTTATATTCCCTTAGGGTTTGGTTAAGTCTTTGAAATATTCCACTCTGCCTCAGCAATGTTAAAGGAGTCTAGGGTAGGATTTTGTTTGCTTTTCTTTTTACTTACATTATCACTGCAGAGACAAAGAGCATTCTAGAACCAGAATGGAGGTGGCCATAATATTTGAAGTAAGAGAAACTCTAGGGTCAGGCTTTCCTCATTTTTCTGGAGAATTTTCTTCCCAGGAATACAAGCTGGAGATTATGAATTAAATTTTCTTAATCAGATACACACATATACACACACTCACAAACACACAATAGGGGACAAAACAAAATGTGTCTGGTCCTCACCGCTCATGACTTATTCTGAGGGACACATGGTAAATAAATAAGTCAACAGATACAATTTATATAATTGTAAATTGAAATGATGCTACAAAGGAAAAGGTCAGAGAACAATGCAAATCAGCCTCATTTGAGGGGATCAAGGAATTATTTTCAGAGAAAATGACATTTCAGCTGAGCCTTGACAGATGAGTAGGATTTTAACCAGGCAGAGAGAGGAAAGAATGTTCCTGAAAGAGAAAACGACCCGTGTGAAGCATCTGAGGTGGGAAATCTGGACTGCATTTGAATAGCTGAGGAAGCCCCATGGCCGGGCCATGCTCTCTCCTAGCTTTGGGTAGTTGCTGGCAGTCCTTGGCATTCCTTGACCAACATCTGCGTAACTCCACCTTTGCCTGTCTTCCCTCTGTGTGTCTGTCTCTGTGTCTCTTCTCTTCTTATAAAGACACCAGTCATGTTGGAATAAGGTCCTGCTCCGCTCCAGGATGACCTAACCTTCATTTGCACCTTAATTACATTTACAAAGACTGTTTCCAAGTAAGATCACATTCCCAGGTACCAAGGGATTAGTGCTTCAGCGTATGTTTTGGGGAACACAGTTCAACCCACAGCCGTAGGGTCTGTAAACTCTGCGGAGGAGTGATTGTTTCGTTCACTGAGAAACCATTAGAATGGTTTAAGCAGAGGATTAGCGTGGTCTGACTTATTGTCTACTGTATAATTCCACTTATAGGCCATGTTAGAAAGGGCAAAAGTATAGGGGCAAAAAGCAGTCTGCTAGTTGCCAGGGGTTAGGGAGCTCAACCACAAAGGGGCCATAGATGATTTGGGGGATGGATGGAAATACTTGATATCTTGACTGTAATATAATTATGTAAACATCTATGGATGTGTACACCTGAAATGGGAAAATTTTACTGTACATAAATGATATTCAACATTAAACAAGCAGTGAGAATGGACTCATATCGGACTCTTCTCTGGTGGTCTAGTTGAGACAAAGTTGTCGCTTAGATTAGGGTGGTCATAAACTCTCTTGTTGCTCTACTTCACTGCTGTGCAGAGTCTGCTTGGAATCAGTTATTAATGTGTCAGCTCCTTACCATTCTGGCAGCTTGCTGAAAAGAGCTTTTAGTGACAAGAGAAGTGAAGGAAGAGGCTCAGAACCTGGGGCACCTGCCAGAGGAGGGCCTGAGTAGAGGTCCGTGGGCCTTGATGTGAACAGAAGACAGGAATTACACAGCTTTCCCAAGGGTTGTTACTGCTCAGAATAATTAAGGAGAAGGAAAACACAGATGCCTAAGAAGGAAAGTAGAGAGCTGAATGAAGTGTCTCACTGTCCCATGTGAGTTGAAGGTCAGTCTGTTGGGATGTGTTGAGGAGAAACCAGAGGCTGGGGGATTAGGAATGCTCTCCCACCCCAAAGAGGTTGCCAAGGCTTAGCTGCAGAAACTTGCTCTCCCTCAGCTCTGCTTTGCAGTTTAAATTCCCCAAGAAAGACTTCAGTGCCGATCTAGAAGTGTTTCATTGACAATAAGAAGAAACTTGCAAAAACAAGGTGCTCTGGAAAAAGTGAATATATGTATTTTTTTTCTTTAACAGTCACTTTTTTCTTTTTTTGCGGTTCGCGGGCCTCTCACTGTTGTGGCCTCTCCCGTTGCGGAGCACAGGTTACGGACGCGCAGGCTCAGTGGCCGTGGCTCACGGGCCCAGCTGCTCCGTGGCATGTGGGATCTTCCCGGACTGGGGCACGAACCCGTGTCCCCTGCATCGGCAGGCAGACTCTCAACCACTGCGCCACCAGGGAAGCCCTTAACAGTCACTTTTTTTTTTTTAAATATATTTATTTGTTTATTTATTTATTTTGTCTGCTCCAGATCTTCATTGCGGTGCACAGGATCTTTACTGGCGGCATGTGGATTTCTTTTTTTTTTTTTTTACATCTTTATTGGAGTATAATTGCTTTACAATGGTGTGTTAATTTCTGCTTTATAACAAAGTGAATCAGTTATACATATACATATGTTCCCATATCTCTTCCCTCTTGCGTCTCCCTCCCTCCCACCCTCCCTATCCCACCCCTTTAGGTGATCACAAAGCACCAAGCTGATCTCCCTGTGCTATGCGGCTGCTTCCCACTAGCTATCTATTTTACATTTGGTAATGTATATATGTCCAGGCCACTCTCTCGCTTTGTCACAGCTTACCCTTCCCCCTCCCCATATCTTCAAGTTCATTCTCTACGAGGTCTGTGTCTTTATTCCTGTCTTACCCCTAGGTTCTTCATGACATTTTTTTCCTTAAATTCCATATATATGTGTTAGCATACGGTATTTGTCTTTCTCTTTCTGACTTACTTCACTCTGTATGACAGACTCTAGGTCCATCCACCTCATTACAAATAGCTCAATTTCGTTTCTTTTTATGGCTGAGTAGTATTCCATTGTATATATGTGCCACATCTTCTTTATCCATTCATCCGACGGTGGACACTTAGGTTGTTTCCATCTCCTGGCTATTGTAAATAGAGCTGCAATGAACATTTTGGTACATGAATCTTTTTGAATTATGGTTTTCTCAGGGTATATGCCCAGTAGTGGGATTGCTGGGTCATATGGTAGTTCTATTTGCAGTTTTTTAAGGAACCTCCATACTGTTCTCCATAGTGGCTGTACCAATTCACATTCCCACCAGCAGTGCAAGATTGTTCCCTCTTCTCCATACCCTCTCCAGCATTTATTGTTTCTAGATTTTTTGATGATGGCCATTCTGACTGGTGTGAGATGATATCTCATTGTAGTTTTGATTTGCATTTCTCTAATGATTAATGATGTTGAGCATTCTTTCATGTGTTTGTCGGCAGTCTGTATATCTTCTTTGGAGAAATATCTATTTAGGGCTTCTGCCCATGTTTGGATTGGGTTGTTTGTTTTTTTATTATTGAGCTGCATGAGCTGCTTATAAATTTTGGAGATTAATCCTTTGTCAGTTGCTTCATTTGCAAATATTTTCTCCCATTCTGAGGGTTGTCTTTTGGTCTTGTTTATGGTTTCCTTTGCTGTGCAAAAGCTTTGAAGTTTCATTAGGTCCCATTGGTTTATTTTTGTCTTTATTTCCATTCCTCTAGGAGGTGGGTCAAAAAGGATCTTGCTGTGATTTATGTCATAGAGTGTTCTGCCTATGTTTTCCTCTAAGAGTTTGTTAGTTTCTGGCCTTACATTTAGGTCTTTAATCCATTTTGAGCTTATTTTTGAGTATGGTGCTAGGGAGTGATCTAATCTCATACTTTTACATGTACCTGTCCAGTTGTCCCAGCACCACTTATTGAAGAGGCTGTCCTTTCTCCACTGTACATTCCTGCCTCCTTTATCAAAGATAAGGTGACCATATGTGTGTGGGTTTATCTCTGGGCTTTCTATCGTGTTCCATTGATCTATCTTTTTTTTTGTATCAGTACCATACTGTCTTTATTACTGTAGCTTTGTAGTATAGTCTGAAGTCAGGGAGCCTGATTCCTCCACATCCGTTTTTCATTCTCAAGATTGCTTTGGCTATTCGGGGTCTTTTGTGTTTCCATTCAAATTGTGAAATTTTTTGTCCTAGTTCTGTGAAAAATGCCATTGGTAGTTTGATGGGGATTGCATTGAATCTGTAGATTGCTTTGGGTAATAGAGTCATTTTCACAATGTTGATTCTTCCAATCCAAGAATATGGTATATCTCTCCATCTGTTTGTATCATCTTGAATTTCTTTCATCAGTGTTCTATAATTTTCTGCCTACAGGTCTTTTATCTCCTTAGGCAGGTTTATTCCTAGATATTTTATTCTTTTTCTTGCAGTGGTAAATGGGAGTGTTTTCTTGATTTCACTTTCAGATTTTTCATCATTAGTGTATAGGAATGCCAGAGATTTCTGCACATTAATTTTGTATCCTGCTACTTTACCAAATTCATTGATTAACTCTAGTAGTTTTCTGGTCGCATCTTTAGGATTCTCTATGTATAGTATCCTGTCATCTGCAAAGAGTGACAGCTTCACTTCTTCTTTTCCGAGTTGGATTCCGTTTATTTCCTTTTCTTCTCTGATTGCTGTGGCTAAAACTTCCAAAACTATGTTGAATATGAGTGGTGAGAGTGGGCAACCTTGTCTTGTTCCTGATCTTAGTGGAAATGCTTTCAGTTTTTCACCACTGAGGACAATTTTGGCTGTGGGTTTGTCATATATCGCCTTTATTATGTTGAGGAAAGTTCCCTCTATGCCTACTTTCTGCACGGTTTTTATCATAAACGGGTGTTGAATTTTGTCAAAAGCTTTCTCTGCATCTATTGAGATGATCATATGTTTTTTCTCCTTCAGTTTGTTAATATGGTATATCACATTGATAGATTTTTGTATATTGAAGAATCCTTGCATTCCTGGAATAAACCCCACTTGATCATGGTGTATCATCCTTTTAATATTCTGTTTGCTAGTATTTTGTTGAGGATTTCTGCATCTATGTTCATCAGTGATATTGGCCTGTAGTTTTCTTTCTTTGTGACATCCTTGTCTGGTTTTGGTATCAGGGTGATGGTGGCCTCGTAGATTGAGTTTCGGAGTGTTCCTCCCTCTGCTATATTTGGGAAGAGTTTGAGAAGGACAGGTGTTAGCTCTTCTCTAAATGTTTGATAGAATTCTCCTGTGAAGCCATCTGGTCCTGGGCTTTTGTTTGTTGGAAGATTTTTAATCACAGTTTCAATCTCAGTGCTTCTGATTGGCCTGTTCATATTTTCTATTTCTTCCTGATTCAGTCTTGGCAGGTTGTGAATTTCTAAGAACTTGTCCATTTCTTCCAGGTTGTCCATTTTATTGGCATAGAGTTGCTTGTAGTAATCTCTCATGATCGTTTGTATTTCTGCAGTGTCAGTTGTTACTTCTCTTTTTTCATTTCTAATTCTATTGATTTGAGTCTTCTCCCTTTTTTTCTTGATGAGTCTGGCTAATGGTTTATCAATTTAGTTTATCTTCTCAAAGAACCAGCTTTTAGTTTTACTGATCTTTGCTATCGTTTCCTTCATTTCTTTTTCATTTATTTCTGATCTGATTTTTATGATTTCTTTCCTTCTGCTAACTTTGGGGGTTTCTTGTTCTTCTTTCTCTAATTGCTTTAGGTGCAAGGTTAGGTTGTTTATTCGAGATGTTTCCTGTTTCTTAAGGTAGGATTGTATTGCTATAAACTTCCCTCTTGGAACTGCTTTTGCTGCATCCCATAGGTTTTGGGTTGTCGTGTCTACATTGTCATTTGTTTCTACGTATTTTTCAATTTCCTCTTTGATTTCTTCAGTGATCACTTCGTTATTAAGTAGTGTATTGTTTAGCCCTCATGTGTTTGTATTTTTTACAGATCTTTTCCTGTAGTTGATATCTAGTCTCATAGCGTTGTTGTCGGAAAAGATACTTGATACAATTTCAATGTTCTTAAATTTACCAAGGCTTGATTTGTGACCCAAGATATGATGCATCCTGGAGAATGTTCCATGAGCACTTGAGAAAAATGTGTATTCTGTTGTTTTTGGATGGAATGTCCTCTAAGTATCAGTTAAGTCCATCTTGCTTAATGTATCATTTAAAGCTTGTGTTTCCTTATTTATTTTCATTTTGGATGATCTGTCCATTGGTGAAAGTGGGGTGTTACAGTTCCCTACTATGAATGTGTTATTGTTGATTTCCCCTTTTATGGCTGTTAGTATTTGCCTTATATATTGAGGTGCTCCTATGTTGGGTGCATAAATGTTTACAGTTGTTATATCTTCTTCTTGGATCGATTCCTTGATCATTATGTAGTGTCCTTCTTTGTCTCTTCTAATTGTCTTTATTTTAAAGTCTATTTTGTCTGATCTGAGAATTGCTACTCAAGCTTTCCTTTGGTTTCCATTTGCATGGAATATCTTTGTCCATCCCCTTACTTTCAGTCTGTATGTGTCTCTAGGTCTGAAGTGGGTCTCTTGTAGACAGCATATATATGGGTCTTGTTTTTGTATCTATTCAGCCAATCTGTGTCTTTTGGTGGGAGCATTTAGTCCATTTACATTTAAGGTAATTATCGATATGTATGTTCCTATTCCCATTTTCTTAATTGTTTTTGGTTCGTTATTGTAGGTCTTTTCCTTCTCTTGTGTTTCTTGCCTAAGAAGTTCCTTTAGCATTTGTCGTAAAGCCGGTTTGGGTGCTGAACTCTCTCAGCTTTTGCTTGTCTGTAAAGGTTTTAATTTCTCCATCAAATCTGAATGAGATCTTTGCTGGGTAGAGTAATCTTGGTTGCAGGTTTTTCTCCTTTATCCCTTTAAATATGTCCTGCCAGTCCCTTCTGGCTTGCAGAGTTTCTGCTGAAATATCAGCTGTTAACCTTATGGGGATTCCCTTATGTGTTATTTGTTGTTTTTCCCTTGCTGCTTTTAATATGTTTTCTTTGTATTTAATTTTTGACAGTTTGATTTATTTGTGTCTTGGTGTATTTCTCCTTGGATTTATCCTGTATGGGACTCTCTGTTCTTCCTGGACTTCATTAACTATTTCCTTTCCCATATTAGGGAAGTTTTCAACTATAATCTCTTCAAATATTTTCTCAGTCCCTTTCTCTTTCTCTGCTTCTTCTGGAACCCCTATAATTTGAATGTTGGTGCATTTAATGTTGTCCCAGTGGTCTCTGAGACTGTCCTCAATTCTTTTCATTCTTTTTTCTTTATTCTGCTCTGCAGTAGTTATTTCCACTATTTTATCTTCCAGGTCACTTATCTGTTCTTTTGCCTCAGTTATTCTGCTATTGATCCCATCTAGAGTATTTTTAATTTCATTTATTGTGTTGTTCATCGTTGCTTGTTTCATCTTTAGTTCTTCTAGGTCCTTGTTAAATGTTTATTGCATTTTCTCTATTCTATTTCCAAGATTTTGGATCATCTTTATTATCATTATTCTGAATTGTTTTTCAGGTAGACTGCCTATTTCCTCTTCATTTGTTAGGTCTGGTGGGTTTTTATCTTCCTCCTTCATCTGCTGTGTGTTCTTCTGTCTTCTTATTTTGCTTATCTTACTGTGTTTGGGGTCTCCTTTTTGCAGGCTGCAGGTTCATAGTTCCCGTTGTTTTTGGTGTCTGTCCCCAGTGGCTAAAGTTGGTTCAGTGGGTTGTGTATGCTTTCTGGTGGAGGGGACTAGTGCCTGTGTTCTGGTGGATGAGGCTGGATCTTGTCTTTCTGGTGGGCAGGTCCACGTCTGGTGGTGTGTTTTGGGGTGTCTGTGGACTTATTATGATTTTAGGCAGCCTCTCTGCTAATGGGTGGTGTTGTGTTCCTGTCTTGCTAGTTGTTTGGCATAGGGTGTTCAGCACTGTAGCTTGCTGGTCGTTGAGTGAAGCTGGGTGCTGGTGTTGAGATGGAGATCTCTGGGAGATTTTCGCCGTTTGATATTATGTGGAGCTGGGAGGTCTCTTGTGGACCAGTGTCCTGAAGTTGGCTCTCCCACCTCAGAGGCACAGCACTGACTCCTGGCTGCAGCACCAAGAGCCTTTCATCCACATGGCTCAGAATAAAAGGGAGAAAAAGAAGAAAGAAAGAAAGGAAGGAAGGAAGAAAGGAAGGAAGGAAGGAAGAGAGGGAGGGAGGGAGGGAGGGAGGAGAGAAGGAAGGAAAGAAAGAAAGAAGTTAAAGTAAAAAAAAATAAAATAAAGTTATTAAAATAATTATTTAGAAAAAATTTTAAAAAAATACATGGACAGATAGAACCCTAGGACAAATGGTGGAAGCAAAGCTATACAGACGAACTCTCACACAGAAGCATACACATACACACTCACAAAAAGAGGAAAAGTGGAAAAAATAATAAATCTTGCTCTCAAAGTCCATCTCCTAAATTTGGGATAATTCCTTGTCTCTTCATGTATTCCACAGATGCAGGGTACGTCAAGTTGATTGTGGAGCTTTAATCCGCTGCTTCTGGGGCTGCTGGGAGAGATTTCCCTTTCTCTTCTTTGTTCTCACAGCTTCCGGGGCTCAGCTTTGGATTTGGCCCCGCCTGTGCGTGTAGGTCGCCGGAGGGCGTCTGTTCTTCGCTGAGACAGGACGGGGTTAAAGGATCAGCTGGTTCGGGGACTCTGGCTCACTCAGGCCGGGGGAAGGGAGGGACACGGAGTGTGGGGCGAGCCTGCGGTGGCAGATGCCAGCGTGACGTTGCACCAGCCTGAGGCGCGCCGCGTTTTCCCGGGGAAGTTGTTCCGGGATCCCGGGACCCTGGCATTCGCGGGCTGCACAGGCTCCCCGGAAGCGGGGTGTGGGTAGTGACCTGTGCTCACACACAGGCTTCTTGGTGGCAGCAGCAGCAGCCTTAGCGTCTCATACCCGTCTCTGGGGTCTGCGCTTTTAGCCGTGGCTCGCGCCAGTCTCTGGAGCTCCTTTAAGCAGTGCTCTTAGTCCCCTCTCCTCGCGCACCAGGAAACAGAGGGAAGAAAAAGTCTCTTGCCTCTTCGGCAGGTTCAGACTTTTCCCCGGACTCCCTCCTGGTTAGCGGTGGCGCACTAACCCCCTGCAGGCTGTGTTCACGCCGCCAGCCCCAGTCCTCTCCCTGCGCTCCGACCGAAGCCGGAGCCTCTGTTTCCAGCCGCGCCCGCCCCGGCGGGTGAGCAGACAAGCCTCTCGGCCTGGTGAGTGCTGGTCGGCACCGATCCTCTGTGCAAGAATCTCTCCGCTTTGCCCTCTGCACCCCAGTGGCTGCGCTCTCCTCTGAGGCTCCGAAGCTTACCCCCTCCGCCACCCGCAGTCTCCGCCCGCGAAGGGGCTTCCTATTGTGTGGAAACCTTTCCCCCTTCACGGCTCCCTCGCACTGGTGCAGGTCCCATCCCTATCCTTTTGTCTCTGATTTTTCTTTTTTCTTTTGCCCTACCCAGGTACGTGGGGACTTTCTTGCCTTTTGGGAGGTCTGAGGTCTTCTGCCAGCGTTCAGTAGGTGTTCTGTAGGAGTTGTTCCACGTGTAGATGTATTTCTGGTGTATCTGTGGGGAGGAAGGTGATCTCAGCATCTTACCCTTCCGCCATCCTCCCCTCCGTCCAGTCACTTTTGTTATTGGTGTATTTTAGTTGGGACAAGGAAGACTTTTATAACTTATTTTTGTTAAATAATGAATACTTTTTTTTTCTACTTGCAGTCTTTTTGTAGGAGAAGTAATCAGTTAACATGTTTTCAAGCTCTTTTACTGCCATTGATGCATGGAATAAGCTGAACTCTGATAAATCTTAGAGGGAACCATGTTGGACCCGTGCAGTGGAATATCATTTTGAAAGCTATTTCTATAAAAAGAAAATGTACCACAGATACCTTAAAAGTCACACAAACTCTAGACCTTGACACAGTAAAAATCCAGAGTTTAATTTTAGCCCTATGAAGTAATAGTTATGTGATCTTGTGCAAATTAGTATGTCTCTTAGATCAGATATCCTCTTCTGTAATATATCATATGCAATATATATATATGTGCGTATATGTATTATCTACTTAGTAAATTTGGATATTGAAATTATTTTAGGTAGAACATTGTAATTTATTTTTCACTTCATTAATTCTTACTCCCCTTTGCTTTTCCCCATAGCACTTGTTATATAGCATATATTATATCTTATTTCTTTTCTCTTTCTCTCCACAATAGGATGTGAAACCATGAGAATAGCTTGTTTTATTTACTTCTGTAACCTCAGTGCCTAGATCAGCGGCTGGTAGGTGACAAAAAATAATTGTTCAATTAATGAACAAATGAACAAATGATTCTTAATAATAATACTCGTCTCTTCCCTTGATCAGCAGTATATAAGTTTAAAAAGTGTGAAGTTTCTCAGTAACATGATTTCCTAGCTGTTCCTTGGATACAATCAAAGTCTTTGCCTTAGGTACAAGTGAAAATAAAGGCTTCACAACCTTAAATTGGATGAAAACTCCTTTCCTTGCCCAATCAGGTGAAAATAACAGAAATCCAGGGTATCAGTAGCTGGGAAGAAGGAGCAAAGCGTAGGAGAGCATCCTGACCCCAGTGTTTGTTCAGTTTCTGTACTTTGGACATTGCCTAACCCTCCAAATATAGAGTTATTCATGAATAATGGAATGGAATATGAGAAAAAACTTTTATTTTTACTTTTGTTCAGCCTAAGAAGGAAATGTTCTCAGTATAAGGCAGAGTGAAAGGCTCTCTTGATTTTGAATTCTGGCTCAGATATCAACGGTCCTGTCTCTGGAGCAAAAAACAGACAGCTTTATTCATTCATTCCTTTGATTGATCTAATCTAAAAATTCTCTGAGTTGTGTGAGTTTGGCATTGCCGGAAATCCTTTCCATTCCTTCAAACATGGCCATGTTTTATTGGCATATTTAATTCCACGGCACCTAATGAAGCTGTTGCTGGAGAATTTTAGAGGCAAAAGTCTCCTCTGGAAGAAAGTTAATTCAGGGGAGGATGCACATACTTCTGGTAATTATCACATCCTTAAAACAGCTGAGTGAACTGCTAAAGGGAAGCTATGGATTTAACTCTCTGTTTCTCCAGGATGAAAACCTCTCTGTGCTCATTCATCATTATTAGAGTAAACAGAGTGTGGCCTCAGCCTTCTCAAGGCTGAGCTGGGCTTGCATCTTCTAGAGTTCACCACTGGGCAATGCTCTCATAATTCCTTCTGAAAATCATGTTATGAAAAGGACAATGGAAAAGGACTAAATACCTATTTGTAGCAAGATCACAAAATGGGAGACATCTGTCCACAGAAGTATTCTTTATTTGTGGTTGGAAAAGTAATTGAGGGACTTCCCTCATGGTGCAGTGGTTGAGAATCTGCCTTCCAATGCAGGGGATATGGATTCGATCCCACGTGCCACAGAGCAACTAAGCCCATGTGCCACAACTACTGAGCATGTGCTTTGAAGCCTGAGAGCTACAACTGCTGAGCCCGTGTGCCACAATTACTGATACTGTGTGCCAGAACTACTGAAGCCTGCATGTCTAGAGCCTATGCTCCACAACAAAAGAAGCCACCACAATGAGAAGCCCGCGCACCGCAACAAAAAGTAGCCCCGGCTCACCACAATTAGAGAAAGCCCATGCGCAGCAATGAAGAGCCAACACAGCCAAAAGAAAAAAAAACAAAAAAGAAAAGTAATTGAGCTCAGTCCTGCTCCTCTTTTTCCTCCTTGTTTTCTAGTAGTTACACAATATATATTACACGATAATTTAGAAAGACATATTTTTCTCATTCTCATAGCACTCCCACTACCAAGGCTTTTTTTCTGAGTAGAGCCACTTGAGTCATCTACACAATTTTTCAGAAAACATCATCTTCACTCCTACCTAAAGTGATTTGAGACAGAGAAATATGTGAAGCCCTTGTATGATTTCTATTTTTTAGGAAAAACTGTCCTGACGTGAATGGTATGAGTTAATAGTCTCTTTTTTTTCTGTAATATATGTTTGTGGGTTTTTTTAGATCTTTTTTCTTTCTATGTAAGTGGTTTTCCATCTACAGCTTGCCCTCCTCTCTCTGAAAATGTAGATTGTATTTGCATGCTAGCTATAGATTCTTGAATGTTTTAAAGAGGAAGAGCCTCACGTTTCTAGTTCCATTTTATTAGAACCACTCCAAGGGGATGTTCCAGGAGAAAGAAGAATGTGCAAGGTTTTTCATATTATTTTCAGTTCCCTGCCTTGCCCTAGTATAGAAATACAGCTATGGCTCTTCTGAGTATTTAGTACTTTCTTAAAGGACTATTTCAATGGCCAATTTCCCTAATGTATTCAGTTGTACTATTGATTTTAAATGTGCAACAGGACCTGCCGAAGAATTTTACTTCCCGCTTTAATACTTGCTATTTTTTTCTCAAATTTAAATAACATCAATAAATTCAGACCGCTGTCCTAAAATACATCTGCATGCCCTCACTGACGTAAATCCCTAAAGATTGTATAAAAATGTCTTTTAGTAACAAGTTATTATTACAACATCACTTTTATTAACTGCAGGCAAAATAATTTATTTTTATAGTGTAATAGCAAAGAAAAATGAGTATTTTTAATTCTCACAGAACTGGTGGACTCCTGAAATGTTCATTCTCTATTAGCCATTAGAAAAAAAAAGTAGAGAAAAATCAATTTAGAGCAGGAATTAGCAGTTTAATTGCCAATATTTGCTCTGGCTTAAAAAGCTAGATTATTGTTCTAGTCTGTTATCCCACATGATGACATTCATTTAGCCCCAAGTCACTTATGATTTCCCCACTTTACTAAAATAAGTTGTTCCTGGTCATGTGGCAGATTGTACACTAGACCTTGAGTCAGAAAATGTCAATCAAAGCTTTGGCTCTGCCAGGTGCTGGCTGTGTGGCTTTATCCTGGCTTCCTCATCTATATAATGGAAATAATCTCCTTCTTTTCATGGTAAATAACTTGTTCTGGGTTCCCTAGGACTTTCACTAGTTTTAGCCCTGAAAGTCCCACTGAGGGGTCTGATCCCTCTCAGTCCCAGGCAAACGAGTCTGGTTGTTTACCCTACATTTTGCCTTGCTTCACAGACTTGTAGTAGGGGTAAACACACACACACACACACACACACACACACACAAAACAAACAAGCAAACAAACAAAAAAAACACTTTTTGAGCAAGAATAGTCTCTACACGTGCAAGCAATTAAAGACATATTTACCATTGTAAAGTATTTTGATGAAATTTTATGGGCCTCCAAGTTGATATTCTAACGTAAGCCAAGTATGTCTTCTATAACATCACATTTTCCAAAGACTCAGAAGAGCTCTGGGCACAGACAAAATTCTGGGGTAAGAAAAATAGTTTCAACTATGGTCAGTGACACGTGTGTGTACCCTCCATTGCTTTTCATCTTAGATTCTCCTTGCTGTGGAGGTTGAGATTCCTTGTAGATAGCCAGACCTGGGTTGCAATTTCTGGCCCCCATTTCCCATGAGAAATTTACTGAAACTTTATAAATTGTAGCATGTTATTTGTAAAATGTAGGTTTCTTTAAAGATTACATAATACACTGTCTCTTAAGTGCTTATTACAGTGCTAGCTTCATAAGATTAGATTTTTCTAAAAGATATCTAATTATTATTATTATCACTAATAATTGGGAGATCAGTAAGTCAGTAAGCAACAGTCGTAGGACTTCAGCTGTGAAACTTGCAACCCAAGGAAGACATCAAGTAATAGAAAATTAAAAAAAAAAAAAAGTAATTGCTGGACATTGAAAACAAGTATGTTTTCAAAGCTAAGTTAGGAAACAGGTTGAAAGAAGTGGAGTGAGTAGGTATTAAACTAGGTATTAAAAATGAGTCCAGGGATTCAGTTAGGAGATAGTTCAGTAGCTCAGTTGCTAGTCACTGAATGGTTTGCTTGCTGTTTCAGTTGAATTCCACCGAACAATCGTACATGAATTCCTGTTCCCTAAAGAAACTATGGAACTCTAAGTCTACAAAACACTTTCATGTGCATTGTTTTACTTGGTCTCCAAAAAAATTATGCGAGTTATGCATTACTTTCAAATGCAAAGTTGAGGGTCTCAGATTAATGAGCCACCAAGGTGATTTAGCTAGCAAACGGTGAGTCTGGACTGAGACCTAGGCCTTGTGACTCTGTAACTACTGTGTGCCCCACTGTGTCACGGGAACATTGTCATCAATTTGCATCACAGGCCTAGTTTCTCTGGCATGCTAGAAATATACCCATGCTGCACAATATTTCTATAATAACCAGCTTTCCCTGTCTTGAAGGTCAGGGTAGCAGCAACTACTGCTTTCTCTTTCTTAAAATAGCACATTTTATATGTAGTTAATTGCTAGTGCAAATCACAACAACAAAAAATAAACGAGATGAAGTTTGCAGAATCAGCTTAATAATTTAGACTGAACTGAATGACCCAGTTGGCTACAGAATATCAAAACAATTAACGTTTGTATTTATCTGACCCTTATCAAAAGATGTATGGTGTGTTTGTTCAGTTTTATTCAGTTCTGAAGAAATCCTAATTTGCAAGCTTCAGATGAACATAACAAAATTAACACCCTAATAACTAAAGGTATAAACTCCCATCAGATAAATTTCCATGAAGTCGTAGTGATGATGATGATGGTGATAATGATGTTAACAACAATAGTAACAAAGAAGCCATAGACGTTGATATATAGTTTACAAGTCAATTTCAACCATTTTCTTTTGTTTAATACCTGTGAAATAGAACAGTTAGGTGTTTTATTCATAGCTTATACAAGTAAATTCCCTATGCCCCAGAAAGGTCAAATCACTCCTTCAAGCCAGTAACAACCAGAGGGAGAACTAAAATACTGAGCTTCTAGCTGTCCATTTCATGCTATTTCCATGATATCTTTCCTTCCTTCCGGTTCCAATATTTTTGATCCTACCATCTGATGAAGTAGGAACATCCAAGACGCATTTGGCAACTTTATCTTTCATTCCCAAGAGTCAGCCTGTTACTGTATTTGCAATATGTTCGTTGGCTCTCTCCAAGGTGGCGATGGCATCCGTAGCCATAGCCGTGTGAAGACAGCAGTGGGAAGGGGGCTAGTCATTCTTGGGGGAGGAGTAAACTCTTAATGAAGTGATCACCCTTTGTCTATTTCCTGATTTCTCTCGGTAATATGATTTTGCAGGCCTTCTTTAACAGCATAGTCTTTGCAAGAATCTGGCCAATACAGTACCTTAAAAACAGTTGTTAAATCTGTTTTGGAGAACTTCTCAGGCAAAGCATTGTTTCCCAGCAAGTTCCCTTCTGGCGACATCCTTTGTTGCCAAACCAACTCCACTTTCTTGGTCTCTTTACATGAAATTATCCAAGGGCTTTGCCTGTATAAAAGCAGTCTGAGTTCAGTATTTGAATGCCTGGTGAATTTTCACTACTTATTTTAAAGTACTGTGTTCTAAATGAGTTTTCTTATCTAAATAGTGGGGAAACATAGATTGATTATAAAGGGAAGCAGAAGGCACAAAGTTCATCTAAAGGACAAAATATTCCAAAGACTCCGTGGGCTAGAAAGGCAACCTAGGTGACTAAGGAACATCAAATGTGTACTGGGATTGTATTAGTTTCCCAGGGCTGCTGTAACAAAGTGTCAAACACTAGGTGGCTGAAAATAACAGATACGTATTATTTCACGGGTCCAGAGGCTAGAAGTCCAAAGTCAAGTTTTCTGCAGGGCATGCTGTCTCTGACAGGTCTAGGGGAAACGCTTTCTTTGCCTCCTCTAGCTTCTGTTGTTGGCTGACAGTCCTTGGCATTCTTTGGCTTATAGGTGCATCACTCCTACTACATAGCTGCCTTCCTCCTGTGTGTCTTCACATTGTCTTCTCTCTTTGCAAGTCTGTCTCTGTGATGAAATTTCCCCCTTTTTGTATTGAATTGGGGCCCACTCTAATGACATCATTTAAATTTACTTACCTTTGTTAAATAACATCACATTTTGAGGTACTGGGGATTAGGACTTCAATATATCTTTTTTGGAGGGACAGAATTTAACCCATAAAATGATAAATTGCAACGTACATACTATCTCCAAAAGGGTGGCAGTCATTCAGCTCCAGCCTATTGCTCTAATTTTAAGTCTTCTTATTCTTTAAGGGAAACTGGAAATCTGAGTATTTTATGGAAAATATATGCAAGTTATCCTTCCTGTTTTGTGATAATCAAACTAAGCATGTGTTAAGGTCCAAGACTTCAGCGAGTCCCCAGATTCTCTGGTTGTCCTAATCCATTGCCCCAACGGGCTGAAAACTTTGCCTGTGGCAACACAGCTGTTAGTGTAAGAGCAAGGCTCACAGTCTCCTGCTCCTAATTTTGTTTTCTTTGGACAAAGAGCAGGGATTGATTAGAGACAATCTTTGTTAGTGATCAAACAGCCTTCCTTTCTGCATTCAGTTACATCAAGTCCTAACTGTTTAGAAAAATCTTCCTTCAGCTTCCCAAATTTTGCCAGATAATGATATACAAAGTGAAAAAGGAAGGTCTGTTCAAAAAATTATATACAGATGCATATAGATATTGATTGATGATATAATTGTTATATATAATCAAAACAAAACATATTTAGCTTTTTAAATAGCTACCTGAATCAAATAAATAAACAGTTTTCTTTTTTTTATGTATTTATGCTATTTTTATGTATCATTTCTCTTTCTCTGTCTTTTAAAACTTGGAACCATATTGTGTATGAAGAATTAAATTGTGCTTTCTGTTGAGATTTTCTCCTTTATAAAAATAATTTAATTGAAGAAGAAATAAGTATATAAGGCAAGTTATAAAAAGGCAAAAATGATACCCAGAATATACTGTGGGCATGTGAAGAGGATTTGGGAGTGATGGGGGAAGCTATAAAAAAGTTTATGAATCTCTCATAATCTCTCCCTTAAGAAAGAAATTTGGGCTGAAAAATCTAACAATAAGAAAATTTACAATCTAGCTAGATGAGAAGGTAGCCTCCAAATCCCAAATACAAGTAGATGAGGACAAACCATTGACAGCTACAAAACCCCTGTTGTGTTCTCATTGGTATAAGAGGAAGGAAGGGGTCATAATAGCATCTCCACTAATGGCCCTGAGAATAGGGAAACCACTTGAAATCAGCCAACAGCCAATCTGAGAACAGCAGCTAAAACTGAGAGGAAGATCTGCAGGATATATGTGTGAGCGAGTACAGCAATCAGGATGGAAGCATTCTGGGCTGTAAGTTCTGAAAATTTAAAATATCAAAGTAGCTCTCACTAGAATCAATCTGTTATCCGATCGTGTGCATTTGCACTAAGTTTTCTATGCACTTGCAAGGCAGAGGTTGAGGTGAGAGAGATAAGCAGGGGCCAGTTAATGTAGGGCTTTGTCAGCCACTTAAAGAGTTAAGATCTCATTCCAGATGTGATGGGACAACATTAGAAAATTTTAGGTGAGGAGTAATGTTTGTATAGTAACCTCACTCTAACTACTGTGTGTAATATGGATTTAGGGAAGGCAAAATGGAAGAAAGGCACATGAGGCATCATCTCTGGAAAAGGCTGCTGGCTTGGATTGGATTGGAGTGCCATCACTGGAGTGAGAAGAAAATGGCTTATTTTTAGTGAGTTTTGGGGACTTAGGCGATAGAACTTGCTGATTGATTGGAAATGGAGTTAAGTCCCCTACATACGAACCTTCAAGTTGCAAACTTTCAAAGATGCAAACGTGCCTGCCAGCCCCTGTATGCCAGCTGTTGTACTGGACTACTGTATTTTCAAGGTACTGTGCTGTAAGATTAAAAACGTTTCCTTTATTTATTTTATTTATTTATTTATTTATTTATTTTTGTGGTACGCGGGCCTCTCACTGTTGTGGCCTCTCCCATTGCGGAGCACAGGCTCCAAGACGTGCAGGCTCAGCGGCCATGGCTCATGGGCCCAGCCGCTCTGCGGCATGTGGGATCTTCCTGGACCGGGGCACGAACCCGTGTCCCCTGCATCGGCAGGCAGACTCTCAACCACTGCACCACCAGGGAAGCCCCTCCTTTATTTTTTGTGTTGGTTTTTATATGCATATTATTTGTGTGAAAAGTATTATAAACCTATTACAGTACAGCACATGTATCCAATTGTGTTAGTTGGGTATCTAGGCTAACTTTGTTGGACTTATGAACAAATTGGACTTACGAGTGCACTCTTGGAACAGAACTCGGTCGTATGGAGGGGACTTACTGTATGTATGGAGAAAGAAAAGATGGAGATTCGGTCCTAAGTAACTAGATGGATAGTGCTGCTAATTCTTAGAATGAGAAGGTAGGTTTAGGGAAGGGGGAAATGAAATGTTCTGTAATGGCCATGTTAACTTGGATACAAATCTAGAGTTCAAGGAAGAGGTCAAGACTGTATATCTCCATTTTAGAGTCATCAACATATAGATGGGATGGATAAGTTGTTTTTACACAAAATGGAGATATGGCTAAAAAATATTCTATATTTTATTTGTTAAAAATAATCTATCTGGAAAGCTTTCCACAACAATATCTGTATTATACATTATCTGTTTAATGACATAGTGGATTTCCATTGTATTCTACTGAAGGGCATTTAACGGGCTGCAGTGGCCATGTTTGTAAGTATATCTTTGCACACATGTGGGTATTTATCAGAGAAATTCCTAGAAGTGGGATTGCTGCATTCAAGCATATGTGCATTGAAATTTTTGACAGATATTGCCAAGTACTCCCAACAACAATATATATGAATGTCTGCTTCCTCATACCCTAGCCAAATTTCATAATCTTTGCCAATCTGATAGGTTAAAAAAGGCTTTTTTGTTATTTAATTTGCATTTTACAGAATAATTAGTGAGGCTGAGCATCTATCCATGTGGTTTTAAGCTCCTTGAATCTCTCTTTCTGTGAACTGAACTGCCTGTTTTATCTTTTGCCTATTGTCCCACTGAGCTGTTATTGTTTATTTCTGGAGTTTTTTTCTTTCTCTGTTGCATGATAGGATAAATATTTTCCAAATTTTTACTTGTCTTTGAACTTTGGCATTTTTTTGGCAGCAGGATTTTTGAAACGTTTGTTTTTAACACAAGTTTATGGCTTAACTGATCATAGTCATATATTCAGCTTGACGACACTGGAGATGAAGTTATGAAAGTGGTAGGAGTTAGTATATTACGATTCTCATTCTGCTGCAGATTTGCTGGGTGCCACTGGGACAGTCATTTAATCATGTGTCTTAGTTTCCTCCTTGCAAAATGGAAAGCACAGCCTCTGCCTTACCTTCAAGAAGTTATTTAAGAAGAAATCTATGAATAACTATAATACACAACATTGCAAAATACTAAGAAGTTCCAGAGTGTCGTATAATCTTTAAAGCTTCATCTTTCCCTACTCCTTATCTCCCTTCTCCTTTTTATTCTCGTCTTTCTCCTTTTCTTCTTTCTCCTTCTCTTTTATTTTTCTGTTACATGACAGTATTTCTGGTTCCATCATTTTGGTGGAAAACTGCAGTGCATACCAGTCTGGATAAATTTGTAAAATGATAAGGAAAATACATGCTTGGTGATCACTAGAAACTCTGTCCTCTGCATCTTTTTTATGACATCTGCTTGATAGTTAAACATGCTGATGAATTAGGCTGGATAACTGGGGAGTCACCAGTACCGATGAAGAGAGGAAGGATGTGTTCATAACTCCCTGTGAAGTGGTCAGACTGTGCAAAGGGAAGAGCACTCACCTGCGAGTCTGAAGACTGGAGAGGAAAGCTGAGAGTCTCTTACTGACTTTGTAGTAGTGATTTATTACTATGTCATCTTATAAAATAAAAGTTACAGCATTTACTTATTTTAAAACTCAGTCAATCAGAAGAACATTACCCTTTCAATGAGCAAAAATTTCAAATTCAAATTTAGGATTCTGAATGGCAGACTGAGTCCTCGCCTCTTCATCAACAAAAATAAAATAAAGTAACAGCATCAGGTTTTACAGAACCCTTAAAATGTCTTTGTAAAACACATTTTGAAAACCCCTTATCTGTATTATCTTTGCCTAATTTCTGGCTTAGACATTAAATTCTGGAACTAGTTTGCTACTAACAGCTGTTAGAAAGAAGGAAATGAAAGAGGGAGGGAGGAAAGGAGGGAAAAAGTAATGAGGGAAAGGAGGAAGGAAAGGAGAGTAGGAAGGAGGAAAGAGAAGAGAGAATAGAGAGAACAATTTCTCAGTCTCTACTCTGTACCCTAAAGTGACCAGGAATTATTATTAGAAGTGTTTTCTTCCTTACCTCACATCAGATAAGTATCCCTATGATACTCAAGTTAAACTATTAAATCTAAACATCACAGCAGGGAGAGATAGGTGTCTGCCGGATCCCTGGCACTCATTTTGAATGGTTTCTAGTTATTTGACTGATTCTACAACACTGAATTCTCCAGAAAATAAGTAAAGCTTTACAAAAAAATGTTAAGATCTAACTGATTTCCCTAACACTTTTCCTATATTTTCTAACGATCTTGCAGCATCCATAGTTAGGATTGCATGGTTAAAAGAGCATGACATTTTAATAACAAGAGAGTCATTGGCAGTACCCAACTCCAGGGCCTCAAAATTCATACATGTGATTGTCTGCTTACTTTTGTCAAGAAATACACTAGGTTATTTTGCATTTATTCATTCACTTTTTGTTTACATACCATATGTCACCTCCTGTGCTATGTAGATCATGGTGATATGAGAATGAATAAGGTATGGTCCCTTCTCTAAAGGAATGTGCTATGAAAAGAGAAAATAAATATATACTTTTTCAAATTTAAGGTGATCAATCTAACATGTTGGCTGTTGGTGGCTTTTTCATTGTTTTAGCCTATTTCAAGAACCAGTGGACATCAACATGAGTCTTAACCCTTTCACATATTTCTCTGGCATGTGAGTGAGCAGAGGGTAAAAGGAGCAGTTTGCTGATAATGCTCAAAAATTTCCTACCCAACTACAAAAAAACAGATGGTCTTGTTTCAGTAAAACTTCAGGAACAATAGAGGAGGACCCAGCATGGTGAGGACTATCCACACATACAGTAGCCGTTCAACTGGGTGCTAGTAACCTTTTTGGCTGTGGGTTTGGAAACCCCCTAGAGTAAGTGTGGAGGACACTGAAAAGAGGGCATTGCTAAACGTGAAGAGTCTTCCAGCTCATCTGCTGTGTCAGCTTCCACAAAATTGACTATAGAGGTAAGCAGTAGGTGGGCCATGCTCTTTATAACCATATTCTGTCCCAGACAACTTCCTGTTTCCTATCCACCTGTCTGTTTGATCTTATCTTTGTCCTTGACTCCATTTGCTGCCCATAAGTACGCATGGTCATTTTTTACTAGGCTGCCGTTCTTTAAAGGACTTGGCTCAGATTCATCCTATCGGCTCTTTCCACTTAGGAACCTTACATGTAAAAGACCCTGGTAGAAGATGTCCCTCAGAACCAACAAAAGAAAGGAAGTCTATTTTGATTGCCAAGGACACTGCAAATTGTGCACAACAAGTAATATTTTATTTTATTTATTTACTTTTTTTTTGCGGTGCGCAGGCATCTCACTGTTGTGGCCTCTCCCGTTGCGGGGCACAGGCTCCGGAGGCTCAGGCCCAGCGGCCATGGCTCATGGGCCCAGCCACTCCGCGGCATGTGGGATCTTCCCAGACCGGGGCACGAACCCGTGTCCCGTGCATTGGCAGGTGGACTCTCAACCACTGCACCACCAGCGAAGCCTGCAAGTAATATTTTAAAGTATTTATGACAGCCTACCAGATGCCCTCATGACTTCCCTTCCCTCCCTTGAAACTATTCGCAAAACTGAAACTGTGTAAACAGTTTCCCTTTGTGTTTTGTCTTTGTTTTTATGTGTTTAGTGAAGCGTATCAGAAGACCTGGATATGGAAAAACATCTTGCCTTTTTATCTTGTCAATCCCTTAGCTCTGGCGGTTGACATAATCTCAAATGGATCTCAAATAACCTTCTTGTAGCCTCCGTGCCTTATTCCCCAAGGCATCTGTGAATATAGCATTTCCAAATAAGTCAAAGCCAAACTGTAAGATTCTGGATGTCCTTTACTTTGCTTTCTCAACATGAAGACTATCTCATCAGCATTTACCGCGTTATTTGTAATATAGTCATAATGGCCTACATGCCTATTCTATATTTTCTTTCTTCTTTCAACTAAGAACGTGTCTTACTTCACATATAGACTTATTTTTTGCTTTTATTAAACTGGATGAGTATTCCCTCTGAAAAATCTTATTTTAAAAGTATTGGAATATTAAGAAAATAGTTGAAAAAACTATAACCTTTAAACTGGTGTAATGGTGCTTGTATTTTTTCAGGCAATAATCCTCATATCAAAAATTAGACAAAGTCAGTGACAAATTATTATCTTTTTCACGTTATTTTGTTTTATGTGTGTGACTTTTCAATTTCTTTCATTATAGAAGTAATATATCTATATAATAGGAGTTTGTGAAAAAGTATATAAATAAACAAATCACTCAACTCCATACCCTTAATGTAACGTCTCAAATTAATATATTTTTTTGTTTGTTTGCTTTTTTTTTTTTTTTTTTTTTTTTTTTTTGCGGTACGCGGGCCTCTCACTGTTGTGGCCTCTCCCGTTGCGGAGCACAGGCTCCGGACGCGCAGGCTCAGTGGCCATGGCTCACGGGCCCAGCCGCTCCACGGCATGTGGGATCTTCCCAGACCGGGGCACGAACCCGTGTCCCCTGCATCGGCAGGCGGACTCTCAACCACTGTGCCACCAGGGAAGCCCTCAAATTAATATTTTAAAGTATTCTCTTGCATGTGTATTCCTATGCATATTTTGAAAGTTGTAACCATGAGAAGCATATTGTGTTTCTCTTGCTTTTTTTCACTTAATACATATCCTGAGCATTTCCCCATATTGTTATGTAGTTATCATAAACATTGAATATTGAGTTTTTACTCCTCTTCTTATAATGGTAAATGGTCATAAGGTTTACTTTAAACATAAATCACTGTGGCTTCTTAACCATGCTTTGAAATATGAAGGCTTGTTATTATTCAAGACTGCTAGACTAAAGTGTTCAGCATGAATAACATGAAATACCATTGCTTGCAATTCTGGCCTTAATTTGGTGACTTGTAGCTCTTTCTCTCTACGTACCATGTAATGAGGAGCTCTTGATGAAGTTGGCAAAGGAAACACAGACATAGGTTTATGACTCATAACACTGTCTGATGACTGCCCAGACTTACAGCTAGGTGTTTGGAACCTTGCTCCCCTTGAGGTTTGTTCCAATTTTAATTGAAGCTGCTCAGCTAAGGCTTAACAAAGGCAGGCAGATCCAGTGGCAAGATGAATAAAGGGCAATCTGAGAGCAGCACTTGGAGAGATCTGTGGCAGACTGTGTTAACACAGTGACCCTGGGTTCATTAGAATAAAGAACCCCCTGCAAGGTAGGGCCAACCGAATCAGTCACATCTACATGTGGATCCTTGTATAACTTACATGCATATATCTTCTTACCCCATAGGGCTCTCTATTCAGAGGTTCTGTTACTTAAATTGAAGTAATTTACTAGATAACAATTGTTGGCTTATTTGTTTGTAATATTTAACTCCAAAGTACACGGAGGAAAGTAGTTCAAAGAAGACTTGTGATAAATCTCTATTGCCCTTTGAAGGATTTGCAAGACTGCAACCCGATTATGAAAAATCTAAATGAAAGAGGAAAAGTTCTCTAAGTAAATCTAGGCAGTTGCTTGACTCCTGTTTTAATGTAAACACATGTTAAATGGAAGACAGTTTATTCTTAGGATCACAAATATCTATAGCCTCCTTAGGAATCCTGGATTCCTGAAACTGCCATAGACTATGAGAAGAGAGCTGAGCTTATTGACCAGCAGAAAGATGTATGAAGCTGGAAAAGGACAGAGTAAGATTCAAATATGGCACTGCCTGATACATGTTAGAGGTAGAAAGTAGCCAGGCTATGCTATGCTAAATCATCTCATCAATAATCGAGGTCTTTTCCAGAAATCTAATTCCATTTGATTAATATCTTGGGTCAAGTAAGGGTTGCATTAAAATTCAGAAGATATTTGCATTGTGGGTGTATTTTTTTTAATTATGTAAAGTCCTCTTAGCTTGTCGGACAAAACCTAGACTAGACCTAAGGTAGGCCAGAAAGGAGATGCCAGGTTGGGTGACTTTCAAACATGGTCTTACAAGGCTCCTGATAGTATGAAACTTGGTTTCTCTAGGGACTTCATTTACCACTAACACACTTATAGGCATGTCTTAAGAAGTTAAGATGTTTGTCTAAGTAGAATGGAATAAAAAAAAAAGAAAGAAAGAAAGAAAAACAAGATAGTGCATAAAAAGATTTGGTTAGAAATTGAATTGACGTATGGCAATGGATTTTATTCCTGCTCTATGTCAGGAAATGAGCCATGTGACTGAGGATTTACTTCTGTGAAAAGGAGAAGCCAGTACTGGGCAGTGGAAACTCGTAGGTTCTGAAGGTCAACAGGTTGAACTTAATTCTGACTCAAAAATTTATTACCTGTATGACCTTGGTCAGAGCCTCTGAATGTCAATTTTATTAATTGCAACTTACCTATTATTTGATAAATCAAAAATACTTATTGGGCCCTTCCTTTGTACCAGGCATTATTCCAACTACTGTAAATTTTTAGCAATAAAGTAACTCTGCCCCTTCCAGAGTTTATCTTCTAATACTTTTAGGATTATTAAGCTGATTAAGTGAGAGCATGTATTTAAATTTTCTTGCATAGTGCCTAGTACAGAGTAAGTACTCAATAAATGTTCATGCTTCTATTTCTCCAATATACTACTCTTTCCAAATTCATGAATAAAAATCTTAAGCCAGCGTAGTAGGACTTTGACACCTTTTGACTTAACCTTTCCCTGTCAAATGTAGACTTATTAAACAACAGACAAGATTAGTCTTGTCCATTTCAAATATAACATCCTCTACCCATTGATAACAAACTTAAATGTCTTTAAGGTCCAGCCAGAGAGGTAAATGAGTGAACTGAGTTGCAGTGAAAGAAAACGGCAGTGGTGGGGAATATGCAGCCACGAGGATACATGTCAAGTCTATGAGGAATTCCAGCCAATTGTTGTCATGGTGATAAATGAGCTCAGTATTGCCATATCTCCTAATTTGCAAGGGAAGTAGGAAATCCAGTTTATTATGTGAAATTTCCAGATTGTGAAGTACAGGCAACTAATTAATAAACACACACACAGAGTATAGCAATTCTTTGCACACATAGTAAAATAAATCAATTGCCCATGTGTCTGTAACCTCTCTACTCTAATAGCTTTTTGCTCATATATCTACCTACAGGATTGATGATTATTAAACCCAGATTAAATCAGATCATCTCTCTTTCTCCAAGTCCTTCAGAGTCTCTTCATTTTCTACATTAGAAGATGTTCACATCTGATGAGCATCACAATCACCTCTGGAAACTTAAAAATACAAGTTTCTAGAACTCAGCCTACTCATTAGAATCTCTAAAAATATAGTAAATAATCTGTCCTTTTAAAATACTTCCCAGATGATCCTAATGATGATCCAGGCATGGGAACTAAGGATGTACAGAATGAAGGATAATTTTTTTAGCATAAAAGTTCCTTCAAAACATTATCTTTTTATTTCACTGATTAATATTTTCTTACCCTCAGTCTCCAGTCACACCAGGAAGGTATGTGGCATGACTTTCATTCTTGATGAATCTGCCAATAAAGCCCACTTTGTCACCCTTCTACCTTCTCTCACACAAAACTCTTACTGATCTTTCAAGCACCAGTTCCAGTGTTACATCTTCTCCAATGCCTTTGTGTTCTATTAGGTAAACTTGGGTGTTCCTTCTTTGCAAAGTCAAGACACTTTAGACTTACCTGAATTAATGATCTCTGCCATGATGTATTTTCATTATTTGTTCCTATATATGTCTTCTCACTACCTATTGCCTTAGTCAGCTTGAACTGCTATAACAAATATATATCATAGACGGGGTGGCTTAAGCAGCAAACATTTATTTCTCACAGCTCTGGAGGCTTGAAAGTCTTAGATCAAGGTACCAGCAGATTCAGTGTCTGTGGAGGCTCAGCTTCCTGGTTTGCAGATGGCTATCTTCTCACTGTGTCCTCCTATAGCCAAGAGAGAAATCATCTCTCTTGTGTCTCTTCTTATAAAGGCACTAATTCTAATCAGGAGGGATCCACCCTCATGACCTATCTCCAAATACCATCACGTTGGGGATTAGAGCTTCAACAGATGAATTTTAAGGGGACACATCCATTTAGTACATAGTGTTCAGGGCATATTCAGGTTTCTAGAAAATGTTTGATAGCAAAAAAATGAAAATATTAATCTGAATAGAGATTAGCGAGTATAGTAACTTTGGTTTATTCTTCACTAAGTTCTCATTTTATTCACTTACGGGGGATGTTCCATTAAGGAAAATTAGAGTGAATCAGAAGCAATCCACTAGGTACTTAATTTGAAGGGCTTAAGTTTTTAAATTTTTATTTTGCCCCTTAAAATTTGAACTAAGACTAAAGCAAAAAATTCATTTTCTAAATCATTTAAAAAAATTCTTCCATCACTTTAGTCATACATGGTTTTGAAAATGCTGCAAATTACGTGGTACCCATGGTAATGCTACAGTTTTTTTAAAATGTCGATCTCTTTGTTGAAGTTTCGGTCCCAATTTAAGTGTACCCTGCTCAGGAGCTAGACATCTCTGTGGAGGCGAGGGCTAGACAATGTGACAGGGAGGCATGTAGGGAATCCTGTTCAGCGAGACTAATGCCAGGAGACATTTAAGTCTGTAACAGTAGCCAGGGACTCAGACAGCTTTACTAATGTGTCAACAGGCTGAGAAAAGAAGGTACTGCAGCAGGGTGACAAGGACGAGTTCTGTGTGTTCATCGATCTGCAGTCTCCCATGGAAAACTCCACATGTTTTTGAATGTCTTGAGCGGTTTTATTGATGGAGCTCCTGCCAGCTGAGAGGGGAATTGGAGTCACCACATTCATTTTTCATGTCATGTTGGTACTGTCATTTAAGAACTTAATATATACATAGGTGATGCAGGAAAGGAGGGGTATTGAGTATCTCATCAAATTATTTTGAGTGGGTTACTGAAGAAAATTGCAAAGCCCCAGAAAGTGAAAGGAGTATGAAATGTGCCCAAACTGTATTGTACGTGGCTGCTATTGTGGAATTTCTACAGTACTTTGTTACTGAAATCCTCTATTGCAACAGGTGATGAATCTTGACCGGGGGAACCACTGGAGCAAAACTATCTTCTAAGAAAATGATACGAAAAGCTGAGAGAACTTTAATACATGTCTTATTTGTGAGTGGGTATATTCATGGGGCAGAATGAATTAGGGCATGTCAGTAGATCATAAAGTCATAGGCCTAAGAAAGACTTTGAAAGGTTATGCAATCCACTTTCCTGTCTCCAAGAGGGAAAACCCTTATATTGTATAAAGAAAAAACAAAACAAAACAAAACAAAAAATCCTATAGACCTGTAAAGTGCAGTCAGTTTGAGATATTAATTTCAATTTTATAAATGGCATTGGCTTATAATTCTTTTTTTATCATTAAATATTAAATTCATAATTAGTTTCTCATAAAAACAGTCAGTTCTGAAGCTCTCATTCTGTAATGTACTTGATTATTAATTTATCAGTTATTTGAACCAGCATACTATCTACCCAGGTATGATGCTAGGAATAATGTTCTAAAAACATTTATCACAGTTTAATAGGAAAAAAAGACAATCTTTACTCAGGGTATTTGGGAAGCTCAAAGGAACACCTACCCAAGCCTGGGTTGTAGGGAAGCTTTAGTGAGGGCTTCTTGGAAGTGAATAGCTACAGGTTTGATGTTGTTGCTTATCTCCCTATTAATGTGTCAGTAAATTTTTAAAACCATTGGTCGCAGTGGAACAGCCCTCCTTATGTTCATTTAGATTGTTTTCCTCTACCTCAGATCTGCACATCATTTCTTGTCCTTTCTTAGGAATCTTACTCTCTTATAGCTTATAAAAATATAGAGACAGAGGTAGAGACATAATCTTCTTTGGTCTTTTGCCCATCCCTAGATATCACCCAAATTATGGCCTTTCTTTCTTCACTAACTTTTCTGAAATAATTACACATATCCCTGTCACTCCTTAACCTATTGACGTCTGGCTACAGTTCCTACTGCTCCTCCAATATAGGTCTGACAAAGATTGCTTTGGGATGCCAAGGAGCTTTTGACTCCTATCTCATTTGACCCCTTTGCAGCCTTCGGCATCCTTGACTACTCTCTGCCTTAGGAAATCTTCTCTTTCTTTGGCTTCCAAAGCACCTGTCTCCTCCTCCTGCTGCCGTGCCCTTTACTGTCTCTTCTAGTTTCCTTTCTCTTAACTTGCATCACAAGTAGTGGTGATCCCTGTGGTTCCATTTTTATCCTCATTTCATCTCTCTCTCTCTTTTCTTCTCACAGTATATACTCTTTTTACTGATTTTCTCAACGTCCGGTTCTTCGGTTACCCTTAATATTCTGGTAAGTCACAAATCTCTGTCTCCCACACAGATATCTTTGCAGAGCTAAGCCTTAACACTCATTGTATGTTGCATAGTTTTACTTGCATACACTTCAAGCCTCTGTGACTCAGAGCGTCCAACACTGAACTTCTCATGCCACTCCTGGCCAACCCCTTCTCCTATGTTTCCTGTCTATTCATGGAATGGCACCACCAAAATCACATTCTGTTTGTCAGACTCCACTATTTCTTGACCTTTGTGAACCCCACCACATTCCTATTGGTTATACCAATAGGTTTATATTCACCTGCCATTAAAAAGCAGTGACTATTTCTAAAGCCTTGACAATTTTTTTCTCATTAATTTCAGAAAAGGCACTATGAAATCTGAAGATAGCTAGAATCACAGAGAATTACTAGACTAGGACCATGTCTGATACTAGGGCAGAGAAGATTAGGGTCCATGGTCAGCAAATGTGTAGAGTAGGTGATGACTGTTATCCAACTTCATAATTTAGCTACTCCTCTTTCTATCCCCCAGGATGCCTCTGATGCCAAATGGCATAAGGAAAACAAAATTATCACCCACAAATTATTTTATTTCATTATAAAAAACAAGCATTGTCTGTATTTCTAAAAGAATGATTCAGATTCATAAACACAAAGAAAAGTATTCCTACTGCAGGAATCTCAAGAACGGTGGAATTAAGTAAGGAATTAATTAATACAGACTTCCCTGTATCCTATTACAAGATAATTAAAAGTCAACCTTGATGTGATTAAGGCAGTGTGCTTTGGACAAGAAATCCACTATGCTGTACAAATCATAGTGAGGGAGGATAGAGGCTACTACAAGATGAATTTGAAGATACAGTCTGGGTCAGGTTGATGGAAAGACCCTGTAGACCAAGCAGTGGTTTAGCATTTGTCCCAAATGCAATGGGAAGCTTCCTAAGCTTTTTTATCTGGGATGTAATATAATTCTGTAATCTGTGTGACTTGGTTTTATTTATATAAGTAAAAACAAGGATCAATATATGACAATGTCTAAAGTTAGGTAGCAATAGACATGGAGAGAAATGAAAAATTTGGGAGTATATTTTGAAGTTAGCATTACCGAATCTTTTGACGGACTGGGTGTGATTAGAAAGTAACAAAAATGTCTCCTAGGCTCTTTGCTTGAGCAAGTGGGTGGATAACAGTACTAATTATAAGACTGGAGGAGAAACAGAATTTGGAGAGGTGTCAAGAGCTGTGTTTTAGAGATATCAAATTTTACTAACTCTTGATACCTCTAAAACACAACTCTAGACACCTCTCATAATAAAATAAAATAAAGTGTAAAATATGATGATTTGAAGAAAAAAAAAGAGTGTTTTAGCTAGTGGGAAGCAGCTGCATAGCACTGGGAGATCAGCTTAGTGCTTATGACCACCTAGAGGTGTGGGATAGGGAGGGTGGGAGGGAGGCACAAGAAGGAGGGGATATGGGGATATATGTATATGTATAGCTGATTCACTTTGTTATAAAGCAGAAACTAACACAACATTGTAAAGCAATTACACTTCAATAAAGATGTTAAAAAAAAAGTTAGTGTTTTAGCTGTGTTAAATTAGAAACGCCTATTAGATGGTTAAGTGCAGTGTGCAGTTGTGTATATCAATCTGAAGTTGTATTAGTTGTTTTATTTCATAGGAGGAGAATCCTATCATGTTTAGTTGCTTTTATATAAATAGGAACCAGGTTTTCCTCTGGGCTGACATAGCTCTAAAGATATGGAGACCTAAAACCTGACAATGCAGGAGGCTTCTTATTGGGCACAAACAGCACAGTCACATCTGGCTACACTGATTCCTAGTCTACCTACTTATACAGCTTTGAGAAAGGAAATAATCAGTTCTTGGGTAGGGGGGGATACTTTAAGTTGTATTTCTAAAATGTTTCTGAGAGATGTTACAATGTCATCAACAAAAATTCCCAGATCACAAGTAGGTTGTATGTCAGTCTTGTCTGAACTGCACCTCTGGTCATTTTTGGTGCCTGTCTTGGTAAAGAAGACATATTTTCTGGCTGAGTCAGGTTTCTGGTCCTGTTGGTTATGTTAGGGAAATTGGAATGAAAGGGAAAGGGAAGGATAAGGTGCCTAAGAGTTAGAGGGCATTGGGGAAGAAAGGCTAATGCAGTTGTGAAGGAAAAGTAATAGAGAAAAGGTAAAGAGAGAGTGAAGGAAAGATGGTGGAATTCCAAGCTGGGATAAAGGGTTGAATACTTTGACCTCTAAAGATTAATTTATAATTATTTAGTGGACAAGTTAGTTTCTATGAAATGTAATTATTGCTTCTTAAGACATGAGGATTTGGAGACCTGCAAATGTGAAGGCATGGGGAACAGCAACAAGCTCATTTTGGAGGTACCTTTGGCAGCAGTGGAAATTATATAATACACATTGCCAGAGTTTTCAACTCTGGGTAGGAACAACGCCCAAGTCTCAGTGGTGGACCTCCAAGCCAGAAACTCTGAAAGGCTCTCCTTCATCCTATGTTAGCTGCAAATTAACATATGTCTAGAGAGGGAAGCCCCCATGTTTTCAGCATCCCCCACGGCGACAGTGCAGCCAGTGTTTATGCTTCTGGGGAGATTATTGCCAACTCTCTGCCCTGGGAGTGCCTGGGTTGCCGATTGGCCAGCAATGTCACATCACGCCTCACTGTTAGTTAATAAAAATGCTGAAGAAAGGGTGCTTTTCTAGGAGTGGAGTAATGCTCTAGGCTGCTTTCGTGAATTTTATGGAAGAAGAAACTTACGTGGGCATTGGTAAGATATCATAATTCTGAAATGCACTAAATATGCCAAAGTTTGTGGGTGGCAAATCAATAGTTTTCCAGGAAAATTGAGTAACACTCCTCTACACATTGAGCTTCTTTAAAAACAGTACTTTCCAATGGTTCGGAGGAAAAAGTAGCAAAAAGCAATAGTAATATGCTCAATTCCAGATCCTGTTATCTGCAGCAGGGGGACAATAATAGCTTTTATAAATGCTGAGGGCCAGTGTTTCCTGCTCCTGGGACCATTTTGAGCTTTATTCTCCACCTGTGCACAGACTGTCTGCCGTATCATTCTCAAATTGTTATGTTTATCTGATGCTTTTACATTGTCTCACTGCTACTCCCCAAGTTTTGAGTGTCATATTCTTGACTTGGGATTCACAGTAAATGAACCAAAACATAGAGTCATTACTTTCTGCCTTTTTGTCTTCAGTGACTTGTGTAACACTGTGCTTTTCTGTTTGATATTTGCAATAGAAATATTAGCTGTCAACAAGCACAAAAATATGAATGATGCTGAGAAGGTCTCTGAAGTCGAAAAAACATTCAAACCTGAAATTTTTAACTGAGACCCCCTTTGTCAAAAATGGAGAAGGGAAAAAGCAATCAACAGAACGATGAAGAAGTTTCAATTCTGCAGTCTTTTCATTAAGAAGCGTTAGATATTTCTTAAATTATTTTTTGTCATAAACAGATGACTTTAATGGGTGCTTAAAAAGAAAAACAGGCAATGACGCATCTGGAACTTTTTCCAATTCCTAATTTATTATGGATAGATTATATATAATATATGGTCAGCATCAAACATAAGGACTGATAAAGGACATCTAAGATGATCTAACTCAAGTTTTTAAAATTTGGTAATTAAGGAAACTTAAAATGAGAAAAAAATTATATATGCCCAATATGAAGACAGAGCAGGGCATGCTTACTTCTAAGGCCAATATTTCTCCCAACAATCCAATTAAAGATGGTACTGCAGTACAACTGAGTCATATCAATTCATATGCACAAAATGTAACTTGGATTTATAAATACTTAGTCAACTATAATGATTTTTTTTGTTTTGGTTGCCATAGTTTTCTAATAAGTGTGTCAGATCTCATTCAAGCTTCAGGCATGGACAGTTTGTGAACAGTTAGCAAAAGAAGTTGTAATTCCCAGGAGCCAACATGGCTCCTCTGAGAAGATACAGTGTCACACTTACTTCATAGTTTTCTTCTCTGGGGTTCCTTCATTGGCAGATTAGGAGAAAATAGTTTTCTTGTTTGCATTTCGGAAAGACAATTGATAAAATCTTTCAATATCCTTACGAACAAGATAGAAAAATAAATGTTAGATGAAAGTACTAATTGGTGGGTTCATAGTTTATTTTAAATTAATATTGTATCAGTCTTATAGTTTTTAAGGTCTGTTTTAAGGAAGAGGGGATTAGCTTTCCTTTTTGTGGTTTCGGAACATGGTACCAGGACCAATGGGTAGAAGTCAAAGATATAATTTGATTGCTTTTCAAATATAACAGAATTTCTTAATAGGTAGTGATTTTACCATCTTTGGAAATATTCAACCAAAGAGATAAAAGCCTACATCTGACAGGGTTTGAGATAATCTAGCACAACAGTTCTCAGAATATTTGGTGTCAAGATCCATTTATATTCATATAAAATTACTGAGATCAAAAAAAAGCTTTTGTTTATGTACATTATATCTACTAATAAAATGAAACAAAATTTTAAGGCAGTAATTGGCTTCAAATAACAATACGAAATGTGTTACATGTTAACATAAATAGCACAGTTATATGAAGATATCTATTTTTCAATAAAATGTAATGAGAAGAGTAGCATTATCTTACCTTTCTCTGGTTTAACAGCAGAGATCTGGGTTCTCATTCAGTCTGTAGAGATACATGGTTTTATTTTAGGTACAGAAAAATATAGGCCTTCACACAGGTATGTAGTTTGAAAGGAGGTTGTTTTAATTACCTTTTCAGATAATTGTGAATATATGAAAGCTCAACAAGCAGAAGTTTCCTAAAGGTTAACTGCAATGTAGAAAATGAGACCATACCAATGAGCTCTCCTTATCTGTTACATTACAAGGCATTGGTCTAAATTGCCCTTTGACCTTTTTCCCATGGATGACTTTTTAACAACATGGGTTGGTCATTTGGAAAATACAGGTTCACTGAGTTATACAGATCTTCTAACTATCGACAAATTTTATTATATGATATCAAAAAACACATTTATTAATATCATCACCCATCTAATAATAAAATTGTTTTAAGTATTGGGAAGCTGTCAAACTCATTGTGATGAACAGTCTTCCAAAATTCTAATATTTTTTTGAAAGGTCAAATTTGATCATAGGACACAAATAGTGTCAGTTGTTCTCTTTGACGTGATGGGCTTACTTGTCAATTTTGGAACAAATGCTTGCCTGCAAGTATCCAAGCAAGAAAAACCATAGGTTGTTTGTCAGTTTTTTTATCAGATGAAAATGGAGTTCTATGAAAAAGCATCTGGTTTAGCTCACAACACAATCATACAAGTGCTTTTCTTTGAGATGACCATTATACTTCCTTAGTGTAGAAGAAAGCGCTTTCTTTGTATGTCACATTTTATTACGTGGAATAAAAAAACAAGTGTTACTCAAAAGTCAAGATTAAATAAAATTAATAACATTTACTGCTTCATTAAAGACTATCTTAAGTGAAATGGACATGGCTTTGCTACCAGTATGTGAGTTTGAAATACAGTGACTACTAATTTGATCTAGTGCTGCCACCTTGATTCCTGCTAAGGTACCCCCAGCATTGCTTCTGTACCATCAGTGAAAATATCAACTCAGTGAAAAAGGCAAACCATGTATTAGTATCAGTATAAATACTCTTTTGTTTTGAATTTTATTTATTTTTTATACAGCAGGTTCTTATTAGTTATCCATTTTATACATATTAGTGTATACATGTCAATCCCAATCGCCCAGTTCATCCCACCCCCTCTGCCCCCCCCCCCACTTTACCCCCTTGGAGTCCGTACGTTTGTTCTCTACATCTGTGTCTCTGTTTCTGCCCTGCAAACTAAATACTCTTTTGACCTTCTGGAATCCTGAGATAGTCTAGGGACTCCTCAGTCTTCCACAAACCACGATTTCAGACTCACTGATCTAGTGATCGGTAGCACAGAGTCTGGATGAGACTACTTTGTTTTGAATTCTGGCTCAGCTACTTACAAGTTGTGTGACTTTGGGTAAGGTACACAACATTTCTCTTTCTTCATCTATAAAGTGGGGAAAATCAAATAACTATCACACAGACAGTTGTGAATAGTTAAGGAGAAAATGTTATAAACCAAGTAGCACGCTACTTGACATATGTCACTGCTATGGTGATAACGATCAGTGGTTACACTGTGAAAGGGAGTAAAATTGTGTGATTTTGAGCAAATAGAAGTTAGAGAAGTTCAAGTTTGAGATTCTCTGATTTTTTTTTTTTTGCGGTACGCGGGCCTCTCACTGTTGTGGCCTCTCCCGTTGCGGAGCGCAGGCTCCGGACGCGCAGGCTCAGCGGCCGTGGCTCACGGGCCCAGCCGCTCCACGGCATGTGGGATCTTCCCGGACCGGGGCACGAATCCGTGTCCCCTGCATCGGCAGGCGGACTCTCAACCACTGCGCCACCAGGGAAGCCCTCTCTGATTATTTTTAACGTGTAAAAACCACCACTACTATTACCACCGAACTTAGGATATAGCTGCATAAGATGTTTTGAGGGGAGGAAGCTAAATCTTCCCCATTTCCAAAGTCAACCCAAATAAACACACCTATGAGTAAAAATAGAAAGAATGCTAGGTAAAGTCAACTTCAAGCCTACCCCTTCCAACTAGTATGTTGTATGTAAATCCCTTTTGTGTAAAAGTTAGTGCCATACTTTTGCCTTGTTTCTAACTTTTTGCAGTGTGACAAAGTGGTTCATGAGGGCTGTGAAATGTGAGTGTCTGAGTTTGAATCCCACCATTCTCTTTTACTAGCAGTGGGGCTAGGGGCATTTTCCTTAACCGCTTTGAACCTCAGTTTCTTCCTCTGAAGAATGAAGATAATATTTGCACCTACTTCATGAAGCAGGTATGAAGATTCACATTTGTAAAGTGCCTAACAGGGCCTGATACAGAGTAGATATTCAAAAAAAATTCTCAATTTCCTTTGTCAAAAAAGGTACCATTTCTGGCAAACTTTTACATACCTAATGGGCAATGTATATATTTCATGTTTTTTGGAACTGTCCTAGGCTTGGGATTTCAGAGATAAATAAACTAATTTTATATCCTTCAAGGCTCTAAGAGTCAAAAGGTAAAGACGGCTTTAAAAGAATTGTCAGTGAGCATCAATTACATAACTATTGGGTTGGCCAAAAAGTTTGTTCGGGTTTTTCCGTAAGAATGACCACAGCATTTCCTGTGGGCTCAGCATAGCTGTACTCGTGCCTATCTGCTAATTCGTTCCAAAACGGTAAGCATGATTTTACTGGCTGCTGATCAGTTTGTTTTATCCTCTCTCAATACTAGAAAAGGAATTATTTCCAGAGTGATGTGACAAGTTTAGGGGTTTGAGCATGGGAGTTCTATCCCTAGCTTCTTACGAACTGGAAAAAATGGGGTAACTTGAGAACCAGTCTATATTATCACCAAAGACAAAAAAACAAAAAACAAAAAAAAACAACTGCTTTACTCCTGTGAGCAGACACTGCAGGAGCCAGTATACCTATGGAAGGAGCAGCTGGATTTGATCCTGTCCTACAACTCATCAAAAGCCTTGGGAGGTCAGTTACCGTTGCAAAATCTCCTAAGCATTGATCCTCACAGAGGCAGGAAGAGTTCAGCTGGGTTTTTTTTAATCCCACAAGGAGTCAGAGGCATTGGCACTAGGCAAATCCTCTTTTAATTTGTTCACTGAGAAAATTCAATCAAGACATCATTAAAAGAAAAGAGACCAGCATGGCACCGTTTGTCAAGTCTATCTTTGAGCTATCACTGTGTTTCAAGGGGTGGTGAGTGATGGGCAGAATTATATTTTCTTGCTTCTGAATAAGCTTCTGTAAAAGAGCCTAAAATTCTCCTCAAGTCAGAAACAAAGAAAAAAATATATATATATACATATAAATACCCGTTACCCACCTGTAACCTGCTGAGCCCTTCACTCAGCAGCAGATGACCAATTAAGCAACACCACAGTTCTGCGCTCAGATACCAGATTCAATTTGGAAACCCCTGGGGGAAATTGGAATCGTGAATGAAGGATGCCAGTTGAAAAGCAGGGATTTCTGAAGAGTGATCTGAAAGCAGAGCAAAAATTACAAGGAGCTTTGAAGTCAGACGAGAGTAAATCAAAAGTCAGACATTTGTTATTTTAGGCAAGTTATTGTACTCTCTGAGTTTCTGTTCTCTCATAGATAAAATAGGAATATTACTACTTTGCAGGTGTTTTATAATTAAATATTCAACTTATATCAAGAGTTTGGCAAATTGAAAATATTTCCTTAGACTGAACTCCTCTCCCTTTACATAGGCATGGTCAAGTTCGGAGGCTTTTGTCACCAGGTTGTTAGGGTTGGAATCCCACCTCTGCCTCATCCTGGATGCTTGACCTGGGAGAGGGCACTGCATTTCTTCAAATCGCTGTTTGCTCAGATATAGCTTAATATAAAAATGTATCCTATGTCAGAGGGTTTTTGTGAGGATATATACTAAATATAGTATTATGCAAAAAGTGCTTACAGAGTTCCAAGGAAAGAACCAGAACTCAACATAGCTTATGTTGTTACTATCTACTCGAGAAACTGAAGGCAAACATTGGTCTCGCCTTTGCATCATGAGTATTTTTTGACAAACTGGCAACTGTCTCATTCTTGTATTTTTATATTTTGTACTTTGAATTCTTATATGGTCATCACTTTTGCATTTTTAATTGACAGTTCAAAATACTAAATATTGCTCTATAAATTGTAGAAATATATAATATATAATATATCATTTAGATAGATTTAATTACAGAGTACCACTGCTCTCAAGGCTAATGGGAATGATAATAACTATATTTTAACTGTAACCGTTGTTCTTGTTTTATGGTGGTGGGGCAGGAAAAATGGAGAACTAGCTTTTATATTCATAAATTGTATAATAGCATCCCTGCAGTTTTCTCAACCCTGCCTGCAGCCCCAATTCTCTTTCTATTTGATTTGAACTTGTCACCCTTTAAAATCATGGATCAGGCATTTCTTTACCAATTTTTTCCCCACCTGACCAAGCAGAGCGAAGCTCTCTCTTCTCCCACATCCAGAACATCCTGACCCAAATCTCTTTTGTGGTACACCATATTGATTTCTTTTTTATTTTGAGACAATTTCAAATTTACGGAAAAGTTACAAGGGTAATTTGGAGAACTTTCATATATCCTTTAACCACATTCACCATTTTTTGTATTTTCGCTACATTTGTTTTATAGTCTGTGTGTGTGTGTGTATGTATACGTGTATATATATATATTTATAACAATTATATAATGTTTTATTTTTAATCATTTGAGAGTAGGTTATATTCATTATGCCTTCTTACCCCTTGATTTTCACCTACAGTACAGTTATCAAGTTCAGGATATTTAATATTGACACAATCACTTTATCTAATTTACAATGATATTCTTGTCCACTTGTTCCAAAAATGTCATTTATGGCTTTAAAAAAAAAAAAAACTCCAATATTGGATACAGTTTAGGATTGTGAACACATATTGCATTTAGTTGTCATACATATTTGGCCTCTCATGTTGATTTGTAATTGTTTACTTTCTGGTCTCTATTAGACTTAAGCATTTTGAAGACAGCATTATTTTGTATTTTCGTTTGCAATTCTTTCATCATCTAGCATGGTAAATGGTACATAGGATGCACTTACTACACGTTCATTATGAATGATTAAATAAATGAGTAAGCTAAATGAAGCAGGAGGATTGGAACAAGAATTCGTTTGAACAGATTTATCAGAGGCTCACCAGAAACACAACAGCATCGACCACAACTGCAACCACGAAAACAAACAAACAAAAATATAATACTTCAGAACACCCTTGGAATTCCATGGGAAACTATCAAGGACATTTGTGAATGATCACAGCTTTTTATTCCTCTACTTCTCTCATTAGATGTATGTCAGAAGATGGAAAGGTGAGTGGGCAATAACAGAAGAGACAGACTAAGTTGAGAGTGTTATATTAATTAGAGTAGATAGTGCAGAACATGTGAGGATGTCCCAAAGTGTGTTGCCGGATTTAGTTAAAGGATATCTGTGAGATCCATATGCCTTGGTATTTGAATTAGAATTAAGGAACTAGAGACAGAGGAAGGAAGTATAGAGAAGGGAGCATGAACGAGATGAGGAAAACAATATAAGCTACAATCAGTAAAATCAGGCATATAAGCAAGGCAGGGGCATCTATTGAATAAGATTGAGTCCTCTTAGGTTTCCTAGAAGGTCCTAGGGTCTTTGTGTGAAAATAGAAGGTGAAACTGTTTAGAATTGATCTGATAAGCAACCACAAGTTACTGAAGGTCTTTAAATAGCGTTCTATTTGATAAGAGTTGTGCTTTAACTAAATGGGTCTGGATCTATCTTCTAGGAAGTTTGTCACCCATTCCTATTTCATGAAAGATAAGATACAGCAAAAATGGTTTACTGAACCTTCGTGTATGTGACATGAACATTCTGCAGTTCATACATGGTTGTGATATTATTCTTCTAATGGGTATTTCATAGCTATTAAAACTTAAGAAGAAAATGGTTTGGGGTTTTCTTTTTAGTGTTAAACTGGTTAAGACCTTTGAGATTTTCCACATCCCAAAGCCGAATATCTACCAAACTACAGGAGAAGAAAGAAAAAAAAGGTGCACCTTTGTTACCATAGTTACAGTGAAGTAATTTTCCCCCCATTAACTGAAAAACAAAACAACAAAAACAAAAAGGGAGATAAATTTACCCTCTTCGAGTCAGCAATCATTTAGGGGAAGAAAAAGCAATAGACTCGGAACTGTGTAAATTTTAATGGCCGACTCATTCTTTCTGAAACATGTACCAGGAGGAAAAAAGTGTGTATTTCAAAAGACAGTGCTGATGACACCAGATATTATTGTTTTCATTTCAAACTAAGCCCATTAGGAAAGAATCCTGAGAACTGTTAACAAGTCACAGAGACCTCTTGCATTTCTCCCCCTTCCCTGTCTTGCTTTTCTCTGCTTCAAAAGTAGGCACAGCTGGAGTTCCATTAATGAGTGTCAGAGAGATCAGATGGTTATCTCCAGACTACAAACCATCAGTTGTCATGACAATTTGATGTGGTTCTTTAGGTCAGATGTTGCCTATAACTATCACACCAAATTATTTCTTCCTTGGAGTAGGGGAATAATGGGTGTCAGCCAGCTTTCCCTATGAGAATTGATGAGTCTTGTCTGTTCTCCTGTGGAATTTAATCATAATCCAATTGATGCAAAGATGGTGTCTTCATCTGGTCCTTCTAACTAAAGATACAAAGTTGCAGTGATACAGCAGCTCAGACAAGAGTCTTTTCCTGTATTTGGAGGGGTCACCATGGCTAATTCATACCTTGACAAAGTAAAATTCAACATGCATTCCTCTTTTCCTTTTCACCTTGCTTTTAGGGCTCTAGCCATATATACGGAGCTAGAGAGCCATTACGTTTGAGCTCAGGAGGATTGAAGAGCAAATCATTTAACTGGAACCTGCTCATACCTCACATCCCCTCATTTCTTCCTCTCTTATTAATTTCATGTTATTAATAATATCATTAAAGGACTGAACATATCACATCCCAGTAATCTGGTTAAATATCTTCCATTAAATGGTAAGCTTGTTCTTCCTTATGAGACTGAATTCTCCAATAATGTAGTCAATGATAGCCGTATGTGGCTATTTAAATTAAACTTTATATAATTAAAGTAAATTAAATTAAAATTTCCTCAGTCACTCTAGCCACATTTCACATACTCTATAATTACATGTGTCTACTGGTTATCACATTGGGCTAATTAATATAGAATATTTCTATCATTACAGAAATTTCAGTTGGATAATTCTGATCTAGACTCTTAGTACTCAAAGGGTGGTCCACAGACCAACAGCATCGACTCCTCCTAGAAATGCAGACTCTTGGACCCCACCCCAAAACCAACCTGCAGTTTACAATGTTACGGGATCATTTGCATTCACATTAAAGTGTGTAATGTACTGATCTAGTTAATAATCATAGTATGCAGTGTTTCTTGAATGAAGAAACAAATGAATGAGAATGTCCTCCTTTATTTTACATAAAGGAAAGAAAGGAAGCACTTGGAGTCCAGTGAATCACTTTTAGATTAGAATCACCAGTTTCTACTTAGCATCCTTATTTCCCTTTTTAGGGAGAATAAATGAAGGATTAGGCTGTGTAAAATATGTAGTTGATATATGACTGAATGAAGTATTTTACATTTTTCAGCCACTGTTTCAGGGTACCTTATTCATCAAAATATATTAGCATGTCTCCATAATCTCTACCTGCCATTTCTTAGCTGTTGGTTCTAGGGGGTGACAGTCATGGTGTTTCTAGGTGCCGCAAGAGAAACACTGTATGATTTATCCAGAAATATTTATGGGAAGTTAGTCACGGGGAATTTAAGTTTGATTGAATAGCGAACTGCAGGGTATATCATTTTCTTCCTCTTCTGGGACCTTAAGGGAAATAAGATATGTCAAGGGAAAATTTCCCTTCCTTTGAAAATATTATAGATATTAATCTTTAATGCTTTGTTGTATAAACACTTTGCTAAGCCGAAGGACTCATCTTGAGATAAAGGTTGTTAGGGGGAAATCCTTGATACTTAGCTGTATTGATACTATCACCTTGGCCAATGGAATATTGTAGCTTATAGATTTTTTTTAAAAAATCAACTTTTGCTTTCATACACTTGATCCATCTCCTTTAACTTGGATGGGTATGCTGGGTCTCTCTGTGTCATCACTGGTTTTCAAGGGGACAGCTCATTTCCTAAATTACAAGGAAAGAGCTCCACGTGGTATTTTGAATGTGTAGTGTGCATGACAGTGCGTGTAATTTCTGCCCTGCCCTAGGGAAAACTTCTGCCTGAACATTATTCTTGTTCCAGCCTGAGCTGGAGCGTTGAGAGCTGCTTAAGTTGGTGGTGAGGCTATAGAGTAGAGAGGTGCAAACAATATAACACTCCTGCTGGAACAGGGAAGAAATATACATGCTTATCACAAATGAGCTTAATTAAACCACAAATATTTCAGATATTTGAGTCTCAGCTGTTCACTAGCTGTGTGACCTCAGGCATGTCATTTTACCTCTTTAGGCCTGGTTTCCTTAGATGTAAAATGAAAATCATAATAGTACCTTTCTTGTTGAATTGTTACAGATTGTTATAAGAATTAAATATTTTAATATAAATGGGATGCTTAGTGCCTGCAGATATGTGTTGCTGTTTTTTTATTTGGGATGGATCCAGCCTGAGCACAAAGCTCACGTGCTAATAGGGTTTGCCTAGTCTAGGCGTTTACACAAACATGAAGAGGTTTTTTAACTCATCACATTTTGAATATGTCAAAAGAAGTTATAAAGTATGAATAAACATGCTGTTCCATAAAGAGGACTACACACTGCTTACTGTTGTACAGTAGTGAGGGATCGATCATGAACTGTCACAGTAGACAAAAGATTGGGCTCTCAACCTGTTTACTTCTTGCTTGGGGAACTGAATGTAACCCTTATAACCATTCAAATGAAAGGAAGTCTCAGAGCTTTTTTTTTTTTTGGCCGTGCCAAGCGGCTTGCAGGATCTTAGTTCCCCGACAAGGGACTGAACCCTCGCCTTTCGCAGTGAAAGCTTGGAGTCCTAACCACTGGACAGCTAGGACTTCCTTAAAGCCTCAGCTCTTGATCTGTCTTCATCCAATTCTTTTTGCCTAGTTTTTGTTTGTTTGGGTTTTTTGTTTGTTTGTTTGTTTGATGTCTAAAGTTCTTGCCTAAATTCTGAGTTCTTGTTTGTATACCCCAAAATGGCTGCAAAGTTTTTTTTTTCTTAATCTACTCTGTAAGTTTCCTTCTTTCTCTCTGCAGTGAGAGTAGAGTATAAATACCCCTTGGACAGATACACACTCTTCCTGCCCAAGAGAATATTTCTTTTTCACATTTGGCCAAGTCATGAAATTTCCTGTATGGTTCCGTTAAATGTCACCCTGTTGAAAGAAACGGGTGTCATTCCTGCTGCAGTATCCTTATGCCCAATATTAGGAGGGTTACAGATTGTTCCAATCGCAATGGAATACATCCAAAATTGCATCATTGTATTATTGTCTGCAGCTTGAATGAGTAGTTTGTGAGCTGCATCTATGTCTGCGAAGGCTACAGGACAGCCACTTTCCTTTCATTTCAACCAGATGGGCCTTTCCTTTGTGATCAAGATATTCAAATGCCATCTACTCTGTAACTGGAATTTTGAGGAAACTAGTGTCTGGTGGGAAGAGCAAAACTCTCCTGTCTCTAAAAAATTGTGTGAAAGTCTTCACTGAGCCCCTTGCACTGGGAAGATGGTGTTTTTCTCCAAAGAGAGGAAATAGGTAAGTATAAAAGGTGCTGAGAACACTTCGCATCAAGGAAAGCAAAGGGCATCCAACCTTGCTCTTTTAAAGAGATGATGACAGGCATGGGTATTTACAAATCCAATTGTATTTGGATCTAGGAAAATATGTTTTTCTGGGTGAAACACATAAACTGGCAAACTCATATATTGTGATTCCAAGAGAAAAACTTTTCATCTCTTGTTGCTTTCACATCACACTTGGTTGTGGATTTTCAAAGACTTTTACTGGTACTAAAAAGTGGTAAGGATAGATTCAGGCTTCTTAAACTTCATTCACAGTGAGGATACTTGAAATCATACTTCCAAAATATAAAAGGTCACAGAACATTCATGGATGTCATTAGTTAGCCTGTGCCCTACACTGGAAAAAGGATTGGTGGTGATGGGAGTTACAGACCAACTGCCACCAGTATAGGCCAACTGAAATTTGAGCTAAGATCTGGTTTGAAAAAATTTTGTAGTTTAGTGGAAGCAATTTTAATTCATTTATTCATGCATGAATTTAGGCCTTACTCATTGAGTACTTTTTAATTATATATAGGGAGACTCTTAAGGGCAGCATGTTATAGTATATTAGGCCCTGGAGTTCAGGTGAATGAGACAGACATGGTCCCTACCCTTGAGGAATTAATTCCACAGTATTGTGGGAGAGCTGACAATAAAAGTGTGTTTATGAGGAAAGATACTGTATTCTCTGAGAACGTATGGCAAAGGAAACAAATCTAGTATGATGGCTCAGGAAAAGCTTCCCTGAGTAAGTAAGTAAGCTGAAAACTAAGGATGAGTGGGAGTTGGTCAAGTCAAGGGTTAGGGGTCAGAGGGGAAAATGTGTAGATTATTCCAGGAAGAAGAAACACCATATGGAAGGATTAAAGATGTGGTTAAATATAGTGTATCCATGGAAGTGAACAAAGTAACAAATAGCAGAAATGAAGGAAGTGAAAGGAAAGAGGCCATGAGATAAGGTGATTTCAGGGTTTATCAGCTTCAACACTATTGACATTTGGGGCCAAGTAATCCTTCATTGTGAGAAAGCTGTCCTGTATAATGTAGACTATTTAGCAGTATCCCTGCCTCTACGTGCTAGAAACCAGCACACTCCTGATCACTTATGACAATCAGAACTGTCTCCAGACATTGTCAAACATCCCCTGAGATGCAAAATCTACACCCGGTTAAGAACCAGAGGGGAGGTCCAACGCAGAATCAAAGCCTGGTCCTAGTTCTGTCAAAGCCTTGCTAGGAATGTAAAGGTCTGTTTTGGGAGACAATGGAAAACCATGAAGGATTTTAAGTTGGAGGGTGAAATGGTAAGCTTTGCACTGAAAAGAAAAAAAACAATGCTCTGATTACAAATGTGAACCTGTGGATTGTAGAAAATAGAGAGGATTTCTGAGGTCACTGGGGAGACCAATGCAGTAATAAATGGAAGAAGTGATGGTGGCTTGACTAGAGAGGTAGGGAGAAGGAAATGGAGAGATGGAGGGCTCTCCCAGGGATAGAAACGGCTGATTTTAGTGATAGATGCAACACGGGCATCGGAATAGGGAAGAATTAGGTGCCCATTCCCATATTTTAGTGTTTGTCTTTTATTTCTGCACCCTACTCTGGTATGCCTTCCATAACCTTCCTCTGCCTTATGCCTTCCCACAGTCCTTCTGGCAAACCCTCTGAATCCACTTGGCTTTCTGACTTGGACAGTAGGCAGATATGTTAGTATTTACTGAAATAATAAGCACAAGGATAAAAAACAAATAGACGTTTTGTCAGGAGAGCAATAATTGAGTTGCGTTTGGGATTCGTTAAGTTTTGAGGGCCCTGTGAGATGCCCAAATGGAGTTAAAAAGTAGTGATAGGATACTATAGAAACAGAGTTTGTAAGATGAGTCTGGACTGGCAATATAAGGACAGAGGCACTTCCACATTGGCCCTTAACTAGTTGCCCAGGGGAGAACTTTTACAGTCCCCAATACTATATAGTCATTGTATTCCCTTGGAAAATGACTTACACACTATGCAGAAATGACTTGATTAAAAAGAGAATGGAGAGGAGTCTTTTACCTGACCCTCTACAGTTACACGGGGAAAGCACAAATTCAATAGTAGATATGTGACATCAAAACTAGTAGTGAATGCAAACCCCAGACTTAAGCATCAGAAATTAAGTGCCAGTCTAATTACCAGATGCTCTAGGATATATATTTATCAGGGATGCTTTCCCTTACGGTTATCCAGTCCTTCTTTCTGGAATCCTTCTTTTCTACTCTCTACTCTGTCATGTCCTTTAATTCCATAACTGGAGAAATAAGAGCACTATAGTACAATAAATCCCTGCTACCTCACAGAAAATTGCATTTCACTGACTGACTGCTGAACTCCCTACCAACTACATTTTGAAAAACCATAATTGGCTTTGCTAGCTTAGTTATTGCCTTTCTCCACATTCTGAAGCGTTTCTCTACTTTGTTTGCTGTGCATCACTTTTGAGAATCAGCAGCATCGTGCTGGCTGTGAATACCTTGTGACAGGTGTTCACAACATGAATGCTTTGCTGATCTGTCAGATCACTGAAAATGCCCTCAAGCCAGCATCTTGTTTTCCTTGGAACCCTTGTTTGTTAATATTCAGGGACCCCACAGCTGTTTTCTGAGTGATTAGAATGGGAAATCTACCCAGATACAATTGTTCCAATGGCCAAAGTAAAATCAGGAAAGCAAGCATACATTGGTAAGTCAAGTCAATTCATCTCTTGGAATCAAAGAAAATATTTTCCCCCAGTCTGCTTTAGCAGCAGAATTGTGGGACAACCATATGTGAGTGGTGATAGCATCAGTTTCATTAAACAAATGCATATAGGATATCATGTAATAAAAGGTCTTTGAAGAAATACGATCTGAGCCAAGGAGCATATAACTGGCTAGATTGCCGTGATCAGAGTGAATGCACACAGATTGTTTTCACTGTTGCCATTCAAGTTCATGGAGGGATTTATAGTTGCCAGAATACTAGTATCCCCCTGGAATGCAAGAGTTATCCCAGATAAGATACGGTTGCACCTCTTAATAGCAGTAGTGGAAATTGTGTGTGCCATATTAACTTTGGTTCAGATTGGCAAATATGGAAGCATCAAGACATTCTCTGTGCTTTCAGGGAGCCCACAATGTCAAGAGACAACATAGTATATATATAGCCTCTGGAACCTGCCTGCCTGGATTCGGATCCCAACTAACTATGTAAACTCTTGGTACCTCAGTTTCCTCATCTGTAAAAGGGGAAGATGATAATAATAGTCCTACTCCCATAAAGCTATGAAGATTAAATGAGTTTATATATGTGATGAATGTCTGCCATACAGAAAATGCTATATTGGACTTTGCTCTTCTCATTGGGTAGAGGCAGGACACGTACACAGTTATGGTACAGTGTAATGGCAAAAGAATATATATATATATATATATATATATATATATATATATATAAAACAAGTAGTTGAGAAGAGGGACTATTTAACTTCATTGCAGGAAGTAAGGCTGAGGCAGTGTTTTAAAGGAAGAAGAGAAATTTAATATGTCAACAAGTGAGAAAGAGCATCCCAGGCAAGGGAACAGCATTTGTGAAGATATAACAAGATTAGGCATCGTGGCATTTTTGATGAAGTACAAAAACTTTGAATATGCTTTCAAAGTTGTAGATGGAGAAGTAACGGGCAGAGTTTATGTAATGAAGGGTCATGCTTATCATACCGAAGAGCTTGAACCTTATGGTAAAAGGATAAGGACTCTAGTATATGTTTGTTCTAACTTAGACATTATATTGTAAGTGTATCTTGGCTTTGTTTATTAATCCAACATTCACTTTAACCAGATGTGGTTGTAGCTGGCACCATTTTAAAGGTGATATAGGAGAACTATCCTGTGTCGCCCTCAGATGGACACTAAATGTTAAGATTCATCAGCCAGTGAAATGAAATATGCTGGAAATAGAGATGTACTGAACTCTAAGCCAGAAGGAAAGAAAACTTCATTTGGCAGAGACTGGAGAATCAGAACGCAGAGTGATTATTCATAAGGAAAGATCCTCTGAAAAACTACCATTCATGTAAAATATTAACACTTAAGTGGATGAATAGTCCTTGACATTTTTTCCAAAGAAAAGATACCCAAATCAGCCTTCAGTGTATCCTGTATTGGGCAGAAGAGGAAAAATGTAAACATCATAATGTTCACAAGTATAGAAATAATTTTTAGGCCATTTAGAGGAGCTCAGTTGTATAATAAATCCCTCTGTGAGGCGTTCAAGTCCCAGCATTGCCATTGTGGCTGGTTTGCACACGTGACCAGTGAAGCCCTAGAAGTTCCACAGCAGTGACTCAGAGAGCACCATGGAGACTGGGGGAAAAGGTTCCAGGCTCCCTACTCCATCCCGAACTCAGCTAGGGGCTCATTTATCTACTATATATGAGGATCCCACTGGGATAGTTACTTGAAGAAAGGGGGTGAGGCATAAAAGCTTTTAAAAACCAACAACTGGATTGAGTCACTTCCAAATCTCTTTCAAATTAAAAAAAAAAAAATCTAGTTCTAATTTTTATCTCAGCTCCAATAGCTAATTAACTCCTCCAGCACTAGCCGTAATCCTCAACTCTGATTTTTTTTTTTCTGGTTTAAGAATTCACACTTATTTTTTAATAATAAATAAGCCAGAGCTTCTGCAATTTTGGCTCATTTGGACCTATTACATTTTCCAAATCCTTCCTTTGGCCAACTTCTATATCTTTCCTATTCCAAGCGACCTCTTAGACCTCCTGGTGAGACCCCAGAGGCAACCCCAGCTGGTCTCCTGTAAATCAGCTTGGGATTTCTTCAAGGAGAGCCGTCTGCATCTCTAGGTAAGGCACTGTTTGCCTTCCTCTGTTACTATTATTATCTTTTTCATTTCTCTCTCCTTCATCAGTTACATCCCCAGTTAAACTGAGTCTTGTATCACCATTTCCTGTCAAGCCAACAACCACAAACCCTCAATGAAGTCTTGCAACAACTAGCATCTCTTGGTTTGGGATTAGCTAGATGGCTCTGTTGATCTTCACTGGTCTTATTGAAGAGTCTGAGGTCAGCTGAGTATCAGGATACAGGTTAACTTCAACTGGAGGAACCCAGAAACTTGGGTCTCTGCCCCTCCTGTTTTTCATTCTCCAGAACTTTCACCCTTGGCAAGTTCTCATGGTGCAGAGAGCCAGAGAAACACTTGAGGCTCAGGTTTGGAACTGGCCGACTATCACTTCTGATTCATTCTAGTGATCAGAGCAAGGCCCCTGGCCAAGCCTAGTCAGAGTACGGGCAGATCACCCCACACACAGTTGGAGAGCATTGCAAAATTACAGAATGGCAAAGAAAAGCAGTCTCTTACTACTATCTGCCCTATGCCTTTATGCACAACGCCAGGAGGTATTTTGGGTTTCTCTCAGGATTATGTTAAGTACGTAAATGCAAGTGTGTCTGTGGGAAGGTGCTGAGGAAAATGGGAAAAATCTCATTACTTTCTCCCATGCACTTTTGACATCAACCATAGAGCATAAATCAATTCTGGCTGCTTCATTTAACCTTTGCATTTACAATAATACATTGGTAGATATTGATGTAGCAACGGCAAATAACCTGACATTCCAATTCTCCACATGTAGTGATTAAAGGAGCATTGAACAATCAGAGGCTCTCTTAAGCTCCAAAACTTTCCAAAGATGATGTAACTAGGTTCTGAGTCATGTTAAATTAAGCCATTGAATTCTTCTCCCCTTTATATCTGACCATCTTAATAAGAATAGTATGAGACCATGCTGTTTTCAGAACACTGTTGAGAGACACACAGTAAGTGGTTTGATATTTAGGCTCTTTTCTCTGACTTTGAGATGGCTAAGACACCTCGGATTTGAAAAATGTGTTCTGTAAAAAATAACAAAGAGGGCTTCCCTGGTGGTGCAGTAGTTGAGAGTCTGCCTGCCGATGCAGGGGACACGGGTTCGTGCCCCAGTCCGGGAAGATCCCACATGCCGCTGAGCGACTGGGCCCGTGAGCCATGGCCGCTGAGCCTGCACGTCCGGAGCCTGTGCTCCGCAACGGGAGAGGCCACAACGGTGAGAGGCCCGCATACCGCAAAAAAAAAAAAACAAAAACCAAAAACAAAGATATAAAAACATGCACATGTGTATGTATATGCATATATACACATATATGTATTTATGTGTATGTGTTATACATATTATATGACATGTATATGATATGTATGTATAAAATAGTTTCATATTCATCTCCTGATATATCTGCTCAGAGTAGGACCTTGAAAATTGTTGACTGAATTCATCTTCTCTGACATTTATTCATTCACTTATTTTTAACCAATAAATATTTGTTAAAATATTGAAGTCAGATGCCCATCGTCCAAAATATACAAGCTGCATAAATTATTGTAAACACCTTGACCTTTTTTTAATCTATAAAATAAATTTAATAAAGATACTTGAGAATGAAATACAATTATATAGGACATTGTTTAGCCCATTATCAGGTACAGAGTAAGTTTGCAAAAAAACAAAAGAAAAATGTCAGCATGCAGTAGGAGCTGCAGGATCATCAGTGGCAACGATACCTAAACAAAAATTGCACTGGGGGCTTCCCTGGTGGCGCAGTGGTTGAGAGTCCGCCTGCTGATGCAGGGGACACGGGTTCGTGCCTCGGTCCAGGAGGATTCCACATGCCGCGGAGCGGCTGGACCCGTGAGCCATGGCCGCTGAGCCTGCACGTCCGGAGCCCGTGCTCCGCAATGGGAGAGGCCACAGCAGTGAGAGGCCCGCGTACTGGTAAAAAAAAAAAAAAAAAAAAAAAAAAAATTGCACTGGAGCATAGTCAGTGTGATGCAAAGTATACAAATGCGTGTGTGTCCATGGGAAGGTGCTGGGGAGAATGGAGGTCAGAAGGAATTGAGTCTGAAGGGTGGATGCAGAGTGCACGAAGGGAGGACAGTGAATGGGTAGAAGAGAGCTTGTAAAGGGTATGCAGGACAAAGCACTCGACTAAAGGCAAGCACTGACATCTGAGCTAAAGTATGGGGACAGACATAGGCCTGAGGAGCCACAGATTAAACAAACATCCATAGATTAAGCAAAACAGTGGGCATATAGAGTGACTAGCGGTAACCAGGGCAGCAAGAGTGTCATTGGGGCATATTTTTGAGGGTGCAAACTTAAACAGAGAGAAAGTCCAGTGTCAGATACAGACAGAATCAGACATCTATAGCATTGAGCACAGTGTGGAGGGGGGAGTCTTACATTCACATACAAACTACTGAGTTAATTTCTGTAATATTTAGTATACACTGCTATAAAATTCTGGGCCAAAAGTACTTTTCCTTCACTTCATAGATTCCCATAACATTCCCATAGTTATTTTCAGGATTCCTGAAAGTAAAATAACAACAAAAACAAAATAATCCCAAAGCGTTTTGTGCCTATTTCTGTGTTTAGTGATTTATTTCCTGTTACCCTCACAACAGCCATGGAGTTGGTTATCACCACAAATGAAGGAAGTGAGGCTCAGAAAGTAGATGTACATATGTAAGGTTATAGTGCTTAGTTAAGTCACAAACAAGGGGTTTGAGTAATCCTGGATTCACATGCCTCAGACTGCTTCCTTGAATTGCACAATGACTAGGGTCAGGGTAGGGACACCATGCAAAAGAAACAGTGACCAGCATCGTTGAGTTCAGAGACACTGTGCTCGAAGAACATGCTGGAAGGACCATAGGAGGATGGGAAGGCAGAAGAGAGCTTGTGAAAGGCAGATGGGAGAAAGTCTGAGAAAGTGAAAGTAATTTATCCAAGGTCACACATCCAGTACCTAAATACTTACTAAGCTTCATCAGTGCCAGGCTCAAGGAGGATGGGTGATGTCCCCAGTGTCTTCTTTGACATTGAAAGCCACGGATCCCTACAGGCTAACACAACTTTGGCAAACTGAAGGGAGCAGTGTATGTTCAGTTGAACAGTAAATTTTACAAATACGTAGTAAACAAAAATAAAGAGACAAGGATACTTATGTCTCTGGGAAGATGTTATTCTTAGCCATTTGAGTCTTCTATCCCTGTACTTCGTTGACATTTCCTTTTAATTATCCTTGGACACTTCCTAGAGGAGAAAGTCTTTAAGAAACGTACTTTCTTAAGCACACACTTCTCCAGAAGCAGCAGCCATTGTACTGGGAATTCTTGAACTGTGATATTTTTGTATGCAAAGCACCATACTTAGAGCCTTGGCGTGTAATATCTTTAAATTTCTTCCATGACCAGTTAAGAAGAAACCAGTATCACAGGGAATGACGTCCATCAAACTAACTGTTCTGTTGCCTTGTCTGAATATGGATGATTCAGAGAAGCCTCTATACAGTGTTATCTGCCTGGCTCTCTTATCCCCATAAAAATAGCTCAGGGTAATTGGCTGTTTATTGCATAACAGCTAACACCTAAATGTTTATCACACACTATCTCATTTAATACTCTCAATACCTCATGGAGCAAGTTTCTATTATTTTTATCCACATTGAACTGATACTGAAATTAAGGCTTAGAAAGTGAAAATAATTTATCCAAGATTGCTCAGCTAGTTTCAGAGGCAGGATTCCAAGCCGCCTTGTGACTCCTAAGCCTCCATCCTTTACAAAAAATTACATATCAAAAAGGAAATTTTTCAGGGCTGTGTCCTTCATTTTTCTGATCCTGCTTTTTATTCATGCCATCAGTTCTTTATCTTGCTACTTACTATGCCCTTTTCTCTCTTCCCACTTCTCTGGATTTTTTTCTTTAAAAACAAAAATTCCCAACTTTTAAAGTCAAGATCAGATTAGTCAACTAGGTGATAAAATGAGTGACAGATATCCTCATTTCCTTGCCTAAGTGCCACATCTTCCGTGAGGCCCTCCCAGATTACCACACTCATAGGTGATTTCTCCACTAACTGTCATAGACCTCTGCCCACTCTTATAGGACTCTTAATACAAGAATGTCATTTCTTTCATGAAAGCTATATTGTGAGCATCTGGAAGGCAGTAACAAGGTATGCCTCACATTGGTGGTAACATCAGTAGGACTGGAATCTGGGAAATTCTCTACTCAGTGAAGACAAGGCCAACCATAAATGCGGAACTCTTATTCAGGTAGCGTGGGAAAGGTGAAGGAAAAGGCAGAACAATCCCAGCAGGGTGGGTGACTAGGAAGAGAAGCTGCAGTTTGGAAGGAGTAAAGCAGTGTAGAGACAGAGCAGTAGTGAGGAAGGGAACAGAGGTTGTTAGAGAAGCCAGAGGCCAGAGAGCAAGAACTGGCAGGTGGTCCACGTGCTCCATGGAGGGTGCCTGAGCAGAGATACAGATGGGAGTGGAGTCTATAGAAGAGAAGGATAGGATAGAGGGGTCTAAAGAAGAGAAAGAACAGAAAGGAATTGTAAGGATCCTAGGCACAAACACTGTCAGACTAAATGCAGTTTGGGAGTTTAATGCTGCGTGAAGCAGAGATAGACCCCAGTCTGAAGCCTTGCTCTATCACGTAAGAAATATGAGCTGTGGTCACCTAAGCCTCACCTGTGAAAACTTCCTCTACTTCACCTCCATTCTCCAGCGGGAACAGAATCCTAGGTGAGTTGAGGGCAAACTTGGGCTTCTCCAACTGTAAACTTTCTTTCTTCCATGCCAGTCTGCAAACTTAAAGAACTTTCTAATTCTCTATTTAAAAAAAAAAAAATATATATATATATATACTTGCAGACATGAAAATAGGTAAAGTGTACACAAAGGTCTTTAATGAAATGTTGTCCTTTGAAATGATGAAATGAAAGATGAGCCGATAACGTGCTAATGGAATCACGTCTGCTCTAGATCATGTTTACTCACAAATACTTCTACTAGACTCTAAATTCAGAGACTAGCTCCTTAAAGGTAAATTCAGTGTTTGTTTCTGCTTCCTTTTCCATTGTTGTTTGCTTGATTTTTGTTTTGTTTTGATTTGTTTCTACCATTTGCAGCTTCTCTGCATGGTGTCTGGGGTGTCTGTCCTAAAGCAATAATAAAAATAATAGCTACCATTTAAGGCTTCTTTGCCATGCACCAGACTCTGCTGTAAGTGTTTTACCTGTGTTATGGCTTTTCATCCTCACAACCTCCCTATGAGGTTGATAGTATTGTTACACTGATGTACGGATGAAGGAACTGAGATGCACTGAGGAATAGAAGTAGGTATTTGTAGTAACTCTCATTAACAGATGAGAAAACCAAGGCACCAAGAGATCAAGTAATGGGCCCAAACCACATAGTGAGTGGTAGAGTTCAGATTCAAAGCCAGATATTCTCATTTCATGTATTTTTGAGGGCTTCCCCAAAATTGGCATTTCTGCATTTTATGATAATAAGTCTAAGAAAACATTGCCAGTCAAACTCTTTACAGGTAGACATGCCATCTTTCCTTGTGCCTAAATAAGATGAAACACTTAAAACATTTATTTGTGTGTGTGACTCTCTTTGAAAGATACCCCATCTCTTCCAATATTTGCTGACAAGACAAAAAGTGTTTTTGAGCTATTTGATTTTGTTAACCTTGGGTGCTTTTTGGAAGGAGAGCTTTGCTGTTAAAAACTAAGACTCAGTGCTAAGTGATGAATTTCTGTAATATACCCACAAACAAATAAATACTTGCAGTTAGCAAAGCCTTTTCATTTTACATCATCTTCATTGATTCTTGAGCCATATTGTGAGCTAGTCAAGGGAAGAATTATCGCTGGAGTTCAGACCTCATCTTTTCCACTTACTAAACGACATGGGGAAAATTGTTTAATTTCTGTGTGACTCAGAAGAATATGCACACTGGTGTTGGAAAAATTTGTTTCCTTTTGAGTTTTGCATCATTGATGAGACTTATTTGAGGAACTAAGTTCATGTTTATAACCAAAGATCAGTACAGACTTAGTCTGTAACTTCATACCACTTTCAGAACAGTGTAAAATTGAAAGATCTAATAGATGTTCATTGTGACAGCATTGTATTATTTAAAGATTTTTTATTAAGGTAAATCAATGAAGCTGTGTTAACACAGAAGGAAATTTTGTCATTTTATGTGTATCATTTAAAATGGGTTGTAATGAAAATAATAATTATGGACATAAAAAATTAACTTTCCTTTATATCTAAAGATAGCACTGCTGATTATTCCAGACAACTGAGATATTAATCTTTTGCACTTGTGAAAAGTGTCCAGGTATTTACTCCTTATCACACAACTAAAAGCATGTCAGCCTCCTGGAATAAGTCCATATAATTTAAGTTCAGAATTTAAGAATTAAGTCTTAATAAGCTTACCTTGCTATTCACTTTACTAATAAGGCATTCCTCTGCTTCCTGACCTGTTTATCTCAAATAATATTGCACAACTGTGAGACTTCCCAGCTTCCATCTCAGACATGGTGAGTTAATTAGAGGAAAAATTAACCTGCCTTAAAGTTCATGGTCGTTTTTTTAGAATTTAGCCAAGTGAGTTGTCCCCCGCTGGGATCTCTGAGAGCATAGGTATACCTTTCTATCTGTTGAGGAAATGCACGACACCCATTACATTTACAGAAGGATTAAAGGTCCCTTCACTTATCTTGCCTAGTTGGTCTGTCTTAAATGCTTTAAAGAGGATTTACTTGGGTAAGATATTTGCCCAAGACCACACTGAAAAGCAGCTTTTCTCTATATTTGGATTCCTTGCCTTGGCTGAAGGTTTTCGTTTATTACAACAGATTATTATTCTGGAAACACTAAATCCTAGTCCAGGGTCAGTAAACATTTTCAGTAAAGGACCGTGTATGAGTTTCCTGTTGCTGCTCACAAACAGCAGCAATAGGAAACTCACAAACTCAGCCGCAACTGTGACTCACAAACTTGGTGGCTTAATGTAACACCAATTTATTATCTTAGAGTTCTGGAGATCAGAAATCTGAAATCAGTTTCACTGGGCTTAAACCAAGCCATGAGGAGTCCTGCTTTACCTCTGGAGGCTCTGGGGGAGAATCCATTTCCCAGTTTCTAGGAGCTGCCTGCATTCTTTGGCTTATGGTCCCTTCCTTCATCTTCAAAGCTAGCAGTGTAGCATCTGTTTTCCTCTTTGACTTCTGCTCCCATCCTTACATCGTCTGACTCTGATCCTCTTATAAGGACCCTCGTTATCCTTAAACATACCTGCAAAGTCTCTCTTGCCATGCAAGGTAACATAATCACAAGTTCTGGAAATTGGGACATGGACATCTTTGAGGGGCCATTATTCTGCTTACCGTAGGCCAGATAGTAAATATTTTAGATTTTGCAGGTCAGACAGTTTCTGTGGCAACTACTCAACTCAGCCATGGGTAATTTGTAAACAAATGGGCATGGCTGTGTTCCAGTAAAACTTTATTTACAAAAAGAGGCAATGGTCAGGATTTGGCTCATGGGCTATAGTTTGAAAGCCCCTGGCCTAGACACATAGCATCTTATATGGATGTTCCTAAAAGATATTTCTGATAATGTTTTAATAAGTAAATACACAGATTGATCCATCAATCAGTCAATCAAGGATTGGGAGGAAGTTCTTACAGATTTTTGGGTTTGGTGTTCTAAGGAAAAACTCCTATATAATAGGAATTTTATCCACTTATTTTTTAATAGCTCTAAATCCTGACCTCAGTATGAGATTAACTCTCTATAAGCCCTTTCTCTTGCCATAGACCCTATATAAATGCATTCATGCAAATGGAGCCCAGAGAATCACTATTGACTTCATTTTTACTCTCCATAAGATATAGAGCCATTTTGAAAATATAAATGCCTATTGATATAAGACCAGTTGTGCATTTTTCAAAAGTCATGAAAGAAGAAATAGGTAAGAAGAAATTATGAAATTGATATTAACAAGTTTGCTATGCTTTTATCTCCCAAACTCTGAAGGCTAAAAGGGTTTGGAACACAGAGCACAGATAGCATGGAAGAAATGTTTGCAGCCCATCTTCTTACCTCCTAGTAACCAAATGAAGCCTCAGTGTTTCAAGTAAAGTATATCAACCCTGTCACCTGTACTAATCATCTTTTGATCCTTGCCATGTGAATAGATTCATGATCTGACATTTGCTATTCTAATCACAATAGCTCTTGTCTCAGCGATTCAATTTTCAGTGTCTCATGAATTTAATACTGCTCTATTATCAGAAGACTTGTAATAACTTATACTGCTAAACCTTTTCCAAATTTCCTGTTCATCTTAACCTTTCCACCCTTCCGTCTGGGTGCACAGGATGGCCCGTGAAAAGAAAGTTTTATCCAACATACTTTCATCAAGCATCACTATGTGCTAGAGTTACAGTGTGACCAGGACTCAAGATCTCAAGTGTGTCAGAGAGCTGACAGCTTCAGCTGGATTTAGACAGAAAAATAGGAAGCAAAAGCAATGTACGTGCATGTAATCTGAGCCCTTTGAGGGGCTGTCCCAGTAGACAAGGTTATTATCTGCTTTCCCCTTGAATCTCCAAAGCTGTTTTTAGTCATGGTAGCAACCCTCTAACACCAGAATCAAACTCCCCATCTCTTACTCTTTCAAAACTGGTGTTTCTTTGGGTAAACTGCCAAGTTTCAGCATCTAACTTGAGAGACATACCACCTCTCAGCAATTTTCAGGCAACTAAGATCTACCTTGAGCCCAGTGAATATGTACAAAATTCTCAGACTTGGGTGGCCAACATCTTTAGCTTTCCTCTGTGCTAGAACATGCCCCATCAGGCAGATACTGCAAAGAGAACTGTGGAACTTAATTTCCAGGAATAAATGGGGGGGGGACGAATTATCTCATGTATCTAGAAGCTAAATTATGTTCTCAATCCATGAAGTAATCCATTTGTCTCCCCACAGAACTGATCCAGAAAGATTAAACCCAGAAACTTAATTTTATACCTTGTCTAGTTCAGTGTCACTTTAGCTCAAGAACGCTTTAAATATATATGTGTGTGTATAATTCTTCAATTAGAGAACAGATTTGAAATCAGCATTGACATCTAATTATTACTGTTTTATCTTGGCTAGATATCAAAAAGGAAGTATGAATTCACATAGATTAGAAGTTTGGTAATGAAACTTTTCTAAAGACTTTACAATGCAATTTTAAGATTGTTTTTTCCATAAATACAGTAGCCCAGAAGAGCTTTCAATAAGAATAGTAGAAAAGACTTCCCTCCTTCACCCCCTTCCCCCATTCCTTCCTTCCTTCCTTCTTTCTTTTAACGTATTCTTATTGATTGCCTACTATGTACCAACCCTTACTAATAATTCAAAATAAAATTAACACCATCGAACATTTTACAATTGCTTGTGTTCCTTATTAAAAATGAAAGTCAGAAAAAAGCACCTAAAATTTAAAATGAAGCCTAAAATATCTATTAAAATGATACCACTGTGGATTGTTGTGCATTTCCTTGTTCTTGCATAACTGACTCTGATGCTGTTAAAAGAGCAATCACGGAGCAGATGTACTTAAACCTTCTCAGCACTTGATTGAACGTGACACACTTTCGTGAGAGTACGCATAATTTTTTGTGAACAGACTTGTTCAGGGATGACTTTAAAAATAAAGTGCAGGGTAACAAACTTGCAAATTGGAAACATCTTTTAAAATGTTTAAATATAGGTGCAGAAGTGACAGGAGCCATTTTATTATAAAGTCTGACATGCGCTCAAATACAATTACCTCACAAAATTAGCACATTGGTGGTTTCCATTATTTAAAAATTTGGCATTAAATATAATTGATTATATCCATAGATTTGCAGTACATTTTCATACTGAATATTATAAATAAAATAACTTTCTGTCATTTTTTGATATATCTAGGATGATCAACTATCTTGGTTTGCCTGGGACTGCGGGGTAGGGGGTGTTCCAGGGACATGGAACTTTTAGTGATAAACCTGGGAAGTTCTGGACGAAACAGGACAAGTTGGTAACTCTAGTTATACCACTGAACCATGTTTTAGAAATCACTGTGCTAAGTTCTGCATCCTTAGTAAGGCTATAATTAATTACAACAACTTCACTTCATCCCCTGGGTTCCAGTTCTGGCTGTGCATTATAATTATCTTGGGAGGGTTTTTAAAGTATTGATGTTCAAGCTCACCCAAGAGCAATTACATTAGAGCCAATACATTTTGAAAGCTCCCAGGTGATTCTAATGTGTAGCAGAGCTAACAACAACCTGTTCCTGGGTCCTCCGAATGCCAGTCCACAGAGTCAGGAAGAAAAACAGCAAAATGAAGACATAATCCCTGCCCAGGGCTGATTGGACCTAATCCTACTGGGCCCTTTCCATGAACTTGCCCAGTGGTAGTGGGAGGCAGGCCCTAGTTTTCTCTCTAAAGCTTGCTACTCTCCTCCTCTCCAACTCCTCGCCATGTAGGAATCTTCTGTGTCAATATGAGATCTGAATTCTGTAAACTATTCTATAAACTGAGAATTCAAGATTTGAGATCTTAAGGATTAAAAGAAATAGACTAAACATTTTCAGAGAACAAAGACTGTGACTTATTTAACTCTATAACTTGTAGTGCCATGCGAAGAATATTCAATTTTTCAATCATAGAATTCTTCCTTTAATGAAAGAAATGAAGGGCTTCACCCAAAGATTTCATTTCTTTAACTAACAGTCATCAAATATGTTTCACGTGCCATTTGGTCCAGCCTTCGTGGGAGGCACAGACTTAGAGGGAATATTAAAATTATAATCAGACAATGATTTTAATGTGACAAATACTCTAATCTGTCAGAGTAGCTCTTTCTTGATTATCATCAAATTTTATATTATATAAATTATGTAACAGACACTTGTATATAAATTTATTTACCCTTGTTACAAACTCATGACTTAGGTAATATTGCACTCACCCTCATTTGACAGTTGAGGGAAGTGGGAGCATAAAGAAGTTAATTAAATTGCCAAAGCCACAAAGCTAGTAAGTAGAAGGACTGAGTTTCATACGGAGGCAACCTTTCTCTGGAGCCCATGCCCTTAATCCCTCCTTTATACCACCTCCTCTCAGAATGGAAGTTGGCAGAAACCCGCTTTGGAAGTGACTTTATGGCTTTACATAAGGCAAGGGAGTGTGAGATTCCAGTTTTCACATACTCTACTCCACCAGGTTTAAAGTTTCTCCCTGGTGAGTAGGATTAGGGGGTATGAGCCCAGACTTGGCGCCCATGCAATACACTTTTTGTATGATCTCCTCTGTCATTAGATTCAAAAAATCATAGTTTGGTGATTGACAAAGGACTCTTGAACATGATATAACCCCAACTGCATATGTAGATGAGAAAACAGAATTTTAAGTGAATCCGGAAATAACTCAGAAAATACAGCTAAATACTATGAACCCTGAAAAAGAGAATAAAGAAGAGGGAGAGAAGAGAAGAGGAAATAGAGAGGCAGAGAGGTATAGCTGTGGAAGAAATAATCCAACGTGTTTTGATTGGATTAACTCAGTAAGAGTTGCATCTCATGCCCCTCTGTCAAGGGCTCCTGGGAAAGTAAGAGCACCCACAGGGATGTTTCATGTATGATTCTAGCCCACCTGTTACCAGCAGGTGACCATGAAACTTGTACCCTGTTTTTCCTGTCTTTTTCTAGCTTGTGCATCTGCTTTTTGTAAATCCTTTTAGAAGGTGAAGTTTACTGCCGCTCTGTCCCTTTAAAAAAGTCAATGTGCATGCCACAGTTTCTGTCTTTAGAGTTACCAAAAATGTTGAGTGTCAGCACAGGGTTGAGTCCCATTCAGATGTAGTGAGAAGGATCTTCTTCCTGATTCTGACATACTTTGTCTCTTGGGACAGAGTCAGATCTGAATGTGCCCCCAAAACATTCATATCTTTGCTAAAAATTGCTTCCATTAGATTTTGCCTCTGCGTTCTCTTTCTCCATTGGGATCCAAAAACCAGCCCAAGGTACCTGGCAAGTATCCAACTCTTTCTTCCAATTAAACTTCTCTTTTATTTCCCCAGTCATAGAAAAAAAAATGCATATGAAGAGATTTCTAGAAATTTGTTTGGAGTCTGGATGGAAATAGGATAGGAGTAGAGGGAGTTTATACTAATGAGAGAGAAAGAGGGTGCCAGTACAAAATAGCTTGTTATAAAAGTATAGAAGTAGCAACATTAGAGAAGAGATAAATCAGGAATTTTGTTGATTTTCAGGTAGACATATAGGGACGTTTGTGGAAGTTAGTGTGACATAATACTGTGTTCCTTATATTTTCAAGTTATTCCAATTTCTTATTTCTTCACCAAAACTCCATGAGATAGGCATAAAAAAGGTAATATTGTCCCCCTAATACAAATGAGAAATTTAGATCCATTTGCTAGTCATCTCATTTAAGGTCCCTTGGTAAATACATAGCAGATCTTGTATTAAAGAGTGCCCAATCTTTCTGAATATTGAACTGGAAATGCCAGAAAGTTAATATTTTCTATTGCAGTGTCAGCCAGCAAATTGCAGTGCTCACTATCTAAAGCACTGAAACTCAGGCAGAATGTTGCTGATAATTTATAAGAATTCTTTCTTAAAAGACTCTGGACAGAATGTTAGCCAGCAAATAAGTACAAGAATCAACTTTAGTCTCCAGGAATGAAATGAGGAAGTCAGAGGGCTATTGAGTTTGCTGAATTTTCACAATGGATCAGTAGAAAGTTATTTGTTCCAGGCATCCCAGTCACTTGCACTACCCTCGGATATGTAATGTTCCATGGCTCTTAGTTCAAGAGCTCTCAGCTTCACTTTCTCATCTACAATCTGGCCCTTTGTGAGTGAAGCACATAGGAATATAATGAAAGCCAAAAAGGCCAGTTGGCTTCAGGGCTGTGTCAATATAACCTCAGATTTTAATTTGGAGAAGACTCCATCGAAGCCCGTGAATGAGAATTGCACAATGTTCATATGGAACTTGACTCACTGGACAAAGCAATTTGTCTCCCATGTGTATTTTTCTATAGTGAAGCAGAGGCGTTAATCAAAATTTTGTAAAGAGAGTCACAATAAAATGAAGAGCTTCCTGGGTTTTAGAGCTCTTTCTACTACTTTGAATACATGTCAGAATTTGCTAAAGCAAAGGAGAATCTTTGTTGAATTATAGTCGTCAATTTCCAATGTGTTTTAAGACACTTTTTGGAAACAGAACATTCCGTAAGCTTAAGCAGACTCCATATATCTCAAAACGGAGTCTTTGCCCATCAAGCCAGATTCCTAACTCTCTACACTAGTTTTAGATTATAATTTTGGGCAAAGAGATTATAATTAAAAGAAGAGGTATTTATTTCCCATTTTAAATCTTCGAAAGGGTACATTTTCCCCCACCCCCCAACCCCCATGGTGAGGAAAATAATGCAACATCATTAGAACTTTTTTTTTTTTTTTTTTTTTGCGGTACACGGGCCTCTCACTGTTGTGGCCTCTCCCGTTGCGGAGCACAGGCTCCGGATGCGCAGGCTCAGCGGCCATGGCTCACGGGCACAGCCGCTCCGCGGCACGTGGGATCTTCCCGGACTGGGGCATGAACCCGTGTCCCCTGCATGGGCAGGCGGACGCTCAACCACTGCGCCACCAGGGAAGCCCCATTAGAACATTTTGAAGAAAGAAAACTCTAAAGAAGAAAATGAAAATCATCTCTTCTGTTGCCTCCTAGAAAAAGCATTTAAAGTATTTTGTTCCAGTTTCTCATTAGATCTCTCCACAATACATTCATATATACCATATTATAAGTCTACTCCCTGTTTATAAATATTGAATCTCTCATAAGTCAGTTTCTATATCAGTGATAGTCTTCAAAGAATCACCTCACAGTATTTGTAATATGGATGTAACATAAATTAAAACCTGAAGGTGGACTTCCCTGGTGGTCCAGTGGTTAAGACTTCACCTTCCAATGCAGGGAGTGTGGGTTCAATTCCTGGTCAGGGAGCTACGATCCCCCATGCCCTGTGGCCAACAAAACAAAACATGAAACAGAAGCAATGTTGTAACAAATTCAATAAAGACTTTAAAAATGGTCCACATTAAAAAAAAAAAAAAAATCTTAAAAAAACCCCCCAAAACCTGAAGGTAACACAGCTTTTAATATCACTTTACTTGGAATTGTTTCACCTCTTCCACATAGCCTTTGTTCTGTAAGAAGAGTGGGCTAAAAGTTTCCCTTTCCAGAAGGAAATAATAAAGATCAGAGAGGAAAAAAAAAAAAGAGACCAAAAACAAACAAAAACAATAGGAAAGATCAATGAAACCAACAGCTGGTTTTTGAAAAGATAAACAAAATGCATACATCTTTAGATAGCCTCATTATGAAAAAAAGAAAGAGGACCCAAATAAACAAAATAGGAAATGAAAGAGGAGAAATTACAATTGATAACCACAGAGATACCAACAATCATAAGAGAATGAACAGTTATATGCCAACAAATTGGACATTAGAAAAAATAGATAAATTCCTAGAAACATACAGTCTTCCAAGACTGAATCAGGAAGAAATAGATAATCTGAACAGAGTGATTACTGGTGTTGAAATTGAATCAGTAACCAAAAAACTTCCAACAAACCAAAGTCCAGGACCAGATGGATCCACAGGGGAATTCTAACAAACATATAAAGAGTTAATGTATATTGTTTTCAAACTATTCCAAAAAAATTGAAGAGGACAGAACACTCCAAAATTTATTTTATGAGGCCACTGTTACCCTGATACCAAATCCAAAGACACTACAAAAAAAAAAAAATTACAGGCCAATGTCCCTAATGAATATAGATACAAGTCTTCAGCAAAATATTAGCAAACCTAATTCAACTATATATATATATATATATGTAAAGAATCACACACCATGATCAAGAGGGATTTATTCCAGCTATGAAAGTATAGTTCAGTATCTGCAAAACAATTAATGTAATATACCACATTAATAAAATGAAGGATAAAAATCAAATGATCGTCATGCAGAAAAAGTATTTAACAAAATTCAACACGTATTCACAATAAAAACTCTCAACAGAGTTGGTATAGAGGGAACATATCTCAACATAATGAAAGGCATTTATAACAAACCCACAGCTAACATCACACTCAGTGCTGAAAAACTGAAAGCTTTTCCTCTAAAATCAGGGACAAGGCAAGGATGTTCACTCCTGCCATTTCTTTTTAACATCATATTGGAAGTCTTAGCGACAGCAATCAAAGAAGAAAAAGAAATAAAATGCATCCCAATTGGAAGAGAAGAATTAAAATTCTCACTATTTGCAGCTGATATGATAATATATATACATATATATGAAACCTAAAGTCTCAACAAAAAAACTCTTAGAACTAAGAAATGAATTCAGTAAGGTTTCAGAATGCAAGGTTAATATTCAGAAAACTGTTCCTTTTCTGTACACTAATAATGAACTATCAGAAAGAGAAACCAAGAAAGCAATCCTATTTAAAATCACATCTAGGGGCTTCCCTGGTGGCGCAGTGGTTGAGAGTCCGCCTGCCGATGCAGGGGACACGGGTTCACGCCCCGGTCCGAGAAGATCCCACATGCCTTGGAGAGGCTAGGCCCGAGAACCATGGCCGCTGAGCCTGCGCATCCAGAGCCTGTGCTCTGCAACGTGAGAGGCCACAACAGTAAGAGGCCCGCATACCACAAAAAAATAAAAAAAAAAAAAAAAAAAATAAAATCACATCTAGAAGAATAAAATACCTAGGAGTAAATTTAACCAAGGAGGTGAAAACCTATATTCTGAAAACTAGGACAGTGATGAAGGAAATTGAGGATGATACAAATAAATGGAAAGATACCCATGTTCATGGATTAGAAGAATTAATATTGTTAAAATGTTGATACTACCCAAAGCAATATACAGATTTAATGCAATTCTTATCAAAATACCCATGACATTTTTCACAGAACTATAGCAAATAATCTTAAAATTTGTGTGGAATCACAAAAAAACCCAGATAGCCAAAGCAATCTTGAGAAAAAAGAACAAACCTGCAAATATCATGCTCCCTGACTTCAGACTATACTACAAAACTATAGACATCAAAACAATAATGTACTGGCACAAAATCAGACATGTAGATCAATGGAACAGAATAAAGAGCCTAGAAATAAACCCACACACCTATGGTCAATTAACATATGACAAATAAGGCAAAAATATATAATAGAGAAAGGACAGTCTCTTCAGTAAATGATATTGGGAAAAATTGATAGCTAAATGTAAAAAAATGAAATTAGAACGTTTTCTCACACCATAAAAACTAAGCTTAAAATGGATTTAAAAACTAAATGTAATACTGGAAACCATAAAACTCCTAGAAGAAAACATAGGTAGTATACTCTTTGACTTAAGACTTAGCAATATTTTTTTGATCTGTCTCCTCAGGCAAGGGAAATAAAAGCAAATTAAACAAATTGCACCTGATTAAACTTAAAAGCTTTTACACAGTGAAGGAAACAATCAACAAAACCAAAAGACAACCTACTGAATGGGATAAGATATTTGCAAATGATATGTCTAATAAGGGGTTAATATCCAAAATATTAAAAGCTCATACCACTCAATATAGAAAAAAAAAGATTAAAAATTGGGAAGAAGACCTGAATAGATATTTTGCCGAAGAAGACATACAGATGACCAATAGCCACATGAAAAGATGCTCAACATCACTAATCATCAGGGAAACGCAGGTCAAAGCCACTATGAGATATCACCTTACACCTGTCAGAATGGCTATCATCAAAAAGACAACAAATAATAAATTTTGGTGAGGATGTGGAGAAAAGGAAACCCTCATCCACTGTTGATGGGAATGTAAATTGGTAGAGCCACTATGAAAAACAATATGGAGCTTTCTCAAAAAATTAAAAATAGTACTACCACATGATCCAGCAATTACACTCCTGGGTATTTACCCAAAGAAAACAAAACTAATATGAAAAAATATGTGTACCCCATTGTTCACAGCAGCATTATTTACAATAGTCAAGTTATTGAAGCAACCTAAGTGTCCATCAGCAGACATATGGATAATAAAAGATGTGTCATATATATACAGTGCAATACTAGCCATACAAAAGGGATTAAATTTTGCCATTTGCAACAACGTGGATGGACCAAGAGGGTATTATGCTTACTGAGGTAAGTCAGAGAAAGGCAAATACTGTATGCTGTCACTTATATGTGAAATCTAAAACAATAAAACAAATGAGTGAATATAACAAGACAGAAACAGTCTATGGAGAACAAGCTAGTGGCTACCAGTGGGGAGAGTGGTGGGAGAAGGGGCAAGATAAAGAAAGGGAATTCAGAGATATAAAATAAATAAGATACAAGGATGTAATGTAGAGCACAGGGAATATAATTAATATTTTATATTAACATTGAATGGGGTATAATCTATAAAAATATCAAACCACTATGTTGTACACCTGAAACTAATATAACATTGTAAATCAACTATCCTTCAATTTAAAAAAGTCTCACCTTCTAGAATGGTGTCAGGTGTGAAAGGTAGGCAAAAATATGATCCCTATGTTGTTCCCAAGGTTCTCTGGCCCAGTCTCTGGGGATCAAGCTGAGGAAATGGTCACAAATTAAGCAGAATTTCTGGAATTTCTGCTGTTGTCTAAGAACCCCCAGCCAGTCAATACCCCAGGTCATCTCCAATGATATTTGCTGGGGAAAAAAATTGCAAATGTTGGTGCCAAGCCACAGCCAACATTTGAATCCAGGAGGGACGATCCAGAACTACTCACCTGCTGTCTCTCTGGAAACGCTCTATTATTGCATCAACCACACGTTCCTGTATTTTCATGATTAAATTATTTGGGCTATTTTGTTACATTGAGACAGGGTTCGCCATACTTGAAATAGCCTCAATTTAATCACAAATTAGGCCTTTAAAAAGTGATCCTGTAGTATTAACATCCTTATAATACCAGTCATCCAAGTGCTACTAAAAAAATAAGAGCGCTCTCCAGATGGAAAAATGCCTGTACGTGTTGGCTACTGTGATTGGAATCGTGCTTCTGCCTCAGACCTAATTTTTAGTTTCAAGATGATATTATAGAACCAAAATAATGGTAGCTTTTCAATTTACTCATTTATATTAAATTCCAAAATTATGGAACAAATTGATTATAAGACACTCTTTGATTGTATAGTATCTTGCCTGTATTCCAAGATTTTTATTTTGGCATTTTATTCCAAAATGTGTAAATCAACTCTTATTTCTTGTGCTTTGAAGATGTTAACTTTACCTAAATTTACGTATAGATATGGTTGGTGCCAAGAGGATCCTATGCATAGTAGAAAAGTTTTAAATGATTGCTAAAACAAAAGCAGGAAGAAAGAAAAGGCCTTTGCAGTGGGTGCCCTGACAGGCTTTGCTGCAATATTGCCCTAATGTTGTGTGGACAGAGAGCAGAAAAGTTTCTAGTTTCTCATCTGTGTTATTAGACTTGCTTATAATTAATGTCTAACTGTTTTGGGGTAGATCTGTGATTTTTCCTCAAGTGAATTCCTAAGACTCTTGATCACACTGGACTTAAGAATTATATAAGGTGCAGTAGCATGCAGTTTTTCTCTATGACATAATGAAATAAGATAGAAAATATGAGAACGTTTGTTTAAAAGTATTAAAATTATGTGTTATCCTAGGGTTAGCCTTGATTGCTACTCTAGAACAGGGAAGAATGGTATTGAAAGGACCAAGAATGCTCAAAGGTTGTTGATTGCACCTGGACAATTTGGAAGGTTCCTGCTGTCTATGCCAGATTTCCCAAGCTGGTTGGGAAGGTAAATCCCTTGCTGGTTTAGCCATTGGTTCATTTTTATCTAATGGACATCAGTTAAGTATTTACTGTATCCAGTAGCATGGGCAGGATGTTGAAAGCATGAAAGTAGATTTGTCAATCATTGTGATGTTTTTCTGAAATGTAAAATCTATTGGGGAAAATAGGTATATGAAATTACACACAGCATTGCATCTTCATTAGGGTGACAAGACCAATTGTAATGCAATATATTCAGAGGTCCAGAGAAGGTGAGGATTGGTATGAGTTAGAAGAATCAAGGAGGCCTTTATTAAAGAGATGGGGTTAAAGTTTGGAACTGAGGGGTAGGTGGTACATGTCTTTGTCACTGCCCACCTTGTAAAAGTCAGGAAAGGGGAAAAAAGCCTTGGTAATAAATTATAAAACTATTACTATACAGCAATTGGCCTCGAGGATATGCAGACCAGACAATTTGTTTTTCCATACTTCCCTTACCTTATTTCCATAAGAGTTTATATCTTCTAAATAGGATCCCTCTCTGGAGAGCTTTCTAATAAACTGTGTCATAAAAGTAAGATAGTGTCTCAAGTCTAAAACAAAAATCCTTACACCTTAAAGAAGAAACAACCTAGAAAAATTTTATTTTATGAAGACCTCCTCATTAGTACCTTTGCATGCTTATTAGTACTATTTTATGCAGAGAACTCTATTTACCCTGTTTTTAAGGAGTTGATTTTGCAACTGTGTAGGGGTAAAAGCATCTGAGATATACAGACACAGGCAAAGCAAAAGCATGCATGCCTCATGCACATGTATGTGTGTGCTCATGTGTTTGTGGCCGGGGGTAGAAAGTAAGAGGTGTATACTAGGGACAGAGGAGTTATGCAGAGATGCCTTGAATAAACTATTGACTTGCAAATACAGGAAGACCTCTGCCCATCTACTTTGCTTCACCCTAATCATAGATGCATCCAGTGGGCTTCATGTTTGGCCAGGCTCAATATATTATTTACATAATTTACATTGCTGAAAGGCTACCCCTCCAATACAAGGATACCTTAACTCTAGGAAAGGAGAAGATGCCACGATTAAAAGGTGAGAGAGCTCAGAGGGAACATGCGTGGCCAAAAGAGAAAAGTATTAGAACCTTTAAGTCAGCCTCTGTTTTAGAGTAAATAGTAATATGAAATAAAAGGGGGGAAGGAAAACTGTTTCAAAGCCAGCCTACATGCTTCCAAGTCCCCAAAGTAAATGTTGAAAATGTTTTCTCTGTGGAGACATCTTGTGGTCTAAAGAGACTGGCCTTTGGTGGCACAAAGGCTTGGGTACAATCCCTCTTCTTTGACTTCTTAGCTGTTCTATCTGTGTATGTTTCTTTGGCATTTGGATTGCTAATTTCACCATTCTTAAAGAATAGTAATGTCTACCTTATAATAACATTGAAAGGGTGAAGAGAATGGCATGTAAGATTTGGGCATTATATGCATGCCACATACGAATTAAATGAACATTAACTAATTTTTCTCAGCAAGTCATGCTAAAAAAATAATAATCTAACACTGCCTGTATGAACTCATTTAACTCTTAAACCAAATCAGGAAGTAGTTACTTTTATGCCCATTTCACAGATTAGAAAATTGAGGCATAGAGAAATTAAATATCTTTCCCAGGGCTATAGAAGCAGCAGTTAATTAATTAATTAGTTAATTCTGAGCCAGAATTAACTCTGAGGCAGTCTGCCTACAGAAACTAAACTTCCAGGCACTGTGCTCTACTCAATAAAATGTGACTATCAGTAGGTAGTGTTATCACTACTACTTCTGTCTTCTTGTCCTACTGGGATATTGTCACATCTGATCCTCTTCTTAATTTTACCTTTAAAAAACCCCTTCATTTAGCACTTTCTTTTAGGATTAATATCGTTTAATGATTATTTGTTTATAAACGATTCTCTTACAGTAGAACTTGTTGCACGCTATTATGAATATCGTCCAAATTCTCCAGAGATTTAAGATACAAGTTAAAATATTTAAATGTCAACATATTAATTTTTCTATAACTCTAGGCAGCAGAATGGCTATATGTACAATTTACGTACATAATAAAATCTGTGTAAACACATGCTAGTGACCTACTTTCCGCCAAGCCTGTCTTGTCTTGTTTTGTAACACAAGCCCTACACTACCTTTTTTGCATCAGGAAAAAATGGTTTCTTCATTTCATTCCCCTGGTTTCCTCCTCCCTGTCACATTGAACTAACAAACACAGTAGAATGAATCTCATATCACACAACTTGTGCTTCAGTATTGAACCCAGTTGTCTCATCCTAGGCAATATGTCTCAATATAGAACCATTTCCTTATCTGGGAAGAGTTTTGGAAAACAAGTCTTCCTTCTTTTTTGTAGCTTTTTATTTGAGAGCTTAGCAGAAATAGTATAAAACAATTCACTGTCAAATTTTCCAGAAAAATCAATGCACAGCTTACCTCCCTGTCTCTACCCTCCAGATTTTATTATATATGACAATGGCCTTATTTCTATGAAGAACAGTGCTACATTATTTCCATTACTTTCTCTACATTGCAGCTAATGTTTCACCTTAGTGGAAGGATACTGGTTACTAAGACCCTATCTGGGCTCATCCTGTACTGAGTCATGCACTTATTCATCAAAAATATTACACAGCCTTTAAAAAGAATGTGATAGTTTTATATATTCTGACATGAAAGGATGCTCAAGATATATTAAGTTTTTTTTAAAAAAGCAAATTGCAAAACAATATATTTAGCAGGCTCTGATATTTTTGTTTTCAAAAAAAAAGTAAAATGATCCCATGTGTATGTGTGTATATAGAAAAAGTCTGGAAAGATGTATTCCAAAATGTTAACAATTACCTACCTCTGAGAAGTAAACTTACTTGGGTGTGAGGGCAGTGAGGGACAAGATGAAGCATTCTTTCTTACTCATATACTTTTGTATTGTTTAGTTTCATATAGCTTTTTTGGTAATGTTCAGTTTTGTACTATATAGTATTATTATAGTAATTAGAAATATACAATTTATATCATATCTGTTATTATAGGATTCCATGTATACGCAAAGACCAGTGGGACAGTTCTGAATTTGATGATACTGTAATCTAACAGATGGGATAAGACAAGTAGAAACAATCATTATAATACAAAGAGACAAAAGTAATTAGTTCCAGAAGAAAAGTGCACATATATCTGAGATTAGGAGAAAATCACTGGACATATTGAGGAGATAGAAACAGATAAGTGGTATTTGATTGGGAAAGAAAGGGTTTTAGCAGGCTGAGGTATTTAACTGTCTTTTCTCTTTTTTGTTGCCAGTGTGGAGAATATGTTATGTGCTCAATAAATGAAGATTGTAGGAAAGAGAAAGATGGAAGGAATATGAAGTATAATGAAATAATCACCTGGTCATAGAAATTTAGAGCTGGGAAGAATATAAAGATTATCTCATTTCGTGCTTTAGTGCCCTTCAGAAGAATGTTATGATTCCATCATGGTGCCCCATTGTGTATAGGATCTTAGCATATGATTTTTTTTTCTTGTTTTAATTCAAGAACATTCACCTTTTCACTTAAAGGAATCACTTTATGGCTTTTTTTTTTTTTTTTGACATATCCAAATTGCCAGCATCACTACTCCTGTGCTTTGGGGACATTTTTAAATAAAATAAGGATTGCTTGAGCACAAGCTCTGCAATACTCTGATAGTAGATCTGATAACTGAGAAGGCTACTAAGTGGCCAACGGGCAGGAAACACTGAACAAAGAGATGATTCACGTCTCAGGCAGGACAGAGCTGGACTGTGCGAGATTTTATCACGCTGCTCAGGATGGCATGTAATTTAAAACCCATGAATTGTTTATTTTTGAATTTTTTTCATTTAATATTTTTGGACCATGGTTGAACTTGGGTAACTGAAACCACAAGAAGCAAAACCGGTAGAATTGGTGAGGGGGTGGTTAGTGTATACTCATTGTTCCTCTCTTCCTTGAAGATGTTGAATTTCTGAAGGCCACAGCCAATTCATTTTAATAGCAAAGGTTGTCTTGAAAGGATTTCTGAAAGAATTTATAGTCACCTTCATGCCTGTGATTGGTACCTGTTTCATGAGTTTTTAAATTGGGGTCATAGAAACTCTAACACATACTGTGTATTAAGCGGTAAGATTGTGTTCCACTGCTTATAATTTTTATGGGTTTACATAGTCGATTTAAAGGTTATCTTGCTTTAATTCCTGTGGTAAATTAGCCAGAATTTGGTATCAAATTGGAAGAAAAATAGGTGTTTCACTAGCTGATTTGGTAGAGTATGGCCAGTGGGAGAGACGGCCAAGATGAATGTCATGGAGGAGAGCATGGCTCTTCCAACAGACAAAATGAGCATTGATGCCCAGTTCAACTTGCATATGAACATTGAGGATATACAAGCTGAGATGAACAGGAACAATGTAGAAGTCTACATTGTGAAATGTGCCATCTCTTTTATTGGCGAGCATTAGTCAAAAGTCAAGTTAAATGTTACATTAAATGTTAATATATGGGCCAAGATTACTAAGAACAGAAGATTGGTCTTGACTTACGCTTCAAAACTATCCACAAAGATCTTTTCTGGAGCATAATTTCAGGGGAAAAAAAAATGATCAAGCGATTGTATCAAACCTATCAGATGTTTACAGAATCATCCAAGGACTGAGAGCTAACTGCTAAGCTTTCCAGAGGGGCAGGGGAAGGGCAAGCACCTCAAGAACCTATGTCACTCCCCAGGCAGAGAGCTTTTGGGAGACAGAGGTTCTAGCTAAATTGTCCAAAGTGGGCTATTGTTAATAGAATGAACAGGCTTCAAGTTATTTCAGCCCATGGGTTTCTTAATGCCAGAGGCAATTTCTTTGTCTCCTTTCCAATGAAGGTGGGAAAATAATGGATCTGTGTTCTGCAAGTCTTGCAAATTTGTAAGTTTCGGTATTGAAAGTGAACTGCCTCAGAGGGGCGGTCATTAAAATTATTCTTGAAAATAAAAGTCTCACAACTGATAGATGAAGATAAAATACCTTCTCTTCAAATTATATGATCCAAGTGTATTGCTGAGGCATCTGTGAATACTAAATAATTGTAAGTTTTTTATGACAAATATTAATGATAAAGGCTTAAACTCTTCCCCAGCTATTAATATCATATTCCCTTGTTTGCTGATAACCTGTTGATTTGGAGAATGATTCTTTTTTTTCTTAACATCTTTATTGGAGTATAATTGCTTTACAATGATGTGTTAGTTTCTGCTTTATAACATAGTGAATCAGCTATACATTTACATATGTCCCCATATCTCCTCCCTCTTGCATCTCCCTCCCGCCCTCCCTATGCCACCTCTCTAGGTGGTCACAAAGCACCAAGCTGATCTCCCTGTGCTATGCGGCTGCTTCCCACTAGCTATCTATTTACATTTGGTAGTATATATAAGTCCATGCCACTCTCTCACTTCGCCCCAGCTTACCCTTCCCCCTCCTCATGTCCTCAAGTCCATTCTCTACATTTGTCTCTTTATTCCTGTCCTGCCCCTAGGTTCTTCATAACCATTTTTTTTTTGGATTCCGTACATATGTGTTAGCATACGGTATTTGTTTTTCTCTTTCCGACTTATTTCATTCTGTATGACACACTCTGCATCCTTCCACCTCCCTACAAATAGCTTAATTTCGTTTCTTTTAATGGCTGAGTAATATTGCATTGTATATATGTGCCACATCTTCTTTATACATTCATCTGTCAACGGACACTTAGGTTGCATCTATGTCCTGGCTATTGTAAATAGAGCTGCAATGAACATTGTGGTACATGACTCTTTCTGAATCATAGTTTTCTCAGGGTATATGGCCAGGAGTGGGATTGCTGGGTCACATGGTAATTCTATTTTAGTTTTTTAAGGAACCTCCATACTGTTCTCCATAGTGGCTGTATCAGTTTACATTCCCACCAACAGTGCAAGAGGGTTCCCTTTTCTCCACACACCCTCCAGCATTTATTGTTTCCAGATTTTTTTATGATGACCATTCTGACCGGTGTGAGGAGATAGCTCTTTGTAGTTTCGGTTTGCATTTCTCTAATGATTAGTGATGTTGAACATCCATTCATGTGTTTGTTGTCAGCCTGTATATCTTCTTTGCAGGAATGTCTGTTTAGATCTTCTGCCCATTTTTGGATTGGGTTGTTTGTTTTTTTTTGATATTGAGCTTCATGAGTTGCTTGTATGTTTTAGAGATTAATCCTTTGTCAGTTGCTTCATTTGCAAAGATTTTCTCCCATTCTGAGGGTTGTCTTTTCGTCTTGTTTATGGTTTCCTTTGCTGCGCAAAAACTTTTAAGTTTCATTAGGACCCATTTGTTTATTTTTGTTTTTATTTCCATTTCTCTAGGAGGTGGGTCAAAAAGGATCTTGCTGTGATTTATGTCATAGACTGTTGTGCCTATGTTTTCCTCTAAGAGTTTGATGGTGTCTGGCCTTACATTTAGGTCTTTAATCCATTTTGAGTTTATTTTTGTGTATGGTGTTAGGGAGTGTTCTAATTTCATTCTTTTATATGTAGCTGTCCAGTTTTCCCAGCACCACTTACTGAAGAGGCTGTCTTTTCTCCACTGTATATTCTTGCCTCCTTTATCAAAGATAAGGTGACCATGTGTGCATGGGTTTATCTATGGGCTTTCTATCCTGTTCCATTGGTGTATATTTCTGTTTTTGTGCCAGTACCATACTGTCTTGATTACTGTAGGTTTGTAGTATAGTCTGAAGTCAGGGAGCCTGATTCTTCCAGCTCCATTTTTCTTTCTCAAGATTGCTTTGGCTATTCGGGGTCTTTTGTGTTTCCATACAAATTGTGAAAAATTTTTGTTCTAGTTCTGTGAAAAATGCCATTGGTAGTTTGATAGGGATTGCATTGAATCTGTAGATTGCTTTGGGTAGTAGAGTCATTTTCACAATGTTGATTCTGCCAATCCAAGAACATGGTATATCTCTCCATCTGTTTGTATCATCTTTAATTTCTTTCATCAGTGTCTTATAATTTTCTGCATACAGGTCTTTTGTCTCCTTAGGTAGGTTTATTCCTAGATATTTTATTCTTTTTGTTGTGGTGGTAAATGGGAGTGTTTTCTTAATTTCACTTTCAGATTTTTCATCATTAGTGTATAAGAATGCCAGAGATTTCTGTGCATTAATTTTGTATCCTGCTACTTTACCAAATTCATTCATTAGCTCTAGTAGTTTTCTGGTAGCATCTTTAGGATTCTCTATGTGTAGTATCATGTCATCTGCAAAGAGTGACAGCTTTACTTCTTCTTTTCCAATTTGGATTCGTTTTATTTCTTTTTCGTCTCTGATTGCTGTGGCTAAAAATTCCAAAACTGTGTTGAATAGTAGTGGTGAGAGTGGACAACCTTGCCTTGTTCCTTATTTTAGTGGAAATGGTTTCAGTTTTTCACCATTGAGGACGATGTTGGCTGTGGGTTTGTCATATATGGCCTTGATTATGTTGAGGAAAGTTCCCTCTATGCCTACTTTCTGGAGGGTTTTTATCATAAATGGGTGTTGAATTTTGTCAAAAGCTTTCTCTGAATCTATTGAGTTGATCATATGGTTTTTATTCTTCAATTTGTTAATATGGTGTATCACGTTGATTGATTTGCATATATTGAAGAATCCTTGCATTCCTAGGATAAACCCCACTTGATCATAATGTATGATCCTTTTAATGTGCTGTTGGATTCTGTTTACTAGTATTTTGTTGAGGATTTTTGCATCTGTGTTCATCAGTGATATTGGCCTGTAGTTTTCTTTCTTTGTGACATCCTTGTCTGGTTTTGGTATCAGAGGGATGGTGGCCTCGTAGAATGAGTTTGGGAGTATTTCTCCCTCTGCTATATTTTGCAAGAGTTTGAGAAGGATGGGTATTAGCTCTTATCTAAATAACAAGTGAGTTCTTAAAATTTCATTTTCTTTGGCAGGATGATAGGAATGTTTTTAACACTGGAATGGAGTTAATGGATAATCGTGGTTAAGAACATGGATTTTGAAGTCAGGCAACAGAGAATTGTAACCCAGTACAGTGATTTGTGTGGCACTGAACCACTCACTTAAACTCTTCAAGCATCAATTTGCTCCTCTAAGCTCAGGGGCAGAAAATCAGCTGCCTGCAGAGATTCTGTGAGAACAGAACATTCCAAGTATGCCTGACACCCATGAGCGCTTAGTCACTGAGCATTTCCTACTCCCAAGGAGTGAGCTAAGACTTCACTGGTATCACCTCATAAGGAATGACTCCATGAGATAGATATGATTTTGTTGCCATTTTATAATTAAGAAAACTGAATTTTACGGAAAATATAACTATAGGCACACAGTTAGGCCAGAGTATGAATGTAGGTTTATGTCTACTTTCAACACCTCCTCAGCATGCCCCTATTCCTTTTATACCTGTGATCTTTCTGTCACTGTGAAGTAAGTTAAGTGTGTCATTGCCAACATAGGAAATTAGTCGTACAGGCTCTTGGGCATTAAATGACTGGCTTATGGTCACATGGTTAGTAAGTGGTGGAGCCAGTTTGGGGACCCAGGTCTGTGTGATACTACCTTGTCTTTATTACTGGTATCTCCCTCTCCTTTACTCTTTGAATTCTCCATCTGAACACACTCTGTCCTTCAGGACTCTTTCTGCAATGTAGACCCCACATGGACTGTGCGCAGAAGTAATCCCTCAATGACTTCACATTATATAGAGAGTAAAGGCAAGCATCTTTTTAGAACCTGCCAACCTCTCCCTGGTCAGAATCCTGCTTCCCTCTCTAGTCTCACCTCTTGGTGCCCTGCCTGCCAACGCCCTTGAGTACATCCTCCAGCCTAATGCGCTACTTTAACTCTGCCATACTCACCATGTTGTTTTATGTTTTTCTGCATTTGATTCATTCCTGAATGCGTTTACCCATTTTGTCTACCCTGTGACTTCCTATTCATCTTTCAAAACCCTTCTGAAGTTCTGGACCACAAGTAAAATTGGCCACTTCATGGTGGCAGCCATCAAAGTATGCTACTTGGCCTGCTGCTGGAAACATAATTGATTGACAGCCCTAGCTACTGCTTTCTGTATCCACCAGGGCTTTTGCTACTAGGCTGTGCTTCCGTTGGGCTGCTCCCAGCCAGTGACTGCTACTGGCTCAGACCCATTCTTGTGAACTACAAGACTCCTCTGATAGGGAACTGTAGCTCTAGGACTGCCCATTGGCTTAGCTGAATCGTTCTTAAAAATGTGCTGCAGTTCCAGAATCTTCCGTCCAACCTTCTGTCCTTCTCTTCTCCTTTACACGTGTCAGACTTCTGCTGTAGTTTGAAGGCTCTCCAGTCTTTCTCTTGATCATTCCCCCTTTATCCTTCACAGGCTTTTCCGATAAATTTCTTATATGTCTATTCCCATCTTGGTGTCTGCTTCTTGATGGACCTGAGTAAATATAGCCCTGCGGGTGCCTTTCTCTCTCCTGTACACATACCAGCACGAATAAAATATTGCATTTGTTATTTTACTTTTCAGATATGAGGCCTGTACACATAACAGCACGAATAAAATATTGCATTTGTTATTTTACTTTTCAAATATGAGGCCAGTAAAATTAGGAAAAACATTGTATTCTTTTATTTTCAGCCCTTAGTATACTGTTTGGTACTTAGTGAGTATTTAATGAACTTGCATAAATGAATTCTAAAATTATGATGTTATCTAACATGCGTTTATTTAGGTCAAAACAAGCAAAACTGTGTGTTAACTCCTCAGCTAACACTGCCAATCAATGTGAAGATACCTGGGAGTTAGTTTATGGTCACTAATGCTAGGCTTGTGTTTCAGAGGATTGCCATTCAGCTTCTATAGGCCCAAAATATTTTCTTGAGTTCAAATGAGTTTTTATGCTTATGAACTTAATTTAACTAAACTTTAAATCTTGAAATCTCACTGAATATCTCTCATCTCTAAGTGAAGCAGCCTTGATTAATCACTCTGAGCGTTTCAAAATATTCTGTCAGTTAACCTATATTTAACATGAGCATGTGTAAAATCTATATGAGAACATTCATTAGTAGGAAAGCGTATTCTTAGAGAGCTATAAATTCACATAGTAATTCTTCTTAATATTTCAAGTGAGGAGAAGGATATAGAACATTTCTATTCATTACTGGTAAATCCATTACAAACCTGTTCTGATCCATACAGCAATAGAACTTATTATTTCTTTGTTGTTGGGTTATTTATGCTAAAAAGGAAAAAATAATTAAATATTCCATTTACCATTAAATTTTCTCTTCACAAAAAATTACACTGGTTTGGCCACCAACTAAAATCCTATGTCATTGCTTGATTCCAGATAATTTTTTACTTTCTTCCACTCCATTTTTCATACTTGGGATCTCTCTTAGAATTTTTCAGTATAATCTCCTAAATATGTTTTGTCTTGTTCTTGTTCTATAGATAATGATAATAATACATACCATTTACTGAGTCTATTATGTGTACTGAAAATTATGTCTTAAATGCTATCATCCCAATTTTCCAAATGAGATACTAAGAATCAGAGAAGTAAAATAACTTGGAGGTGATTGTACAACTAGTAAATGGATCGTCAGTGGCCTGAACCCAGATCTGCCTAATTTTTGGATTATCTAATCTTAGTTTAATTGTCTAGTGTTTTGACTATAAAATTTGAACAATAATCTATTAAATCAAAAGCATACAGTGTTCTTCTAAGAACTTTGCAGTTTCCTCTAGAGGAAATAGAGAGCCGCTTGGCTTCTAACACAGAGGAAAATAATGTAATGTGATAAATACTTTTAAAAAACATGTCAGAAGGAGACAGTTTAAAAAATGTAAAGGACGGTATATAAAACTAGAAAAAAGCTAGTTACTGACAAAGTCTAAACAAGAAGTGGTTAAGGTCTGATTTAATAGTGTCAGCAAGGGTATGGACAGGAGGAAGAGAAGACTGGAGAAGCATTTCTAAAACCAGTGGCTCAGCAATGTACGGACCATGGGATTTTTGGTCAGATTCCCTAGTTACCCTGCATCTGTTTCCTCTTCTGTAAAATAGAGAATAAAATCTATTTCAGAGTGTTACCAGGAGCTTCAAGTAATAGTATACTATCATATACTTGTATGTTACATACTGTGAGTCTAGGCACTTCCATGGGGAACTTTATTTATACTAGGAATTTACTTCTCACAAGAACTCCAGTAACTAAGTATCATCATTACCAGTTTCACAGATGAGGAAACTGAGGCACAGTGAGGTGAAGTAAAAAAAAAGTGATGGTGCTGTGGTAACATGAGATTAAAATAATAGCAGGTATTATATGTCTGATACATAGAAGGTGCTTTATAAACGACTATAATTAGCCACCTGGACTAATGCCCTTGAAAAGGAGAACCAAATCTGACTCATTTTTGAACAAGGTAATCTAGAATGTGGAGTGGGCAGAACCGCTTGATTGGATCATCATGGACACAGCACAGGTACTGTCCTTGGTGCTGAAGATCTGGTGGCAAACCAGCCCCTGCCTTCATGATATTTTCCTTCTGCTGGAACAGATGTTCTGATGACTAGGTGGTTGAGTAAAGGGAGCATAGTTGGAAAACTATTTCTAAATTATTTTCTGTGACATATTTTTTTCCTGTAAACATTTGCTCAGAAAGCTGACACAGGAATAAGACACTGTAAACTTTCTCCACTTTACAGCCTTTTCAGTGAGGACTAGGGGAACACATTTGTTTCAGATCCTTTCTTGAGACTTTTCCCTTTTCATAGAGTTAACTTTTAGTTAACTTTTAGCTCTAGGCCCCAAAACTAGTTACAAACCAACTTATTTTCTGTTACATCCTCAGCTCTTAAAATAGTACCTAAAACAATCAGCACTTAATTACTGTGTATTGAATGAATAGATGAGTGAATGAGTAAATAAAGGCATTTTTCATTTTTCAGGTTATCCATTCTTTACATGCAGTAAGTTGATCTCTAAGGGAAAAATTGAGTATTTAAGGTTAATTACTAACTGGAATGTATGCTAGGAGTTATGTTGTGCAAAAATGATATAACGATTTGAAAGTGGTTCTTAAGAGTTGTTTATAACAAGCTCTGAGGAGATAATTTTTGTAAGCACCAAAACCACAGCATCTCTGAATTTCAGAAGTGTCATTTTGCCATCCTTTTTTCAAAATTAAATCTCACTTTCAAAATTCAGATCACAAACAATTTTGTAAAGACATTAATGGTCAAAATGGATGTGTCACTCAGTCTTACATCATGCCCTACAAATCATGAGAAAACTGTTCTGTTTTCCTATCTCATCCTTGAACGTGGACACATATAGTATGTACATAAATTTAGAAAATATGCCATTTTGAAATTCCCTTCTTTCATGTGATATTATATCATGAGCATGTTTATATAACACTATGCAATTATCTTTTTCATATCTGGATGATATTTACTTGCCCCAGTCCTATGTGGCCACCCACTCACTTACCTTCAGCAGAGCCGTGGAATTTTATCCATTCCCAGTTGTGTCTAAAATATACATTTGCAAGATAGAGTGTTGCTAGCATTTTCTCGAGCTTGAAATCCATACAATTAAATAATTCTCTCCATTTAAGGATAAATTACCTTCTCTTATCTTCTCTGAGGTAAGACAGAGAAACTGAAGGGGGCTGTGGGAAGCAGAGTAGTCTGGTGAGAACGGTAGAGGGCAGTGTGGAAGTTCTGTAGATATGATATTAATATGTAATCTCAGGCCATCACATCCTTTGTGCCTCAGTGTTCTTGAGTCTGCCTCACTTTAGATTATATTTTGGGGAATGTAATATTTATCTACCTAAGATGCCCTACCTGGCTCAAACTACGCAATGGCATTTCCAAACCAATCTGTACAACAGAGAATCAAAATAAATCGTGTAATGTGCTAACCATAATATCGAACACATTGTGTATGTTCAACATATTCTACATACTGCTGTGATTTTTATTATAGTGATAATGATTTGAATCAAGTCTCTACTTGGTGTGGGATAAGTGTATGCTAAAATTATTCCTTAGTTTGTTGTCAAGTAGAGTGAATTATCTATAGGATTTCCTCACCCTTCTCTTGGAACTTATTTATATGAGAATTCAGAGTCGTTGTAGTGCTCTGGACCAAATGTAGAAAGGTCAGAGGTAGATTAGGGTTTTTTTTTTTTCATGCCAGAATAGTTGTTTATCAAAAGGAAATGAACTATCATAACTGGAGGAGGACTCAGGCTTGTTCATTCATTCTTCTCCCCCTTCCGCTAATGCACGATCGTTACTGATAGAATATTCTCAAGTGATTCTTTTTAAGTGACTCTAGTAGTGGCACTTCCAATTAGATTGATATTTGTCATAACTATTTTATTGGCTCTTGGTAATAATCACAGAGTGAATTACTGCTCTTACTCTCCAACATCACAATGAATCAGTTCACAGAGGCAATTACAAAGAAGAGTGAATTACTAGGGAGACAGAGTAACTAGTCTCTCTCAAGTAACTAGATGCTGTGAAGTAGCCAGATCCTAAAGAATGTTATCATAATATCAGTTACTCTGTTTTTTAACTCATTATTAGGCTTACAGATACTAAACTTTTCCATTTAGGTGTAAAAGTGAATGGCTTTTAGGAACTCTACTGTATTGGCTCCAAATGAAGAATTCTGAGGATGGCAGCATGATAACTATAGTTAAAAATACAGTATTGTACACCTGAAAGTTGCTAATAGAGTCAATTTTTAAAGTTCTCATCACCAGGAAAAAAAAGCCACAATGTGAAGTGATGGATGTTAACTAAATTTATTGTGGTAATCGTATATATTGTGGCAATATGTACATATATCAAATCATTATGTTGTACACTTTAAATGTATACAATGTTATATGTATATATTATATCCCAGGGAAATTGGGAAAAAAAGAAAAAATAATAATTTTGAATTAAAAATAGTTTTTGTGTCACAAATATACCTAGGTTAACAGCTCAGTTTCACTACTTACTAGTTGTGTGTCCCTGTACAAATTGCTTAATCTATCTATGTCTGTTTTTCCATTTTTAAATGGAGATGTTTACAGCTGCAACCATGCAGCATTATTTGAGAATTAAATAGAATAATACAGGTAGTCATTTAGGGCAGTACTCTGTGTACAGTAAGTGCCCCAAACTGTTAGATATTATATGTACCAGATGTATTTTTCTGGCTCTATAAATCAGGCAAATATAAATATATATTTTTAGGTGTTAATAAAAGTTACTGTGGTATAAAATGGCCTACTTTAGAGTCTAAAGATCCAACTTTCATACGGAGTTCAGCAAAAATTGACTTTATGAACTAAGTCAGATCTCTGAAAATCACTGAAACTAAGCTGTATGCGTAAAGTGTAACAATACACAATTGTATCAGGATTGAGGTAAGGCTCAACTATGTTGTATATTCAAGTTATCACATCTTGCTTAATACCTTTTGATACTCAAATAATATTTTTACTGATTGTCCCATTTTATTACCTCAGCTCCCTTGGGAAAGCAATTGAGAAGATGTTACTACACTAGCTTCATAGCTAAGGATCTGAGACTCAGTTAGAATGAAGTTACATAACCAAAACGCAGTTGAACAGGAACTAGAAGCTAGGTTCTCTCATGTCAAAAGAATAAACTCCTTCAAGTAAATCTGAAATCTGTAAAGGAATATATATATATGTATATATATATGTATATGTATATGTACATGTATAACTGAATCACTTTGTTGTATACCTGAATCACTGTAAATCAAGTATACTTCAGTTAAAAAAAAAAAAAAGGAAGAGAGGTCTGTGAGCTAACATGGGCTTAACTTGTGTAGGATCTCACCAACCCTTTTTAGAGATTTGGGCTTTTATTAGAATGAGATGGAAGCTACTGGGAGCTTTTGAGCACAGAAAAGACATAATCTGATTTACCTGTTAATAGAATCATCCTAGCTGCTATTTTGACAATAGACAAAAGGAAGGAATAGAGTAAAGTAGGTCTCCATTGCAATAAAACTTAACAGAACTTATAGTGGCTTGGACCAGCATATTAGAAGTGAAGATGGAGAAAAGCAGTCATAGTTTAGACAGATTTTGGATACATTTTGAAGTTAGCACCAATGGCATTTGTTAATACACTTGCTATGGAGTATGGGAGAAAGAGTGGAGTCAAGTTTTTTTGGGAATGGGAAAATGGTAGGATGAAGTTGTTTCTCTGAGAAGAAACTGTAGAATGAGCAAATTGGTGGTGACAGCAAGCTCAGTATATGCTCATTTTAAATTGCCTATTAGAACTCACAGTGGGTCTAGCAAGTAGACAGTTGCTTATAAGTATGGCACTCATGCAGAGTTCGGCACTAAAATAGAAATTTGGCAATCCCAGATGTAAGGATTCTCTTTAAAAGTTTAAGCCTGGATTGGATCTGGTTGGGAGTTAGTCTAATAGAAAATAAGAGGTGTTCAAGATGTGAGCCGTGGTGTATTGTATTATTACAAAGCTAGGGAAATGAGGAGAAAACCTCAGAGGAGATAAAAAAAAGTGTAATCCATTGAAGAAGGAAAACTGGAGAGAATGATGTTTTGGAAGCCAAGTATAACAGGTATTTTAATTGAAAAGGAGTATCAGATTGGCGTAGTGTAAGGCCTTGACTACAGCATTACTAATGTCTGATTTACACCAAGATAGAGTAAAGAACAATTATTCCTTATATTTGAATGTCCATTGTGTGCACAGAGAAGGTGGTGATTAAAGAAAAAGAATACAGCAAAAATAATACAGCAACAGCAGAAACACTCACAGATAAAAACATTCTCTCTGCCTTTAAAGCTCAGAGGCAGGGAGACAGAATTTGGAACATAGGTTATAAGTCTCACAATGCATGACCATCAACAGTCTGTGGGACTATATATATAGATAGATGAAGTAGAAATTAATTTTGATAAGCAGCTTCAGGAGGGAATAAAGGTCACATTTGAGCTGGGTATTAAAGAATGACTATAAGTTTGTTGGGTAGGAAATGGGAATGGACAAAAGAATAATGACATTTAAGGCAGATAAGATGGCACAAGAAATGCCATAGAGGTACGAGAAGGCAGAATATGTACAGGGATGAGGAGTAAATTCATTTGACTGGAATAGAGTATGCAAAGTAGAATGGGGGTAAAATAGCGGTAGATACACTTTTTCGCCTTTATGGAAAATCTTGCTCAACAATCCAGTAGAAAGAAAAACTTGATAAAGTGAGATATTTATCCAGAACCAAATATTATAATTACTATCATTTTTTAAAAAGCCTTTTATATTCTGGGAAAAGCCTCAAGGACGACATAGTGTAACATGAATGTACCCTTGGAAAAATATATGGAAATATAAATTGTTCCCTGTAGGTTACTCCATTAGGCAGATTTTAATTTCAAATAATTTTGCTTGGGCTCTTTTCTAACTTCCTTAAATGTAATGTGTTTTATTTTTATCTCTTTCCTAGAAATGGTTCTCTGTTTTGTGAGGCTGCAAGATCACCCAGGGAGAGTGGGACTAAACAGACCGGAACGTCTGACACACTGAATGTATGTGAGTACAATATTAACAGCATTTTTAAAAAAAAAAGGAAAAAGAGAAATTGTCTAATATATGACTTAAAGTGCTTTGGAGTATATAGACTGTTTGTGAATTAATATGGCTAATTGCTGGATCCTTGGCATGGGCAAGCTCTCACTGGTGAGAGAGGCGTTTGTGTGTGCACCTGTGACAAAGGCTTGATTTCTCCTCTAAAGATACACATCCCATTTTTAGTGGGAATTACTGTCTCTGATAACTGCTCTGCTTCTAGTAAAACTTTGAAAGCCTGCTTTCTGACCACAGCTGCATATATTCCCACTTCGTCTGCTCCCAGATTCCTACTGAACCCATTCTTTACCCTCCTTTTATCTTTCTCTGTCATTCTGGTCCCTCAGACACCACATTTAGTTTTATTTGCCTTCCTGAATACAACATCAGCCAACTGGACAATTCTCCCTAACCCTCTTGTTCTCTATCAACTTTATGTCCTGCCATACTTACCTTGCCAATTGTCAAGTTAGTATGTATTTGTGTAATTATTTGATTATTTTATGTACCTTTCACTTGATCAGTTGCTCCATGCAGACAAGCATCATGCTTGTTTGCTGAAATAACATAGATGGTCCATGTTTCTAGGCTGCCTGCCCCTGCCTGTTCCTGAGTGGAATTTGGCCACTTAAAACGTTCATCCTTTTTTTTTTTTTGTCTTTTGAATATGTTTTATATATTTTTGTCCCATTTATATTTTTGTCCCATTCTGTTAAAGGGAAAATCAGTGACACTTCACACATTTAAATTAGTAATTGTGGGAATAATGCAATTAATTTATTGTCCTTCTTCAGCTGAAAGCTCTTCTAAATCTTAAGTTGAAGTTTCAACTTTAGTTTTAAGGAGATGCTTCTCAAAGTGTGCTGTTTTCTACAGGTGATATGCAGTAGAAACGCTGGTATTTTGGTGTTGATCTTGGAGTTCAAATTCATAACTTGAAGTTGTTTGTTCCCACTTTGGGGTCAAGAATGGTCACCACGATTCAGAATGGTCTGGGTGTTTGTAAGACAACTTCTGGTGACCTTTTGAGCCTGAGCAGCTTGCCTTGGCCAACTGGGTTTATCTCAGATCCACCTCCATATCAGGAATCCTAAGGGTATCCGATGTCAGAACTTGCTCAGGGAACACCTGTGTCATCTCTCCCACCCCAGGAGACATAGGAGTGCAGTTCTAATGGGCACAAGGGGAACTCATTGTCTTGCTGAAAACCCAGGACTCGCATTGACTTCAGGTGTGGCTGGATTCAGAGCTCAAACAATGTCATCAGGACGCAATTTCCCTCCATCTTGAGGTTCTTCCACTGAGATAGTTAAGACGTCAGGAGATCCAAGGTGGCCCCAGTCAGCTCCAGGTTTTCCCTTACTCTGGCTAGGAGGAGGCAGTATCTACAGACTCTCTATCTCCTCAGCTCCAAATCCAGTCAGGAGAGAATCATGTCTTCTCTCTTACAGCATTTCCAGGTGTCATTAAGTCTCATTGGCTCTGAGTGGGTCACATGCACATTGCTAAGCCAATTACTGTGACCATGAAGATGCAGTATATTGATTGGCTTAGGCCTATGTCACATGCTTCCTCCTCAGAATTCTTCCCAAATGGACAGCTTTCTCCCCTTCCCATATGGTCTCCTGCTGTATTTCCTTCTGGTCTCATGGGACCATCACACACCTGTGGCTGTGAGGTGCAATTACCTGGCTGCCTGGGTGGGAAACAGCCCATATATCCTAGTGGCTTTTTTTTTGAAATACCTTCACTTTATTACACTCATCACATTATAAATTTGTTTGCTTTACACATTTGTTTTTCATACAAGACAGATGTTTAAAGGGCAAAAGTTATTGATCATTTTTAACAATTTTATAGTGGTATAATTCATAAACCATACACTTCACACATTTAAATTGCACCATTCAATGGTTTTTAGTATATTTATACTTTTGCAACCATCACCACAATCTAAATTTAGAACATTTTCACTACCCCCAAAATAAACCCTGTACCTATTAGTTATTCCCCCATCCCAACCCTATGTTGACACATGCCCACAGCCCTGGGCGACCACCAATATATTTTGTTTCCATTGATTCTTGATACTTCAGAATAGACGTATCCAGATAATATTGGAATCATACAGTATGTGGTCTTTTGTAATTAGCATCTCTTACTTAGCTAAACATTTTCAAGGTTCATCCATGTTTTAGCATATATAAGTAATTCATTGTTTTTATTGCCAAATAACATTCCATTGTATAAATAATCCTCATTTATCAATCAATTCATCAGTTTATGGACATTTTGACTGTTTTTTACTTTTTTAAAAATACTTTATTTTATATTGGAGTATAGTTGATTAATGCTGTATTAGTTTCAGGTGTACAGCTGAGTGATTCAGTTATACGTATACATGTATCTATTCTTTTTCAAGTTCTTTTCCCATTTAGGTTATTACAGAGTATTGAGCAGAGTTCTCTGTGCTATACAGTAGGTCCTTGTTGGTTATCTTATTTTAAATATAGCAGTGTGTACACGTCAATCCCAAATCCCAACCTATCCCTACCCCCTTCCGACTCTTCTCCCAGTAACCGTAAGTTCATTCATTAAGTCTGTGAGTCTGTTTTTGTTTTGTAAGTAGGCTTGTTTGTATAATTTTTTTAGATTCTGCATATAAGTAATATCATACGATATTTGTCTTTCTCTGTATGACTTGTTTCACTTAGTATGATGATAACCAGGTCCATCCTTGTTGCTGCAAATTTATGGTTGTTCAAAACCTCTGTACTTTGGGGGCTCAAATCTTCCCCAGATTGTCTCAGTTTGAAATAAAACAGCCTCTAGCTTTCTAGAAAAGATGAGGCTATCTATTATGAACATCACTGAATTTTTCTTCTTTAGACCTTAAAATATCTCTGTACCTATCTATAGTCTATTTCCTGTTTCCCCAAATAACTTTTTATACATATTAGATTTTAATCCTAACATTTTACATTTCTTTATCAACTTTATTAAATCAGCTATTCCTTCCTGATTTGCATTTCTCCATTTTTCTGATTCTTTCCACACAGGCAAAAACAACCATTATGCTTTTAGGTCCCTTATCTTGGAACAAATTCAACCAACCAAAATCAAAACAAAACAAGCCTCCTTCATCTCACTGTTATCTTATTTTTCCCCCCACTTAGCCACTTTTACCCATTCAAAGTCTTTGTAGAACAGTATTCTTTGCCAATTCATGTTAAATTCAAGAAAAGAAGGGGATATTTTTATTTTTGTAGTACAGTGTATTTCCAGTACGTAGCACAATATCTAAAATGGTAGGGGCTCAATAATTAAATGAGTTAATTTTAGCTACCCTTTCACTTCCCACTCTCCACCTGAGTGTTAAAATTTTGCTTTAAGCACTGCTTAAATTAATCTTACCAAAATAACTAAACAAAATAGCTCCTTTCTCTGTTATTCAGTACAGAATCAGGTTTCAAATACTCGTCTTATATGCTATATCATAATCTATCTTAATTACCGTTAACTGTGTGTATGCCTCATCGCTGCATCAAAGCCTCAGCCCCTAGAGCTCAGGACAATTAACCTGGTATTTCCTTAGCCCCCACAACTCTTAACAAAGTGTTTGCTAGTCAGTATTTACTAGTGAGTTGAATTCATACCTTTAAATATTGAAGGGTCCTCTAGCATTGCTCTGACCACATTAGTATTACCTTTGATGAAATATTTTGCACCTAAAATAAAAATGTGAATATATAATTGGATAACCTTTTATAAACCATTTCAAATCATTAAAGTAATAATTTTTTAAAATCCTGTGCTGAATGAATCATGATATATGTGTTTTGTATTTATGATCATGTTATTTCAACAATTAGAAATATTTATCCATACGTATATTATATGTACACATACATACATACACACAAAAACATTGCTTGTAACCACTTGATAAAAGAATAACCATTGTTTAAATTATTTCCAAGAAAATAAAATTCTCTTCCAGGTTCTTTAAATGCACCCAATAAATGCACACAAGAGAAAATAGAAAATCTCTTAAAAACTGTTTCAGGAACCAACAGAGACTTAAGAATTACTCTAGGGCTTCCCTGGTTGCTCAGTGGTTGAGGTCCACCTGCCGATGCAGGGGACACGGGTTCGTGCCCCGGTCCGGGAAGATACCACGTGCCACAGAGCGGCTGGGCCTGTGAGCCATGGCCACTGAGCCTGCGTGTCCGGAGCCTGTGCTCCACAACAGTGAGAGGCCCGTGTACCACAAAAAAAAAAAAAAAAAATTACTCTAAACACTCCCAAACTCATTCTGTGAGGCCACCATCACCCAGATACCAAAACCAGACAAAGATGTCACAAAGAAAGAAAACTACAGGCCAATATCACTGATGAACATAGGTGGAAAAAACCTCAACAAAATACTAGCAAACAGAATCCAACAGCACATTGAAAGGATCATACACCATGATCAAGTGGGGTTTATCCCAGGAATGCAAGGATTCTACACAGCCAACATCATTCTCAATGGTGAAACACTGAAACCATTACCTCTAAGATCAGGAACAAGACAAGGTTGTCCACTCTCACCACTATTATTCAGCATAGTTTTGGAAGTTTTAACCACAGCAGTCAGAGATGAGAAAGAAATAAATGGAATCCAAATTGGAAAAGAAGAAGTAAATCTGTCACTGTTTGCAGATGACATGATACTATACAAAGAGGATCCTAAACATGCTACCAGAAAACTACTAGAGCTAATCAATGAATTTGGTAAAGTAGCAGGATACAAAATTAATGCACAGAAGTCTCTTGCATTCCTATACACTAATGATGAAAAATCTGAAAGAGAAATTAGGAAACACTCCCATTTACCTTTGCAACAAAAAGAATAAAATACCTAGGAACAAACCTACCTAAGGAGACAAAAGAACTGTATGCAAAAAACTATAAGGCACTGATGAAAGAAATTAAAGATGATAAAAACAGATGGAGAGATATACCATATTCTTGGATTGGAAGAATCAACACTGTAAAAATGACTTACTACCCAAAGCAATCTACAGATTCAATGCAATCCCTATCAAACTACCAATGGCATTTTTCACAGACCTAGAATAAAAAGTTTCACAATTTGTATGGAAGGACAAAAGACCCCGAATAGCCAAAGCAATCTTGAGAAAGAAAAACAGAGCTGGAGGAATCAGGCTCCCGGACTACAGACTACACTACAAAGCTACAGTAATGAAGACAGTATGGTACTGGCACCAAAACAGAAATATAGATCAATGGAACAGGATAGAAAGCCCAGAAATAAACCCTTGCACATATGGTCATCTTAATTTTGATAAAGGAGGTAAGAATATACAATGGAGAAAAGACAGCCTCTTCAATAAGTGGTACTGGGAGAACTGAACAGCTACATGTAAAAGAATGAAATTAGGACACTCCCTAACACCATACACAAAAATAAACTCAAAATGGATTAATGTAAGGCCAGACACTATAAAACTCTTAGAAGAAAACATAGGCAGAACACTCTATGACATAAATCACAGCAGGATCCTTTTTGACCCACCTCCTAGAGAAATGCAAATAAAAATGAAAATAAACAAATGGGACCTAATGAAACGTAAAAGCTTTTGCACAGCAAAGGAAACCATAAACAAGACGAAAAGACAACCCTCAGAATGGGAGAAAATATTTGCAAATGAAGCAACTGACAAAGGATTAATCTCCAAAATTTACAAGCAGCTCATGCAGCTCAATATCAAAAAAGCAAACAACCTAATCCAAAAATGGGCAGAAGACCTAAATAGACATCTCTCCAAAGAAGATATACAGGTTGCCAACAAACACATGAAAGGATGCTCAACATCATTAATCACTAGAGAAATGCAAATCAAAACTACAATGAGGTATCACCTCACACTGGTCAGAATGGCCATCATCAAAAACTCTACAAACAAATGCTGGAGAGTATGGAGGTTCCTTAAAAAACTAAAAATAGAACTACCATACGACCCAGCAATCCCACTACTGGGCATATACCCTGAGAAAACCATAATTCAAAGAGAGTCATGTACCACAATGTTCATTGCAGCTCTCTTTACAATAGCTAGGACATGGAAGCAACCTAAGTGTCCATTGACAGATGAATGGATAAAGAAGATGTGACACATATATACAATGGAATATTACTCAGCCATAAAAAGAAACGAAACTGAGTTATTTGTAGTGAGATGGATTGACCTAGAGTTTGTTATACAGAATGAAGTAAGTCAGAAAGATAAAAATGTATGGAATTAAAAAAAAGAAAAATGGTTCTGAGGAACTTAGGGGCAGGAGAGGAATAAAGAGGCAGACATAGAGAATGGACTTGAGGACACGGGGAGGGGAAGGGTAAGCTGAGATGAAGTGAGAGAGTGACATGGACATATATACACTACCAAATGTAAAATAGATAGCTAGTGGGAAGCAGCCTCATAGCACAGGGAGATCAGCTTGGTGCTTTGTGACCACCTAGAGGTGTGGAGTAGGGCATGTGGGAGGGAGACACAAGAGGGAGGAGATATGGGGATATATGTATATGTATAGCTGATTCGCTTTGTTATACAGCAGAAATTTACACACCATTGTAAAGCAATTATACTCCAATAAAGATGTTAAAAAAAAAATAAGGGTAGACGGAAAAAAAAAAAAAAAACACCTCTGAGGACCTCAGGAAGATAAAGATGGAAAATGCAAAAGAAAATTAAGACTGTGGAGGGTAGAAGTGTCACTATCCATATAACAGGAGTCCCAGAAAGAGAAAAATTCCATAGGGATGAAAACACACACACCTTTGGAAAGCAGAGCCTCATAGATAAGACGACTGGAGCAGGAGATATCAATGAATCTTTAAAATAAAAGTTGTCTGATCAAGGACACAAAAATGAGCAAGGATTTGGAATATTTGAGAAACAGTTACAAGCATGATGGGATGCTGTGTTGTTGGTGGCCTGAACCTGCACATGGTCTTCACCACTGGGAATGTGTCCAAGGCAAGCGAGGAATTGAATTTTAATTTTCTTTAATTTTAAGAAATTTGAGTTTAAAAAGCTAATGCTTGATTCAGGTATTGAAAAACTTTTAAGTATGCTTGGAACAACTTGGGTTTGTGAATCTCCTCTTGCAGTTGTAAATTGAAACCTAAATACAGATCAACTATATCTGATGTGAATTTAGTAATTATACTGAGATGCACTAAAAGTGTAACATTTACCCCAGGTTTATAATGCTAAATACAGAAAAGAGAGAGTAAAATGTCTGATTAATACTTTTATATTGATTATATGCTGAAATTATCCTATTTTGGATTTATTGGGTTAAATAAAATATATAATTAAAATTTAAAAAAAATAGAATTACTCTACACTTGCCTTCCTGCTATACTCATTTTTGCCTTTCCAAAATATGTCCTTATTTTTTATCCTGTTTGATAAACTTCTTCCTCCAACTCACATGGATTTGCATCCTGAGTTGAGAATATTTTCCCCAGGTCTGATTTTCTAAGACTCCTTTGGGACACTATGTCCAATATGACCTGTGGGCTGAATGTACTGAAACCATGGATTAAAGTTTCTCCCCATGCACCCGGCTCTGCCCATTAGGATAACTCACAGGTCAGTGGAAAGAGATTAGGCAAATCCAAAGTGATTATTTGGTGACTTGCAGGCCAAGTACTTTACTGTTTAATTAACTTATCTGTTTCCCCTTTCACTGTAACTTTGTATAAAGAGAAATAACTTACTTAAGAAAATATGGTGGATTCAACTTGTTTTTCTCCCTGCAAAAAGTCCTGAGTGTGACCCTCATGCAGATTTTAAGTTTGGATTCTATTACTTGTCTTACGCTCACTCAGATGATCGTTGTTTATCATAGAGGCACCTGCAAAATCTAAATAATATTTAAAGCAGTAACATTTTAAAAATCTAGAATCAGTATCAATTCAGGGAGAACCACAAAGGCTTATTTTTGGGAGGTCTCTCTGTCTCTAATTCAGTCACTTGGATGACTGTGTGATCTATGCCTCTTCTGTAATTATTTGGCATATGCATTCGGCCAATTCCTGCAACCCAGTCTGTAGAGGATGCATCAGAGACACTGAACCAAAGGACCCCCAATTCTATTACTTTCATTCGGGCTTCATTTAGTTTTTCAGGTGGATATGCTTTATTTGCTCCCTCTGTGCCACTCTGTTTCAGAGGCTGACCTGTGCAGGCTAGAACAATGGGCTCTAGTCCCTCTACAGCCAATGGGAGGCCCCAGCAAGAGAAAATAGGAAAGGAAAAGTGAGATCAGCATATTCATTCCCCAGGATCCCTCTCTGCAAGTTCATCAAAGGCTGACTGCATCCCTCAGCCAAAGGTCTATTCCTTTCAAGGCTACCTTCTAGGCAAGAAATATGTGGATACTGCTTACATGCACTGCTTCCTCTCCCACACCCTTCTGACCTAGGGATCATACTCCTTTTTTCTTACTAGCTCAGAGTCCTGCACCTGGCTTCTCTACATCCTGGTTACTTCTTTGTGAATAGCCTCTTTTAAAATATACCCTTCTCAAATTATCTTAATCTGAGTATTTCTTATTTCTTATCAGAACACTGGTATAAGGTCTCTTCTCTGAGATTCTTTAATTAGCCTCATACTGACTACAACTTTGCAAAGTGATCACTAATAGTGGTGAGCAACAAACTAAATATAAGTATTTAGATAATAGGCATGAACTAAGTGTCAATACAGAAAGAGGTCTTGGGAAAATATGAGAAAATATTGCATTAGCAATGTTTGTTGTTTCCTTCTGAACATTTAGATTGAACCCTAAAACACATTCAGGAATTGAATTATTAGGAGATGGTACCATTTTGCAGGTACTTTATCTTTCTTTTTTTTTTTCTGTTGATGGATAGCACTGAAATTATGCTGAATCTGCCAGGATATATAAATCAAACTTTTACCAATTTAATTTTTCCTTTTAGAGGTGTTACAAGTTAATTGACTGATGGGGCCAGTAGCTGAGCTCTTTTGGACCTTGACAAAGGGATGAATCTGGTGGGAGGCCATATTTATCAAAAAAGAAGTTTGACTATATTAGTATTGTTGGTATTCAACAGTTCAGAAATATTTCTTAATGATTTGCTTTTTTTTTTTTTTTGTATTTTTAAAGAGGAGATGTAGAAAAGCAACAGAATTGGATCTCTTTCATCTGAGAAAAAAAATGAGAAATATGCTTTTTTATTCAGTTAAACAAACTAGACTCTGAACTTTTTTAATGTCTATTTTAAAGGAGAGAGGCAGTTCTTGATATTAAAGTTAATACTGTTTATAATCACCCACCAAAACATTTCCACAGCATTTGAAATTTAGTTGCTGCTTTAAATTATAAAAGAAACTATAGACCTATTAGAGAAAGTTTGAGAAATTGAGAAAAAGAAGTTTATAACTCTAACCTAGAACTATTATAATTTTAGTACATTGACCTCGATTTTCTTATATAGTTTTAATCTTAGTTCATAAACAATTATTTGCATCCATAGGCTAAGAATTTTTCCAAATTCCTACATAGTTTTATAATAATTAATTTTAGATATCTTTAAAAAACTTCTTTCCTCAGAGTAAATGTTCAATAAATGTTAGCTATTATTTAATAAAACAGATATTTAATACAGTTTAAAAAAGTTAGAATGCTTTAGTTATAATAACATTCTTTGATATCCACATATTTCCATGTAATGAATTAGCAAATTTCATTAATTCTAGGATGTACATTTTTGCAAAATTTTCAAACTCTAAAACTGAAGCACATTTTATTATAGTACAAAATAGTTTAATTTTCAGCATGTTTTTCTTTTATGTGATATGTAAAATAGCAAGGAGTCCATGATATCTTAATATTTTAATTTCTGAGATTAGATTATCAGACATTGGTGATTGTGTGTGTGTATGTGTGTGTGTGTGTGTGTGAATGTGACAGTGAATACTGAAAGAAAGATTATACCTCCTCACTTACATGCTGTCTGGAAGTCCTTTCTGTTTTAAACCATGAAAACTGCTACCAAAAAACCGCCCAAAAATTTAGACAGTGAAACCAAAAGAAACTGGTTAATTTCATTGCTTGAGTTAAAGTGTTTTTAAGAAAATATTTGTTCTACATTTCCCTTTTAAACTTTTAAACAATGTTTGAAGTCAAGTATATTTGGGATCAATTTACAAAAAGAAAAATGTTTACGTTGATTCCTTAGGAAAAAGTGTTAAAAATAGATGAAAAGTTTTTCTTCCCTCTAAGACAACACCTTCTGTTTAAAAATAATTATATATTGGCTTTATACACATACCTGTTCTCCCAGTAATTCAGCATAAATCAAGTTCTGTGTGAAACACTAAAGTGAACTATAATATGTCAAAAAAAAAAGAATGCCTCTGAGTACTTCCCACTTGCAGGCAAAGACATCATTTGTTTGTAATAATAGAAATTACATTTTAATCAATACACCCTTTGCTATTAATCCATTTTTGACTGCCTGAAGAGTTTTTAATAACAGGTTAGGAAAATCATCCATCCAATGAGTCATTCCAAAGAGAAAAGGGCTGGAATTCTTTCATTTCTAATTCAGCATGTACAGAATTGATATGTATATTTTACATTCTTGCTACTCTTAGAAGAAGCTAGCATTTCATTGTGTACTCAGTATTTTTCTTAGTAACTTAAAAAATCGTCTGTGATTTTTTATTGGTGACACAAATTGGTCACCAATCAGCAAATATACATTTTCTTTCCTTTGGTAAGGACTAGATGTTTGATGGTATTCTCTAATGGTCAGTGCCTGCTGTGTAATACAGCTGTAAGCTAGGTTTTACTTTTACCAAATTTGTTTTTTTTTTATTAATTTTACTTTATAAAATAGCAATGCACACTCATTTTAGAAATATCAGAGAGTATATAGAAAACCCTTATGAACTTGAACACTCATGCTACTCCCCTGCCAAACATAACCTTCATTATCACAGATGCATGGATGCATGCAAATATTGTCTCTATGCATGTATTTCAATTTTTTATTTATTGTAAATATTTTTTCTTTTTAGTAAGTATGTGTATAAATTTTTTTTTAAAGTTTGTGTGGTATTTCTTTGTAGACTTCTGTCTTGATTTATTTAGCTAATACTCTAGTGTTAAAAGTATATTATATCCAAAGTTATATTGTTAGAAAAGTGCCAGGATGGACATGCTCATAACTTTTTTATGGATT